>NC_092414.1:70296959-70913625 GCF_040894005.1 Engystomops pustulosus
TAAGGGGTTAAAAATAATAATGGTGTAGTACCATATTCTGACACCCATGAATTTTTGTATACTTTAGTGTAAAGAGTTACATATGTGCGTAATTTTTAGCAAGTTGCGCTGACACTTTCATCGCTACCAATTTGCGAACATTAGCAAGATGATGATAATGTGATAATGTATTCAGGTGTTTTGTTCTGCTACATGGTTTACCACATAGGATCATTAATTTTTATATTTTAATGGTAAGTTCATAGTCTTACGGTATTTGAAACCTGGGGATACCTAACATGTTTGTAATTTTGTGTGTGTATTGTTATAAGCATTATAAGGAAAGTGAGATTAGAATTTTTAGCAGGTTTTTTATATTTATTAATCTATTTTATTAAATTATTGCTTTTATAAAATAAATATAAGTTCATAAATATACTACAATACAATTGTATTACAGGATATTGCTAATATACTGCTTCTCTATAACATACTGTCTTTAGCAGTGTGTTATAGTGCTGCTCGATTGAAGGTCCTAGGAACCTACAGAAAATCATGTCTATCAACCAAACCAATCTGTGTCCCATTGATATTGTTAGCAAGGCGAAAATCAGAACCCATAATACAGGGAGATGTCCTGCAGGGGCGTAACTTTAGGGGGTGCAGAGGTTGCGATTACACCCGGGCCCAAGAGGTTTAGGAGGCTCTTATGGTGTCACTTTCCTATATGAGAAGACTATTACTATAAACCATACATTATAGTTGGGGGCCTGGCACAGAATTTGCCCTGGGGCCCATCAGCTTCTAGTTACACCACTGATGTCCTGTCACCATTTAGGTCTCTTTTTGGTTACATTCTACCCTCGCCCCTAAACAGTTAACACCCCCAGTTACTACCTGTACCATGAATGAATGTTTGCAGCAAGTATTTTACAAAACTTTAGTCACAGTGCACACTATTATGCACAGTACAAACACAATGGGCATTGTTTAAAGGTCAAAGACAAACTCTCCCCGGGTCTATTTTATTAAATGCTTGTCTTTCCCTTGAAATACCGTTTTTTTCTAGATCTCTACACTGTGCCACTGTTATTCTTCTTAGAATCCAATCACTGCTGACAGGGTAAGATTATGTAGGGTTGCATTTCTTTGAAAAGCAGAACAGAATAACACCTAGTTATTAATTTGCTAATTTTTAGAAATAACAAAGGAATATGGCACAATCTTGAACTCACAAAAACTTTGAACTAGAATTGTTAATTTTGGGGAAAAACATTTCTAAAAGAAGACCTTTTCTTCCTTAGTCTATCACAAAGGTCCATGAGGTTATTTATATATTCATACCAGTTTCTGTATCTACCCTATAAACTGATGTGAGTATAAGCTGAGGCCTCTAATTTTACCACAAATAACTGGGAAAATTTATTGACTCGAGTATAAGCCTAGGGTGGAAAAAGCATTGGTCACAGCCTCCCCAAGTATTAAAATGCCCAGTAGCTTCCCCAGTAATGAGATGCCCCATGCACCCCCCATAATAAAATACCCAACGCAGGCCCTGAAATAATAAAATGCCCTGCAGCCCCCATTAATGAAATGCCCTGTAGCCCCCATTAATGAAGTGCCCTGCAGCCCCCATTAATGAAATGTCCTGCAGCCTCCCCCCCCCCAATAATGAAATGCCCGGCAGCCCCGCGGTGTATTAAAAAAAAACTTACATACTCTCCTTCTGCAGCTCCTCTTCCTTCTTCTTTTCACTCATAGCAGAGATTTTATTATATTATAGATACATAAAATATGAATAATGTCAATAATGCAAAACAAAATCACAAACATTTAAAGCAAGGGGGAGGTACAGTGAAACACCAAATAAATCTTAATACGTATACAATTTCACTATCCACAAGCAAAACAAAGGGAAATATCCAAATACAATTATATTATAGTTAGAGATGAGCGAACATACTCGTCCGAGCTTGATGCTCGATCGAGCATTAGTGTACTCGTAACTGCTCGTTGCTCGGACGAGTATTTCGCCCGCTCGAGAAAATGGCAGCTCCCGCCGTTTTGCTTTTTGGCGGCCAGAAACAGAGCCAATCACAAGCCAGGAGACTCTGCACTCCACCCAGCATGACGTGGTACCCTTACACGTAGATAGCAGTGGTTGGCTGGCCAGATCAGGTGACCCTGGGATAGACTAGCCGCTGCCCGCGCTGCTCGGATCATTCTCTGTCTGGATGCCGCTAGGGAGAGAGCTGCTGCTGGTCAGGGAAAGCGTTAGGGTGTTCTATTAGCTTACTGTTAGGCAGGAGTGATTCTAAAAGAATCCAACAGCCCTTCTTAGGGCTACAATAACGTTATAATTTTTTTTTTTTTTTATTTGCAGCTAGTACCATATTGTGAGGAATTAGCAGGGGGACTTGCTACCGTTGTGTTTAGCTCTTAGTGACACACATATCCACCTCAAACACCAAAGTGGGAAAATTTATTAGGGGTTTGAGTAGAATTAGGCACAGTCTGCCAGTTTCTGAAGTGGGAAAATTTATTAGGGCCCGGGGTTGTATTTCAATTAGGCACAGTCTGCCATTTCCTTTTTTATTTTACGTTTATTTTTTTCATAACTCAGCGTCATCTCATCTGGCATAGTAGTGTGCTGTAATACTTGGCTAGAAAATAGCCATAGGAGAATACAAACGGCTTAATTACGCCTACAGTAGCGTTATATATATTTGATTTCTGGTTGATCTGCTGGTGGCTGTAGTTGTTGCAGTGCATCTACTAGTAAATTGTGAGCAATTTGGAGTCAGACTTGCGACCACTGTGTTTTAGTGACGCACATATCCATCGCAAAGACCGAAGTGGGAAAATGTATTAGGGCCCGGGGTTGTATTTCAATTAGGCACAGTCTGCCATTTCCTTTTTTATTTTACGTTTATTTTTTTCATAACTCAGCGTCATCTCATCTGGCATAGTAGTGTGCTGTAATACTTGGCTAGAAAATAGCCATAGGAGAATACAAACGGCTTAATTACGCCTACAGTAGCGTTATATATATTTGATTTCTGGTTGATCTGCTGGTGGCTGTAGTTGTTGCAGTGCATCTACTAGTAAATTGTGAGCAATTTGGAGTCAGACTTGCGACCACTGTGTTTTAGTGACGCACATATCCATCGCAAAGACCGAAGTGGGAAAATGTATTAGGGCCCGGGGTTGTATTTCAATTAGGCACAGTCTGCCATTTCCTTTTTTATTTTACGTTTATTTTTTTCATAACTCAGCGTCATCTCATCTGGCATAGTAGTGTGCTGTAATACTTGGCTAGAAAATAGCCATAGGAGAATACAAACGGCTTAATTACGCCTACAGTAGCGTTATATATATTTGATTTCTGGTTGATCTGCTGGTGGCTGTAGTTGTTGCAGTGCATCTACTAGTAAATTGTGAGCAATTTGGAGTCAGACTTGCGACCACTGTGTTTTAGTGACGCACATATCCATCGCAAAGACCGAAGTAGGAAAATTTATTAGGGCCCGGGGTTGTATTTCAATTAGGCACAGTCTGCCATTTCCTTTTTTATTTTACGTTTATTTTTTTCATAACTCAGCGTCATCTCATCTGGCATAGTAGTGTGCTGTAATACTTGGCTAGAAAATAGCCATAGGAGAATACAAACGGCTTAATTACGCCTACAGTAGCGTTATATATATTTGATTTCTGGTTGATCTGCTGGTGGCTGTAGTTGTTGCAGTGCATCTACTAGTAAATTGTGAGCAATTTGGAGTCAGACTTGCGACCACTGTGTTTTAGTGACGCACATATCCATCGCAAAGACCGAAGTGGGAAAATTTATTAGGGCCCGGGGTTGTATTTCAATTAGGCACAGTCTGCCATTTCCTTTTTTATTTTACGTTTATTTTTTTCATAACTCAGCGTCATCTCATCTGGCATAGTAGTGTGCTGTAATACTTGGCTAGAAAATAGCCATAGGAGAATACAAACGGCTTAATTACGCCTACAGTAGCGTTATATATATTTGATTTCTGGTTGATCTGCTGGTGGCTGTAGTTGTTGCAGTGCATCTACTAGTAAATTGTGAGCAATTTGGAGTCAGACTTGCGACCACTGTGTTTTAGTGACGCACATATCCATCGCAAAGACCGAAGTGGGAAAATTTATTAGGGCCCGGGGTTGTATTTCAATTAGGCACAGTCTGCCATTTCCTTTTTTATTTTACGTTTATTTTTTTCATAACTCAGCGTCATCTCATCTGGCATAGTAGTGTGCTGTAATACTTGGCTAGAAAATAGCCATAGGAGAATACAAACGGCTTAATTACGCCTACAGTAGCGTTATATATATTTGATTTCTGGTTGATCTGCTGGTGGCTGTAGTTGTTGCAGTGCATCTACTAGTAAATTGTGAGCAATTTGGAGTCAGACTTGCGACCACTGTGTTTTAGTGACGCACATATCCATCGCAAAGACCGAAGTGGGAAAATTTATTAGGGCCCGGGGTTGTATTTCAATTAGGCACAGTCTGCCATTTCCTTTTTTATTTTACGTTTATTTTTTTCATAACTCAGCGTCATCTCATCTGGCATAGCAGTGTGCTTTCATACTTGGCTATAAAATAGCCATAGCAATAGGATAGCATCGTTTGGTTTTAAAAACTAAAAAACACAAAAAAAAAAAAAAAAAAGTTAAAAAAAAAATTCAAGTTATAACTCTCATTTTCAAAATGTTTAACCCGAGGACTAGGGGTAGAGGACGAGGGCGGGGACGTGGGCGTCCAACTACTGCAGGGGTCAGAGGCCGTGGTCCTGGGCGGGGTGAGACACCACCTGCTTATGAGGGAGCAGGGGAACGCCGCAGAGCTACACTCCCTAGGTTCATGTCTGAAGTTACTGGGAATCGTGGTAGAGCACTGTTGAGGCCAGAACAGTGCGAACAGGTGATGTCGTGGATTGCCGACAATGCTTCGAGCAATTTGTCCACCAGTCAGTCTTCCACGCAGTCCACCCATGTCACCGAAATCGGCACTCCTCCAGCTCCTGCACCTCAGCCTCCTCCCCCCCAGTCTGCCCCCTCCCAGCAAAATTTGCCATTTGAACCGGCATACTCTGAGGAACTGTTTTCTGGACCATTCCCACAGTCACAAACCACTTGTCCGGTTGCTGATGAGCAATTTTCCGATGCCCAGGTTTTCCACCAGTCGCAGTCTGTGGGTGATGATGACCTTGTTGACGTACTGGAAGAAGTGTGTAAAGAGGTGTCCGACGATGAGGAGACACGGTTGTCAGACAGTGGGGAAGTTGTTGTCAGGGCAGGAAGTCCGAGGGGGGAGCAGACTGAGGGATCGGAGGATGATGAGGTGACAGACCCAAGCTGGGTTGAGAGGCCGGGTGAACACAGTGCTTCTGAGACGGAGGAGAGTCCTCGACCAGAACAGGTTGGAAGAGGCAGTGGTGGGGCCAGACGGAGAGGCAGGGCCAGAGCTGGTGCATCAGCGCCAAATGTGTCAACTAGTGAAGCTCCCGTGGCAAGGGCTCCTGCGGCGAGGGCTAGATTTTCAGAAGTCTGGAGGTTCTTTAAGGAAACACCGGATGACCGACGGACTGTGGTGTGCCACATTTGCCAAACCAGGATCAGCAGGGGTTCCACCACTACTAGCTTAACTACCACCAGTATGCGCAGGCATATGAATGCTAAACACCCCACTCAGTGGCAACAAGCGCGTTCACCTCCGGCCGTGCACACCACTGCTCCTTCCCCTGTGTCAGCTGATAGTCAGCCCCCTGCCCAGGACCCTGCCACAAAAACCCCATCGTCGCCTCCACGATCCTCCACAGCATCCACCAGCGTTCAGCTCTCCATACCCCAGACGCTGGAGCGGAAACGCAAATATAGTGCAACCCACCCGCACGCCCAAGCCCTTAATGTGCACATCTCCAGATTGCTAAGCCTGGAGATGCTGCCCTATAGGCTAGTAGAGACCGAGGCCTTTCGCAGCCTCATGGCGGCGGCCGCCCCTCGGTATTCGGTCCCCAGCCGCCACTACTTTTCCCGATGTGCCGTCCCAGCCCTGCACCAGCACGTGTCAGACAACATAATCCGTGCCCTGACCAACGCCGTTTCTGACAAGGTCCACCTGACCACGGACACGTGGACGAGTGCTGCCGGGCAGGGCCACTATATATCTCTGACGGCACATTGGGTTAACTTGGTGGAGGCTGGGACCGAGTGTGACCCTGCGGCTGGTCATATACTGCCGACGCCGAGGATTGCGGGGCCTACCTCGGTCCAGGTGTTTGAGGCCTACTATGCCTCCTCCTCCTCCCACCCCTCCTCCACCTCCTCCTCCGAACGACCATCCGTGGGCATGGCGCCATCAGTCGGTAGCTCTAGGCACAGCAGCAGTGCCGTCGCTAAGCGACAGCAGGCGGTGCTCAAACTGCTGAGCCTAGGCGATAAAAGGCACACCGCCCAAGAACTATTACAGGGCATCACGGCGCAGACTGATCTGTGGCTGGCACCGCTGAACCTGAAGCCAGGCATGGTTGTGTGTGACAACGGCCGTAACCTGGTGGCGGCTCTGCAACTCGGCAGACTGACACATGTGCCATGCCTGGCCCATGTGTTAAATCTGATAGTTCAGCGTTTCCTCAAGACATACCCCAATCTGTCTGATTTGCTCACGAAGGTGCGCCGCATCTGTGCGCATTTCAGGAAGTCCAGCACAGATGCTGCCACTCTCAGGGCAGCGCAGCGCCGCCTCCAACTGCCCGCTTACCGACTGTTGTGCGACGTGCCCACGAGGTGGAATTCAACACTGACCATGTTATCCAGAGTTTACCAGCAGCGCCGAGCGATTGTAGACTGCCAGATGTCAACTTCCACCAGAACTGGTAGTCAGGTCAGTCAGCTTCCTCAAGTCTACAATGAGGAGTGGACGTGGATGTCTGATATCTGTCAGGTGCTGAGTAACTTTGAGGAGTCAACACAGATGGTCAGTGGCGATGCCGTCATCATCAGCCTCACCATCCCGCTGCTTGGCCTGTTGAAAAACTCTCTGGTCAGCATGAAGTCGGAAGCTTTGCGCTCCTCACAAGAGACGGGGGAAGAAGATTCCCTTGTTGATAGCCAAAGCACCCTTAGGTCTGTTTCTCAGCGCATATCGGAGGAGGTGGAGGTGGAGGAGGAAGAGGAAGAGGAGGAGAATGTTGGCGAGACACAAGAGGGGACCATTGTTGAGTCCTTCACTGTTGAGCGTGTATGGGCAGAAGAAGAGGAATTGGAGGAGTTGGAGGAGGAGGAAATGGACAGTCAGGCCAGTGAGGGGAGCGAATTCTTACGCGTTGGTACTCTGGCGCATATGGCAGATTTCATGCTAGGCTGCCTATCCCGTGACCCTCGCGTTCAAAGAATTTATTCCAGCACCGATTACTGGGTGTTCACTCTCCTGGACCCACGGTACAAGCAAAATCTTTCCACTCTCATCCCTGGAGAGGAAAGGAGTGTGAGAATGCATGAATACCAGCAGGCCCTGGTGCACAAGCTGAAACAGTATTTCCCTTCTCACAGCGCTAGCGGCAGAGTGCGTAGTGCTGCGGGACAAGTAGCGAGGGAGAGTAGGCGAGCAGGCAGCTTGTCCAGCACTGGCAAGGGTACGCTTTACAAGGCTTTTGCCAGCTTTATGTCACCCCAGCAAGACACTGTCACCTGTCCCCAGTCTCGGCAGAGTAGGGCTGATCTTTACAGAAAGATGGTGAGGGAGTACGTAGCTGACCATACCATCGTCCTAAATGATCACACAGCTCCCTACAACTACTGGGTTTCAAAGCTGGACATGTGGCACGAACTGGCGCTGTACGCCTTGGAGGTTCTTGCCTGCCCTGCCGCTAGCGTCTTGTCCGAGCGGGTTTTCAGTGCAGCTGGTGGCATCATCACCGATAAGCGTACACGCCTGTCGACTGACAGCGCTGACAGGCTGACGCTTATCAAGATGAATAAAGCATGGATTTCTCCTAATTTCCAATCTCCAGCAGGTGAAGGAAGCTCAACCTGAATAATTTATCCACTCCTCCTCCTCCTCCTCATTTTCCTCCTTCTCCTGCTCTTTGTACAGTAAAGCAGAGGAAACTGGCTATTTTTTGACAGGGCCCACTGGCTCTACCTATAGTACTTTATGCATTTAATTTTTCTGGAGGGCCACCGACCCGGTCCTCTGTTTTAAACAATTTTTTGGACTGCCACATACAGGCACTCAATCTATTCCATTTTTCTGGAGGGCCACCTACCTGCTCCTCTGGTTTGAAAACTTTTTTGGACTGCCACATACAGGCACTCAATCTATTCCATTTTTCTGGAGGGCCACCTACCTGCTCCTCTGGTTTGAAAACTTTTTTGGACTGCCACATACAGGCACTCAATCTATTCCATTTTTCTGGAGGGCCACCTACCTGCTCCTCTGGTTTGAAAACTTTTTTGGACTGCCACATACAGGCACTCAATCTATTCCATTTTTCTGGAGGGCCACCTACCTGCTCCTCTGGTTTGAAAACTTTTTTGGACTGCCACATACAGGCACTCAATCTATTCCATTTTTCTGGAGGGCCACCTACCTGCTCCTCTGGTTTGAAAACTTTTTTGGACTGCCACATACAGGCACTATCCAAATTGAATTGTCTCCATAGCAGCCTCCACACGTTGTCTCCATTGCTACCTCCAAAAGTCGTTTATATAGCTGCCTCCATACATCGTCCCTTTATCAAACGAGGTGTGTCAGGCCGAAATTTGGGTTGTTTTCATGGATTCCACATCAAAGTTGTTAACCTTGTCGCCACTCTGCTGTGTTATCCACAAAATACACTGGCAAACTTTTACCATTTACGGATATTATTTCAGCGCTTCTTGCGCATCTGTTTACATTCCCCTCACCCGCCATATCCTAAACTTATAAGAACGCTACTACACTTGATCTTATACAAAAGGTTCTTAGAAGTGCTGTTTGGGGAGTAGCCTAGAGACAGGGGCTTGGATTGGCGAAAGCTCGCCTGGCAGCGGAGCGCCAGCTCCATGCGCATCATGCGCTTCTTGCGCATCTGTTTACATTCCCCTCACCCGCCATATCCTAAACTTATAAGAACGCTACTACACTTGATCTTATACAAAAGGTTCTTAGAAGTGCTGTTTGGGGAGTAGCCTAGAGACAGGGGCTTGGATTGGCGAAAGCTCGCCTGGCAGCGGAGCGCCAGCTCCATGCGCATCATGCGCTTCTTGCGCATCTGTTTACATTCCCCTCACCCGCCATATCCCAAACTTATAAGAACGCTACTACACTTGATCTTATACAAAAGGTTCTTAGAAGTGCTGTTTGGGGAGTGGCCTAGAGACAGGGGCTTGGATTGGCGAAAGCTCGCCTGGCAGCGGAGCGCCAGCTCCATGCGCATCATGCGCTTCTTGCGCATCTGTTTACATTCCCCTCACCCGCCATATCCCAAACTTATAAGAACGCTACTACACTTGATCTTATACAAAAGGTTCTTAGGAGTGCTGTTTGGGGAGTAGCCTAGAGACAGGGGCTTGGATTGGCGAAAGCTCGCCTGGCAGCGGAGCGCCAGCTCCATGCGCATCATGCGCTTCTTGCGCATCTGTTTACATTCCCCTCACCGCCATATCCCAAACTTATAAGAACGCTACTACACTTGATCTTATACAAAAGGTTCTTAGAAGTGCTGTTTGGGGAGTAGCCTAGAGACAGGGGCTTGGATTGGCGAAAGCTCGCCTGGCAGCGGAGCGCCAGCTCCATGCGCATCATGCGCTTCTTGCGCATCTGTTTACATTCCCTTCACCCGCCATATCCCAAACTTATAAGAACGCTACTACACTTAACTTGGTGCAGGCTGGGACCGAGTCTGACCCTGGGGCTGGTCATATACTGCCGACGCAGAGGATTGCGGGGCCTACCTCGGTCCAGGTCTAAAAAAGGCCTACTATACCTCTTCCTCCTCCCACCCCTCCTCCACCTCCTCCTCCTCCTCCGAATTACCATCCGTGGGCATGGCGCCATCAGTCGGTAGCTCTAGGCACAGCAGCAGTGCCGTCGCTAAGCGACAGCAGGCGGTGCTCAAACTGCTGAGCCTAGGCGATAAAAGGCACACCGCCCAAGAGCTATTACAGGGCATTCCACATCAAACTTGTTAACTTTGTCGCCACCCTGCTGTGTAATCCACAAAATATACTGGCAAACTTTTATCATTTACCGATATTATTTCAGCGCTTCTTGCGCATCTGTTTACATTCCCCTCACCCGCCATATCCCAAACTTATAAGAACGCTACTACACTTGATCTTATACAAAAGGTTCTTAGAAGTGCTGTTTGGGGAGTAGCCTAGAGACAGGGGCTTGGATTGGCGAAAGCTTGCCTGGCAGCGGAGCGCCAGCTCCATGCCAAGGTCCAACTAACATAGTTTTAACTTCAGCACCTTTAATCTACTACTAGTTAACTGCCTCCATACATGGTCCCCTTATCAAACGAGCTGTGTCAGGCAGAATTTTGGGTTGTTTTCATGGCTTCCATGTTAACTTTGTCGCCACCCTGCTGTGTAATCCACAAAATATACTGGCAAACTTTTATCATGTACCGATATTATTTGAGCGCTTCTTGCTCACCTCCTTTGGTTCCTCTCTGCCACCCATTGGTTTGAAGCCTGAGTCCATTTAGGGTATGTTGCCATGACACTCTCTAGCCTGCCGCTGCTGCCGCTGCCGCTGCCTCTGCATGCCATCCCCTATAGTGTCAGGGTCAATTATTGGATGTTTTAGATGCTATCTAGCCTCATTCGGTCACTCTGTCATGGCCATGCTGTTGCCCATAATTTTGGCATAATGGTGCGATTAAGCAGCCTCAGAGGCATCCATGCATGCTGCCCCTGCTGTTTCCTGTCCATTTCCGTGGTGTTTCCATCCTTTTCTGAGGTTCCCAGGTGTTTGGCCAAGCTTCCCTGTGCAGAGCCTTGGTCCCCTTGAAAAATGCTCGAGTCTCCCATTGACTTCAATGGGGCTCGTTACTCGAAACGAGCACTCGAGCATCGGGAAAAGTTCGTCTCGAATAACGAGTACCCGAGCATTTTAGTGCTCGCTCATCTCTAATTATAGTCCTTATACACATTCATCAGACCTCTATCCTACTTTCCTACTACTCACACCTTTTGGGTTTATCTTCACCACATTTTTCTGACAGCGGTAAGTGAACACCAATACTAAAACTAAAAAGATATAACTTATATTAGACCAACTTTAAAACTATAAAAAGAAGGCAGAGACCCTACGTTCATAAGAATGATGCAAAGCTCATTTAGATCCACCGGGGACAACGCTCCCAGAGTTATAATCCATTTTGTTTCCCGCTGTGTCAATCTTCACAGCGTCTCCCCCTCTGATGACACAATGGACCCTATCAATCCCTATGACTTTGATGGATGTCTGGGAATGGTGTTTAAAGGGAACCTGTTACCAGGGACCTCATTTTCACTAAAGACAGATTGTAAAAGCCCATGACACCTACAGTGCAAAAATGCCTCTCTGATTTTTCTAAGCATTTGCATTACAATATAATTGTGTGTTATAACTTACCTTGCTCCCTGACAAAATCCTGGGGTAGTCACAGGGGCTGGGCTTTGGCTTGGATGCATTTCAAAAAACAACATGTGACTGAGCTGCAGGCTGCCTCCATCTTTGTGCTCTTGTACAGCTTGTCCCCCCCCCACTGATGTCAGGCTGACCAGGCTGTTTCGACTGAGAAGGAGCAGGAGGTGGAGCTGTACAGGAGCACAAAGGAGGGGGACGAGCTCTGAGGAGTAACACAGACAAGTCACATGTTGTTTTTTTGAAATGCATCCAAACCAAAGTCCAGCACCTGGGACTACCAGCGCACCAGGTTTTTTCGCAGGATGCAAGAGTAAGTTATAACACACAATAATATTGTAATGCAAATGCTTAGAGAAGGCAGAAAGGCAGATTTGCACTGCATGTTTAATAAGCTTCTGCAACCTGTCTTTAGTGAAAATGAGGTCCCTGGTGACAGGTTCCCTTTAACTTGTTTAAAGAGGACCCGTCACCTAAAATCTCGGCACTAGGAGCAGATTACTAAAGTAAGCAGCTCCTAGTGCTTAAATAAATGCCGCGGGGTACAATGTAATCATCGGACCGCTTGCTAAGCTGTCCAATGTATTCATGTGGGGCGGCAGTCACCGCCCCTAACCACACCCCAACCCCTCCCCTTTGCAAGCGGTCCAATGATTTCATTGTACCCCGCCACAAGGTTTCCGGTAACGCTATCCTTCTATCACTGCGGCATTTGTTCAAGCACTAGGCCCTGCTTACTTTAGTAAGCAGCTCCTAGTGCCAAAATTTGAGGTGACAGGTTCTCTTTAAATTCTCCTCATCTCTTGCTTGTACAATCATGAACATGTTCCCTCACTCTAGTTTTAAATCATTAATCCTATATAAATCACACCACATCCACACGTCGCATAATAAATATACACCATTGTGTGGAATGATATGTATTCCCAAATATGAAATAGTTATGAAATGAATAGTTATCAAATATGAAATGAAACCTCATCTTATTTGGTGCCAGGAGGTCAGCTTCTGAAACATTCCTATGAGGCTCTCATGGATAACTGGATTTCTGACCCCACATAAGTAGCTGGATCATTGGAGAGTCTGATGGCTGGTCGCATGACACAGAAGTGAGAGGATAATGCATGAAACACAGCCACCAAGAAAAAGATGACTTTCCCTACAGTTTATAAATTCTTAGTGCTTTTTGTCAAGCTTATGAGATATCCACCAATAATCCACCTTGACTTTACCATCTAAATATTGTTCCAGTCGTATAGGGCTTCCATGCATTGGGGATTTTTCTACATAGTGAGAATGGTCTGCCTCCTGCCCCAAGCGATTACAACCTATAATGACGTCTCACATTATAACACAATAACTTTTATCGATATTGAAGATAACGGTAACAGATTTCTTGACACTATGACCTTTAGAATAGTGTCACATGTAGATAATACAGTAATGAAGTACATTAGCACTTACTTGTTCTTTGGGCACCTGCTGTGAGATTTCCACTACAGATATCAGATGGTGCTTTTTTTGACAGTAAAGCCTGAAATGCATAGTAGGCTTTTTTCCCATTTCTGTTAATCCAGATGGGTAACCGAGCTCTTGGCCCCCATTACAAAGTCTTTAATATGACCCACAACTCTCATTTGTTCTACTCTGTTTTGCTCTTCTTCTCATATGAGACAAGGGAAGCTTTTAGGCATCACTGTTTCTTTTTTGTGGATCTTAATACAAGTTCTCTACTTCCTAATGCAAATGCTTAGAGAAGGCAGAAAGGCAGATTTGCACTGCATGTGTAATAAGCTTCTGCAACCTCTTTAGTGAAAATGAGGTCCCTGGTGACAGGTTCCCTTTAACTTGTTTAAAGAGGACCCGTCACCTAAAATTTCGGCACTAGGAGCAGATTACTAAAGTAAGCAGCTCCTAGTGCTTAAATAGATGCCGCGGGGTACAATGTAATCATCGGACCGCTATAAGTAGGAATTTTAACCTTTCAATATAGACATGCACATGTACAAAGATTGCTTTTTTTAGTTCAGGTTTTACTAGGGGATTCTTTTACTTTTGTAATATTGGAAATTCATTAAATTAATGTTATTGTTTTTATGATAAAAAGTTATACTATTTCCCAATATACTTTCTCTATCAATTCCTCATGGTTTTCTAAATCTCTGCTTGCTGTCATTCTATAGGAAGGTTATATGCTAACTTCCTGGGGATAGAAATCTGACCATGGTCACACAGGTGCACGGCTCATTAGTATCACAGACAGTGATAAGTGGGTAAGTCCTAATCTACTAAAACAATATTTTTAGCAGAATCCAAGTTATATTTCAGAATAAATGTGGCATGGTCTGGAATTTATATTTGTATGGAATTTCATATTTGCTAGTGGGCATTTAGTAATGAGTAAACTGTAGGTAAGAAGAATGAGTGTGCCAGCAAACGGAATGGTAGAGCAGCATTTTGGTTATAGGCATGATGAATCCTCAGTCTGTATCTAAAGATTCCTAAGATGCTGTGAGTTTGGGTCATGACACTTGCAGCCCTTAAGAGTATAGCCTAGACTTGATGTATCTTTATTCAACCTTATCTACTATAAGTATGACTATGTCTGCATGACATAATTGTGTAATTGTGCTGTCAGAACACATTGGGGGTCATTTACTAAGGGCCCGATTTGTGTTTTCCGGACGTGTTATACGAATATTTCCGATTTGCGACGATTTTCCCAGTATTGCCCCGGGATTTTGGCGCACACGATCGGATTGTGGCGCATCGGCGCCGGCATGCGTTCAGATGCTTTTCAGCGCAGCAGCGCCACCTGGTGGACGGTGGAGGAACTACCTTGATGAATCCCGGCCGGACCCGAATCCACCGCAGAAAACACGCCGCTGGATCGCGAACGGACCGGGTAAGTAAATCTGCCCCATTACTTTGTTAATCAGACTAGGTAATTGTTTACTTTTTATTCCTATTGAGATACATTGGGGCAGATTTACTTACCCGGTCCATTCGCGATTCGGGTCCGGCCAGGATTCACTAAGGCAGTGCGCTGCAGTGAAGACCATCTGAATGCACTGAAGTTCGTACCATGGGAGAAGGTAAGCGCATGTCGAGCGACACTTTTTTTTTTAAATGCGGCAGTTTTTCCGAATCCGTCTGGTTTTTTATGGCCACGCCCCCCCGATTTCTGTCACGTGCATGACGGCGCAGATCCGCCAAAATCTGATCGCGTGCGCCAAAATCTCGGGGCAATTCAGGAAAAATAGCTGTAAATCGGAAATATTCGTGTAACACGTCGGGAAAACGCGAATCGGACCCTTAGTAAATGACCCCCACTATGTCCATCTGAGCAACAAGATTCAACATTTATCCTTTGACCTCTAATGGTTAATTCTTTGACAAATATTCTTCAATCTTATGTTGTAAATTAGTCTACAATTGACAACAAATGCATTAAAATGTTTAGCAACGTCTCAAAGTGTTGTCAGAGTGTAAAGCATAAAAAACATTGTTAATTGACTTACAAGGCTACAGTAGAGTAAACCAGAGTGGGACCTACAATCAATTTTACACTTGACTTAAAACGAGGTCATTCACATTTACTAAGCCATAAATATTAAAGGGGTTTTCAGGCATAAAAAGCCATTAGGAAAACAACCGATAATGTGCTAAAATAATAGAAACAAGTCATACTGACATCTCAATCTCCCCCAGCAGTCTCTGTGCTTCATTTTTCCCCAAAAATATTAATAGTTAGAAAACCCCTTTAAAACATAATTTGCTCTGGATACACATACAAAACCATCTTTCTATCATTACCATATCCTTTACATATACTAGTTTTAAATTTATGTTGCAGTTGATTGGTCTTCATGGTGCACTGACTCTATTTTCTAGCTTATATTTAAAAGTTTGATTTTAAACTCATTTATATCATGGATTTTAGATCAATAGGGGATATTTGCATTTTCACAGCGCGATACATCAAGAGGCTTCCGATAGCAATGACAAGGCCCTGATAAATATACCTCAATGGGGGACATTTATTATCGTAACTGCGCACAAAAAATGCCAGAATTTTACGGGTTTTTTTACGCAGAATAGTTGTAGATAATTTATAATGAGTTTGCGTCAGAAAGAACAGATGTTTCCAACTATCCTGACACCTTTGTGGTTTTTTTTGCGCAAGTGGGCGTGGCCTAACTTTTCCACATTATCCGTCACATTTTGTCCGCATTTTTAGGTGCAAATTTAGGCGCACAATAGACCAGGAAAATGGCCAGAGAGCAAAATTAAGGTGCATTCCATGTAAGATTTGGGCGCACACTTCATTACTGTTGGCATTTTTCTGGCCACTTTAATACATCGGGCTATGCTTTCCAGAGACTGATCTCCGATGCCGACAGTCGTGCTTGTGCCAGAATTAGTAAATCCCCAATACATTAATTAAAATACTAAACCAAGGTCTCAAACCTTCTCAAATATAAAAATAAACAAATTTAACAAATGAAATTAAAATATAATGAACCAATCATTTTGCAACAACAAAAAAAATGTAACAGATCCCTTTATTTTTGAGACATGTTAAAACCTTGACCCCCTGTCCTAAACGTTATAATCATTTTCAATGTGAAGTTAACCTGAGAAAATGGATATAATATATAGCAAAGTATATGGAGGTAGAAAGTTATGGGAAAATGGCGGGTCTGAATTGGTTAATAATGCATCCAATGCACCTTCTGCATTGGTTTCCCTTTATTGTTCTCCTTACCGCACTTCTTGATTTGATTGCTAAGTATAAACTAATCTAGAAGACAGCGGGAAACATAAAAACATATTCATGCCTCATCCACTAAGTATATGAGCTGTGAAGGCAGAGCAAACAAACAGCGCATCACAAAGATGCAGCCTTCCCTCCTACTGACTCTTAATATTCCTCAGACGATATAAGCGATGTCTGTTCACTACCGGGAATATGTATGAGTAGGCATTTGATCCAATTGTCTTTTAGTATGATCCAATGGTGTAATCACGGCTTGTGGTGGCATCTTGTTCATCTGTGTATTCCCTGCAACTCAGGATAGTATTGTGTTTGTCTTTATGTGTCATCATTCTAAACCCTAATATAAAATAGTATTTATTATAGAATTTTAATACATCTGCACTGCTTTGATTTTATTAATATATCTTTATAAAGGTGGAGTTGCAATTTTTTTAAACACTTACAGCGTTCTGCCTGCCTCAGGAGCTGATTTATAAATTAAATTTTTGTCTTCTCTACACTCCCTCTAGTGGTGGCTGCAGTAAAACAAGATTTTAAAATTTCAACAAAGCTTAGAATTTTTATAAACAAAGAGTGTGTATCATTATCGAGATATTTATCCCAGAATTTTGGACCTCCTTTAAAAAAATGAAATAATGTATCCAAATTGCATGCTTACTCTTTAAGAAAAAATAATTTTTATTCAGTTTAGTCAATTAACTTCTTAAAGGATTTCTACCACCAGGATCAAGGATTGTAAACCAAGCCCACTGACATACTGGTGTGTGTCCCCTCTAGCAGGATCTGCCCTTCTCTTAGCTTCTTATGTCCTGATTTTTACAGAAACAAAAAACTTTTAAAATTATGCAAATAAATCTGAGGGGCCCCGGGCTCCATAGATGTTAATAATTTGAATAATTTTGAAGGCCTTTTTTTCTTAAAAACAAGGGCATAGGAAGCCTAAAAAAGACCAGATCCTGCCAGAGGGGGCACACACCAGGATGTCAGTGTGCTTGGTTTACAGTCCTTCATCCTGGTGCTCGGTCCTTTAAGTGGCAATGGCTATGCAAGCCCACGAGGAAGCTCTATAAAGATTCATAGAGGAAAAAATACTTTTTAGCCATATCGGGTGGCCTCAGCTGAAACAAAAAGTTAATGGTACCTTTGGTAGGGGTTGAAGACTCATTTTGGTCATGATTGGGGAGATTTATTGATCTGTCCACGACATAAGTCTGCACTAAAAAACTGTCTGCACCACATTTATAAAGGGCTTTAGACAGTTTTTTGGCTCTCTTATGACCAGCTCGACAAAAGGGGCGTGGCCTTATGCCAAAAAGGTCTGTGCGCCAGACATACTGCTGACCCGACAGAATTGTGTCCAAATTTTCTGGCTTAAAGTAAGCCAACTAATAGGAGGTGCATAGTACGCCTCTAGTCTTATGCTAGGACAGACGTATCATCCAGCATTAGACACTTTTATAAATCTGGTGCAGAATAAGATTGTCTAGTCAACTCTACACTGTCTAAACCAAGGACACTTTTTATAAATCTGCCCCAATATATTTACTGAACCTTTTTTACATAGCTAAATTAAAATACATTTTTGAAAGTAGAAAATTAAGGGATTATCTATTAAAAATAACATCATATTCACTAATAGATTTCTCATGACCCTCATAGAATGTCAGATAACATTTTTAAGTCATTATATCACATGATGCAAACCAAAAGAGATGAGCACAAACAGTGATGAAAGCCATGACAGTATGTACAGGGATGTGTGAGTTTTGTCCTGAATTAATGTGACTGTTCAGGCCCATATTCTATTAGACTTGAGAATCATAGCTCAAGTGACCTCATTAACAGGCATCATACTAAATCTAACAGTGACCAGGGCCTTCATTCTTTATAGTGTTATTATAATTACAATGCAGCTCATTGCTTTAGATATGTTAAACTATTTTATGTCCCCAGTAAACCCGATTAACAGAAGATCAAAGGACACTGATTACATGAAAATGTGGTGTCAAAAGATCTGAGATATTTAGTTATTATATATTTATCCTCTCTGCATTTTCAAACTTTTGCTGTAGTCAACCACCAACAAAAGAGGTTAGTATTAATAAAAAATGTTGATCCATGCATACTCGTATAAAATATCACTTATTATTTTTGCAACAATGTATTCTGAAGGTGTCTGTAATAAAGATTTAATGATAATCTCTGTTTCAAAGACAGCACAAAATTCTACAAATCCAATTGTTATAGGGACAAAAAAAATCTTGTCTGGAGTTACAATTATAAAATTTACTAGTTCCGATTTACATACAAATTCAACTTAAAGGCCTACACACCTAAAGACCTAGACACCTAAAGAACCTATCTTGTACTTAACTTGGGTACTGCCTAATATTGTGGAGTTATTAATATTGTTGCTTTCACCAGTTTTTTGGAAGGATCTACAATAGCCTGTTATTTATAACATAATGGGGCCTATTTACTAAGGGTCCGTGGATCGCATTTCCGTTGGACTTCCCGACATTTTCGGGGATTGCGCGGCTGTGACAGCTATTCAGCAGGGGATTGTGACACATGCGATCGGATTTTAGCGGGATTTAACATTCAAATTGTGTCGCATGACAATGTACTTACATACACCAGGAAGAAGAAAGTGAACTCCGTCGAACCTGAGCGGGGAAGCGACACATGCAGGATATCGGGCGCACGATCTTAGTGAATCCACAGTAAACTCCGTCAGCTGGGTAAGTAAATGTCCTGTACTGCATGAGAACTGCAATCTATCGTATGATGACATAAGTTGGACTCATTTCACTCTACCGTTCCTTAAATCCGTTAAAAATGTAAAGAGTAGAGCTCTAACGGTGGTTTAACATATCACTTAAAAATCCCATTGACATCAACACACCTGTCGAGAGAAGCAGTTGGTATGTCAATCAATACCTCAGGAATATCATAGCCCTGGCTGTGATTCCAAGCCAAATACGGGGCAGAAAGAATCAATTCAGATAGTTCTGACATCAGCTCTATCTCTATTGTTTGATAGGACTTTTAGTTCATGTACTAAAGCTGAGACATGTTGCAAGTTATTTATTTGAAGTTCTGGCATTGTTTCATGACATGGATAATATTCCAAGGTCAAGAGGAACTCATGAATTTCCCGCTCATTTCACACCCTAAGTTCAACAAAGGGTTAGCTCATGCTGGCTTTCAGTTACACTAGACATAAATGACTTATTTATCCTCACCCAGATAAGTGTCAGCAGCATAACGTTAAAAACATTTATGTCAACTTAAAGTTTCTGATGTGTTGGAGAAATACCTTCTGAAATGTGATATTAATATAGAAAAAAGAATTTTTTCCCATTCCTTAAATGGATATGGAAAATGGATGATGGAAACCATACGTGGTCATCTTCAAAGTATTAGTGAAGTCAGCTATATCAGTTAATTAATTTAATTTTTTTTAATTTTTCCTGTTTAAGTTTTTTATGAACCCAGAGATAAAATACAAGACGAAAAGTAATGTTTCACCAAAAGTAATGTTAAAGCTAGAGTGCGCTCTAGAATGTGCTTGTGGGAATTTCTAAATATGTTTGTCTTTATGAGAAGTTTAGTATATAGGTTTCTAGATAATAGAAAGCAATGAAATATACTGACTAGAGGAGTGACTTACAGAAATGTTCTGGTTACTAGGGGTTTATTTAAGATAGGCACTCGGGGGCCTTGGCCAGACACGCTTCCAGACTATGGGGCAGATTTACTTACCTGGACCATTCGCGATCCAGCGGCGCATTCTCTGCACAGGATTCGGGTCCGGACGGGATTTATGAAGGCAGTTCCTCCGCCGTCCACCAGGTGGCGCTGCTGCGCTGAAAATCATCTCAACGCGCTGGAATGCACCACCTCGGACCAGGTGAAGGTAAGCACTTCCCAAGCGACACTTTTTCGGTTTTTAAATGCGGCGGTTTTTCCGAATACGTCGGGTTTTTGTTCGGCCACGCCCCCTGATTTCCGTCGCGCGCAAGCCGGCGCCGATGCGCCACAATCCAATCGCGTGCGCCAAAATCCCGGGGCAATTCAGGTACAATCGGCGCAAATCGGAAATATTCGGGTAACACGTCGGGAAAACGCGAATGGGGCCCTTAGTAAATGACCCCCTATGTGTCATTACCTACAGGAGAGGCATTAGTTGTGGGGGAAAGTGGTTTTATAGTGTAGAGGAGTGAGGTCATAGGGGAATCATAGTTTACACAAGTGTGGACTGGATTCATGCACAAAACAGTCTTAAGGAGCAGGGTGTTTCAGCATTTATGGGATCACAATAAAAAAATATTGTGTGATAGTTTTATGATCACTGAGAAATCAGCAATTTATGAGAACAGGTACGTAAATAGTAACCTTCAATGGTCACCATTAAATATCCCCATATATACCATTATATATATGGGGAAATGCTCACATTGAGCCTCTATTACGGAACTACACAGCTCTATATATTGGGTAGTTGCCGGGAGAGGTGCTGTCTCTTTTACTTGAATGTGCAATACTTACTGATATTGGCTTATTTATCACAAATGGAATGGAAATTGTTGGAGAATGTGTGTCCTAATATATCAAAAGTTATACACCAGTTAACTCTACCTTTGCAAAATTATTGCAAAACTATACTAACAATTTAAAAAATCCTCCCTTTTCACTTTTTAGTGTAACATCCATGCCAAAGTCTTCCTCTGTCCACAGAGCATGGCTTAGGTGGCATTAATTTTCCTCTGTGTTTTGTGTGTGGACTGTGGTTAAGGTCGCTGCTGTATTGAGATTGATTGAGCAACACCCGGTTCCTCTACAGCTCATCTCTATCCAGCAAATGGCTAATGAATGATCGATGATCGGCTCAGTCAGCTGCTGGGGTGGTGTCCAGAAACTATTTTATATCAGCACAGTTCCATTACACCTTGCTGATTCTACTAGTCTCTTCATACCTTTTCCCTATTACTGCATGTTATTACCTTGATATTCTGTGTATCTGACTTCAACTACATTTACTCAACCTCTCTCCAGTAATCTGATTCTGTGCCTTTGCTCGTCATCTTGCTTTTGCCCCTGTTCTGTCCAACTCTACTTATATGTCTGTATCTGTTGTTTATCCCTCCGTGTCCTTTTGTGAACTTGTCTCTGGCATCATCTTACCTGTCCGGCCCATCATCCAGCAGCTGCCAGATAAAGGAAGTTTTCCCTGTCAACTTGCAGGATCTCTTAGGGATTGTGGGTTCATCCTTATTGGGGTGGTTTATCTGCTGTAGACAGAAACGTAGATTGCAGGGTACATTTACCACCACTTACCCAGTCTGACAGCTTGCGCCAAGTCTGGTTAAGGTTGCGGTATTTGCTGGACAGGTATCTGACATTTAGCCTTTTTTATTTCAAGATTCAATTGTCGTGTTTCATTTTTTTAGCATTTTGAAGCAGTGTTATTTTCTTCTTTTTATCTGTTGTAAACTGATTATCAGATGTTGGCCATTAAGGCCACGGGTTTTAATCCATTGCATGTCGAGCCCTGTACAATTCCTTAGCATGACTTAGTCAGTCCATTATAATTTAGAAAATAACTACAATGTCCCATTTGACTTATTGAAGTTTGCTCCATTCCATTTATTAATAAATGCCAGAAACAAGCTGGGAAAATTGAGAACTGTTTCATTTTCTAAGTGGCAGGGCTGAAAACATATAATGTACAAGTTCTCAAATGACCATTTAAAATGCAATTTGATAGGTAATTATTTGTAATGAAAAAATCTCAGTTCAATTTAATGTAACTAATGTAATTCTCCCTGTGGCATTTCCAAATGTTCACATGCATATAACCTAATATACCTGAGAATTATTTACTGGACGAGTGAGCTGTATATGATTTATATTCTCTCATTCACTCATCTGTAATCATCGCCCGACTAATGATGAAATAATGGGCAAACACAAGAGCAGGATACATCTGCAGTACATGAGCACATCTAGACATCCAGACCATACATTTCCTCCACCAAGGCCATGAACTGACATTACAACCTTTCACAAAAAACAGTAGTGGTCAATGGAGTTATGCCTTAAAGTTCTGCAAAGCCCTATACTATTTTATAACAGTAAAGGTCTCCCCTAATATGACCATGTATTTTTTTTGATAGCCAGTAATAATGGATATGACATTGGAATAATAGAAAAGGTTTTGCAACTAGATCTTGTGATCACCAGTAAAACGTGAAAATTACATTCATGACAAATCATATATATCAGATATGTCAGTAATGATACCATTGTTCACACTATACAATATAAAACAAGTCTTCTATTTTATTATATGTTAATGTAGATAACTGCTGGAGTCAGTGACAATATGTGGTAAAATTGTGGCACTATAGTATCTCACAACTGACTTCATTGCTTCTGTTATAGAAAAAGATTAATTTTGCATTTTGTTTCTTTTCCTATAGGGTGGTAGTCACAACCTGCAGCTCAGGTCCTATAGATTGCAAAGAAATTCTGTGGGGCACCCAACCAATGAGTCATGGACATTGTCATGCAATAAGATATGGTTGCCTTATGTGTTCATCTGATACAGAGAAAAGTGTATCATTACCATATGACTGCTTTGTCTTCCTTATGCGATCGCAGGTATCTTCTATGCAGAAGAAAAATACAACTGGATCCAGCGCAGAATCCAGAAAATCAAAGTTGTGAATTAAATTTTTATTGAAGCATTTCTATTCAGTGTAAGTTATATCCTCCATATGGCATTTTTTGTAATGCTCTTAACGCGTTGGCAAATTCACTGTTGTCTGAATGTAGCCATATGGAAGATATGGCACTGAATAGAAATGCTTCAAGAAACATTTAATTCACAAAGAAGATCTCATGTGATCTGAGCTGGATCCAATTCTGGTTGAATCAATACACTGGTCATGTGGTCATATGCTCTGAGTCACATCCTGAAGTCCCCCTCAAGACTACTTAAGAGTGAGCGTTTGCATGTTTTCCTTATATACTTTGCTAGTTGCTGGTGTCAGAGAGAATAAGAGAGCAGCTCTTATGGTGTGTAATGTCCCACATGACAGGCCTTTACTGAAAGCTGCACTCAGATAGCTTCCTGGTTGGCTAGAGAAGGCCTGGTCCGCTATCCCATGCCACCTTTAAGCTTGTATTGGCTTTAAGGCTTTAAGAGCTTTCATCCCCTTTATCTATGAGTGTCTAGCTATGCTGAGGAGTATATACCATAAGTTCCTATTCAGTGAATCAAAGGAACACTCAAGGCACAAGCTTGCCACAATGTTATCCTCAGCGTAATTCACATAGTATTCTCTATTAATCTATTTCATTCCCTATCCCACAATCACTGCAAAAGGCAGGATAACATAAATGTCTACTGGGTCTGACACTTCAAAGTGTGGGAAATGAGGTGGAGAGGTGGCTGTGCATGCATGTGCATTTCCCATTATAGTTGATGGGAGGTCAGCTAGCCTGTTGCAGTGACACTTAGGAACTATAGTGCATACTACCTTGTCTCCCCTGCTCTTAAGTGTTTTATTGATAGATTAAAGCCTCAGAGGGGGAAATGATGTGACATGAATGCATCTCATAAATTTACTTATTTAGGTTTTATTATGGGCATTGGGTACAGTCTGACAATGTAGCCCTCAGGCCAGAGAAAAGGAGAGAATTTACCTTGAATCATATTGCAATTTCACTAAATGACATCCTCTCTATTCTTTGAACATGGAAAATCGGTTGTGTATTAAATGCTTATTTCCCCACTGTATATTATTATATTTACACATTCATATTTCATTTATAACAACTTATTTTGGGCAAAAATATTATATAGACAGTCCGCAACTTAAGAACACCTGACTTACAGACGACCCCTAGTTACAAACGCACCTCTCTGCCCACTGTAACCTCTGTGATGGTCTCTGGGTGCTAATAATTTGTGGAAAATTACTCCAGAGTGCAATGGTCAACATAAAAGTAATGTAAGGTGTCTGTTATGAAGCTTTACTTATAATCCTTGTTCCCATGACAGACCAAAATTTGGAAAATCGTATTGTCACAGGGACAAAAAAATACCTTGTCTAGAGTAACACATATAAAATATACCAGTCCTGACTTACATGCAATATAAACTTAAGAACAAACCTTTGGTGTACGTAACCCGAGGACTGCCTTTGGTTTTATAATTATTCATTAAAATCTCTTTGTTTGTTTAACCCCTTCAAGCTCACTGACAGATACAGCCGTCAGCAAGCTATGAAGGGTGTATGAAGAGGGCTCACAGACATGGGTTTTGCTGTATATTGCTAACCCATCGTTAATAACCACGGTCCATGCTAGAACCAAACTCCTTAATTGCCGCCGGCAAAGACATCAGCGGCATATAAAAGACGGCGACGCATGAGGGCCGCCATCTGTGTTGAGATCGCCGCTCCTCTTGATGTCATCAAGGAGCGGCGATCTGTTGCCATGACAGACTTGTGTAATTGTCATACCCAAGACTGCATGGTTTCTGAAGGTTCTATGTTTTTACATAGGATCTTGAGATGCTATGTAAAAATGCCAAATACTGCAATACAGTAGTATTGCAGTATATGGTAGGAACAATCAGAACATCTAGGGCAGTGATGGCAAACCTTTTAGAGACCGAGTGCCCAAACTACAACAAAGTCCCGCTTATTTATCGCAAAGTGCCAACACAGAAATGTAATTTGTGATTTATACTCCCTTCTCTGTCACAGTTTTCATTGATACCAGCCCCTGAGGCACCAATAAAGCAGAAAATAGTCCCAGGTAGAGCTGTCACTTTAAAATAGCTCTGTGCACAGCAAGTCCTGGGCTGTCTGGGACTGCAGGAAGATACCGGGAGTCATCTCTGGTGATGGCCTGAGTGCCCACAGAAAGGGCTCTGAGTGCCACCTCTGGCACCAGTGCCATAGGTTAGCCATCACTGATCTAGGGTTATCCTAGGGTCTAAGAAATAGTAAAAGTAAATGTTAGAAAAAAATGTAAAAAATAAAAATAAATGATAAAATTCAAATCATCCCCCCTTTCCCTAGAAGTGATATAAAATTATATAAACAGTATATATATAAAACTATATAAACTATATAAAAATCACAAACATGTTAGGTATTGCCACGTTCCAAAATGCCTGAAAATGCCTCAAAATATAAAAACGGTTATTGCCGGCAGTGAACCAAATAACAGAAAATAGCACCCAGATGTCTTAAACGTGACTTTTACACCATTTCACACCATTTTTTAAAAAGAAATGATAAAAAGTGGTCAAAAGGTCGCATAGTCCTCAAAATGGTATCAATGAAAACATCAGCTAATCTCGCAAAAAAAATGATACCTCACACAGCTATGTACACTGAAATATTAGTATTAGAACACAATAAAACCTATATAAATTTGGCATCACTGGGATCATACTGAACCAAAGAATAAAGTAGACATATCATTTGGAGCGCACAATGAAAGTCGTAAAAACTTAGCCCACAAGAAAGTGACGCAAATGCATTTTTTCACCAATTCCTCTGCATTTCCGATTTTATTCCAGCTTCCCAGTACATGGCATGGAATAATAAATAATGCCACTGATAAGTAAAATTTGTGAAGCTGAAAAAGTTATAGATTCTTGAAGGTGGGGGGTGAAAAATGAGCAGAAAAAGGTTGCGTCCTTAAGTGGTTAAGTACTTAACTAATCCCATTGGTGTTAATATCAGTTTTTCATTATATTGTTTAATTTTAAGTCTATAGAGGGAACTATATTTATTCGTCAAAAAAATTGTCAGACAGTGACATGATAGAGAATGTGAGTCTAAGGAGCTAAAAATATTATTAGACACCATAGTCATTAATCTTATTGCAAAAGTGACAAAATATTACTGCTGCCATAAAACAGTAAATTCAGTCAGCACGCTCCTGTGAAATGTGATATGTGCCGAGCAGCACAGTCAGCTAGTAATGCTCCGGAGATCAATGGCAATCACTGGGAGCCGTATTGATGGGGCTACTGGTGTGGAGAGCCAGGCAAGGGCTGGGAGATGACTCTCAGACCTTGGTGACGGTTGCATAAATGATTTATGGTGGAAAACATATGTAGTCATCTATCAGCAGCAGCTGAGATCTCTTAAAAGTGATGGCGCTAAAAAGTTAAGTGTTAAAATATACTTTACAAATAACGTTGTACAGACCATGGTATCCATTCCATTCCAGTGGTGTTCCTTAACGCTTTCAGAACTGAAATCTTGTAACACAGTGTAATCTTTCAAAATTCCGTTGTTTTCACTTCGATTACCCATTTATTTGTCTTTTTGTGCGTCACATCTAAGCTGATCATTAAATTTGTTGATATCCTCTGGTTTTCCCATTTATAACATTGTCAAATATGTTCACATTGAGTAATGCAAGATGTTCCTTTGCCTCTATGAACAAATATTCTAATTTAGTTAAGTGTACACTTATCTTCCTACTTGAGTTGACCCTTTAAATGGATACAAATCATTAGCTAAAGACACTTTTTTTTTGAGGGCACAAAAGCAAATAGGGCCATGAAAGAAGGGGTTAACTATAGTGCCCAAGATAAATACTGTGGGGCAAATTTACTGAGAACAGTGCAAACTGCACTATGTGTAGTTTGCCTATGTAGTGTGCAGAGGGCGCCAGATTTAGGGTTTTTGGCACACATTCTTCATGAATATGGCACCCTCTGTACTGCCCCAACAGAGTGAAACACTTTTTTTTGGTGCACCTTTAACAAACGGCTTGCAACACAATTCTGCGGAATTTGCATGCTAAATCTGGTGCACGATCAAACTAAGCACCGTAACGCCCCCTAATTTGTGTCACAAATTTGAGCCACAAAACGGTCTCATGCAGCACAAATGTGTGTCAGACATTTCTTAAATACCTCTGCAAGCAGTTTACACTCGAAAGAACGTGCAAAGTCTGACACGAAACTGTTGCACGGCCCTGAGTAAATGTGACTCATAGGGGGTCATTTACTAAGGGCCCGATTCGCGTTTTCCCGACGTGTTACCCGAATATTTCCGATTTGCGCCGATTGTACCTGAATTGCCCCGGGATTGTGGCGCACGCGATCGGATTGTGGCGCATCGGCGCCGGCATGCGCGCGACAGAAATCGGGGGGCATGGCCGAACGAAAACCCGACGTATTCGGAAAAACCGCCGCATTTAAAAACCGAAAAAGTGTCGCTTGGGGAGCGCTTATCTTCACCTGGTCCGAGGTGGTGCATTCCGGCGCGATGAGATGACTTTCAGCGCAGCAGCGCCACCTGGTGGACGGCGGAAGAACTACATTCATAAATCCCGGCCGGACCCGAATCCAGAGCAGAGAACGCGCCGCTGGATCGCGACTGGACCGGGTAAGTAAATGTGCCCCATAATGTTTAGGGCAATATTCTGCATAAAAGAACAAAACACATATATGTCTCAGCACTTGTTGTCCATGTTGGATGTGCTCTTATTGTTTAGTTAAATATTATTTATTATTTGACTTTGTTTTTGGCAACAGCTTTACTGACTTTTGCGTAAAATCTTTCCACTCCCAGCTAAGAAACAAGTGTGTTATGTAGCTGCACCTTTTCTTTTGAATTTCTCAAAATTTGTTGGAGTTGCACAAATTATGTTATTACTGTTTTGCCTAAAAAATAACATAAGGTTAATAACAGATCACAAACCAGTGAAACAGGGAAGACAAAGGACAAAAGGCCCCCAGAGTATGAAACACCCAATCTGCCCCCCAAAAATCTCTTTATTCTTGGGAAGATATTTTGTTTTCTTGTGTTTGGCAGAATCAACATTACCAAGTGCAGCCAAATCCTAACATGTATGAGAATGTACCGTTGAACGTGGAAGGATGGCCTTAGAAGGGGTTAGCTCAAGGAGGTTTGCAAATTTCCATAAACCCATCAAAAAAATTGTACATCACCATTGTCCATCTTTATTTGAGCAACATTGTTCAAGTTCCTTTGTTGCATTCAACCCATGCACAGTTACCATACAACATAAAGAAGGCTGCACTACCTTTAAAGTTTTCCTGACTTAGTGGAGTAGTTTCATAGTTTGTGTCTCAGTGACAAAACTTATGTTCTCTGATTTGTATAGGCAATGAATTTTGCTAAAACTTAATAGGGCTTTCCAGGAGTAAGCATAATTCATATTCAAATGGTTCCTTAAAATGTAAGGTATTATATAATTCGCTGTTATTTAAAATTTTGTTCCCATTAGCAGACAAATGTTGTGGCCATATACTATAATGGAGAGTTTAAATGCTACAGGCCCTTTAATCAGTCTTGTGACCTTGTAGTACAAAAGATGGCTTCTGGTCACATGCCCAAGAACTAAGGGATCATGGGAGCTGTAGTGGTAAATGGCGCCCATCTTGGGGATAGCTCTGCCTACTTTAGAAAGCCCATAACATTTTTTTGAATAATAAAAGCTAATTTTTAAGCTCCATTTTCTGATTAATGACATTGAGTTTGGTTGTATCCATTTATTTACTGCATTATGGGATTTTGTATCAGACGTTCATATTCCCAGAATATCACTTTAACTTTTAATTCTTATGCAGTTGTAGCTCTTTGGACATAAAAAACATATAATATGTATATAAAATTGTAGTTGATCTATGTGTGCTTAGTGTTTCTCTGCATAGACTCTACATAAGTAAATGCTTTTTATCTCACTGTACTAACTTAGTAATAAACTAGTGTGTATATAAGGCTTACGTCTCTTGATAGCAGATACTATGTTGTCTCATTCCTTGCTATATTCCTAACTGAAGAGAAGCTCCAAGTTTACTATATACTGTATCAGATTGAGCCTTTCATATACATATGTGGTATTTTCGGTTATGATGATATGTCTTTTACATGTACAGGCAGTCCCCGGGTTACGTACAAGATAGGGTCCGGAGGTTTGTTCTTAAGTTGAATTTGTATGTAAGTCAAAACTGTATATTTTATAATTGTAGATCCAGACCAAAAAAAAAATTGGCCCCAGTGAGTGAGTGAGTGAGATTTTACATTTTTTGTTGTAATGGGACCAAAAATTATCAATAAAGCTTCATTACAGACACCTTGCAGCTGATTATTGCAGTCTGGGACTACAGTAAAGGATTCAGAAAGCTTCATCAGAGGTCAGAGGGGTCTGTCTGTAACTATGGGTTGTCTGTAAGTCGGGTGTTCTTAAGTAGGGGACCGCCTGTATTGGTTCCTTCTTTTTACCTCTGCATCTCCTGATCTGAGCCTACCTATGTTGTAGTATTTCCTCTGCTATATTATCTCCTCTGCTAGTACTGACCTATCCTCATAAACACCACTCATACTACAATTTTTCACAAAACCTTACAGGTTTCTCACAGCCATAATCATCAGGGGTCTCAAGTTTGGCTGTGGACAAATATAGTTCCTTTGCTGAGTTAACATAAATTCTGGCAGCATGATGTCATGCCCTTATATTGATATTAGGCGTAGCGTACTTTAGTCTATCTCTTATTTATGGAGTATTGACCTACTCGCCACTCCGGACAGGTCCCCGACCAATCAAATTTATTATTTGATTTAGGAGGCAGAAAGCTCTGGGAGAGGAGTCAGTCGATGTCCAAGTCCTCCTGGTCCCAGCGCTCTGTCCTTCGAGCCCAGAGCATGGGTGCACCCACTGCATATGGAAAATACTGACACCCAAGGCATGATACAAAGGCCCCATTGTGTGTAGTTCTGGTGCACCAATAGTTGTAATATAAAGCTGTTGTGTACATAAAACGTTGTCATTTGGTTTATGTATTGGGAAATCTCCAGACACATACGTCAGAAATGTAATATTTATGGTCTAATTCACTTGATGCCAGAAGTATCCATGATGGCTTTGCCAGGCTTGTATGCTTGGATTTTTTTTACATTTTTAGCTCAATGATGTAACATAGTCTGTTTTTTTTTTCCTTAGAAACTTTATTTTACAACATTTACAAAATATTAAAATCACATACATATATCTTCATGCAAATATCAGTATACATGACAGAATATACATATAAACTTCTTCATATGAGTGCAAAATTTCAAAAATTCACTATCCACATGTGATTACATATATTATATACGGATATTCGCAAACGTGTCCCCTACCTCTCACCTCCCCCCCCCCTCCTCCCTAATAGGTCCGCTGGAGAACAGAAGAAAAAAAAAAAAAAAAAAAAAAAAAGGAAAGGATAGAAAAAAAAAAAAAAAAAAGGTAACATTATAAACCCCTCTTCACTCCCATTTTGCCCATATCTTTTCCCATTTACCCAGGGCACCGTTCTTCCTAGATAAATTCTTCTCAAAGTTTTTAATACGACGAGTGTAACTATGCCAAGCTTCATTCGAAGGGGGATTTTCCGACCCCCATTTTTGTGCTAAGCAAACACAGGCCACGTTCATTAGTCTAAGAATCAAACTTCCATATTTCCTTTCTATTTCTGGGTTCTCTATTAAACCAAATATGGCCGTTGAGAAGGACCTAGTTAGATTAATTTCCAACCTACCAGAAATGTTCCTAAAAATTCCTTCCCAAAATTCCCCTATTAACTGACATCCCCACACCAAGTGATAAAAATCGGCATCCAGTGCCCTACATTTCCAGCATCTAGAGTTCGATTTTACTCCCATTTTTGACAAACTTAGTGGTGTATAATAAATCTGATGCACTATTTTAAAGTGAATAATCCTGTGATTAGCATTAATTGACCCTTTTTTTGTGTTTTTTTGAATTTTTATCCAGTCTGCTCCTTCAATATTACCTACCACTCTTTCCCATTTATTTCTAGCTTTACCTTTTTCCATTTGTGCTATCCCCGCTACCACATGTCTGTATATTTTTGATACCATCTTCCTCTTAGACCCTCCCTTCCTTATCAACTCAATCCCTGCATGTGTTTCAAATCTTATTATTAGTCTGCGTGCATCTTCTTTTAGTGCATGTGAGAGTTGCAAGTAACGAATCCAATCTTTATCTTTTAAACCGTATGTATCCCGTAATCTATTAAATGATTCTACCCTGTTCTCCTTCCAAACTTGTGCAACTTGTCTAATCCCCAGGTTACCCCAGAATATTCTATCCGGAATTTTGTCTGCTTCTATTAATTTCCTATTGAACCAGATAGGGGTCTCTTCTATAAAGCCACGTATATTTAGGAGTTCTTTATATAACTTCCAGGATTTTATTAATGCTCCACAGAGTGCCCATCTGTCAAAAGGTTCTTCCATACCTATATAACTTTCTAGAAACTCCAGGACGGATTTCACCTTGCCCTGTGAACTTAATACCATCTTATTTAACCAGTATGTCTCTTTCCATTTTGCAAGGCGAGCAATCTGTGAAGCAATAAAATATCCTTTGAAATAGGGGATCCCCAACCCTCCTTCTCCAACTGGGCTATACAGGAATTTCATTTTCATTCTCACCCTCTTTCTACCCCATATAAGTTCATTCAGGATGGATTCCATTAGTTTGAAGAAAGAGTCTTCAATCCATATGGGGGAAGAGGATAGAACATACAAAACTTGTGGCAACACTATCATCTTCACAATCCCAATTCTGTCCGCCTGCGAAAAAGGTAGCTTGCTCCAACATTTAATTTTTGCCCTCAGGGACCCAATCAGAGGATGCAGGTTCAGCTTATAAAATTCTGATATGTCTCCAGATATTTCAACCCCTAAGTAACGGAATTTATCCCTACACTGTATATCAGAGTTCTCTTTCGCCCACTCTTTAGTTTCCGAGTCTAGGGGCATAATAACGGATTTACTCCAGTTTATCTCCAGTCCCGATAAACCCCCATATTCTTCTACCACTTGAATGGCTTTAGGTACCGAGGTTGGGGATTTACTCAGATACAAAACCAAATCATCTGCATATAAACATATTTTGTCTTGGGGGTCCCCACATCCCCCCGCCCACACGCCCTCCTCGCTTCTGATTTTAATAGCTAGGGGTTCTATATAAATGGCAAACAGAAGGGGGGATAGGGGGCATCCCTGCCTTGTACCCCGAGATAATGGGAAGGCCTCCGATTCTCTTCCCATTGCTCTTATTCTGGCTAATGGTGCGTTATATAGGCATTTTATATATCTGATAAAGGCAGGGCCCACTCCAAACCCTTCAAGGGCCTCCCATAGGAAGCTCCACTCCACCCTGTCAAAGGCTTTAACCGCGTCCAAGGACAGGATGGAGCGGAGTTCCCCCTCCCCCATTTCAATGACAGAGTGCATCCTCTGGATGCAGTCCCCCGTGCTCCTGCCAGGAATAAATCCATTCTGGTCCTGATGTATAATGTCCTTAATTACCTTTTGCAGTCTTATCGCCAGTACTTTGGCCAGAAGTTTCACATCAGTGTTCAACAACGAAATAGGGCGATAGGAGGCTGCATCCAGAGGATCCTTATCTTGCTTTGGTATCAATATAATACCTGCCTCTGCCATCGACCTCGATACTGACCCTCTTTGGAATATCTCCCTGCAAACCTTCACCAGTTTTGGAAGTAAAAAGCCATGATATTTTTTATATAGAGCAAATGGGATTCCGTCTGAACCCGGGGAGGAATCTTTGCTAAACGAAAAAAAGTGCTACCTTTAATTCCTCCTCTGATATTGGGGCATCCATACTTTCCCTGTTTTCTTGTGAGATCCTTTGCCCCTGTATCTTACTCAGGTATTCTTTAATCCTTTCCCTCGGGGCTTTCGTTTTAGAATGATATAGTTCTTCATAAAATTTCCTCAAAGTTTGTACTATTTCGGAAGAGTCCCTTGTTACTTTTCCATCCTGTCCCCTTAGCGCGTTTATCGTTTTATTTTTCCCATTCTGCTGGATCATCCCGGCTAGATTTCTACCGGATTTCCCCTGTTCTACAAACTGGTTCTGATCCCTGAAAAAGGACTTGTGTTGCGCTTTTTGTGATAAAAATTTCTCAAGGGCTTCCCTGCTTTTAGATGCTTTTTCCCTAAGGCTCTCTGTTGGTGATTTCAGTAATTCCTGTTCAGCTATCCGCATTTCCTCTCTCAGTTTCCGCTCTTCTAGCCCAAATTGTGTTTTTGCATGTTTGATGTTTTTCGAATATATACCCTTTAGATATAGTTTGTAAGTGTCCCAAACCGTTAATAGGTCTGCTGTACCTAAGTTCTTCTCCCAGAACCATTCCGACTTCCCAACCATGTCCAATTTGGGCTCTAATAATGTTATCCAATATGGATTTAATTTAAACCGTCTGGCGCACACTTCCGGGTTTTTTAATATAATCATAACTAAAGCGTGGTCAGAGACCACTATTTCCTCATATACCATTTTTCTGATAAGCCTTAGGAATTCACTATTCACTAGGCACAAATCAATTCTTGAAAGAGTGTGGTAAGTCTTACTCATACATGAAAATGCTCTCTTATTCCCGTAAAGTGATCGCCAGACGTCCACCCATCCCAGGCTTTCGCATAGGTAGCTGAGTTTGCCTTTCTTACTTAATGCCGGTTGTAGCCCCCGTGAGAGGTTAAACCGATCTTTGTATTCGTCCATTACCAGATTAAAATCACCCATAACCATAAGTGGAGCGTCATCTAGGTTTTCCAAGAATTTTACCAGAAGGTGGAATACCTCCAAGGATGCTGGCGGTGGGAGATATACAAAAGCCAAAGTAGTTTTTCTTCCTTTTAGGCTACCATGGAGGAAAATAAACCTGCCTTCTTTATCTATTCGTTGCTTTTCTATCCTAAAGTCAATATTCCTGTGTATAAGAACTGAGACCCCTCTTGAAAATATATTACCAAAGGAATGAAATTCCTCCCCTACCCAGCTCTTCCTAAATCTGAAAACGTGTTCTTCTATAAGATGAGTCTCTATCAATGAAACGATTGCTGGTTGATGTTTACTAATAATGTCAAATATCTGGCATCTTTTTAGTTTATCGCTACACCCTCTAATATTCCATGCTATTATTTTAACCTCAGCCTCCATTTAGCCTGGGAAAAAGGGGAAGGGAAAGTAAAAAAAACAGAAAGAGGGAGAGAGGGGGAGGAAAGAAAGAGAGAGAAAAAAAAAAAAAAAAAAAAAAAAACTCCAGCGGACACCCACCCCCCCCCCCCTTCCCCAGATGACCCGATTTCATACCTCCTCCTACTACTCCGGGTCTCTAGTTTTCCTCCTAACGCCATCCCCCCCCTCCCACGAAAACCCCGCCCCACCCTCGACCTAAACCATATTACATCTGCATTTCGTTTTCGGTGTCCTTTCCATTATTACAGCCCTAACTGTTATTTCACACCCTCCTGATCCAGCCATTTTCCCACTTCTTCTGGTGTGGAGAAAAACAATGCTTTGTCTTTATAAACATAGTCTGTTTAACCTTTATAAAGGCATGCAAAATATCATACCACACTGTAAGCATGTGTACATAGAGAAGTATTTCATTATAAACCACTGTTTGCATGCACAGTATATATTGAGGAATCTGTTGGAAAATCTTCCTTGTGCATCAGACTATGACTGAGATTTACCATGTAATAATAGAAAACCAACCACATAGACTTAAAGGGCTTTCCCATCTTGTATAGTCATGGGGTATCAAAAGGAAACATTATCATTTTTGTGCTCATTACAGACTTTTGAGATTCTTTCTACTGTTTTTCAATGCACAGAGACATCCAGACTGACTATGCAGGTAACTGAAGACTAAAACAAAGGTCACACAAATTATTTCATCCCTGCGAATCCTATGGGGCAACAATAGAAATATTTAAATAATTCCGTAAACTTCTGAAATAAACTAAGTAAGCAATGGAATTCAACTACCTATTATGGCTAATTTCTGTTTTTTGGATACCCAGTTCTTCAAATATTATCAGAAAACGCTATCCCAGCTGCAGTATATTTCGGGCACATGGAAGCTTATCACATTCGTTACAATGAGATCAAGCTCTGCTCCAGCTGTGCTCTACTGATTGCTGAAGTGAATGTCATTCATTACGGCAGAAGTTTGACTACACACTGTATGTCTCATACACAATAAGCAGTTTTCTGCATGAGCTGGAATTACCATGTAATGGTCCTAAAATGGTCATTTTAATGTTTGTTCCGTGAAGTCAGCTTTCAGCTGGAAGACCAAGGATCAACTTGAAGGAATGAGTCAGAGGAAACACAATCACTGGCGTGGCGCAGAGGTCCTGATAAATATGCCCCTATGTCTGTATTTGGAGTAAAGTGGCTATGACCCTTGATAAAGCTGTTGGCAGTGCCTTATGCTATGGGAGGGTTATTTGCGACAGTCACATAAAAAGTTAAAAGGTACTATCAAAAGTCAGATCTTTTGATCTTGTCTATGATAGTCAGATCACAGTCCAGGGTCAGACTGGAGTCAATATGTGCCTTAATAGAAAGCTGCATTTATGAATTCAGTCCTATTGTTAAAACTAATATATGCAAATAATGAATTTGTTGCCAGCGGGGTCTATGATGTATTTTATTTGCATTTTCTTATGTTCATTTGATGCAATGGAAAGTCACAAAACCGTATCTGTACCGCAACTGCGCCAAAACAACGCCAAATATACACAAAAAATGTATACATCATCCCCAATGATTTTTTTTTTGTCCCCCAATCACCCCTTGATGCTTTCTTCACTGCAAGTTGTGAGTTGATTAAAATTGCTTGAATGTCATGACATTGTAGTTCCTTATAACACCTTGCAATAAGCTGTAGAAGAAACAGCATACAAAAAACACTTAATAATGATGCTTCTCCTCCTTTACTTTACCAGTATGATGGCAGCTTTACACAAAACCACACGTAACCCAAAGCACAAGGCACACGTTTGACTACATATGTGATATTGTCCTAGATGCACCAAGAATATAAAATGTGCAGTCCATATTAAAAAAGGAAATGGTATTATCTTTGTCTACTAACCTAGAGCAGTGAATGTGTTAATATTAAATATACACTGTATTTCTTCTTGCTGTTTTGTCCTTCCAGTTTGCTAAGAAAATCCACTAAATGCTACTGATGCCATTTGTTTGACTTATTAATTGCATACATCATCCGGGAGACAATTTCCAAGCTAAGCTCTCAATAAGGGATGTGTCACTACAGAAATGTCTTAGCTATCAAAACTGTATGTTCTCTTTCCATTGTGACAAAATGAAAGGTTTTCTTAGCATTCAGTCAATAGCCCCCAAATAGAAGACAAAAGCCATTGGATGCAAGCGAGACAGTGAAAGAAAAAATGAGTGGGAAGCAGGCGAGTAGTATAACAGCAAAATATGTAACTATGCAGTAGAAAAACTCCAGTCAATCTCAAGGGTCAACAATGACATCTCTGGATTCTTCAGATGGTCAAGGTCTAAAGAAAAAGAAATCTATGTCAGAACAAAGCCGTCCCTTTTGTTAAAATATTGATCAACACTCTGTTCATCCTCATCCATAGAAAATTTACTGTAAGAGTCAAGCTATTAGAAAATGATTCTCCTTTGGACAATCCAATATGTTTTCATGTGTGATATGTTCATTATTTAGAGGCTGAAGATAAAGATTACTTTCAAGGTACAGATGGTTCCGTTAAAACTTGAACAATTTGATGTCAGCTTATCCATTTTATTAAAGATACGCTCTGCCAAAACTGATACATTGTAGGAGATAAACAGCCCAGAATGTTTCAGATTTCAACAAATTTACACCGAAGGCATTTTTGGAAGCATTTTAGACACATTTTATGACTTGTACAGAGATGGGACTTAGCTCATTAAAATGATTGTGGGGGAATGTGGTCTGATATCTGAAACCGTCTGCCAAACTTTGATCCTTTTACCCGAAGAGATTGGTTTATTTGATTTGATCCCTCAAAATCAGATACCCATGACCTATGGGAACTACATCTCACGACCAAGTATGGGATTAGTTTTGATAAAAAAACATAATTGGCCTATTAATCTTATTTTCCTATTTGTGGCTGATATTACCTTGTGAATTCTAAAAAAACAATGATTATTTCCTTTAGGATTAGAAACAAAGTAGCATAGTGGGTGGGATTTACATAAAGCCATTCACCTGCCTCACAGCATTTCTAATCCACAACATGGTTATTATATCTGGTGCGTAATTCAACCTTTACAAAGGATCAGGCCACTTTCACACAATAATGCGCGTGAATTGTGCTTTGAATCATATTTCAAGCTCATCAGAAGTCACTCCTCCCCAAACACTTATGTATTTAGACCTAGATGCTAGCATTTGGGAACTAGCAAAGTTTTTCAAACTAATTTTGACTTATTATTTGACCGATAAAGCATTTGTTGCTACTTACGAAACACAAGCGTTTAGGTCTAAAACCATATGCATGTACAGAGAAAATGTAATATAAAATGTTATTCATGTGTATGAACAAGGCCAACTAGACTGAAATGTGGCTTCTCATCTTCATAAATGTGTAGGATTTCTGATAATGAATCTTACCTAGGAATACTATATTCTCTATATATTCCTATAAGAAGATACATCAGATGTTTTCAAATGTTAAGAATATTAATGCATGGAATTTCATGGAAGAATTTTTTCCTGGAAAGTATGTCAAGAATAGGGCTATGTATTAAAGAGCACTGATATGATGAATGTGCTGTGCAAAGTATCTCTATACATGCAGAATGAATGCTAAATCCCTGGATTAGTTTATTGGAGTCACCCAGTGCCAGGCATATCCTAGGGTTGTCAGTAAACAGTTTCTTGTTTATGATGACTTGATATAGTCTCAAGACCACCAATAAAGAATCAGTACTTAGAAAGGAAGAGTTGACTTGGTATTGAAATGGAAATGACTAGTTCCCCCATCACTGTGTATAAAATTACCCCCCTCCCATTAAAAGGGGTTCTCTGGAATAAGTTTTGTTTTTAAAAGGCCCTAGAGCAGTGGACCTCAACCTTCCTAATGCTGTGACCCTTTAATACAGTTTCTCCTGTTGTTACTTCAATTACTTTTGTTGCTACTTGATAGTTGTAATTTTTCTATAATAATATTTGCCTAATATTTAGGTAAATTCAGTATATATTTTGGAGTGCTGCATAATAATACATATAGATCGCTTCCCTTTAGATACAACCTGTATTATATGTATTACAGGGGAATGTTGTATATATATATTTCAAGGTATGTTGTATATTTATTGGGGGGCTGTATATGTTTATGTATTTATTGGGGTGCTGTATATATATAAAGGAGGTGCTTCATATAAGGGTGGTGCTATAGATGTATTTGGTTGGGAGGTCTGTATATGTATCAGGGAAATGTATATATATTGGGCTGCTGTATTATACAGCACCCTGATATAAATACTGCACCTCCCCTTATTATATACAGTCCCTAATACACCTATAGCACCACTTTATTTACTGTATCCAAATAAATATATAACCAAAGAAAAGCAAGGCAGCACAACCTGTATAGTTTTAGTCGGGTGCAAAAATCTGTAAACTCCTCGGCAGGGGATCCAATAGTAGTCACAGGAAAACAGCAGCACTCCAGATAGTGATCAAAGCAGGGTGATCTTTATTTCACAAGTGCGACGTTTCGGTGAGCATTTCACCTTTTTCAAGCATACAAACAGTGGTTTAACATGTGATATAAATAGACCCAATCACATTCCGATTGGTCAGCATAAGTACAGGTAAATATATAACAAATTGGTGAACAAGTTACTGTGTGGAAGTATACAAAACATTATTTAATCATGAGTGATAATATGAGTGTAAAACACGCAGTGAAAGTGGTTTAAAACATTAGTAACGCCTCCAGGTGCAGGACCGCCCCGTCGTCAACAGTATTCATTCAAAAAAGAATATGCACATTTACAACTGCTACAAAGTAACCCACTTCATAAACAAGCGCTTCTGGAATACCAGCGGGGTAAACAGAGGTGGAGTGTGTGTCACACAATTGAAGCCGGTTGCGGGCACAAAAGTGTCCAGGCGCATGCGCACTGCGACACCTTATGCTGCGGCGGCCATATTGGAAAAGGGCACAGGAGCGCTGACCAAGGAAAAAAGTAAGTACAAGGTATTAAAGTCCTGGCAGGCCGTCAGAGTCACACTATGTTCACCCAAGGGGTGCGTGTGAACAATAGGGGCTAGCGGAGCACAGGGGGGCCGCGAATTAGCAGTCCACCGTGCAATCGCTAATTGTCCCAGACAGCCAGCATTTAGGACCAATATCACAAGCAGGAAAAAGAAGTCATCAGGCCGAAGATGGGTATCATCAATAGCAGACAAAAATGTGGAGGTCGACTGGGGAAAACGGTCCCGCATAAGAGGGATCTATAGGAATAAACAGATAAAGAAAAAAATTAGTGAATAGAAACAATATGAACTGAAGAGGGGAACTCCCTCAAAAACCAGGTATGCTTAATACATTGGAGTAACAAAGGAACGGTAGAGCAGAACGAACATTTTGAAGCAGAAATCCAGACAGAAATATATATAAAATAAATATATAGTTCTCCTCTCATATAACATATACATTTTTACATTGCACCTCTTAATTGTTACAGTGCCCCCTATTTCATTTTTATATAACTCCTAGTGCAGCTTTTCACCCAAACAGTGCCTGTAGGCCACAATATAAAGGGGTCGCGACCCACAAGTTGAGAACTACCCTAGAGAGTGTAAAAATAACAAACATACTCACCTCTTTCCGGCACTTAGTTTACAGGTGCTCAATGATGACAGGTTGCTAGAGGCTTGGCTATAGAAGGTGCTCATTGTCGAGGCCAGGTCACCACTAAGCCTCTGTATATAAACATATATAGTCAACATCTGGTCCCAGCACTTCATTGTTTCTCTAAATAGTCAGAAAAAGATGGTTCCGTACTTTATGAAGTTGCTGGACCTATATAGTGCGACCTTGACATATAGTCAAGAACCAAACACCAACCCCTATGCCTCTGAGCAGTTACCTTTTAGCTTGAATCTGTTTCTTTATGATACTGTAGAATACAGTAGTGGAGGCAGTAACAGAGTCACTGTAGGCTCCTGTTCTGTGATGTCGAGGGCAGGATAACGTCATTGTACCATCTGTTGTATTCCTCTGGAGTTTGGCCACAAGCTAAATGACCAAATGACATCAAGGAGTAAATATCTCAGAATTGAGTGGTAGAGGCATCTTTTTTTTACAAGGTGCAACTTTTTTAATATATTCATTCAGTGGGCAAAGTGAAGAAAAGCTTTCCCTCTCTTTCTTATGACAGGTAGGTAGGTAACTTGAGGTCGCACCAGGACCCAAGAGGTTTATGGGGCCCTTATGGTGTCACTTTCCCATATGAGAAGACTATTACTATAAACCCTACATTATAGTCGGGGGGGGGGGGGCTGGCACAGACTTTGCACTGGGGCCCATCAGCTTCTCGTTACGCCACTGGGTAGGGGGCACCATCTAACCTAAGGCTGGCTCTATTTGTTAATCTCCTTTGCCTTGTCAGTCTGAATGCTATCAACATAAATATAAAATGGAGTGAGAAATGTGTGAGTAGGCAGGATTGTAAGCAAACAGACAGGGCACAGTGAAAACCACATGCACATTGTTATGTGATTCACGGGACAGCAGCCTCACTTTCTGGATGAACTGTGTCTGTGCTGGGAAAGCAGATGCTAACAATGCAGAGAAAGAGACAAAGCCTTGTAATCTATCTTCCTGACTGTCTGACAGATGACACCTGAACACTGACATTGGACAGCAAATTAGAGAAAAGGGGTTATTTGGTGGCCAGGATTTTGGATTGGACTTTTTAGTAGAAAAAATAATGTATTTGGAATTTTAACTTTCATTACATTGGCCTTCTATTGAACATAACACTGGCTATTTAAGGCAGGACCAGTGACCCCAATACCTTACAGTCAGAATACTAGTATAGGCTTAAGAGATGAATGCAAGCCAATTAGAGATGAGTGGATTCATAGTTTCAGTTTGGGTTGGGCACGTGACCCAGACGTAATGTCAATGATGGCCATGGCTAGTAGCAAGGGTTGGTAATTTGCCGGATTGGTTGATCGGCTGACAGTTTGTCAGTACACCCAGGTCACACGGCCAAACCCAAATGCCAAACCTCAACTGAAAATACGGGTCTACTCACCTCTAAAGCCAACTATGTGCTCTCCTATCTTCCTCATTGGAACGGACAACACCTCTTCAATGAGAGATTTTGATGATGCTTTCCTGTAAACATTGCATACCTGACCACACATTCATGACCAGTAATCAGTAAAATCAATAATTATTTTCAAACTGGAGGAGAAAGGCAATAACTGATTAATATTCATTTTCAATTTCTAGACTGTAAGCTCTTGTGACCAGGGCTCTCATTCCTATTGTTCCATATTACTCTGTGATGTCTTATTTTATTTGTATATGTTCCCCAGAATCTTCAAATGAACAAAGATTATTATTATTATAGTCCCTGTGCCATGCACACAGCAATTATTTAGTTTACTGTAGAAGATTGAATTTCTGGATCCATTTTCATGGACTGATTAAAGACTATGAAAACACCGGGACACACGGACGAGAATCATTAACGTTATTATACGTTCAGCCTTAAAATGCCTTACTAATACAATGTACATAGTACTGGGTTTTACAAGATCAGACACACACTGGAAATAATAATTGTGCAATCCTCAGAGCTGCAGAGGTAAAGCAAACAGAAAAACTCGAGACACATAAAAACAGTCATCAACTCACGTCATATGTGACGAGCTGTCATACATATTTACAGATACTCATGTGACATAATACTTTGCAACAGATAAAATATTATTTTTAGCTTTGTGTTTTCTAAGCTTCTCTACTACCACGTGTACAGTATGCATTTGCATGGGATAGATTGTACTTTACTGTCTTTACAATGCTGTCATTGTCATGTCTTGGCAGGCTCCTTCTGGACATGGAAATATAACAGCATTGTACCTTCAAAAAAGGAAATGTACAACAAGAACCACAGGTTTTCATAGCTATGTTACAGACTGTTACGTTCCCATTTTTATATTCTGCACTGATAAAACACGTGTTGTAGGTACATGGACTGTACAGTAAATCACTTGTTAACACTACAGTATGTTAATCTATTTTACAGTAAAAGCATATAAAAAAAGAAATTTCTAATTAGCCAAAATGTGACGTGTAGACTACGGAATGGAAAGTACAGAACAGTAGATTAAAGGACCCAGGGTAGCATAAGAAATCCACCATACCCAAGTATTAAATGGGTTGACCCAAATTCTATTAAAGACCTAGGTCATTAATCGGTGATCAATGGGGGTGTGACATCCAGCACCCTGTCAACAGCTAAGTATAGAAGTGCTTGCAGTGCTACTACACTACAGACTGAGGCATGGACATAGGTCATGTAAGCACCTAGGCTGCCACACATAGTAGAAATAAAATTTTAATAAAGTCATCTAGCACAGGAACCCAAGGGGTTTTCCAGAATTCCAGGAAAATCCCTGTAACAGTCTAGTTTTCTCTATGGACATTTATGGAGCGTACTTTCTTGTTATTAGTTATACCAACTCCCATTTTTCTTTAACATGCACCACAGAAAGTAACCTTAGAGTAAAACTCTCTAATTTAGGTTAGCCTCTATTAAAGGGGTTAGTCACTTATACCAAACTTTTACAGGATAAGTCCCTTTCGACACGATCGTATGATTTCTCCAGTCCTGTATTTTCGTGTAATTCTGTATGTATGTGATGTTTTGATCCATATGTGCCCACATGTTACTCTGGCCGTACAGTATTCATATAAAATACGGTGAGCTGGCAAATGATTGCTGACTATTGGGGGGCTGATAAAATGCACCTCCCACTGGTTCGAGTCTCCCTCGATATTGCAAGTAAATACGGCAGCATACAGTGTACAACCATATGCAGCATGTATTCCCAGAGACTTCTTTTGGGCATACGGAACAGAAATTCTGGAGAAAATAGAGACATGCTCTATATTTTTTTATATCTCTCTCCTGGTACGGTATGCTGGACAATATAGCCATTTAAATGGATGACCTATTGCCCATTGCAATGAATGTGACCATATGCTACCTGTTTGAAAACAGTATGGTGCGGGTAGCATATGCCTGTTTTCATACGTTCATGTGAAAGAGGCCATATTAGAAGATCCTAAGATGTTCACATTTATTATAACTATTGTTTAAGTTTGGTGTTTGCCACTGGAAGACGCAGCATCACGTGATGTCCAAGGCAACATGATAGGGTACTTCTTGCGGTGTCCTGTGTCCTGCTGGCTTCCGGCAGATAGAGGGGGCTTGGCAGTCATTAGTGCAGATGTCCATGGCACAGGGTAAGTATAATATGTGTGGCCCTATTAGGGTCTTATAATTATCCAGTTAAAGTTCGCTATAGGTCTCAACACTTTCAGAATCTAGCCTCATATATGGCCCTTGGTGTGGGGAATAGTTCCCTACAATATATTGTAGAGTACGGCCACTTCAGTATTTTTTAGTATTTAGCTTTTGCATCTACAGCAAAACCAAGAGTGGATCCTACAGATAAAAAGTATAATGGCAAATTAAGTACATTGGGGCAGATTTATCAAGTGTCTGAAAGTCAGAATATTTCCAGTTGCCCATGGCAACCAATCACTGCTCAGCTTTCATTTTACCAGTGCTCATGAATATTTTAAAGGGGAGCTGTGATTGGTTACCATGGGAAACTGGAAATATTCTGACTTTCAGACACTTGATAAATCTGCCCCATTGTCTGTGTTCAGGATCCATTGTCATTGCAAAATACTTTATTGCAGCGTAATTTAGTATAAATGTTTTCGGCTGCACATCAGCCTTTTTCAAATACGTGGAGCTGCTGGATGGAAAAAAAAGCATAGTAGGAAGGCACTGCAGGCAATGCTCGTCCAACATGTTTTTTTTTCATTTAGGAGCTCCATGTATTTAAAAAAAGGCTGACGTGCATCAGAAACCGTTTCCGCTAAATTATGCCGCAGTAAAATATTTGTTAACTTTACATCCATAAGTCGGAGTGCCAGAATTTATTGTCTTTATGTATTAGAATAGGATTCCAACTCTGTACACTTGTGATGCATTAATTAGTGTGATTGGAATATACAATATACCTTGTAATGCAACATACTGGGGCAGATTTACTTACCCGGTCCGTTCGCGATCCAGCGGCGCGTTCTCTGCGCTGGATTCGGGTCCGGACGGGATTCATCAAGGCAGTTACTCCGACGTCCACCAAGTGGCGCTGCTGTGCTGAAGTTCCCTGAAATGCACTGAAGTTCACGATCCTATCCTGGATGAAGGTGAGTGCAAGCTCCGTGACACAATTTCCTTTTTTAAATGCGGCGGTTTTTCCGAATCCGTCGGGTTTTCGTTCGGACACGCCATCCGATTTCCATTGCGTGCATGCCGGTGCCGATGCGCCACAATCTGATCGCGTGCGCCAAAATCCCGGGGCAATTCAGGTACAATCGGCGCAAATCGGAAATATTCGGGTAACACGTCGGGAAAATGCGAATCGGGCCCTTAGGAAATGACCCCCACTGTCCAGAATTTTGCTGTGTAAATCCTGGCCTAAGGTTTTCACTGAAGTATACCACTGAGGTCGGTGAATAGTTGCAGTGCAGAATAACTAACACCAGCTTTATAAAAGGTTGGGGTTTGAAGCTCATGCATGCTTTAACCTATTTACAATGACCCATTTGTTTCACACTCCTTGTTACCCTACTGTATTGTCTGTGGGTTCTGGGCAATCATCGTAAAGGAAGTAAAAGTAATTTTAAATACCTTTGCCAAGTCTGTAGAAAAATGATGCAAGTATTTCCTCATGTCTCTCCGTGGGACACATAAACTACTAGATAGGATGTTATTAAATGACAACACTTAATAATGTACCTAATTTTCCAAATAAATACAGTAAATTTATGTGTATGGGCTCACAAACACTTGTTGTCCATTTATGGCCGTTGTCTAGAAATGCTGATGGTGACTAAAGTTAGCAACAGTCAAATGTTCAGGAAACATTAAGAACATTTTAGAAAGGAAACATCAGATTCGAATGGGTCCACCCTATTGTTTTTAGTTGTGACACTAACCTCAAAATGAAAGGTTGTAAGTTGTAGATTACTGAGACTTGGTGAAAGTCAGATAAAGATGTTTAGTTATATTTTTGACTGCCCTTTGGAGGGCAGGAAGTTTATCATCTATTGTACTAAAATTTTCTTTCTCAAGATAAATATATTTGCACTGTATGACAAGCATTATAATGTATTGTTAAAATTACATCTAATTTTCTCCTTATCCAGGTCTCCAGAGGGACAATTTGTAATGTAGTGGTAAATAATGACAAAGGGAGATACATATAAACTATATAATAGGTTGTCAATAAATTTACATAAATACATATGTACAGTGCATATGAAAACTATGTATCATACAGATCTCAAACAGATCTCTCCCTTTTCTCAGAAGGAAGTTACAACAAATCTCAGGCACCAATCAGAAGCTGCCTTACATCCAGTCAGTAAGCTAATTGGTTGTAATGAAATCAATTATTGCACACAATCCCTGTACCTCTTTGAGAAAATATATAGCTTACCAAATGTAAAGCACACAAAACCCTAAAATATTCTTAATGCTACAGCTGTTTTCATGTTATTTATCCACTAATGAATGAATTTACATTACAAATTCTTTTCTAGTCACTAAGCTTTATGAGAAAGGACCTGACTTATAAGATAACACTGAAGCATGTAAGAACTTTCTCTTAATTGACTCCTAAAGTCTATGAGAGATCCGTAAAAAATGGTTCAGGCTAGTACATTCTCATATTTTTAACGGATCAATCACACAGTCTTTATCCATACTTTATCTTTGTACATAGCATGATATCTTAAAGATAATACACACATACGTGCAATAAAGGAGTGATTTCATGGCATACACCGTTATGTAAAACCGAAGTTAATTATTAACCATTTTGTTAGCTGAAATTGGATGATTGTTGCTATATTTGATTTTTACGATTCCATGCATTTCCCTGTTTCATAAAGATTTAAAGGAAACCTACCACTTGAAGTGGCAGGTTTCAGAAGAAAACACCGAGCACCAGCTCAGGCTGAGCTGGTGCCGGTACTTATTTTTGTTAGTGTTTTAAACCGCAGTATCGCGGTTTAAAACACTTTTTAAACTGTATAGCCATCGCAGGGAGGTACGCGCTCGGCGCTTACCATGCGCGCGACCGTGCGCGTGGCTACAAAGAAAGTGAAGGAGAGCCGCGCGCATGGTAAGCGCCGAGCGCGTACCTCCCTGCGCCGGCTATACAGTTTAAAAAGTGTTTTAAACCGCGATACTGCGGTTTAAAACACTAACAAAAATAAGCACCGGCACCAGCTCAGCCTGAGCTGGTGCTCGGTGTTTTCTTCTGAAACCTGCCACTTCAAGTGGTAGGTTTCCTTTAAAGACACAGTATATATTATAACACACAATAGCTAAATGGATCATCTCTCATCATCTCCCATTCTCTCTTATAGGATTCTATTTAATTCAATTGTGAAGTTTATCACCAGATTTCGAGCTGAATTGCCTTGTTTAATCATCTCTACATGCAACAACAGATGGTGATTTTCTAATTCCTTATTACCTCTAAATGATACAGCACATTCACAGAATTCATCACCAATACACATGGGTAATTGCAGACATGGTTTCTTATGCAGAACAGGTCAAATCACTTGTGAGGTGTCTGCCTCAGGAAGCCCTATATTCCCACAGGGGAAGTTTGACGTCAGATGACCTGCTGTGCTGGAAAGTGAGAGGCATCGGAAACTCAAATCAATATGTATAAAGTGAATGGAAATTAACTTGACTAATTACTTCTGCAGATATTTTTAAAGTGTTTATTAAAATATTAAAAATCTAGTCCTTTATAATCCACAGAGTTTCTATACTAAAACACTAGTACCGATATAAAAATAATCAAACAAATAATATCATTAATATTTTAGTTATCACTGTGTCCCAAAATGCCAAATCTATCAAAATATAAAAGTGATTTTCCCGGTGGTGAACCCTGTAATGCAAAAGTGGCATATTGCCAAAATAGACATTTTTTTTTTAAAAAGGGGCAGATTAAAGGTGGTTAAGGGGTTTATTTTTCCCCTTTATTACCTGCCTTACCATAGTTGTTAAGCAAATTTGACACAGATCGATTAATGTGTTTACAAAAGATTTTTAAGGTCCTCACTTATTAAAAACCAAATATCAGATCATTGTAAAGCATTAAGTTGTGGTCACTATTACCCAGGTGACCCCTAACTTGCACTACTGATATCATGTCAGATCTTTTGGTAAATATTAGGCCTGGGAATGCATCCTCTTGTTGGGTCCTGGTAATCTGCACAGTCTCTATCCATAATTTGAAATTCTATCTCTTTGCTTGTTGGTGGAGCCTAGCTGCTGTGATTCACTTCTTCCCCGTGTGTGCCCACGGATAATCTGTACGAAACAACTGGGGGACCCCAACAGTCGGGTTTCTCACCCAATAAAGCAATATATTAATTGCAAATCTAAAGGTGTCATCTATGATCTTTTGTGTCCTTGTCCTCTCATCTATGTAGGTCAAACCACCCAAGAAATGAGAAAAAGGTTCCAACAGCATTTGTCTAACGTCAACAACGCTGCATCGGATCTACAAAAAGGTAAACCCCTAACATCGGTAGCTGCGCATTTCCTCCACTGTCATGGAGGGAATTCCAGAGACCTGAGAGTTATCGGTCTGGAAAAGATTCTATCTAACTCAAGGGGTGGGAACATCACCTCATTGTTATTGCAGAGGGAATCCAAATGGATTTACACTCTTGACTGTGTATCTCCTAAGGGCCTCAATGAGGCCTTATTGTTTACAGGTTTTTATAAAAAATCATAAATTATCTATGGCACACCCTTCTTTCAGAGCTATATACGGCATTTCATATTTTCAGCCACCCATCTTTACTCCTTCAGCAGTTTTGCAAACCATACTGTGAGTTGTCATGCTTGAAAGGATCAACTGTAACTTTTTAAAAATTGAAGTTTCATTATTTTTTGTGTTCTATGACCAATACGATGAGCAGAACCTTTGCATGCTATATCAGCAGCACACTTATTATATTCATAACATACATTACCTTTCTACTCGCCTTCTTTTGCGTGTGGTATCAGCCTGGGTGTGGCTCCGTGGACCTTAAAACCTACACCCTTTATATACATACCCTATCCACCGGCTTGAAGTTTCTTTTGTCCTTTTGTAAGTCCACCATTTATACATGAGCGTGGGGAACTTTGGTCGCATTCGCTGCCAATCTAGGATTTTGTGGGGACACCATTTGTTGTCTCTATTATCTTGTATAATGTGTTTTTATTGGAGCAGCGTCATTCACTCCATGCACCTTTGCACTTTACATATTTATTTGCGTGACATTCCATGTTGGTTGGGAGTGACCCTAACACTCCATAATTGCATTCTCTTCTGGATGCATATTTTATGCACTTTATTGATAATTTTATTATTTTACTCGATTAGACCTTGCTGCCGATTATTCTACTGTTACTTATTTGTATATATTTCCTGTTTAACCCCGCGACTCACCAGTGGATAATTAGGTTCCATGATATTACCTATACATAAGGGAAAAAGTATGAGGGAATTTTTTTTTTGTTTTTTTTTTAAAGCACATATGATTGTTATCTTCTATTTTATTCTATTTCAATTAAACTATTAGCACCTTCCACTTACTTGCGCCATTAGTCGGCACCACTTAGTGTCATTTGGAACGCAAGCTTTATCAACACGTCATTATGAGACGCGGCGCTCACTACTAAGTGACACATATAACTTCCTGCATAACCATCACCTGGTATGCTGTGGGCCGGATACACCTCCCCATTTCAGATTTCACTTCCGGGTCGCCGGGTCATCACATGACATACACAGCTGTTTCTTGATTGGTCCGTGGCTCCACATCATGGCCGCCGCACGCATTTAAGGTGAGCACATTTACTCTGTTGGATACCCCTGATGAAGCCTACAAGTTAGGCGATACGCGTGGAGCGGTTTTCTCTGTGCTGGACGATCACTGGTAACATCTTTTATGTACCAAGCTTTATAGCAAAGTTTTATTGCCTATGTGTTGTTTCCATCCATAAGTGTGTTACTGAAATTGTGTGGGGTCACCTCTAATGTACTGTTTGGCATTTATCCCTATATAATACTTACCATTTATACACTTACAAGGTCTTTCCCCTCACACAATTTCAATTTTTATACCTATTACCTTGCTTTTGTACATGGAGCACACATTTTATATTGGCTTTTTCTATCATGTACACTCATCCATGCACAGTGGGTGTTTTTACCACGATTTGTGTTTTTAATTGTTTTTAATATTCTATTTTTTGTGCTCAATAAAATTACTAAATTACTTGATTACTTGTACGCATCCTCTTTTTCTTTGTTCTTTATGTACCTATTTGCTTGAGATGGGGTTTTGAGTTATCTCTTCACCCATTTTTTGTATACTCACTTCTTCCCCTCCACACTGCATAGAATGTCTTTGTAATATGAAACCTCAGTCAGTTTAGAGTGATAGAATTACCAGAAACCTCCGGTAACGCTATCTAACACATCGGCGGGGTACAGTGTAATTGTCGGACAGCTCGCAAAGCTATTGGACGTATTCATGAGGGGGCGGGGTTGGGCCATGGCTAGGGGCGGTGACTGCCGCCTAGCGTGCAGCAGTCACTGCGAGCCTATGGAGCGAGCGGGCCGGTCCGGGGACGCTTTGAAAGCGGTCCAATGATTACATTGTACCCCGCCGCAGTGTTTGATAGCGTTACCGGAGGTTTCCGGTAACGCTATCACTTTAACACTGCAGCGTTTGTTTAAGCACTAGGAGCAGCTTACTTTAGTAAATTTAGGTGACAGGTCCTCTTTAAAGAGGGAACATGATAAGAGCCAAACTAAGTGAGAGGAAAAAAGTATGTTGTTAAACTACTACACACACATATATATATATATATATGGCTCAGAGGTGCGGAAGCTGTTTGAAGAGGGTTCACAGGTTGAGCCCTCTTCATACAGAGATGGGGTTTGCTGCAAATTGCAGCTAACACCCATCGCTAATACCCGCTGAGACAGTTAAAAGAAAGCGTTACATGGACGTCTCCATCTTTGTTACATTCATTGCCCTCCCGGACGGCATCAGGGAGTGCGATGGCTTGCCGTTTGTCAGAACAGAGGCGGTCTGGTTTCTGCAGTTTCATTGGAATGAGCCTCTGTAAAATTGCCATATAGTGCAATACAGTAGTATTGTACTTTATGGTAGGAATGATCTGACCATCTAGGGTTAAAGTACCCTAGATGGTCTAAAACATTTTTAAAAAGAAAGTTTACGAAATAATAAAAAATAAAAAACCTAAAAATTCAATTCCCTTATATAAAACATAATAAACAGAAAAAAATCACAAACATGTTAGGTTTTGCCGCGTCTCTAAATGCCCACACAATCAAAGTATAAATACATTTTCTACGGTGAACCACATAACGGAAAATAGAGCCAAAATGTCTGAAACGCTACTTTTACACCATTCTACATCACATATAAAAATCTAATAAAAAGTGGTTGCATAGTCCTCAAAATGGTAGCAATGAAAATGTCAGCTCATTTCACAGCTCCGTACACCATAGTATGAAAAAGTTATTAGCATCAGAAGATGGCGAAACATTTTTTTTTTCGTACACATTCGTACACATTTTATTTTTTTTTAATGTGTGTATTAAAATACAATAAAACATATTTAAATTTGGTACCACTGTGATCATAACAAACCAAATAATAAAGCAGAGGTGTTACCTGGAGCTCACAGTGAAAGTCGTAAAAACTGAGTCCACAAGAAAGTGACGTAAATGACACTTTCATCACATTAGGATTTTTTCCAGCTTTCCTGTACACGGCATAGAATAATAAATAATGTCACTGAGAATTAAATTTTGTAGCGCAGAAAATAAACCCTCACACATCTCTGTACACAGAAAAATAAAAAGGTAGAGAGGTAGAAGGTAGAGAGTGAAAAATGAACGGTAAAACCTGGTATCCTTAAAGGACACCTGTCATCAGGTCTCTGCCACTAGTCCTGTCACCTCTACCTGTTGTAGCAGCTCACAAGGATCCCATCCCAGCCTTTATCTAGTTATTTCATACATTAAATCATTATAAAATCATCTATTCTTTATCATATAAATGAGGCTGGTCACATGGTCAGAGGCAGTGATGTCACCCCTGTTATCCCTCCCATCTCCTCCCCCTGCTCATGTCTGTGTGTAATGTATAGTAAAGCATGGCTGGTGTCTGTGCTGTATCTGCTGACATGCTGCATCCTCCTAATATACAGGTGAGAGACACAGACATCAGCTACACGTGAATCTGACATGTTCTGATGTAACACACACACACATGCACACACAGGCTGCAGGGGGTGTGGCCACCAGCACCAGGAAGCACACCATTATACAGCCTCACATCATTATACAGGCTATCAGTCATGCACTGGGGGTGTGGGTGTTCCTCCCACTCATGAATAGAGTGGACAGCTTGAATATGCTAATGCTTCATTGGACATTTCACAGGTAATTTGCATACAGCTTTAGGACCTCATTGCTTAGGTTTACAGGCATGTAGAGGGACAATGAAGGGATAGAAGCAATGCTCTCTAATGGCAGTTTATGAAAATATATTTAGTTTAGGGGGGTTATTTTGCATGACGGGTTCTCTTTAAGGGGTTAAGTGGTATTGCTGAAAAACTGTTTATAATACATTTTTGTTAGGGGTCTTATTCCAGCCCTGACATGAACACTTCATTTAGCCTTATAAGAATGAAGTCCTAAGGTGCCGGGGATATCCTCCACTGTTAACGCATCAAAATAAAATAAAGTGCAAAATAATTTTAGAATCTGGCACAATAAAATCAGTTTTTTCCCTAATCCGTCTTGTTTACAGCTTTATACATTTATGTAGATGTGAACACATTGGCAAGTGTTTGCTTATCCATTTGTTATATCCATTTGCATGTAAATATGTGCAAGATGGTAATATATCTGCATTACTCAAATCATCTTTGCTCCCTATTCTCTGACATCCGCTGTAAAATGAGATAGTTTGAATGCAGGAAGTGTATCTGGGGCCCATAAATAAAGATTAGAGAGAACAATATACAGAAGGAAAATCTCATAGACAAATATATGAACTCAATCTTGCTCATGAGTTACGCTTTCCTCTGAGTTTTACAGCATTTAACAATTACTGGCATGAGAATAAAATATGTCTGGGCATCTGTTTAGTTCTCTCACATATAATCCCATTCATGACAGCACTGTAACTCTAAATACTCAAATATAATCTCATTTAACTACATTTACAAGATATAAAAGAAGATTTTAAAGGCAACTGGGAACATTAATTCCCATAGTGACGAGTTGGCAACAGATTTCCAATTTTCTTTCTTCTAAATATATTCATGCCATAGGAATATGACAAATACAGATATGGAAATCTATTATTCTATATATAAATGTGTAAACGCCGAAAAATTAATTAATAAATAAATGTATGTATGAAAAAAACTATACAGTTTTCCAATATACTTTCTCTATTAATTCCTCATGGTTTTCTAGATCTCTGCTTGCTGTCATTCCATAGAAAGCTTCTGTGTTTACTTCCAGTGGATAGAAATCTGACCATGGTCACACAGGTGCACGGCTCATTAGTATCATAGAGATTTCTATCCACTGGAAATAAAAAATTATTCTTTCTGTAGAACGACAGCAAGCAGAGATCTAGAAAAACACAAGAAATTGATACAGAAAGTATATTGGATAATTGTATAGCTTTTCATAATTCAAACAATACCATTTATTTGCTAGAATGGGAAGACCCCTTTAAACCTTCCTAATTTTAGGAAGCAAAATGTCTAAAATCTATTCTACAATCTTAGATGTAATAGTTAAGCCAGAATAAATAGACTGTAGTATGTGACTGCATGATGTTATTGGACACTAAAATGCAAATGATTACAGTTTTTTGTTGCAATGTAGTATTAAAAATGGGCTGTGTGCATTGCCTTTAAGGAGGTTTTATCAGACATTCCACAATTAACAAAATGGAAAATTTTAACAAGAGCTGAAGCAGCTTTAATCGTACTGCCTTTTCCTACTTTCTTCTTATCTTCAAGCTACATAACAGAAAATGTTTTTGTGTAAGATATAGCTGCCATCAGTGACCGGTACAAATCTCATGTGGCTGAGTCCCATTTGGCTAGTCCCCATGCCAGAACAGAATAAAAGAGATTCACTTGGCAGCACTGTAATGCTATTAAACGCTCGCTAATATGTTATCTTGTTTTGCTGACATTGGAGCAGAGTGTTCCAGCTATTCATTGTTTGGAGGCTTGTAGACAGTGCAGTCACATCGCACATAGTGGATTGTTCAGTATACTTACCTCCACTATTTTCTACCTTGACTATGATTTAAAAAATACCTGAAATAAAAAAAATCATACTAAAAGTATTCTTTTGTTTAGTCACTATAAGGCTAATACAGGCAGTCCCTGGGTTACGTACAAGATAGGGTCCGGAGGTTTGTTCTTAAGTTGAATTTGTATGTAAGTCGAAAATTGTATATTTTATAATTGCAGATCCAGACAAAAAAAAATTTGACCCCAGTGACAATTGGAGTTTAAACATTTTTTGCTGTAATGCGACCAAGGATTATCAATAAAGCTTCATTACAGGCATATAACAGATGATTATTTCAATCTGGGACTATAGTAAAGCATTCAGAAAGCTTCACCAGAGGTCAGAGGGTTCTGGCTGTAACTATGGGTTGTCTGTAAGTCGGGTGTCCTTAAGTAGGGGACCGCCTGTACAGATTTGTATAACCCAGCCCCCCCCCTGCTCCTGTTCCTCTACAGACAGCTCCCTGACACTGTGTGACTCACTACAGGTTCTGGGAGTCATTAGTGGCATCTAGTACCTTATAGATGACAATCTCTTCCATCAGGAGGACTTTATTCCGGGTTCTCCAATCCATGACGTATCACTGCTGAATTCACGGGCAGATATCTTCAGCTCCGTGCAGCACATCTCCACCCGGCATCCCTAAAAAAACCACAGTCACTTACAGTATAAATTCTCCTGGATAACAACACTGTGCTCCTAAATAATATATACCCCTCACAACACAACTGACCGCATGCTACCCCACATATAAAACATCCCTTCATTATATATATATAGTCTACTGGAATTATAGCACGCTAAGCACCAATCAATATACAACACCCCCAATTTATTAATACAGCCCCCCCCCCAACATTTGGTTTACATGCAAAGTAATCTGTATCCTATAACTAATATATCCCACCCTGTTATTATGTTACACGATTTTACATACAGTGCAATCCTGATAAAATATATAGCACCCCCTAATGAATATGAATATATATAATAAATTTATTTTTATAAAGCCCTGCTCTCATATATTTAAAGGCCTCGTTATTCACCCCCCAATTAAATTATATACAGCTCCCATATACAGATCCCCTACAGCTTAAATAAAATCTTGCCCCACATATACAGTCCCCTCCCAGCTTAGTAATATACTGTACCCCATATACAGCCCCCCCCCAGCTTAGTGATATACTGTACCCTATATACAGCCCTCCCAGCTTAGTAATATACTGTATCCCATATACAGCCCTCCAGCTTAGTAATATACTGTATCCCATATACAGCCCCCCAACTTAGTAATATACTGTACCCCATATACAGCCCCCCAGCTTAGTAATATACTGTATCCCATATACAGCCCCCCAGCTTCATAATATACTGTATCCCATATACTGCCCCCCAGCTTAGTAATATACTGTATCCCATATACAGCCCTCCAGCTTAGTAATATACTGTATCCCATATACAGCCCCTCCAGCCTAGTAATATACTGTACCCCATATACAGCCCCCCAGCTTAGTAATATACTGTACCCCACATACAGCCCCCCCAGCTTAGTAATATACTGTACCCCATATACAGCCCCCCCCAGCTTAGTGATATACTGTACCCCATATACACCCCTCCCAGCTTAGTAATATACCTTATCCCATATACAGCCCCCCCAGCTTAGTAATATACTGTATCCCATATACTGCCCCCCAGCTTAGTAATATACTGTATCCCATATACAGCTCCCCAGCTTAGTAAAATACTGTATCCCATGTACTGCCCCCCAGCTTAGTAATATACTGTATCCCATATACAGCCCCCCAGCTTAGTAATATACTGTATCCCATATACAGCCCCCCCAGCTTAGTAATATACTGTATCCCATATACAGCCCCCAGCTTCATAATATACTGTATCCCATATACTGCCCCCCAGCTTAGTAATATACTGTATCCCATATACAGCCCCCCAGCTTAGTAATATACTGTATCCCATATACAGCCCCCCCAGCTTAGTAATATACTGTATCCCATATACAGCCCCCCAGCTTCATAATATACTGTATCCCATATACAGCCCTCCCAGTTTAGTAATATACTGTACCCCATATACAGCCCCCCAGCTTAGTAATATACTGTACCCCATATACAGCCCCCAAGCTTAGTAATATACTGTACCCCACATACAGCCCCCCCAGCTTAGTAATATACTGTACACCATATACAGCCCCCCCAGCTTAGTGATATACTGTACCCCATATACACCCCTCCCAGCTTAGTAATATACCTTATCCCATATACAGCCCCTCCAGCTTAGTAATATACCTTATCCCATATACAGCCCCTCCAGCTTAGTAATATACTGTATCCCATATACTGCCCCCAGCTTAGTAATATATGTATCCCATATACAGCCCCCCAGCTTAGTGATATAATATATACAGCACCCCCCAGTATAAAATGATTCTGGCCCCATATAATATATACTGAATCCCCCCGAGTATAAAATAATTATAGCCCCAAATAATATATATAGCATCCCCCCCAGTGTAAAATAATTCTGGCCCCATATAATATATACTGAATTCCCCTCAGTATAAAATAATTATGGCCCCATATAATAAATACAGCACCCCCCCCCCAGTATAAAGTAATTATAGCCCCAAATAATATATACAGAACCCCCCTAGTATACACCATGGCCTGTCCGCAGTGTGTAGACAGTTGGATTCTCAGGAACCAGAATAGATGGCTATAGTACAGTCTAGCACCAGCAAAATATCATAGTGCCTTGGTCCACAAGGATAGGCCCTGTCCACGCCTGTCAGGGCCAGGGGAAGATGTAAGAAGAGTGGGAGGCTGCAATGTAGTGAAGGTTTCCCCCTGTGGCGCTTCCAGTGTTTGTGTAGTAATAGATCCCTGGGCAGAAGAGGAGACCCATGAAGAGGAGACCCATGGTGTTAGCAGGAGGCCAGGGATCACAGTTGGAGACAGAAATCTCAAATAGCTTACATTCTCTTTAACGACATACAGTCCAATGAAGTAGCAGGTAACAGGCTGCAAACTTTCCTTTCTGCAAGCACTCCCACAAGGCGGTAGATTGGTTGACTCTAGATTAAAATCTGGTGATTTCATGGAGACGTAGGAATTTAGTAGTATCTCCGCCTTCACCTGGGTGTCAGAGGGCTGGAAATAGGGGGCAGGTTGGCCTTGATGCTTCTCCATCAATCAGCGAGAATAGCTCACATAACAAAGACCAGAGAGAAAAACCAGGAGAAAGATCTAGAAATCCAATCAGAGAGAGAATTTATAGACTCTCTCATCTGGGGAATTCCAGGACTCCAACCAATGACCAGTCTTGGTGCTACAAAAAAGTTATATTGGAAAGATAATATAAATAAACATTTAATACCATAGTGGAAAACATAATTGGGCACATTTACTAAGAATGTGGGAAACTGCATTGCTCTGCCTGTGCTCTGCCTATGTATATTGCTGGGTGCACCAAATTCATTAAGAATGTGTGCCAGAAATAATGAATCTTGCCAACATTTTTGTGGTGCACCTTTAACAAAGGGTGTGCAACAGACTTTGCATGTTAAATCAGGCGCACGGTCTGACTGAGTGCCAGAGCGCCGCCTAATTTGTGTCGCATGGTGGCTAGTGCAGTTGTGCCAAAAAAGGGTTGTCTGCCACACAATACTGGCGCAGACACTTTTTAAATACTTGTGCAAGCAGTTTACACCTAAAAGAATGTGCAAAGTCCATCATAAAACTGGCACAAAGGCCTTAGCAAATGTGCCCAAATGTATCATAGAGGTAGATACCACTTTCAGACAGTAAATTACTAATGTTAAATATTAAATCATTAAAGGGGTATTCCAGGAATAAGGTCCTTAAAATTTAGGCTAATATGTAATTAAATGTTATTTTAAATTGCTCTCCCCTTCAGAGAAAAATGCTGCTGACATACACTGTAATGAAGAATTAAAATGCTACTGGCCCTTAAATCAGTCCGTTGACTTTCTCCACGTGGAGCAGACACAGGACAGAAGATGGCCGCTGGTCACATGTCCACATCACATGTCCTGCACCTGCATGAGCAGGTCGTGGGGTCATTACTATGTTTAGCTGTAGTCGGTTGGTTGCAGCGCATACAGTATAGCAAGTGTTGTGTGTTGGGTCTTTGTATCAGACATTCATATTCCCAGAATACCCCTTTAAATATAAAATGCTTGTTAAATATAACATTTTAAATATAAAAGCATTTCAAAATGTGAAATTCTGAAACAGGTTTTCTTTTAAACTTAACTCACTGTTGCCCCGTTGTGGTGCATTAAATTCGTCTATTACGCATTGCTATTGGTTACACCAAGTTGAGATGTTACAAAGTAATAATATTACATATGTCATAGTCTGCCTTTAGTCATGCTCAGTTCTTCAGCAATTCAAGTAGTTGTACATTTTGTAGAAATAAACAACATTTTTTTGAGCCACATTACGTCACTGGTAAATATATTAAGTCAACATTTTCTTGAGACTCATCCAAGTATTGAAATCTGAAACTGCAGTCATCAGATGAATAAAGGTTGTGAACTTCTGTAGATGAGGCATCAGTGTGTGCTAGCTGTACAGCCGTGGACCCAGCAGTAAAACATCTTACAGACGTCATAAAATAAGGTTAGCTCCAGGCCATGACGCTGCTGATTGTTTTTGTTTTATGTTGTCTTTTTATAGTTGTGACCTTGTTTGACCCCCAACAACAGACAAAAGTAGTTTAATTAATAGAGGCAAGTGTGTAATTCATTTAATTTAGCACAGCCCCAGCCTCACTGCAGCTCCGAAGCTCAGACCATGAAATGATATGAACGTGCATTGTGTATTGGGCGAGGAAGCAGGAAATAGATATTATACTTTGTGCAAAGAATATGCAATGTCTGTGCACTGTGTTAAGCCAAGGGATCTGTAATAGATAGTAGTTGTCCCAGCCCCCAACTTTAAGGACAGGAAGTAATACCCTGTTCCCCCTTAAATAGGACATCCCCCAAAAATAAGACCTAGTACAATTTAATTCAAGCTTAGAAATATAAGGCCTCCCCTAAAAACAAGACCTAGCGGCAGTTATTGCTACAGCTCCCCCCACGCCGTACATAGGCATTAGAAGATCTTTCAGATACTGGAAGAGGTTGTGACATGGGTGAAGAATACATGGGGTAAAATCACTGAGTGCTGCACTGCAAATGCGATATGAGCAGCTACCTGGACGAGAAGGGGTCATTTAAGGAAAGTAACATTACTATACATGAGAGATTGGGGCCAATGATTCCAATAGAAACTTAGTCACAAAAAAATTCAGCATGAAATTAATGGTTTGGAGAATTAAAAAGACGTTAAGAGAAATTTTTTTTTTGTTCAATGGCAAATCTGAATTCTTGTTCATGGAAAAATAAGACATCCCCTGAAAATAAGACCCAGTGGGAACTCTCTTTGGGAACAAAAATGAATATAAGCACTGTCTTATTTTCAGTGATACACGGTAGAAGAGGCATAGAAACTTCTTTATAAGAGCACCTTACATAACATACTTCTTCCCACATTACACACCGAATGTGGGCTCCAGGAAGAATCTGATTTACTTATGCCTTTACATGTGTAAGGAGTCATAAAGACGACCTGTCAGCTTGATTTGAGACCCTAAACCAACTACAGTTCCTTATGGTTTAGGGCATTGATGGCGAACCTTTTAGGGACCGAGTGCCCAAACTACAACAAAGACCCACTTATTTATCGCAAAGTGCCAACACAGAAATTTAATTTGTGATTTATACTCTCTTCTCTGTCACAGTTTTCATTGATACCAGCCCCTGAGGACACCAATAAAGCAGAAAATAGTCCCAGGTACAGCTGTCACTTTAAAATAGCTCTGTGCACAGCAAGTCCTGGGCTGTCTAGAAGATACCTGGAGTCCTCTCTGGTGATGGCCTGAGTGCCCACAGAAAGGGCGCTGAGTGCCACCTCTGGCACCAGTGCCATAGGTTAGCCATCACTGGTTTAGGGTCTGTATGTGTGGAAAAAAAAAAAGTCTCACATCTAAAGAACCTGCACTGGAAAGTGAAGCCGGGATGTTAGCCCCATGGTGTAAAACGCCGGCTTCATTTTCCACAACACGCAGGAGCCAAAGAGAACAAGGGATGAGGTAAGTATAAAGTCTGGTTATTGAATTGGTTTGTTCATCAATCATTTAAAAATCATACAGGACAATTTGGGACACTAAACCATTAGTTCATAAGGACCTGTAGGTGGTTTAGTGTCTCAAATTGATATGACAAGCTCCCTTTTAAGGCCATTAATGCTTTGTAGGGGACTCTGGGAAAGGAAATTAGTTTTGCAGGGTGGGAAAAGGAGAAACTAACTAAAAAATGAAGCTCCCTCTACATCTTTTCCTGACAAGAAACCTAGTGGCAGCATGTGGGTAAATAGCCTAACCATTATATTTTTTCCATAAGTAACATACATCTAACTATGGACAGCAATGTTTCAATCTTTGTACATATCATCAGTAGAGTGTCTAAAACAGCTTTGGCAAGGGTGTGCCATTGACTTGGGTGTGAAGGAGTAGGTATAAACTGCCCTCATCTGTGCCCCAATGCCGCACCTGCTCCCCCGGATCCGTACTCACCTCTAGCTCCGGTCTGTGGCTCCTGGCCCTGGTCCCGTCTGGTGGCGCTCCTGCTGCCTGACTAGGCTGCGCGCATCCCCACTCACTAGGGTGCGGACGTGCCAACTCTGCAAGATTTAGAGGGCCAGTGTCCTAATCGGCGCTGGCATTCCTGGCTCTGCTATATAGCCCCATGGCTGCCAGCATACCCTGCCGGATCTTTCAATCTTTATACTGAAGAGAAAGCCCTCCGTGTTTCCTGAGCGTTTCCACACGCCTCTGTGTTCCTGTGGCATTCCTGTGTTCCTGTGCCATTCCTGTGTTCCTGCGCCATTCCCGTGTTCCTGTGGTGGTCCTGTACTCATGTGGCGGTCCAGTGTTCCTGTGGCGTTCCCGTATTGCTGTGGCGGTCCTGAACTCCTGTGGTGGTCCTGTACTCCTGTGGCGATTCAGTGTTCCTGTGGCGGTTCTATATCCCGGTGGCCATTCCTGAGGTCCTGTCATCCTGAGGTCCTGCCATCCTGAGGTCCTGCCATCCCGAGGTCCTGCCATTCTGAGGTCCTGCCAACCCGTGGTCCTGCCTTCCCGTAGTCCTGCCTTCCCGTGGTCCTGCATTCCCGTAGTCCGCTTGTCCCTACCTTGGCTGCCCCTACCTTGGCTGCCAACGCAGGCCTGGTCACACCTGTGGAGCGACCTCATGGCTCCCCGCCGCAGCAAAACCATCCCACTTTGCGGCGGACTCTGATGAAGATCAGGGGTCCACTTAGACTCCCGGGTTGCAGCTAATACCATCATTCCCCGCGGTGGTCCAGGGAGTACACAGACTTTAGCCTCAGAGACTCTTCCCACACCCCAGTGCGTGACAGTAAGATCCGGCCATGGACTCCGCCAAGGTCATGTATCCTGCTAAGCCCTGGACGGTGCCAAGGACCCACTCCAGCTACTGGGTGACCTTCCCAGCCGTATTTCCCAGCAGTCGCAAGAGATTTCTGGCCAAAAAGAACTCCTGGACAAACTTGCTGCCACCCTTCGACTGATGATTGCCTCCCAGCAGCAGGCTTCCGTGACTCCTGCTCCTGTTGCTTCAGTCACCCCGCCATGTTTTTCGGCAGTAGACTCTGGACTCAAATTTTTTATGCCTAACAAATTTGATGGCAACCCCAATTTTTGCAGGAGCTTTGTTGCCCAGTGCTCGCTGCACATCAAACTGATGTCCCCCCAGTTCACCACCAAACACACTAAGTTGGCATTTGTTTTCTCTTTGCTCTCTTTCACATCAGTGTTATTGTCATGTAGTGAAATTGCATACTAGTGATACTATATGTACATTATGTACTACCACAGGACAGTACCATTGCAGTTGTACACCAACAATCTCAGTCTGCCTGTGTGATGCCCATGTGAGTTATGGTCTTCTAAATTATCCCCGGTACTAAGCCAAAATCTCCTGGCTTGTACCACTGCATACTAATTCCTGCTGCTTGATAGCATACACAGCTGATGAGCAGCCAGAGAGCATGGAGAGTTACAACTTACAGTTTCTGTGTCATTTGAAAGATAAGACTCTCATCATTCAGATGACATCAGGCTTGTGGTTACAGGCAGTTAAAGAAATGGGTAGGAACTGGATCTTTATCTGCATCTGACATTTCCAATGTCTTTAACCGTCTGTACCACAAGCCTAATGTGATCTGAATTATGAGATTCTTATTTTTAATATGACAACTAAGCATGTTTCCTAGTGATATAAAACTTAAGATAGGGGCCTATGCAGCCTCTAAACTTGTCTTATCTAGGACAAAATATGACTCTTCTCTACTCATTTTCACATGACATTGGAGATTATTATTTTTTTTATAGATGAACAGGATAGAAAGGGAATTCTAGAAAGGACATTCCATACACTACCTGACGGTGTTGGTAGTTTGATGAGGTGAGAGCGTCCCTTTTCGCCATTGCGCATGCGCAATGATAATGTAGGGAGCTGTGGTCAGCTGTGTCTGGATTCAGAAGGCCTCATACATCCGTCTAAGAAACTTTCATTTAGAGGGGAAGTTTTCTTCTCTATGTAAAGCTCCATTCACAACTAGCGTATGCTCACCCGGCCATTGCCGTTTAACTCCTTAACCCCTTAACGCTGAAGCCACTTTTCACCTTCCTGACACGGCCCATTTTTTCAAATCTGCCCTGTGTCACTACAAGTGGTTATAACTTCGGAACGCTTTAACATATCCAAGTGATTTTAAAATTGTTTTCTCGTGACACTTTATACTTCATATTAGATATTTGGTGAAAATTTGGAAAAATTCTGGATTTTCGAACTTCAAAATGTTCTACTTGTTCCATACATAGTCATAACCGCAAACGTTAGGTGCCTTTGAACGTTAGGTGCGATTTTTCACATTTTCATAAAAAACGCAAAATCCTTCTATTGAGGGACCTGCTCAGGTTTTAAATCACTTTGAGAGGCATAAATAAAACCCCATAAATTACCCCATTATAGAAACTACACCCCTCAACGTACGAAAAACAACTTTTATGAAGTTTGTTAACCCTTTAATTTTTTTACAGGGGTTAAAACAAAATCGGATGCAATTTCGTAATTAAATTTTTTTGTGGCTAAATGAATGTGTTTTTCAAAAAATGTACAAATTCTCAGTGGATAAAATACCAAAACACTCCAAAAAATTTGATACCCAATCCCTCCCGCGTATACACAATAACAACCCAACAATAACCCATATGTGGTGGTAACCTGCTGTATGTGTACACGCCAGGGCATCGAAGGGAAGCTGCGCCATTCAGAGCAGATTATGCAGTGTCACTTTTTATTGGCTAAACAATCTTTATCTTTTTGGCAATTTGGACATATAAGGGCTTATTTTTTGCAACATGAGATGCACTTTACAAATACTTCATGTTCGTGGGTCATTAGCTTATTGATGAGATTTTATTAACTCTTGAATGTATGGGTGAAAAGAAAATTGACAATTTTGGTTTACTTTCTTTTCGTATTTTATGGGGGTCGTACACCGTTTACTAAAAATACTATATTATCTTTATTCTATAGGTCACTATACAGTTTTTCGCTTATTTTTACAATTTTACTGGATAAAAACTAATATAGAGGAAATCTTTTTTGTTTTTGCATCGCCATCTTTTCGGAGACGTAACTTTAATAGTTTTTGGTTGACAGAGCTAGTTTAGGGCTTATTTTTTACGTGTTAAAATTTTTTACCATACATGTTACCGTATTTTTCAGTGGTACCATTTTGGTGCACATAACTTTTTTTGATCACTTTTTAGAACATTTTTGTGAAGAGATTTAATGAAAAATTTACATTTTTGGCGTGTTTTACGGGTTTTGTTTTTACGGCGTTCACCGAGTGGGTCCAATAATGTTTCTGAGTTATTGTAAGGATTGTTATGGACGCGGCGATACCAAATATGTGGGGGGTTTTGGCGATTTAGTGTTTTTTTCACTTTAATGCATGTGTATAGGGAATATTGGTGTTTAGGGGACTTTAACTTTAATTAATTCTTTTTATTAAAAAATGATTTTATGCAATGTTTTTAACATTTTTTATTAACTTTTACAGGTTAGCTTGAACAAGCGATCCACTGATCACTTGTTCAAGCTCTTCTTCACATTACACAGTGTAATACAGATGTATTACACTGTGAAATGTAACACACTGAGCATGCTGCGCTGAGCATGCTTCCGGGACACGGCTCCCGGAAGGAGGATCGCGCAGCCCCGGGCACCGGCAGTCCCGGGGCTGCGATCAGAGCAGCAGACCCCCCCGGTAAGCGCCGTGGGGGGGGGGTCCGATTCTTCTCAAATGCCCCTAGCACGCCACAGTCTCCGATAGCGGGTGTTAGAGGCGGGTGTCGGCTATAATATATAGCCGACACCCGCAGCTTCTGGCGCGGGCTCCGTTCTGGAGCCGGCACCAGAAGCATGACATACTATTACTGCATTTTGCGGGAATGCCATGCAGTAATAGTACGTCAAATGTCGGGAAGGGAATAAGGATGCAATCAGTTTATAACTTGAGGCTCAGCCCCATTTTTTGTTTTCTGACAGTTTTTTCCCCACATGTTGTGCTTCATTTTAGTTGTAAATCTTGGCTCATTTTTAAAAATTTGCCATTTTTGAAATTTAAAATCATTGCGTTTTCAGGCAGATAGATTTACCACCCAAATAAGTTGCTGAATAACATTTCCCATATGTCTACTTTACATTTTCATAATTTTTCAAATGTCTGGATAATTTATTTTGATGTCACGTGGCTTACAAATCAAATATCAGTTTTCTGTATTTTCAGAATTGACTATCTTGGGGATATTTTCTATTTTTGATGAAATTTAAAATTAAAACATTAAAATCCCCTATATAATCAACCCATTTTCAAATCTGCACCCCTCAAACTATCATGAACAGCTTTTAGGAAGAGTGTTAACCCCTTCAGATCTTCATATTAATTAAATCAAAATGGAGGTGAAATTTAGAATGGTCAAATTTTGTCGGCTATATGTTGATTTAGCCATAAAATGTACACATTTCCAAAAGAGAAAACCCATCTAAAAATTTGTTTTGCAATTTCTCCCAAGTACAGAGACGCAGAAGGGAAGAAGGACCCTGCAGCTGCCAGGATTTTAGTTTCTCATTAGCCCCTTCTGTAGGCTATAAAAATTTTAGCTTTTCCCATTATTGGAGCCATGTGGTGGCATTTTTTTGCAGGATGAGATGCTTTTTCCAGTGTTACCATTTTGGGGTTGGTATCCCCAATTTAGGAACTTTTATTTGAGAGCAGGAGTAGAAAAGCATCAATTCTGTACTGGATTATTTTTTTGGTCTTCACTGTATAGCCTAACAATCATGATAGCTTTTATTCTAAGGGTCAATACCTTTATGGGGATACCATACTTGAATTTTTTTTTAATGTTTTACTAAAATTTGTCAAATAAAACCCTAAAGTGAGGAAAAATCTATAATTGTTGCATTGCTGTCTTCCAAGTGGCATAACATTTTTACTTTTTTGGCAACAGAGCTGATTAATGGCTTGTTTTTTGCAGGACATGTTGTACTTTGCAACAGTATTATTCTCGAGTACATATGTTTTTGATCACTTTTTAGTGCATTATTTGTGGCAAGTTTTGGCAGGTTTTTACCATTTTTTTTAACAGTGTTCATCATGCGGGTTTATTTACTTTTATTCTATGGGTTGTTATGGACGTGGTGATACTGTATATGTGGGGTTTGTGTTATGATTTAGACTTTTTTTGCATTATATGTCTCTTTATATGTTATGGGGCTTGTAGGCATTTTTATTGATTTATTAATTTATTTTTTATTGCATTTTTTAACACTTTTTTATTACTTCCACCATGGGACATGAACAAGCTATCATCTGATTGCTTGTTCATGATAATACTCTGCAATACTGATTTATTGCGGGGTATTAGCTGTGTCAGCATGTGTCATAGGCTGACACTGTGCCTTTAAGATGATGTCATAGATGCCATCTTTCAGGCACTGCCTGCAGACAGCCCTGGGGTCCTGATCGGACCTCGGGGCTGCCATAGTAATGATCGGCGCCCCCCAAAGACGGCAGGGGGGAGCAATTGTGGGGGAAAGACCCCCCCCCCAAAGTCGATATATCGGATGCAGAGCACTAAGGGGTTAATGCAGGTTGCCGACATGTCAGAACATTTGGGATATCCAACAAAGATCATTTAATCTATCTCCACATTAGACATGTTTTATAACTACACCAGCCTTATATGCCAAAGATCAGTAAAGATATTTCTACACTATGGTGTAACCCCATGATTATTGACCAGAGGCCTACAACGCATTTATAGAGCTACTGGTTTAAAGATGTCTTAGTTAAAACACTTCCATCCTAGCTCGGGAAAGTAAACTGAAGAAAACACTCTCATGCTCCCAATGATAACAAGCATGGTGAGTGGTGAACACCTTAAAATGCATAAACTTCTTTAAAGCTTCTATGAAAACTATATTAATATATTATATACTAACCGCGGATAGGCTCAGCCACATTTTTCCCGGGTCGTCAAGTTTTTGTTGGAAACAATGTGGAGGTAGGGGTATGCTGGCTCATATTCTGTGGTCATGCCTCAAAATTAGACATATTTGGAAGCAAGTTTTTGATCTCATGAGCACTCTCTCTGGGATAACTCTCCAGCCCTCCCTCTCCCAGGCCCTATTTTTTGTTTTGACAAAACTAATTGTTACTTGGCACTGGAAATCAGTAGAGATCCTGGATTTTGATTAGATAATATCCTCTCTATAAAATACATGCCAATTTGAACAAATGTGGGCCTTTAAAAACCACAGTTCCTGGGAGAGATGGATAGAGATGCATCCCAACAGATATCAACCTCGGTGACTCACCACTTCTAGGCTTTAGAATTCTTAGGGCCACTAAGAATACTTCTCCTGACAAATAAGAGTAATAAATCGGTGGACGGGCCATTGGATGATCCAATCTATTCGGAATGATCGCGGGATTTAACTTTAAATTTGTGTCACAAGACGTGCACTTACATACACTGGGAAGAAGAAGGTGAACTCCGGCAGACCTGATCAGGGAAGCGACACATGCAGGATATTGGGCACACTATCTAAGTAAATCGCGGAAGAGTTCATTATCATTGGACATTCCGGATTGGGGATTGCACCAGGGACAAGTAAGTAAATGTGCCCCATTATTCCCTTGAAAGCTCTCCTTGGGGGCCGGTTTACACTTTGGTTGCAGGGTTGGATGCCCTTAACCCTTCACCCTTCTGTACCCCTTAGTTATTTCCTCCCCCCCCCCCCCGCATTATGTTGAGAATCAGTATGGAGAGACAACACTTTGAGTTCATAACTTATGGAGATTTTCGAACATTTCTAGTCCTCTGACAAACGCTTTAATGAGATACGATACAGACATTTGTTATATGCCGAACTTTCAACCTTATAATGCAAAGGACGTTGAGCTCATGGAGTTAATTAGGCGACCATCAAGCTTTGCCTATAGGAATATCGATATTGTATAATATCCTCAATGCTTAATATTGTCACCTCATAAGCATGTACTGTTTTTTGGTTTATTTGTTGTTAAAATTAAAAAAATTCTAAATAAAAATAGAGAGAAAAAGAGTGAAAAAAAATTGTACAAATTGCTCTGGCCAATAGCGTGACAAAATTTCCAGCAAGCTGGGGAAGATCTACAGAGCTCCCTCATTACCTAATTATGCACACCTCTTGCATGTGCAAGCTGGCTCTTTCTTATTCCCCTTTATAAAAGCCAGCTTGCACACTCAAGAGGCGTGCACAATTATGTCTTCTCCAGCGCTCATCAGCATTTGATTAAAAAGTGTTTCCTTCTGCCATGGGGCCCTCCTCAGACTTATAAAGATAAGATCCATAATCACACTGATCCAGCAATTGGTAAGTGATCTCAGCTACAAACCACTTTGTGCAGATGGTTGATTTTCTTTAAATCCCTACATCATAAAATAACAAGATATTTCATTAAAAATAATTATGAGCAAGAGCTCAAGAAAAGTACAATTGATGTCCCTATCAAAATTTCAAAGTTTAAAGTTCTGCCTGTATAACGGAACATTTAAAAACAACTTTTATTATATAATTGATAAAAATATGTGTAAAAAGAACCTCAAAACACATAGTCCTCCCTTCCTGCTCTTCCAACGATAAGCTTCAAATTATCAATCTGTCAGTTTTAACCGATGAGGAGAGGAGTGTTTTATCAAAAGGATTGTCCTTTGTCCCGTTTCCGCAGGTGGATGTTTTTGAATGGGTCGAGGATCTAAATTTATTCTGTCGACGACTCAAATGGAAAAAGTTCTTTAAGATGCATGACAGGAAAAAGTGTCTTGAACTAGGATTAACGGAGGCAGATATGTCTGATTTTCACAACTTGGAGGCCCTTTTGGAGGAGAGTGAAATCAAAAAATATAGCACCAGTGGGTGATGGTTCTCCAATTGATGTCTTCTTGAAAGTTGTAACAGACCAGTTATGTACTCTAAACACGAGATATATGACGCAATCAAATCTCTCCAGGGGTGAACAAGAAGCCTTAAGAAATCTAAGCAGTGATCCCACAATCATCGTCAAACCATCGGATAAGGGGGGGAACATGGTCGTGCTGGAAAGGGATAAATATGTTGCGATGTGCCTGAGAATACTCAAGGACCAACACTGTTATAAGAAATTGTCGATTAACCCGAGCGAACAATTAGGCCGGGAGTTAAAACAGATCCTTGATGAGGCCAAGGGCAACAGATTAATCACAGAAAAGGAATGGAAATTTATGTATCCCGATAATAACAGCACGGTCACGTTCTACTCCCTACCCAAAATACACAAGGGGGTGACCCCATTAAAGGGGAGACCTATCGTGTCGGGGGTAAATAGCTTGACACAAAATGCAAGCATGTATATTGATGAGATATTGGGACCATTCGTAGTGTCCCTCCCTTCATATGTGAGGGACACTATGGATGTTCTGAGGCAAATTGATGAGGTTGAGCTTCCTGCAGGGACTCTACTAGCGAGCCTCGACGTGGAGGCCCTGTATAGTTCCATCCCACATGATAAGGGCTGTGAGGCTGTGGGCGACTTCTTAAAAACAAGGGGTGTCCAATTTTCGACCCATAACAACTTTGTCCTTAAGCTACTGGACTTTATTCTGACAAGGAATTTTTTTCTTTTTGAGGGCAGAATCTCCACCAGCTCAGGGGAGTAGCAATGGGGAGCCCGTGCGCCCCCACATATGCTAATCTCTTCCTGGGCTGGTGGGAGAGAGAGGTGGTGTTTCAGGAAGTAGACGAACGATGGACCTCGGCCATAGTGTTATGGCTGAGGTTCATCGATGATGTCCTGATTGTTTGGAGCGGCACCAAAGAACTCTTCTGCGAATTTGTGGAGATGTTCAACATCAATCAACTGGGTCTGTTCTTCACATCGGAAATTAACCCAGTGTCAATAACATTCTTGGATGTAACGATTGAATTATCTCCCACAGGGAAACTAAAAACCAAGCTATTTTGAAAATCGACTGCAACTAATAACCTTCTGCAGTGGAATAGCTGGCACCCGGTTCCTTTGAAAAGGGGCATCCCCAAAGGTCAGTACCTGAGGCTACGGAGAAATTGCTCTTCTACTGGGGATTATCTATCAGCCGCTAAAGATCTTCGTAATAGATTTATTGAAAGGGGCTATCCGCCTCAAGTGCTGAAAGAGGCACATCATCATGAACTCAACTGTCATAGGAACACATTGTTGAATCCTAAAGCACGGACTGATGGAGACTCCAAATTGAGAGTAATTGGTACCTTTGATAACTGCCACAGAGAAATACATCACATTCTGAGCAGGAATTGGGGCATCTTGAAAATGGACAAGGACATCGCGGACGCAATCGAGGATTATCCGTCAATCACGTACAAACGTGGACGGAATATCAAAGATATGATTGTCCATAGTCATCTTAAGCCTCTCACAGGCAAGGGAACATGGCTCCCTGAAAAACCCAAGGGTATGTCCAGGTGTGGGGACTGCAAAGCCTGTAAGTACATCTTAACAGGGAAATCTTTTCAAAGCACCATGACTGGCCAAACATACTGGGTACGCAATTTTGCCAACTGTAAATCTGCAGGGGTTGTATATCTTATGACCTGCATCTGTGGCACCCAGTATGTTGGACAAACCACACGTGAAGTCAGGAGAAGGATAAGGGAGCATGTCAATGACACAAAAAATAAGGAGGATACAGCTATATCGAGACATGTATGGGATCACCATAATGGGGACCACAAGGTCCTGCAATTTCAGGTCATTGAGATAGTGGAACCATCCCCAAGGGGAGGAGATTTCGCCCGCAAGGTGATACAGCAGGAATCCAGGTGGATTTTCACTTTAAGAACCTTGCAAAATGATGGACTCAATGAACATATAGTCTATACTTGCTTTATATAGATCCTCCAACTTATCCACCTGGAGGTTACGGTACGTTATCATTATTATGATCATATTGATCTGAATATCTTGGTTAGGTTGCCCAGCCAAGCAATGATAGCGGCACCTGTATTTCTTGATTCTGATGGACTGGATGATGTACTGGTTGCTTTGTATCTCTGGTCTGGGATTCATCCTCCGAAAAAGTTTATCTTTACTTGCATGGTAATAGCCGCCATATATCTGGTAATTTCACATATGTTTTTATACCCGTTATATTCGCGTTAGTATCCTCCAAAAACGGTTACTGTACCACTAGTTGTGGTGGTTTTAGGGGCATGGTACAAAGTAAACAAGAGAGGGAGCGGATTCATGTAGAGCTGCTGCGATTGGATAGAGGGGACACATCTACTTGACGTCCTCGTCTTGCCTCTCTGGTTGGCAGCTTGATACAATACATGATTGGCTCCCGTGATCTGGACCAACCCCTTGAGGGTGGAGCGAAGACTATAAATAGACGCGACTACACACGGAACGCGCGGCCATACCAACGCCGGCGTCCCACTAGACAGAGAGCGAAATAATGTTGTGCTGACTCAGAAATAGGGGAAAAGAATTTGTGACATGATAATAGTGAAAACTAAGAGCCGATCGCTAAGACAGTTAGTCAGCAGAATACGGTGCATATGCTAGCAAAATATCATGACTAGAGATGAGCGAACACTAAAATGCTCGGGTACTCGTTATTCGAGACGAACTTTTCCCGATGCTCGAGTGCTCGTCTCGAATAACGAACCCCATTGAAGTCAATGGGAGACTCGAGCATTTTTCAAGGGGACCAAGGCTCTGCACAGGGAAGCTTGGCCAAACACCTGGGAACCTCAGAAAAGGATGGAAACACCACGGAAATGGACAGGAAACAGCAGGGGCAGCATGCATGGATGCCTCTGAGGCTGCATAATCGCACCATTATGCCAAAATTATTGGCAACAGCATGGCCATGACAGAGTGACAGAATGAAGCTAGATAGCATCTAAAACATCCAATAATTGACCCTGACACTATAGGGGACGGCATGCAGAGGCAGCGGCAGCAGGCTAGAGAGTGTCATGGCGACATACCCTAAATGGACTCAGGCTTCAAACCAATGGGTGGCAGAGAGGAACCAAAGGAGGTGAGCAAGAAGCGCTCAAATAATATCGGTACATGATAAAAGTTTGCCAGTATATTTTGTGGATTACACAGCAGGGTGGCGACAAAGTTAACATGGAAGCCATGAAAACAACCCAAAATTCTGCCTGACACAGCTCGTTTGATAAGGGGACCATGTATGGAGGCAGTGAACTAGTAGTAGATTAAAGGTGCTGCAGTTAAAACTATGTTAGTTGGATCTTGGCATGGAGCTGGCGCTCCGCTGCCAGGCGAGCTTTCGCCAATCCAAGCCCCTGTCTATAGGCTACTCCCCAAACAGCACTTCTAAGAACCTTTTGTATAAGATCAAGTGTAGTAGCGTTCTTATAAGTTTAGGATATGGCGGGTGAGGGGAATGTAAACAGATGCGCAAGAAGCGCTGAAATAATATCCCTAAATGGTAAAAGTTTGCAAGTATATTTTGGGGATTACACAGCAGGGTGGCGACAAAGTTAACAACTTTGATGTGGAATGCCCTGTAATAGCTCTTGGGCGGTGTGCCTTTTATCGCCTAGGCTCAGCAGTTTCAGCACCGCCTGCTGTCGCTTAGCGACGGCACTGCTGCTGTGCCTAGAGCTACCGACTGATGGCGCCATGCCCACGGATGGTAATTCGGAGGAGGAGGAGGTGGAGGAGGGGTGGGAGGAGGTATAGTAGGCCTTTGAGACCTGGACCGAGGTAGGCCCCGCAATTCTCTGCGTCGGCAGTATATGACCAGCCCCAGGGTCAGACTCGGTCCCAGCCTGCACCAAGTTAAGTGTAGTAGCGTTCTTATAAGTTTGGGATATGGCGGGTGAGGGGAATGTAAACAGATGCGCAAGAAGCGCATGATGCGCATGGAGCTGGCGTTCCGCTGCCAGGCGAGCTTTCGCCAATCCAAGCCCCTGTCTCTAGGCTACTCCCCAAACAGCACTTCTAAGAACCTTTTGTATAAGATCAAGTGTAGTAGCGTTCTTATAAGTTTAGGATATGCCGGGTGAGGGGAATGTAAACAGATGCGCAAGAAGCGCTGAAATAATATCCCTAAATGGTAAAAGTTTGCCAGTATATTTTGTGGATAACACAGCAGGGTGGCGACAAAGTTAACAACTTTGATGTGGAATCCATGAAAACAACCCAAATTTCTGCCTGACACACCTCGTTTGATAAAGGGACGATGTATGGAGGCAGCTATATGGACGACTTTTGGAGGTAGCAATGGAGACAACGTGTGGAGGCTGCTATGGAGACAATTTAATTTGGATAGTGCCTGTATGTGGCAGTCCCAAACATTTTTCAAACCAGAGGAGCAGGTAGGTGGCCCTCCAGTAAAATGGGATAGATTGAGTGCCTGTATGTGGCAGTCCCAAAAATGTTTCAAACCAAAGGAGCAGGTAGGTGGCCCTCCAGTAAAATGGAATAGATTGAGTGCCTGTATGTGGCAGTCCCAAAAATTGTTCAAACCAGAGGAGCAGGTAGGTGGCCCTGCAGTAAAATGGAATAGATTGAGTGCCTGTATGTGGCAGTCCCAAAAATTGTTCAAACCAGAGGAGCAGGTAGGTGGCCCTGCAGTAAAATGGAATAGATTGAGTGCCTGTATGTGGCAGTCCCAAAAATGTTTCAAACCAGAGGAGCAGGTAGGTGGCCCTCCAGTAAAATGGAATAGATTGAGTGCCTGTATGTGGCAGTCCCAAAAATTGTTCAAACCAGAGGAGCAGGTAGGTGGCCCTGCAGTAAAATGGAATAGATTGAGTGCCTGTATGTGGCAGTCCCAAAAATTGTTCAAACCAGAGGAGCAGGTAGGTGGCCCTGCAGTAAAATGGAATAGATTGAGTGCCTGTATGTGGCAGTCCCAAAAATGTTTCAAACCAGAGGAGCAGGTAGGTGGCCCTCCAGTAAAATGGAATAGATTGAGTGCCTGTATGTGGCAGTCCCAAAAATTGTTCAAACCAGAGGAGCAGGTAGGTGGCCCTGCAGTAAAATGGAATAGATTGAGTGCCTGTATGTGGCAGTCCCAAAAATTGTTCAAACCAGAGGAGCAGGTAGGTGGCCCTCCAGTAAAATGGAATAGATTGAGTGCCTGTATGTGGCAGTCCCAAAAATTTTTTAAAACAGAGGACCGGGTAGGTGGCCCTCCAGAAAAATGGAATAGATTGAGTGCCTGTATGTGGCACTCACAAAAATTGTTTCAAACAGAGGACCGGGTAGGTGGCCCTCCAGAAAAATTAAATGCATGAAGTACTATAGCAAGAGCCAGTGGGCCCTGTCAAAAAATAGCCATTTTCCTCTGCTTTACTGTACAAAGAGGAGGAGAAGGAGGAAAATGAGGAGGAGGAGGAGGAGTGGATCAATTATTCAGGTTGAGCTTCCTTCACCTGGTGGAGATTGGAAATTCTGAGAAATCCAGCCTTTATTCATTTTAATAAGCGTCAGCCTGTCAGCGCTGTCAGTCGACAGGCGTGTACGCTTATCGGTGATGATGCCACCAGCTGCACTGAAAACCCGCTCGGACAAGACGCTAGCGGCAGGGCAGGCAAGAACCTCCAAGGCGTACAGCGCCAGTTCGTGCCACATGTCCAGCTTTGAAACCCAGTAGTTGTAGGGAGCTGTGTGATCATTTAGGACGATGGTATGGTCAGCTACGTACTCCCTCACCATCTTTCTGTAAAGATCAGCCCTACTCTGCCGAGACTGGGGACAGGTGACAGTGTCTTGCTGGGGTGACATAAAGCTGGCAAAAGCCTTGTAAAGCGTACCCTTGCCAGTGCTGGACAAGCTGCCTGCTCTCCTACTCTCCCTCGCTACTTGTCCCGCAGAACTACGCACTCTGCCGCTAGCGCTGTCAGAAGGGAAATACTGTTTCAGCTTGTGCACCAGGGCCTGCTGGTATTCATGCATTCTCACACTCCTTTCCTCTCCAGGGATGAGAGTGGGAAGATTTTGCTTGTACCGTGGGTCCAGGAGAGTGAACACCCAGTAATCGGTGCTGGAATAAATTCTTTGAACGCGAGGGTCACGGGATAGGCAGCCTAGCATGAAATCTGCCATATGCGCCAGAGTACCAACGCGTAAGAATTCACTCCCCTCACTGGCCTGACTGTCCATTTCCTCCTCCTCCAACTCCTCCAACTCCTCTTCTTCTGCCCATACACGCTGAACAGTGAAGGACTCAACAATGGTCCCCTCTTGTGTCTCGCCAACATTCTCCTCCTCTTCCTCCTCATCCTCCTCCACCTCCACCTCCTCCGATATGCGCTGAGAAACAGACCTCAGGGTGCTTTGGCTATCAACAAGGGAATATTCTTCCCCCGTCTCTTGTGACGAGCGCAAAGCTTCCGACTTCATGCTGACCAGAGAGTTTTTCAACAGGCCAAGCAGCGGGATGGTGAGGCTGATGATGGCGGCATCGCCACTGACCATCTGTGTTGACTCCTCAAAGTTACTCAGCACCTGACAGATATCAGACATCCACGTCCACTCCTCATTGTAGACTTGAGGAAGCTGACTGACCTGACTACCAGTTCTGGTGGAAGTTGACATCTGGCAGTCTACAATCGCTCTGCGCTGCTGGTAAACTCTGGATAACATGGTCAGTGTTGAATTCCACCTCGTGGGCACGTCGCACAACAGTCGGTGAGCGGGCAGTTGGAGGCGGCGCTGCGCTGCCCTGAGAGTGGCAGCATCTGGGCTGGACTTCCTGAAATGCGCACAGATGCGGCGCACCTTCGTGAGCAAATCAGACAGATTGGGGTATGTCTTGAGGAAACGCTGCACTATCAGATTTAACACATGGGCCAGGCATGGCACATGTGTCAGTCTGCCGAGTTGCAGAGCCGCCACCAGGTTACGGCCGTTGTCACACACAACCATTCCCGGCTTGAGGTTCAGCGGTGCCAGCCACAGATCAGTCTGCGCCGTGATGCCCTGTAATAGCTCTTGGGCGGTGTGCCTTTTGTCGCCTAGGCTCAGCAGTTTGAGCACCGCCTGCTGTCGCTTAGCGACGGCACTGCTGCTGTGCCTAGAGCTACCGACTGATGGCGCCGTGCCCACGGATGGTAGTTCGGAGGAGGAGGTGGAGGAGGGGTGGGAGGAGGAGGAGGCATAGTAGGCCTGAAACACCTGGACCGAGGTAGGCCCCGCAATCCTCGGCGTCGGCAGTATATGAGCAGCCCCAGGGTCAGACTCGGTCCCAGCCTCCACCAAGTTAACCCAATGTGCCGTCAGCGATATATAGTGGCCCTGCCCGGCAGCACTCGTCCACGTGTCCGTGGTCAGGTGGACCTTGTCAGAAACGGCGTTGGTCAGGGCACGGATGATGTTGTCTGACACGTGCTGGTGCAGGGCTGGGACGGCACATCGGGAAAAGTAGTGGCGGCTGGGGACCGAATACCGAGGGGCGGCCGCCGCCATGAGGTTGCGAAAGGCCTCGGTCTCTACTAGCCTATAGGGCAGCATCTCCAGGCTAAGCAATCTGGAGATGTGCACATTAAGGGCTTGGGCGTGCGGGTGGGTTGCACTATATTTGCGTTTCCGCTCCAGCGTCTGGGGTATGGAGAGCTGAACGCTGGTGGATGCTGTGGAGGATCGTGGAGGCGACGATGGGGTTTTTGTGCCAGGGTCCTGGGCAGGGGGCTGACTAGCAGCTGACACAGGGGAAGGAGCAGTGGTGTGCACGGCCGGAGGTGAACGGGCTTGTTGCCACTGAGTGGGGTGCTTAGCATTCATATGCCTGCGCATACTGGTGGTAGTTAAGCTAGTAGTGGTGGAACCCCTGCTGAGCCTGGTTTGGCAAATGTTGCACACCACAGTCCGTCGGTCATCCGGTGTTTCCTTAAAGAACCTCCACACTTCTGAAGATCTAGCCGTCGCCGCAAGAGCCCTCACCACGGGAGCTTCACTAGTTGACAGTGGCGCTGATGCACCAGCTCTGGCCCTGCCTCTCCGTCTGGCCCCACCACTGCCTCTTCCAACCTGTTCAGGTCGAGGACTCTCCTCCGTCTCAGAAGCACTGTGTTCACCCGGCCTCTCAACCCAGCTTGGGTCTGTCACCTCCTCATCCTCCGATCCCTCAGTCTGCTCCCCCCTCGGACTTCCTGCCCTGACAACAACTTCCCCACTGTCTGACAACCGTGTCTCCTCATCGTCGGACACCTCTTTACACACTTCCACTACGTCAAGAAGGTCATCATCACCCACAGACTGCGACTGGTGGAAAACCTGGGCATCGGAAAATTGCTCAGCAGCAACCGGACAAGTGGTTTGTGACTGTGGGAAGGGTCCAGAAAACAGTTCCTCAGAGTATGCCGGTTCAAATGCCAAATTTTCCTGGGAGGGGGCAGACTGGGGGGGAGGAGGCTGAGGTGCAGGAGCTGGAGGAGTGGGGATTTCGGTGACATGGGTGGACTGCGTGGAAGACTGACTGGTGGTGGACAAATTGCTCGAAGCATTGTCAGCAATCCACGACATCACCTGTTCGCACTGTTCTGGCCTCAACAGTGCTCTACCACGAGTCCCAGTAACTTCAGACATGAACCTAGGGAGTGTAGCTCTGCGGCGTTCCCCTGCTCCCTCATCAGCAGGTGGTGTCTCACCCCGCCCAGGACCACGGCCTCTGACCCCTGCAGTAGTTGGACGCCCACGTCCCCGCCCTCGTCCTCTACCCCTAGCCCTCGGGTTAAACATTTTTAAAATGAGAGTTATAACTTTTTTTTTTTTTTTACTTCTTTTTGTTTTTTTTGGTGTTTTTTTGTGTTTTTTTTTTTTTTTGTGTTTTTTGTTTTTTTTTGAGTTTTTAAAACCAAACAATCCTATCCTATTGCTATGGCTATTTTCTAGCCAAGTATCAAAGGAAGCACACTACTATGCCAGATGAGATGACACTGAGTTATTGCCTAATAGAAATCCAACCCCTACTGAATTTTCCCACTTCGGCCTTTGCTATGGATATGTGCGCCACTAAGCGCAGAACACAGCGGTCGCAAGTCTCACTACAAATTGCTCAGAATTGGCAAGTACATGCACTGCAGAAACTACAGCCACCAGCAGATCAACCAGAAATCAAATATATAGAACGCTACTGTAGGCTTCAAGAAGCTGTTTGTATTCTCCTATGGCTATTTTCTAGCCAAGTATCAAAGGATGAGATGACACTGAGTTATTGCCTAATAGAAATCCAACCCCTACTGAATTTTGCCACTTCGGCCTTTGCTATGGATATGTGCGCCACTAAGCGCAGAACACAGCGGTCGCAAGTCTCACTACAAATTGCTCAGAATTGGCAAGTACATGCACTGCAGAAACTACAGCCACCAGCAGATCAACCAGAAATCAAATATATAGAACGCTACTGTAGGCTTCAAGAAGCTGTTTGTATTCTCCTATGGCTATTTTCTAGCCAAGTATCAAAGGAAGCACACTACTATGCCAGATGAGATGACACTGAGTTATTGCCTAATAGAAATCCAACCCCTACTGAATTTTCCCACTTCGGCCTTTGCTATGGATATGTGCGCCACTAAGCGCAGAACACAGCGGTCGCAAGTCTCACTACAAATTGCTCAGAATTGGCAAGTACATGCACTGCAGAAACTACAGCCACCAGCAGATCAACCAGAAATCAAATATATAGAACGCTACTGTAGGCTTCAAGAAGCTGTTTGTATTCTCCTATGGCTATTTTCTAGCCAAGTATCAAAGGAAGCACACTACTATGCCAGATGAGATGACACTGAGTTATTGCCTAATAGAAATCCAACCCCTACTGAATTTTCCCACTTCGGTCTTTGCTATGGATATGTGTGCCACTAAGAGCTAAACACAACGGTAGCAAGTCCCCCTGCTAATTCCTCACAAAATGGTAAAAGATGCAAATTAAAATAAAAAAAGTAGAACGTTATTGTAGCCCTAAGAAGGGCTGTTGGGTTCTTTGAGAATCACTCCTGCCTAACAGTAAGCTAATAGAACACCCTAACGCTTTCCCTGACCAGCAGCAGCTCTCTCCCTAGCGGCATCCAGAGACAGAATGATCCGAGCAGCGCGGCCAGCGGCTAGTCTATCCCAGGGTCACCTGATCTGGCCAGCCAACCACTGCTATCGACGTGTAAGGGTACCACGTCATGCTGGGTGGAGTGCAGAGTCTCCTGGCTTGTGATTGGCTCTGTTTCTGGCCGCCAAAAAGCAAAACGGCGGGAGCTGCCATTTTCTCGAGCGGGCGAAGTATTCGTCCGAGTAACGAGCAGTTTCGAGTACCCTAATGCTCGACCGAGCATCAAGCTCGGACGAGCATGTTCGCTCATCTCTAATCATGACCAAAAACCTGGACTCAGTACACTATTGTATTAGGCATCTAATACGCTACTGCAACTAGTGTTAGGCACGGAGTAAGCGTGGGCAGTGTGAAACTGCATTATACCTAAGCATTATACTGTTCCCAAACTCACGATACGTGCCACATTGTGTATCACTATATTCCACCTCTGATGTACTGCTACATGCAGGGAAACTCGTCAGGTGTAAATAGATGTAAATAGTTGTCATTGGGGAGGTGTATAACATACCATTTGGGTGGTAATTCATTGATCCACCAGTACACCTCTTTAATGCACTCCGTTATAGATCCGGGAGGTGTATAAATTATATCATAGGTGGTAAATCCAGTACCCACCAATACACCTCTTTATGATACACTCGATCTTTCAATACACGTTGGTGATGCTTTGGGGTGAAGGAGAGAATTAACATATTGAATACTCCATGACACACTAAATGTGGTTGTGTACCTAAAATCAGTGGACATATCATTGGGCCCTCCTATTGTCAACACAGTTTGTTGCAAATATAGTAACTCCCTGATACTCTGCCTTAATAGGTCATATGGTAGATGGATGTGACTCGAATAACCACTAATGAATATTGAGAAATGGCAGATCACTGAAGTACTGGGAATAGTGGTCCTTAATATGTCCAAGCCTGTTTTTTGATGCCTAGATGTCTGTTGGGCTTCCATGTTTATTGGTAGTGTGAGCTCCAGCACACATATTTTTATCAATTATATAATAAAAGTTGTTTTTAAATGTTCCGTTATACAGGCAGTACTTTAAACTTTGAAACAATATATTTCATGTAGTAAAAGGGATATTATATATATATCTTGGTCAGCAGTGTACAGTATTATATATTTGCATTAATATTTAAAGTTGAGCCATTGGGACTGATTAAACTTTCTGTTGGTTTTGACTATCCCGTTGTGTCTGAAATATCTGAAAGGTCATATAACTCTTAAGATGAAGAAAAAGAAGTAGCAATATCTGAAAACATATGTGCTTCGATGCAGCTGATCTAGGGCACACATAAAAGGACATGATGTTAGTGGAGATACAATCTGATGTCTGTCTCGTTGCAGACACGCAAAACAGCTAAACTTCTATTTGACCTTCCTGAATCCTCTAGATACTCAGAGCTTTCTCCAGATTATAACTTCACTTTAAAAAGACACAGTTTATATAATATGTCATTGTTCTTGTTCTCCTATAATGTTTTTGCACATTTATGTCTATTATAGGGGTGCACAACCTTTTTTCATCTAAGGTCACATTGTTATTCTGTTGAAGTTTAAGGGGTCACACTTATGACCACCACCATAATTGGCCGTGAAAATTTAGATTTTTTTTTTGTAGTTCAAATGATCTATTGTTTATTTTTTTAAAATGTATGTGAACAGACGACACAGTGGCCACAAAAACTTGAACAGTGAAATTTAGCTTTAGAAATGAAGACAGTGTTTAGGTATTATGCATTCCCCAAAAAACTATAAGTAGGCAGGTTTCAAAGAATAGGTCAGCATCTTCCCATCCCACCTAGCTGTAATGGCTACAAGGGATGATGTTCTGAACTGAGATAACCAAGAAAGTTCTCAAGAAGAATTTCAAAAGGGTCCTTTTATGGCAGACTTTTATATCAGATCCATATATATTTTATATAAGGTCCTTAGGAGGAAATAAGGGACAACTGGAGGTGTTTTAAATCTAAAAAGACTGAATGAACTTCAGAAGACTACATGAACATTTGAAGCCTGTTTTAATGAATCATCATCATGATTCACCTACCCAAACTTACTGCTAAGTTATGTAGGGATAGGCCTACACATTATATCCATTCTATTGTTTTCCATATGACCCTTCCATACTAAATCCTTCATTTAGGAAATGAGGAATAAAATGAGTCTGAAGCGCTTAGGTGGCCATTAGGAGAGCACCTCAGTGTTCCAACGATCTCTCAACAAGCCAAATCAGTTCCCTGGAAGAGATACAAGCACATCAAAAATTGCACTGTTTTCTGTTACTACTCCTTTTGGAATAGATATACTGGTTTGGGCTATTATGCCACTTGTTTTTACAATTTCTGAAAAAGTCATGCTTGATGTTAAGTGGGCTACCCTACAAGGTATCCAAGGGGCAAAGTTTGCCTTGTCTCATCATGGAAAACACACTAGAATATGTGGCATTTGTCAAGGAAATAGTCATAATAGAGGTGACCTTTTATTCTTTAGAAGGGTGCGTTCAGTCTCCAGGCTTATACAACTACTGGGCACTGAGACAGCAGATACAGAGCTTGGGGGAGGGAAAGTTTATGCTCTCTTGTTGTCCCCATAAGAAGAGGAAACTGGGGTCTTTATGGCCAGATGGGAGTTGCCGGGATCACTTGTGCTGATAGTTCGTAGGTTTTTTTTATATTGCTATGGGAAAAAGTGAGAAAGAGAAAAAATATACAACAGGCCTCTGGCCAGGTTTGGCAAACTGCAAGAAGAGTCCTTGTTATATTATAACCGCGCCACAGCAGTCCACATCTTGTATGTGGTATTGTAACTTTCCTCCATTGAAATGAACATGACTGTAGTTATGGGCTTCTGAGCTTATAGTTCACCTTTACAAAGACAGACGTCCTCATCCAAAACTGCTACATTTAAACCATGTGTATTTTATTAGCTGTTTACTCACTCTGCAGTCTCATCACAGTTATGTTACCATTAGAGATGAGCGAACATACTCGTCCGAGCTTGATGCTCGTTCGAGCATTAGCGTACTCGAAACTGCTCGTTGCTCGGACGAATACTTCGCCCGCTCGAGAAAATGGCAGCTCCCGCCGTTTTGCTTTTTGGCGGCCAGAAACAGAGCCAATCACAAGCCAGGAGACTCTGCACTCCACCCAGCATGACGTGGTACCCTTACACGTCGATAGCAGTGGTTGGCTGGCCAGATCAGGTGACCCTGGAATAGACTAGCCCCTGCCTGCGCTGCTCGGATCATTCTGTGTCTGGATGCCGCTAGGGAGAGAGCTGCTGCTGCTGCAGGGATAGCGTTAGGGTGTTCTATTAGCTTACTGTTAGGCAGGAGTGCGTCTACAAGAACCCAACAGCCCTTCTTAGGGCTACAATAACGTTATACTTTTTTTTTTTTTATTTGCAGCTAGTACCATATTGTGAGGAATTTGCAGTGGGACTTGCTACCGTTGTGTTTAGCTCTTAGTGACACACATATCCACCTCAAACACCAAAGTGGGAAAATTTATTAGGGGTTTGATTTCAATTAGGCACAGTCTGCCATTTACTTTTTATTTTACGTTTATTTTTTCATAACTCAGCGTCATCTCATCTGGCATAGCAGTGTGCTTTCATACTTGGCTAGAAAATAGCCAAAGGAGAATCCAAACGGCTTACTTACGCCTACAATAGCGTTATATATATTTTATTTCTGGTTGATCTGCTGGTGGCTGTCCTTGCTGCAGTGCATCTACTACCAAATTGTGAGGAATTTGTAGTGAGACTTGCGACCGTTGTGTTTAGCGCTTAGTGACGCACATATCCATCGCAAAGACCGAAGTGGGAAAATTTATTAGGGGTTGGATTTCAATTAGGCACAGTCTGCCATTTCCTTTTTATTTTACGTTTATTTTTTCATAACTCAGCGTCATCTCATCAGTGTGCTTTCATACTTGGCTAGAAAATAGCCAAAGGAGAATCCAAACGGCTTACTTACGCCTACAATAGCGTTATATATATTTTATTTCTGGTTGATCTGCTGGTGGCTGTCCTTGCTGCAGTGCATCTACTACCAAATTGTGAGGAATTTGTAGTGAGACTTGCGACCGTTGTGTTTAGCGCTTAGTGACGCACATATCCATCGCAAAGACCGAAGTGGGAAAAATTATTAGGGGTTGGATTTCAATTAGGCACAGTCTGCCATTTCCTTTTTATTTTACGTTTATTTTTTCATAACTCAGCGTCATCTCATCAGTGTGCTTTCATACTTGGCTAGAAAATAGCCAAAGGAGAATCCAAACGGCTTACTTACGCCTACAATAGCGTTATATATATTTTATTTCTGGTTGATCTGCTGGTGGCTGTCCTTGCTGCAGTGCATCTACTACCAAATTGTGAGGAATTTGTAGTGAGACTTGCGACCGTTGTGTTTAGCGCTTAGTGACGCACATATCCATCGCAAAGACCGAAGTGGGAAAATTTATTAGGGGTTGGATTTCAATTAGGCACAGTCTGCCATTTCCTTTTTATTTTACGTTTATTTTTTCATAACTCAGCATCATCTCATCAGTGTGCTTTCATACTTGGCTAGAAAATAGCCAAAGGAGAATCCAAACGGCTTACTTACGCCTACAATAGCGTTATATATATTTTATTTCTGGTTGATCTGCTGGTGGCTGTCCTTGCTGCAGTGCATCTACTACCAAATTGTGAGGAATTTGTAGTGAGACTTGCGACCGTTGTGTTTAGCGCTTAGTGACGCACATATCCATCGCAAAGACCGAAGTGGGAAAATTTATTAGGAGTTGGATTTCAATTAGGCACAGTCTGCCATTTCCTTTTTATTTTACGTTTATTTTTTCATAACTCAGGGTCATCTCATCAGTGTGCTTTCATACTTGGCTAGAAAATAGCCAAAGGGGAATCCAAACGGCTTACTTACGCCTACAATAGCGTTATATATATTTTATTTCTGGTTGATCTGCTGGTGGCTGTCCTTGCTGCAGTGCATCTACTACCAAATTGTGAGGAATTTGTAGTGAGACTTGCGACCGTTGTGTTTAGCACTTAGTGACGCACATATCCATCGCAAAGACCGAAGTGGGAAAATTTATTAGGGGTTGGATTTCAATTAGGCACAGTCTGCCATTTCCTTTTTATTTTACGTTTATTTTTTCATAACTCAGCGTCATCTCATCAGTGTGCTTTCATACTTGGCTAGAAAATAGCCAAAGGAGAATCCAAACGGCTTACTTACGCCTACAATAGCGTTATATATATTTTATTTCTGGTTGATCTGCTGGTGGCTGTCCTTGCTGCAGTGCATCTACTACCAAATTGTGAGAAATTTGTAGTGAGACTTGCGACTGTTGTGTTTAGCGCTTAGTGACGCACATATCCATCGCAAAGACCGAAGTGGGAAAATTTATTAGGGGTTGGATTTCAATTAGGCACAGTCTGCCATTTCCTTTTTATTTTACGTTTATTTTTTCATAACTCAGCGTCATCTCATCAGTGTGCTTTCATACTTGGCTAGAAAATAGCCAAAGGAGAATCCAAACGGCTTACTTACGCCTACAATAGCGTTATATATATTTTATTTCTGGTTGATCTGCTGGTGGCTGTCCTTGCTGCAGTGCATCTACTACCAAATTGTGAGGAATTTGTAGTGAGACTTGCGACCGTTGTGTTTAGCGCTTAGTGACGCACATATCCATCGCAAAGACCGAAGTGGGAAAATTTATTAGGGGTTGGATTTCAATTAGGCACAGTCTGCCATTTCCTTTTTATTTTACGTTTATTTTTTCATAACTCAGCGTCATCTCATCAGTGTGCTTTCATACTTGGCTAGAAAATAGCCAAAGGAGAATCCAAACGGCTTACTTACGCCTACAATAGCGTTATATATATTTTATTTCTGGTTGATCTGCTGGTGGCTGTCCTTGCTGCAGTGCATCTACTACCAAATTGTGAGGAATTTGTAGTGAGACTTGCGACCGTTGTGCTTAGCGCTTAGTGACGCACATATCCATCGCAAAGACCGAAGTGGGAAAATTTATTAGGGGTTGGATTTCAATTAGGCACAGTCTGCCAGTTTCTTTTTATTTTACGTTTATTTTTTCATAACTCAGCGTCATCTCATCAGTGTGCTTTCATACTTGGCTAGAAAATAGCCAAAGGAGAATCCAAACGGCTTACTTACGCCTACAATAGCGTTATATATATTTTATTTCTGGTTGATCTGCTGGTGGCTGTCCTTGCTGCAGTGCATCTACTACCAAATTGTGAGGAATTTGTAGTGAGACTTGCGACCGTTGTGTTTAGCGCTTAGTGACGCACATATCCATCGCAAAGACCGAAGTGGGAAAATTTATTAGGGGTTGGATTTCAATTAGGCACAGTCTGCCATTTCCTTTTTATTTTACGTTTATTTTTTCATAACTCAGCGTCATCTCATCTGGCATAGCAGTGTGCTTTCATACTTGGCTAGAAAATAGCCAAAGGAGAATCCAAACGGCTTACTTACGCCTACAATAGCGTTATATATATTTTATTTCTGGTTGATCTGCTGGTGGCTGTCCTTGCTGCAGTGCATCTACTACCAAATTGTGAGGAATTTGTAGTGAGACTTGCGACCGTTGTGTTTAGCACTTAGTGACGCACATATCCATCGCAAAGATCGAAGTGGGAAAATTTATTAGGGGTTGGATTTCAATTAGGCACAGTCTGCCATTTCCTTTTTATTTTACGTTTATTTTTTCATAACTCAGCGTCATCTCATCTGGCATAGAAGTGTGCTTTCATACTTGGCTAGAAAATAGCCATAGCAATAGGATAGCATCGTTTTGTTTTAAAAACTAAAAAACACAAAAAAAACACAAAAAAACACACAAAAAAGTTAAAAAAAAATTAAAGTTATAACTTTTATTTTCAAAATGTTTAACCCGAGGGCTAGGGGTAGAGGACGAGGGCGGGGACGTGGGCGTCCAACTACTGCAGGGGTCAGAGGCCGTGGTCCTGGGCGGGGTGAGACACCACCTGCTGATGAGGGAGCAGGGGAACGCCGCAGAGCTACACTCCCTAGGTTCATGTCTGAAGTTACTGGGACTCGTGGTAGAGCACTGTTGAGGCCAGAACAGTGCGAACAGGTGATGTCGTGGATTGCCGACAATGCTTCGAGCAATTTGTCCACCAGTCAGTCTTCCACGCAGTCCACCCATGTCACCGAAATCGGCACTCCTCCAGCTCCTGCACCTCAGCCTCCTCCCCCCCAGTCTGCCCCCTCCCAGGAAAATTTGGCATTTGAACCGGCATACTCTGAGGAACTGTTTTCTGGACCCTTCCCACAGTCACAAACCACTTGTCCGGTTGCTGCTGAGCAATTTTCCGATGCCCAGGTTTTCCACCAGTCGCAGTCTGTGGGTGATGATGACCTTCTTGACGTAGTGGAAGAAGTGTGTAAAGAGGTGTCCGACGATGAGGAGACACGGTTGTCAGACAGTGGTGAAGTTGTTGTCAGGGCAGGAAGTCCGAGGGGGGAGCAGACTGAGGGATCGGAGGATGATGAGATGACAGACCCAAGCTGGGTTGAGAGGCCGGGTGAACACAGTGCTTCTGAGACGGAGGAGAGTCCTCGACCAGAACAGGTTGGAAGAGGCAGTGGTGGGGCCAGACGGAGAGGCAGGGCCAGAGCAGGTGCATCAGCGCCAAATGTGTCACGTAGTGAAGCTCCTGTGGCGAGGGCTCCCACGGCGAGGGCTAGATTTTCAGAAGTCTGGAGGTTCTTTAAGGAAACACCGGATGACTGACGGACTGTGGTGTGCAACATTTGCCAAACCAGGATCAGCAGGGGTTCCACCACTACTAGCTTAACTACCACCAGTATGCGCAGGCATATGAATGCTAAACACCCCACTCAGTGGCACCAAGCCTGTTCACCTCCGGCCGTGCACACCACTGCTCCTTCCCCTGTGTCAGCTGATAGTCAGCCCCCTGCCCAGGACCCTGGCACAAAAACCCCATCGTCGCCTCCACGATCCTCCACAGCATCCACCAGCGTTCAGCTCTCCATAACCCAGACGCTGGAGCGGAAACGGAAATATAGTGCAACCCACCCGCACGCCCAAGCCCTTAATGTCCACATCTCCAGATTGCTTAGCCTGGAGATGCTGCCCTATAGGCTAGTAGAGACCGAGGCCTTTCGCAACCTCATGGCGGCGGCCGCCCCTCGGTATTCGGTCCCCAGCCGCTACTTTTCCCGATGTGCCGTCCCAGCCCTGCACCAGCACGTGTCAGACAACATCATCCGTGCCCTGACCAACGCCGTTTCTGACAAGGTCCACCTGACCACGGACACGTGGACGAGTGCTGCCGGGCAGGGCCACTATATATCGCTGACGGCACATTGGGTTAACTTGGTGGAGGCTGGGACCGAGTCTGACCCTGCGGCTGGTCATATACTGCCGACGCCGAGGATTGCGGGGCCTACCTCGGTCCAGGTCTTTCAGGCATACTATGCCTCCTCCTCCTCCCACCCCTCCTCCACCTCCTCCTCCGAACTACCATCCGTGGGCAAGGCGCCATCAGTCGCTAGCTCTAGGCACAGCAGCAGTGCCGTCGCTAAGCGACAGTAGGCGGTGCTCAAACTGCTGAGCCTAGGCGATAAAAGGCACACAGCCCAAGAACTATTACAGGACATCACGGCGCAGACTGATCTGTGGCTGGCACCGCTGAACCTGAAGCCAGGCATGGTTGTGTGTGACAACGGCCGTAACCTGGTGGCGGCTCTGCAACTCGGCAGACTGACACATGTGCCATGCCTGGCCCATGTGTTAAATCTCATAGTTCAGCGTTTCCTCAAGACATACCCCAATCTGTCTGATTTGCTCACGAAGGTGCGCCGCATCTGTGCGCATTTCAGGAAGTCCAGCACAGATGCTGCCACTCTCAGGGCAGCGCAGCGCCGCCTCCAACTGCCCGCTCACCGACTGTTGTGCGACGTGCCCACGAGGTGGAATTCAACATTAACCATGTTATCCAGAGTTTACCAGCAGCGCAGAGCGATTGTAGACTGCCAGATGTCAACTTCCACCAGAACTGGTAGTCAGGTCAGTCAGCTTCCTCAAGTCTACAATGAGGAGTGGACGTGGATGTCTGATATCTGTCAGGTGCTGAGTAACTTCGAGGAGTCAACACAGATGGTCAGTGGCGATGCCGCCATCATCAGCCTCACCATCCCGCTGCTTGGCCTGTTGAAAAACTCTCTGATCAGCATGAAGTCGGAAGCTTTGCGCTCGTCACAAGAGACGGGGGAAGAAGATTCCCTTGTTGATAGCCAAAGCACCCTTAGGTCTGTTTCTCAGCGCATATCGGAGGAGGTGGAGGTGGAGGAGGATGAGGAGGAAGAGGAGGAGAATGTTGGCGAGACACAAGAGGGGACCATTGTTCAGTCCTTCACTGTTCAGCGTGTATGGGCAGAAGAAGAGGAGTTGGAGGAGGAGGAAATGGACAGTCAGGCCAGTGAGGGGAGTGAATTCTTACGCGTTGGTACTCTGGCGCATATGGCAGATTTCATGCTAGGCTGCCTATCCCGTGACCCTCGCGTTCAAAGAATTTATTCCAGCACCGATTACTGGGTATTCACTCTCCTGGACCCACGGTACAAGCAAAATCTTTCCACTCTCATCCCTGGAGAGGAAAGGAGTGTGAGAATGCATGAATACCAGCAGGCCCTGGTGCACAAGCTGAAACAGTATTTCCTTTCTGACAGCGCTAGCGGCAGAGTGCGTAGTTCTGCGGGACAAGTAGCGAGGGAGAGTAGGCGAGCAGGCAGCTTGTCCAGTACTGGCAAGGGTACGCTTTACAAGGCTTTTGCCAGCTTTATGTCACCCCAGCAAGACACTGTCACCTGTCCCCAGTCTCGGCAGAGTAGGGCTGATCTTTACAGAAAGATGGTGAGGGAGTACGTAGCTGACCATACCATCGTCCTAAATGATCACACAGCTCCCTACAACTACTGGGTTTCAAAGCTGGACATGTGGCACGAACTGGCGCTGTACGCCTTGGAGGTTCTTGCCTGCCCTGCCGCTAGCGTGTTGTCCGAGCAGGTTTTCAGTGCAGCTGGTGGCATCATCAACGATAAGCGTACACGCCTGTCGACTGACAGCGCTGACAGGCTGACGCTTATTAAGATGAATAAAGCCTGGATTTCTCAGAATTTCCAATCTCCACCAGGTGAAGGAAGCTCAACCTGAATAATTTATGCACTCCTCCTCATTTTCCTCCTTCTCCTCCTCTTTGTACACTAAAGCAGAGGAAACTGGCTATTTTTTGACAGGGCCCACTGGCTCTAGCTATAGTACTTTATGCATTTAATTTTTCTGGAGGGCCACCTACCCGTTCCTCTTTTTTAAACAATTTTTTGGACTGCCACATACAGGCACTCAATCTATTCAATTTTTCTGGAGGGCCACCTACCTGCTCCTCTGGTTTGAAAACTTTTTTGGACTGCCACATACAGGCACTCAATCTATTTCATTTTTCTGGAGGGCCACCTACCTGCTCCTCTGGTTTGAAAACTTTTTTGGACTGCCACATACAGGCACTATCCAAATTAAATTGTCTCCATAGCAGCCTCCACACGTTGTCTCCATTGCTACCTCCAAAAGTCGTCCATATAGCTGCCTCCATACATCGTCCCCTTATCAAACGAGGTGTGTCAGGCAGAAATTTGGGTTGTTTTCATGGATTCCACATCAAAGTTGTTAACTTTGTCGCCACCCTGCTGTGTTATCCACAAAATATACTGGCAAACTTTTACCATTTACGGATATTATTTCAGCGCTTCTTGCGCATCTGTTTACATTCCCCTCACCCGCCATATCCCAAACTTATAAGAACGCTACTACACTTAACTTGGTGCAGGCTGGGACCGAGTCTGACCCTGGGGCTGGTCATATACTGCCGACGCAGAGGATTGCGGGGCCTACCTCGGTCCAGGTCTCAAAGGCCTACTATACCTCCTCCTCCCACCCCTCCTCCACCTCCTCCGAATTACCATCCGTGGCCATGGCGCCATCAGTCGGTAGCTCTAGGCACAGCAGCAGTGCTGTCGCTAAGCGACAGCAGGCGGTGGTCAAACTGCTGAGCCTAGGCGATAAAAGGCACACCGCCCAAGAGCTATTACAGGGCATTCCACATCAAACTTGTTAACTTTGTCGCCACCCTGCTGTGTAATCCACAAAATATACTGGCAAACTTTTACCATTTACGGATATTATTTCAGCGCTTCTTGCGCATCTGTTTACATTCCCCTCACCCGCCATATCCTAAATTTATAAGAACGCTACTACACTTGATCCTATACAAAAGGTTCTTAGAAGTGCTGTTTGGGGAGTAGCCTAGAGACAGGGGCTTGGATTGGCGAAAGCTCGCCTGGCAGCGGAGCGCCAGCTCCATGCCAAGATCCAACTAACATAGTTTTAACTGCAGCACCTTTAATCTACTACTAGTTCACTGCCTCCATACATGGTCCCCTTATCAAACGAGCTGTGTCAGGCAGAATTTTGGGTTGTTTTCATGGCTTCCATGTTAACTTTGTCGCCACCCTGCTGTGTAATCCACAAAATATACTGGCAAACTTTAATCATGTACCGATATTATTTGAGCGCTTCTTGCTCACCTCCTTTGGTTCCTCTCTGCCACCCATTGGTTTGAAGCCTGAGTCCATTTAGGGTATGTCGCCATGCCACAATCTAGCCTGCCGCTGCTGCCGCTGCCTCTGCATGCCGTTCCCTATAGTGTCAGGGTCAATTATTGGATGTTTTAGATGCTATCTAGCTTCATTCTGTCACTCTGTCATGGCCATGCTGTTGCCCATAATTTTGGCATAATGGTGCGATTAAGCAGCCTCAGAGGCATCCATGCATGCTGCCCCTGCTGTTTCCTGTCCATTTCCGTGGTGTTTCCATCCTTTTCTGAGGTTCCCAGGTGTTTGGCCAAGCTTCCCTGTGCAGAGCCTTGGTCCCCTTGAAAAATGCTCGAGTCTCCCATTGACTTCAATGGGGCTCGTTATTCGAGACGAGCAGTCGAGCATCGGGAAAAGTTCGTCTCGAATAACGAGTACCCGAGCATTTTAGTGCTCGCTCATCTCTAGTTACCATATAATTGCATATCAATTAAATAGTTTTTTCCAAAATGTATGCTGAAGCTTAATGTTATCTGCAATCATATGGCAAAAAAAAAATTATGGATAAATCTTTGTAAAACTTTTACAAATATTTTGTAAAAGTTTTATAATACCACCCATTATTACAACTGACATAATAGACAAAAATAAACAAAATTTTGCCTGAAGCAACCTTTCATACTGGATTGGAGTCAATTGTAGCAAACTTTTATGCCAGAAAACTTGCATTAGTTAAATATTTGCATGACTACTTCTCTGTGCCATGACTTAACCTGTGGATTTGGAATTTTAAACTTTGCAACCGCTATGGCTATACAACTGATTGTATCTATTAATACATTTGATTTAATTTTGGTTAAATAAATGCCAAACCACTATCACGAATGGCTCGTTGACTATACAAACAAAACTTGAATTTGACGGAAACATAGCTCTAATGTAATCCTACTGATACAACTGGGTAATTCCAAATATATGAGAAGTGCCGAAACAAAACAAAATTGGGAAAGTTTACCAGCATGCGAATCTTTCATGATCATTTGGATTAGGGTCTATGGTTGGTATGTAACAGACATTTATATTCATTTAGAAATGTCCAGATTATATAATAAACAATGTTATATTTTGCTCATTTGGCTCTCTGTGTAAAACAGACAAGAAAATGAATGAAAAAAAAAACACAGCAGAAAAAAATGTTTATCTAATTGTGACAGATGAATAATTTATGTGAGAGATCAGAGGAATATAGTAAGTAATAAAGCGATAATCTAGTGTAAATAATCATATTAGAGGAATTCACAAGAAGGTATTAAAGAAGCTAACAGTTTAGAAATTATTTGACTCTCCCAAAAAACCTAAATAAACAGCTCTGAGGTAAAATATCATAATTTTCTCGGAATTCATTCTTAACTTAATAAATGATGGAATTCAGAGAAAAGAGCAAAATGGAGATGATTCATCAGGAGGGTGCAACCTAACTTTTATGTTTTAACTTTTAAATAGCTTTATTAACTCAAACACAAATATACATTCCAGCAAAATTCTAGTCTTGCTTTGCATAATTGAAAAATGGAAATTTAAAGGGGTTGGCTACTTTCAGTAAATAATTGATATTATTTGTGTAATTAAAAGTTATACAATTTTTCAATATACTTTCTGTATCAATTCCTCATGGTTTTTTTTAGATTTCTGCTTGCTGTCCTGCTATAGAAAGCTTCTTTGTTTACTGTATATACTTGTGTATAAGCCGAGTTTTTCAGCACAAAAATGTGCTGAAAACCCTCACCTCGGCTTATACACGAGTCAATTAAAAAAAAACTTAATACTCACCCTCTGGCGCTCAGATCCTTGGTGTGGCTCCCGATCCTCCGCGCGGCTCCTCATCTCTCTTCTTTCTTCTCTATTTCTTCTCTTTTTTCTCTAGCGTTGTCGCCGCTGGAGGCTGGCTGGCTGTATACTACAGGGGGCTGGCTGGCTGGCTGTATACTACATGGTGCTGGCTGTATACTACATGGGGCTGGTAGGCTTTATACTACAGGGGGCTGGCTGTATACTACATGGGGCTGGCTTGCTGTATACTACATGGGGGCTGGCTGTATACTACACCCTCGGCTTATACTCGAGTCAATAGGTTTTCCCAGTTTTTGGTGGTAAAATTAGGGGTCTCGGCTTATACTTGGATCGGCTTATACTCGACTATATAGGGTATTTACAGTGGATATAATCTGTCCATGGTGATGTGATGGACATGTAGGTACACGATACGTTGTTATCATAGAGAGTAATAGGAGCTGTGTGATAATATCGGCTTGTGCACCTGCATGTCTATCACATCACCATGGACAGATACTATCCACTGGAAGCTTAGAAGTTTTCCATACAAGCACAGAAAGCAGAGATCTAGAAAACGTCGAGAAATTGATACAGAAAGTATATTGTAAAATGGTTTAACTTTTCCTTACACAAATATTATATCAATTATTTGCTGTAAGTGGACAACCCCTTTAAGTGGAAGCTTGTATTGGTGATTTCCTCATCACTAACTGTTTTTCAACAAAAAATGGCAATGTCTCTATAACTTGTCCTTGAGCATCAAATACAGCTTGACAATAACGTCTCATGATTAAAAGATGATCCGGCACCAGGCATTTTAGTTTTAAAAAAACCCTTGCAGATGCTTTTTTAGGACATTCCATCAATCCGTAAAAGCACATGCAAGGAATATTTGAGCTTATGATCCAATGCACTTCTAACGCATCATGAGCATTATTCATAACTAATCTAGTTGGGCTGTGATTTTGCCAATTCTTGGCTCTTAACCCCTTAACGACTTGGCCTTTTTTAGTTTTTTCACTTCCATTTTTCACACCCCACCTTCAAAAATCTATAACTTTTTTATTTTTCCACATAAAGAGCTGTGTTATGGCTTATTTTCTGCGTAACAAATTGCAATTCGTAGTGACGGTATTTAATGTTCCATGGCGCGTACTGGGAAGCGGGAAAAAAAATCCAAATGCAGTGAAAATGGTGAAAAAACACATTTGCGACGTTTTCTTGTGGGCTTGGATTTTACAGCTTTCACTGTGTGCCCCAAATGACAGGTCTACTTTATTCTTTGGGTTGCTACGATCACAGGGATACCACATTTGTACAGGTTTTATAATGTTTTCATACATTTAAAAAAATTAAAACCTCCTGTACAAAAAATTTTTTTTTGATTTTGTCATCTTCTGGCGCTAATAACTTTTTCATACTTTGGTGTACGACTTTTGATGGCGTTTTTTGCGACTTTTGATGGCGTTTTCATTGCTATCATTGTTAGGACTGTGCTACCTTTTGATCACTTTTTATTAATTTTTTTATATTTTCCAAAATGGCAAAAAAATGTCATTTTTGACTTTGGACGCTATTTTCCGTTACGGGGTTAAACGCAGTGAAAAACCGTTATTATATTTTGATAGATCGGACATTTTCGGACGCGGTGATACCTAATGTGTTTATGATTTTTACTGTTTATTAATATTAATATCAGTTCTAGGGAAAGGGGGGTGATTTGAATTTTTAGGTTTTTTTAATATAATTTTTTTTTTTAAAACTTTTTTTTACTTTTACTTTAACTATTTTTCAGACTCCCTAGGGTACTTTAACCCTAGGTTGTCTGATCGATCCTACCATATACTGCCATACTGCAATATGGCAGTATATGGGGATTTTACTCCTCATTCATTACAATGTGCTGATAGCACATTGTAATGAATAGGTTAAAACGAGACAGCTTCGGGCCTTCGTGAGGCAACGGATCACCGCTCCCCGTGACGTCATTGCCGGAGGTGATCGCGGTGAAAGCACCCGCGATCGGTGCTAGCACCGATCGCGGGTGTTACCGGTAAGCCTTTGCTGCAATATGCAGCAAAGACTTACCGGCTATGGAGAGGGCTCGGCCCGCGAGCCCTCTCCATGCACCAGGACCCAGCGTCGGGAAGGGGTTAAAGTGCAGATACATTTGTATAGATGTAGAGAAGCTACAGAGTTAGTTAGTGTAGAGTTAGGTAGTGGTAATAGCTCTTTAATTTACTTTGTCCCCCATTGTGGAACTAGGTCTGATTAAGTACCTGTATTGGTCCTAGAATTCTGCTTATGGTCCCTCTATTTCTTTTTTTGTGTTATTCTTATGTGACCTCTGACTGCTGTCTGGTAATTTTTTGAATCCCTAAACAGCAATGTGTAGTCCAATCTATCAGTGGGATCACTTCATAGCAATTCTCTTGAATATGTTGCACAGTAAAAAAAATACATGCAGCATTTCTACATGAAACCCATTCATGCGTGTGTAAGCCATTTCATCTGATGAATCCCTTTTTACTCATGCATACCACAGCTTTACCCAAAAGCCGGAGGGACCAATGTCATAATTTCAGAAGCATTATCATGGGACCTTATGGACTTGCACTGATGAACACAGCCGCATGATATTGGTTAAGGGGCATATAGCATCTCATGGATACATATTTGCCTCATCCCAAACTAGGGATATGGAAGGGTTTTATTAGTTTACCTAGAGAAGCTTGCCGGGTTTAAGGAGGGTGTTGTGATTATTGGATATCTCCTTTGGAGTAGTACTACGCTCCATCTGTGGGACTCTTCACGGCCACAATCTTGTGGACACTTGGCGCCTGCTCCATCCATCTAATAAGGATTACTAATTCCATACTTAAGATGTCCTCAATTGATACAAAATCGTTCTATGATCATGCTATGATTGATGTTACTATTTCCTTGGTTTCTCCTGTATGGAAGTTGAAACTTAACTCTTCTCTATTGGATGACCCTTCTGTTATGGTAGACATTAAAGAAGCATTGGTCTTAGCATCTAATAGTGTTGATACAGTGAATGTGTACACTAGAAGGGATGCCCATAAAATATTGTTGAGTGTACAATTAACCAGCCATGGGTCTACAATTAAGAAGGAACTAGGAAGGCAAAAGGCTCCACTTCTTGAACAGACACGTCAAAAGTGTATCCTAGATAATGCTCTTAAGGCCCAGTTAACACAAGCTAGAAATGAATTACGATCACTGTTGCATTTTAAAGCTAAAAATATCTTTATGAAACCAGATCTTTAAATGATGTTATCCCAAAAACAGAACGACCAAATCAACTACCAGCTCATAAGTCATCTATCAGATAACATCAACAAGAAGGTAATTATAAGTTATTATAACGGTGGTACCAAGTACCTACCATACTCCATGCTATTTGTCTAAATGTCTCCATTTTGGAAAGCAATACAGGGTATTTCTGAAACACTTGTTCCTGCCCTGATTCTTCTTCAGCATTAAAAGCCTTCCATTGGGCTATATAAGGGTTCATTGTCGTGCTTCTTGACAATGACTTCTCGTTGTTGTCTCCCACATGTACCTACTGTGGCTGTCTAAGGTAATTTACATCAAGTATATGAAGAATTGACATAATCTCAGTCTGTTTCGATAAACTTTACAACCTGAGGCATATAGAATGCTTCGATCATCTGGAAACTAGGCTCGATTATGTTGTGTAATGCCGGAGGACAAATTTGATGACTGGTAAGTATGCAGTCATCAAATTTCTTTTAACTAAGTTTTTTTTTCAGGTATGTTTGTATATTTCTAAGGTGTCTTTTCCTCTTTTCTTTGTTTTGATGTTTACTTCTATGATGCAAATATTATATAAAGAACTTAGAAAAATAGATGTAGAGAAGCTGGAGGAAGTGGAGGAAGCGCCACTTTTTGCAGGCATCACAGGCTGGGTAAGGGGAGACTGTAGCAAGAGGTCAGCACTGTACTGTGTCTGTTCACACGATGAGACACATAAATCAACATTGCAGGGAAAAAGAAAAAGCTGACATGATCTACTTTCCAGACTACCATTAATGTGCAGAGGGTTAGCAGTGACAGTGTGCAGTGTGTGCCCAATCTGCAGATGCGGGATAGAATGCTGTAGTGGAACTATACATAAAGACAGGGAGAGAAAGGAGGAGCTCATTACACACAGCCTACTATGCATGGTTTCATGGGAATGGTAGAAAATGGTGTGTTCACACACCGAAATGTTGCACTGATGGAATAAAGTTTCACCCTTTTCCACAGACATTGGAGTGCTGCCTTTTACTGAACATACAATTGGAACCCTAGCCAAGGGATCAACGGCTACTGCACCCGCAGCGAATCGTGCTGCTCTGGACTTTCCTAACATAAAGACAGGAAGAGAGAGGAGGAGTTCATTACACACAGCCTACTATGCAAGGTTTCATGGGAATGGTAGTTATTTGTAATAAATGCATGTAAACAAAATTCACGAAAATAAACAATGTGTCCTCATTCATCTGCTGCCATATTAAGTATTTGGCTTTTGCAACTGAACCCAAGTGTATTCATAGATTTGGTGTGCTGGTATCCAAATTGTTTTTTCTGGCTTTGTTTTACCTACCCTATTTCCCTCAAAATAAGACACCCTTCAAAAATAAGACCTAGTGCAATTTTATTCAAGCTCATAAATATAAGGCTTCCCCTTAAAATAAGACCTAATGGAAGTTATTGCTACAGCTCCCCCCACGCCGTCCATTATTAGTAGTAGATTTAGAGTTAGATACTGCAATAGGGTGTGACATGAGCAAAGAATTCAAGGGATAAAATCATTTACTGTTGCGTTGCAAATGCACTACAAGCAGGATACCTGGACAAGAAGTTCTCATCAAATGAAAATGCTAAACATGAGAGATTATGGACAATTATTGTAATAGAGTAGGCTTGATAGGCTGGTTATGTTCTTGCTCATGGAAAAAATAGAACACTCCCTGAAAATTAGACCTAGTGTTTTTAAAAGCAAAAAAACTTATTTACTTACATCTACTTACCCATTCGCTGTAGTTCATAGAAAGTACATTGTCCGACGATAATGCACTGTGCCGCGATTCACTAGGATTGTGCGCCCGATATCCTGCAGGATATCCGCTCAGGTCCGACAGAGTTCACCATCTTTTTAGTGGTGCATGTAAATGTTTGGGCTTGCAACACAATTTGAAAGTTAAATCAATCGATCAGTCGGATAGTCCAACAGCACAACCCCCAATTTGTGTCACATGGAAGCCAAACCAGCTGCAGCAAAAAAGGATCGCGAGCCACACAATGCCAGCGCAGACACCTGTTAAATACCTGTTCAAGCCATGCAATCCCCGATGAGCCCCTGTGTCTTATTTACGGGGAAACATGGTATATATAACTTATCCATGTCACTTGATGTTATGGTTGAATATTAGCTATACTTAAAATGGGTTAGCATCTTGTCATATGAAAGTTCAGGTATAATTAGGTTCTCTTGTACATAGATGCAAGTCATTATCCTGTACCTCTTCTGAAAGCAGTATGGTATTCCATTTCTATATTTATTTTGCCATCCTCTATGCTAGTCTTTGGCATGATAAAACTGGGCAGTTAATCTGTTTGTCTTTATGATTGCTCCTAAAGAACACATTAGTGACAGCCTGGGAAAGCAAAGCCACAGCGAGGTGGCGATACGTGTGGGGCAGTGGCCTCCCCCCGATCTGACAACACTTGGTAATGTTACATGGCTCTATTATTGAACTTATTGTTACCCATGTATTTTTGACCTATTTCCTGTGTGTCATCCCATATGTCTTTATCTGGACGTTAGGGGGGGGCGAGTATACCAGATAGCCTGTATTCGAGGTGTCTGGTTGCTCCCATCTTTGTGATGGGTGTTTGTTGCTTTTTAATTGTTTTTAACACATATCAATAAAATATTCATTTTATACCATATATTGCATTTGATTCTAGGCCCTATAACACCAGAATCTATACGAGTTTTGTGTGGTTATTCACTTTCTTCTACTGGTGTGGGGGCCTCACTGATTAGGGTGGATAAGCAACTGACACAGTTGCAACCTTATGCACTTGAGCCTGGGAAAGCAAAGGAAATGTCCAGTATTACCCACAAAAGGTGCCAGCGGTCAGGACAAAGTAAATTTAGCAAGTTTTATGTACTAAAAAACGAGTTATGTCAGCTTATTACATATTTCACAAATTCTACATCCATTGAAATAGTCTTTGGGCTGCGTTGGTTCAACAGCAACTGAAGGTTTGTCCAGACTGGTCAACAGTTAAATGAATATAGGAACATGGAGGGAATTATGTGAATTATGATGATGTAATAAAGCAAAAGAAAGCCACTTACATGTATAAATATAGAAATGATCTTTATTTACATTAGGCTCATATCCATTACATGAACAACATCATACATCATACATGCTTCTTACATTTATTTACTCTCTGGAAGTTTAAGTATAGAAATAAAAATCTTTCCAGTCCTCATGTTTTCACCATTCTCCAATATGTTGTCAGTAGGTAGCACATGGTTTTGGGAATTCTGCATTCTGCAATCTCACACGGTACTAGGAACAAATCTATGGTTGTACATCACAATTCTGAGAAAGATCTCATTGTTTAAAACTGGGACACAATGAAATTGCCGCCAACCAAATACTCAGCTGGCTACAAAGTCAATGCCCTGCCATCTTTTCTGTCCTGTCAGGTGGATATGGTCAGCTTTCCCTCTCTTCCTTGCTGTTAGGTGAGATAACAAACCATGAAACATCAGGATGTCAGCCTTCAAGATTTCTGTTGTCACTTCCCAAGAAGTGTATAAAGTATTTGACTATTTCTCATAAGGCTTCTTGACTTACTGCCAACAGTATTAAAACTATGTGTCATTCTCAGTACTTGAAATTTTATTTATGTAGTTAAAAAAACACCAAACCATGCAAATTTTTTTGATGAAGGTGAACACATGGGGGGGGAGTGTTTGCTGCATTCATCATTTAATTCATATGTCCATTCTCAGCCAAAAGCATATTTTATATATAAAGTGCAGGAGAAGCAATAGTCAGTCACACCTAGGCAAGAAAATAGCAGGAATAGGACGAGAAATCATGTGTGCACATTGCTAATCATCCGCATGTGCCTTGTCTAATGAAATACTGTATGTGCAATTTAGCTGAACAAATCAGTAGATGTCAACTAGTCTGCACATATTTAGTTCATAAAATTACAGAATTAAAGGAGTTATTGGGTATGTAAAAATTTGACTACATGGATGGGAGAGCATATACTTACCTCTCTTTCTCCATGACAGTTCAGCTGTGGCTCCGGTCGTCACTACGGGTCTCTATTTGAAGACGTCGGCAGTGCCATACCATCCACAGCCAAAAGCCTGAAACCAATGCTGTAGCAGGCACACGCACGAGTGTGGTTGGGATGGCACAGGCAGTCTTTTTATTCATACAGAGACGCAGCGGTGATGACCAGCGCCACAGCAGAATGGGAGAGTAGAGAGATAGGTAAGTATGTGTTCATTATTATTTTTAAAGCCATCCATGTATTATTTTATATACCTGGACAACTACCTTTAAGATTAAAATGTAATATTTGAAATTGAGGTAAGCATGACACAGAAACCAATGCAGCTGTTTACTGTACAGGCATCCTCAGGTAGACTGAACTGGTGTCAGCTGATCATAGCAGCATATCGCCTTTCATGGCATCGATGATATCCATACCCATATCTCTCATGTACAAGGTCCCATAGTATCATTAATCTTCCCTGAATATTGCAGCAACATCATCACTGAAGAAATGTGCCCCGTTGCCCCAACTATATATATATGTATATATATATAATATTTATTTATTTTTTATATAGTGGTATTGTAACAGCTGTGTAGTTTCATATACTTTTAATACATCAGCATCCCTCTAACCATACCTCATCAAGCTCCGGTTTTAAATCTCCACATTAAAAATTATACATTCTATGTGATGCATACTAATTTTAAATCAAGAAATCACTCAAATATATATTAAATTGTTATTTTTTTATGACAATCGTCTTCTTTACTGTTAAAAGTGCTGTTTGCAGACGTTCCTAAAGGATCCCTTTATGATCTAAAGTGCTAAACTTTGATATTTCAAAGAGTTTTCCAATAGAATTGCATTTTGTTCTTGTGATTATGAGGTTTCAAGGATTCAGGTACAAACTTATCACACATTGGGGGTCATTTACTAAGGGCCCGATTCGCGTTTTCCCGACATGTTACCCTAATATTTCCAATTTGCGCCAATTTTCCCTGAATTGTCTCGGGATTTTGGCGCACGCGATCGGATTGTGGCGGATCGGCGCTGGCATGCACGTGACGGAAATCGGGGGCGTGGACGAATGAAAACCCGACGGATTTGGAAAAACCGCCGCATTTTTTTAAAAAAAGTGTTGCGGGACTCGCGCTTACCTTCACTAGGAATAGACCGGTGAACTTCAGTGCATTCCGGAGGGCCTTGGGGAACTTCAGCGCAGCAGCGCCACCTGGTGGACGTCGGAGGAGGACTACCTTAGTGAATCCCGCCCGGACCCGAATCCACCGCAGAGAACGCGCCGCTGGATCGCGAATGGACTGGGTAAGTAAATCTGCCCCATTTTCTATAGAAACATTTCTGGCCCAGACTCTATGGAATCAGCCCCACTTACTATTACAGCTTTAGTACCCCTCCCCTTGGAATAACACAAGGATAATCCAATCCTATTGTCTTTTTCAGTAAACAGGTCATCATTGAACTGCACTGCAAGTGACATAAATTGCTGAGTTAGAAAATTCTGTGATATTAAATCATCCTCTTCCAACATGTACATGTATGTTGTGGTATGACTTATTTTCCGGTTTTCTAGTAAATATAGAATATAATAACTAAATTAAAAACCTAAATTTGAGACAAGTCACAGAGGAGGTGATGCCAATCATATGTTTCAGTTCAGTGGCGCTGACTAAACCTACACCTGAATAATTGACTCAGGCCATAAATTACATATGTGCAAGACAGATCATTCCAGACAGGGGTCATTTTGCATCTAGAGTGACATTTTGTCATAGCATTGCCTTGACATGGCCTTGACATGGCACAACGTAAGACGAGTAATGACCATTGGCCCTAATTGAACTATATTGAGTCATATATTTCCCATTCAAGCTGCCTAATGTCTTAAAAACTGCAGCAACCACCAATACTCCCTTTACATTGGAAAGAAGGCTATAAAATAAATCCGGCACAGTTTTTACCACCGATGTGGTTTCAAATCGAGTAGAAATAGAGACCGGTAATACAGTTCTCACCAGCTCCTTGTGCTTTATTTTGCTTTTTGGGTACTAACAGGGGAGATGTAGTCTGGCTAGTGCTCGATAGTAACACTGCTGTTTTGGATGCAAGTGAGCTGACTTTGATTGTTATAAAATAAATCCCCTTTTAAAATAATTCTGAAAATAATCACAAAATATAAAATAAATTACATCAATTAATTAGTTTTTACTGACCAGGAGGGTAATGACAGGTTGTAAATAATTGCATAAATATAACAAAATAAATAATCTAAACTTTGAGTGTCAAAATGTTTTACAATGTATCATAGTTTTCATTGCTTATTTTTTTTAATATAAATTTAGATAAAGAATCTTGTTTGAACAAACATTTACTATATGACTAGATTAGTGCTGGTGACATTTACCTACTGTATATCACTGCTTTCTCTTCACTTTATGGTGCATTCACATGACCGTCAGGGTAACATACGTATACATATGCCCCATAGACAACTATGGCGTCTGTGCTCGGTACGGTTAGTGCTCACCGTTCCGAGCCCTCACAAAATGCTCTATCTTCGGCCGTGACAAAGACGGCTGTTTGGCATGATTTTCTATGGAAAGGGGAGTTGACATCCCTCTTCCTCTTCAGCGTGCCGCCATATGCCCGTCCAGCTATGTGAATGTAGCTTTATTGGGATATCAAATATTTAAGATTAGAGCTAAACTCAATATTGTTCAATGTCTTGTTACAGCTTTGCATGACTGATGAGTATAGAATTGGATAGGTTGTATTTGGGACCTGTAAGTACATTTCTGATTAAAAAAAAATCCCTAACCACATAATACTTCTCTAATTTGTAGCACTGTGAAAGACAAAATGATGATCTCCTTTATACCTGAGATGCTATGTGCAATAACTCTATGTCCAGTATCGAAGACTGGGATCTTATCTTTTGCTACCCTGATGCAAGTAACTTGTCAGTGACCTTTACTACACCTGAGCACTCTTAACCTCTTCTGTTATGTACAATGGAAAGGATGTGTGACCCTCCCATCCTTTATAAGGCTGTATATGACACAGTTTCATGTACAAGTATGGTTATTGCCAAGCTGCAGGATTTGTTTGATGAAAATATCTGCCTGTTCTTCATCACATAGGAATTTCCTATACACATCAGACAGTTTCCCCATTAATAGCAGCTGAAATTCTTCATTGCCCACTTCGACTGCAGCTGCAAGGGCCAAGGAGAGGTAAGTGACGGCATCTTCAGCATCCTGTAAACAGGTAACATGGTAACGTTAGGACAGCTGTTCTGCAACTTTGTCCAAGAGGAAGTATCATGATCACCTTTCAGTCATCAGGAATAAGACACGCGGTACAGGCAGACATATTCACGTGATGTTATGTACTCATATTCAATATGAATGTTTACCAAGTTATTTCATTGTCTCAGCATGTTATTTCCTTTACATCTACTGTAAGCCATGACGCTTTTCTGTTTCATTCCTTCCTAATATGTAAATATGTTAAAATAAATAGTATTAAACAGCAAATAGGATGCCTTGTGCACCCAAATTTTATTTTAAAAAATCTCATTGTCATTTTTCTGGTGTTTGATATTTTTCTTTTTTATATGATTTACAACTAAATCTATGCTAACATTTGTATTCCCTTGCTTCCCTTGCCTCGATTGCAGCATTGTTTAATGGCGGCTTACACTTTTCTTACTGCTCCAGACCTGAGAATAAGGAGGAAGGAGGGATATGCATATTACTCTTTCGACTATGCACCTTCCAGGGGATTCTTCCTGTACCCTCTCTCACTTTCCCATCTTTTGAAGTCCACATCCTCAGACTTTTCCGACCATTCTCTCTTCATGTGGCTGTAGTATACAGTCCTCCTGGCTCACCCTATCAGTTTCATGACCACTTTACTTCACTTTCTATCCTGTGACATTCCAACTATTATCATGGGAGACTTTATCATCCACTTTAATACTCCCATTTCCCCTCCTGCCTCTGAGTACTAAGCCCTAACTTCTTCTCTAGGTCTTTCACAACTCTCCGATTCCCCCACTCATAATGAAGGAAACATTGTAGACATCTTAGGTCTTCTCCTGACTTTCTTCAATATCTAATTTTGCTAATTCTTCCTTTCCACTTTCAGACCATTACCTTCTTTCTTTTACTTTCAATAATCCTTCACCTTCTCAGAATCCTTCCACCAATTGTTACTACTGGAACCCACATGTCATTGATATTCATCAGCTCACAGAAACCATGCAGTCTTCATTATCCCCCATCTTCTCTTTCACCTTTCCAAACGTGGCTACTAACCATTATAATAATGTCAGAAGCACCCTAGATGAGATGGCACCATTATCCAAATTTTCAAAACAGATTCAGGCAACATTGGCACAAAGATAAAAATTGGTTTCTTTCAGCAGTGCTCCAGGATTGCCGAACATCTGTCGATAAAGTTATGCACAACTGCAGACTCTGTCTGCAAATTCATGCTCAAGACCAATAACTCTGCCTTCACCTTGCTAAACAGGTCTATCTCACTAATCTAATATCCTCTCTCTCTATCAACCCCGAAAGGTTTTTTGATACTCTTTACTCATACTAACACAAAAGGTGCTATCCCATTACTAAAGAAACCATCCCTGGTCCCATCCAGTGCCACTAACTACCGAACAGTTTCTAATCTCCCTTTCATCTCCAAACTCTTGGAATGACTGATCTGTTCTCGACTAACCCGTTATCTCTCAGCTAACTCCCTCCTTGACCACCGACTATCTGGTTTCCATTCTATGCATTCCACTGAAAGGGCTCTTACTAAAGTGTCCAATGATCTTCTCACTGCTAAATCAAAAAAATTACTATTCGTTCCTCATTGTTCTGGATCTCTCAGAAGCATTTGATACTGTGGACCACCAGCTCCTCCTCAGGATGCTTTAGGCCTCTCTCGGCCTAAAGGACACTGCACTCTCTTGGTTTTTTTCCTATCTCTCTGACCGCACTTTCAGTGTCTCCTTTTCTGGATCTTTCTCTTCTCATATTCCTCTCACTGTGGGGGTTCCTCAGGTTTCAGTCCTAGGTCCTCTTCTTTTATACATCTATACTGCCTTCTTCGGACAAACCAACGGCAGATTTGGTTTCCAGTATCATCTTTATGCTGATGACACCCAGCTATATACTTCTGCAAGTAACATCACCCCTGCCTTAATCCAGAACACTAGTGATTGTCTCTCTGCTGTCTCTAACATCATGTCCTCTCTCTTCTTGAAACTTAATCTATGTAAGACTGAACTTCTATCTTTCCACTATTTACTAACTGACCTAACCATGACTTCAACATCTCCAGAATCTACAACAAAAAGAAAAAGTTTGGGTCAGCTCACACCGGCAGGTAGAATCGTTGTTGTGGTGGAGGATGCCTGGAAGGAAAAAGCTGTGTCGGCCAGCAGCGACGAACCAGAAATCCAAAAGACGTACAAATCCAGCACTCCAAAGTTATTGTCACGGGTGGTCCCGCGACCCATATCGCGGGTCGCAGGCTCACCCGTGCTTCCCTGCCCCCGCCAGCGCGCCGCCAGCGCTGCTTACCTCCTCCGGCTCCCGGCTCGCTCTCTGCCGCCGTGCGCGCGCGGCCCCGAATGCTAATTTTGTCACTTCTCAAAATTTAAAGGGCCAGTGCGCCATTAATTGGCGCTGGCCATTTTGGCAGAATCTATTTAAGCCTGCCTCTTCCTGCAAGCCCCTGCCGGATCTTCGTGCCTAGCGCCCTAGAGAAAGCTTTTCTGATGCCTTGTGCTCTTCTTGTGAATTCCCGTTGTGACCCTGGTTCCGTTTCTGACATCGCTCCTTTGCCGCCTGCCCTGACCTGTTGCTACGTCCCTGACTCCGAACCTGTGCTGCCTGTCTTGACCGCCTGCCTGTCCCCGACTACGAGATTGTCTGCCGTTTCTGTACCTCGACCTCGGCTGCCACTGCGGACAAGTCACGCCTGTGGAACGACCTGGTGGTACCACGCCGCAGCTTGTCTAACCCGCTTTGCGGCGGGCTCTGGTGAAAACCGGGTGCCACTTAGACTCCGGTCCCAGGTAGTGGCTTGTGCCATCGTCCGCAGTGGTTCAGAGGATCCACAACCTCACGGACCCTGACAGTTATATTATCTGGTAAAAATTCTTGGTAACATTTATTTAATCCATCAATAAAAAGGCAAAAAGAGACATACGGTCCAGAGACCCATAATGACCTACGCGTTTCGAACGATTACATTACATTCTTAATGATGGACCATGATTAAGAATGTAATGTAATCGTTCTTGTGAGCAGGGCCCTCACTCCTATTGTCCTATATGACTGTTTGTACTTTGTAATGTAATATTATATTTGTATATATCCCCCTATGATTTGTAAAGTGCTACAGAATATGATGGTGCTATATAACTAAAGATTATTATTATTAGGCTCTATTAGAAGTCAGTTGATTAATAATTAGATTAATTAATAGATTAATAATTGATTAATTAATTATTAATTTTCTAACATACCATACAACCTTTAGAAAACCTTTTACCTTTCGTCTATGAAGTGCAATATCTCCCAGCCTCCAATACACCTTAACATAATATCCAGCTTCAGCTGTGTGTTGTATTGGTGAAGAACACACAGACAGTGCTTTCAGATAACAGTACTCAGCAATCTCATAAACCTGCAAGGCATAGTAGACTCCTGCCAATCGATGAAATGCAACCAGCTGGTGTATTGGTTCATCTGTATGGAGACACAAAGCAATTATTGATTAGCTAGAATGAGGCAAGAAGGACACAGACTAGTGAATCAAAGGCTATACAGGCTTAGTAAACATATCCATCTTCCTATTCTGTGGATACATTCAAAGGACTGATCCTGCAATGCGCACTACAGCCTTTGTGTATACATATAGCATCCATTTATACCAAGAATTAAAGATGAGTGCCTTATAATATATAGTTCTTCATTTATTTTACATGTACAAATGGATTTCTTTTTCATTAAAATTGTTGTCCAAGGAATAAGATTTTAATTTGAAAACACGTTTTTTTAGGTACTGCAAATGGTTGTAATGTTGTTATTTTGTTTTTCATTCCCTCTTAAAGAATACAGGTAATATGTCCAGGGCTGGTGGTCGCACATGCTCAGTCACGCTGATTGAAACCTTTTGTAAAAAAATGGGTGGAATAATTCCTGCTACTGCACTGACTGCCAAAAAAAAGCAGCATACTAGAGGTGACTTATTTTCGAGAAGAACACTTGGAGGCATCCTCATTAATATGTAACAGCACTATATAGGCAAAGGAGCCTTTCATGTTTTTAGAAATGTGGAACAACTATTTATGCATCTATACTGAGCAAACTCGAAAATGTAAATGCTATAAGTTTGCTTTATATGATAAGAAATTGATAGAGGGACTACTTGGGAATGTAATAGAACTGAGCTTATTACTGATAAGCTATGCTTAGTATCATGGTGTATGCATGTTTATATGAACCAAACTCAAAACATCAACTATGTAATGTAAACTAATTAAGAATATTTTATCAAATTCCAGATAGGTCCGGAAAATTAAATTGATTTTATCCATTTCATGTGAAATGAATAACATTTAATCCCTTCATGACCGATGATCATTGGTGCCTGAATGTCCAGGTTAATTTTTGACATTTTGCTATACACTTCTTTAAATGACAATATTTTTGGAAAAGCTTTAGATAAATAGGTAGAAGGAGCAGCACTGTGGATAACCGGATTAAATCCAATGTGGGTGCAGGCTTCAAGGAACTGACACAGGATCCCATATGCATACAAACTCCAAGGAAGGAAGCAGCACTGCATAGAGTCAGCCGAAACGTAGCACTTACCACTGGTGGAATAAACATTCACTATTTATCTTGGAGTGCTGCTTCCTTCCTTGGAGTTTGTCTGGAAAAGCTTTACGTATCATAACAATTTTTACTTTTTTTTTTTACATGTGAGACCTTACCTTGATAGGACAGTTATTAATTACATATTTTTTCCTCATAAAATTTGCCTATAATTTACTGCAAATATGAAAAAATAGGCCTTTTTGTCATTTTTCTATGAAAGTTTTTTAAATAAGCAGCAACTTTTATTAAAATATTTCATAAATATGTCCAGCATTATTCCATCACCATTCCCAGAATCAGCTACAGATGCAGAGGGTGCATGTACTTCTGCAGCTTCTTCATTATTCTGCCTTCTGCTGACCGTCTGGAGGGGGCAAACTTCAAACGCCTATATCTCCTGAACCCTTGCACGTAGAGACACAATTTTAGTAGTTTAGTAGGAGAGTCTCCTCTTTAGTATAGATTGTGCATGCATGCTTAAGAGAATCGGAGATGTTCATTCTTAAAGTTACAATCTGGAAAACTAAGCTGCACATAAAATATATTTTTTTACTACAACTTGAAGGGTGAATATCTCCAGTTCTGTTAAGCATCCATACACAATACATGCATCATATTAAAGGGGAGATATGACCGTTTGAAGTTGGTCACTTTCAAGACGTTTATAGATGTCCTTTCTGCAGGGGCCATGCGCAAATAGGATGTATATAGCCACATGGAAGGGGTTGATTAATGTACATGAAACCATGCTAAGTAAAAAGCATCTGTGCCCAGTTTTTAGATTTTTTGGAAAATTTTTTGTGACTTGACAACCATTAGTGAAGCCGTCCATTTGCTCTAAGCAGAATGTGTAGCTTTGATTGGACATTATTACCAAGCTAAAATACTATAGAATAAGTATAAGGCATAAAAACATTTTTAAAACCTACCAACAAGTGTGCTGAGCCGGACGGCCATGGTAGCGTACTCCAGTGAAGATTTATAATCTCCTTGGTGTATTAGCAGCTGAGTAAGTTTGTGATAAATTCGGAGCTGTGACCGCTTGTCTTCAAGTTTTTTGGCTAGTGGTAGGGCACCGTCCTGAAAATGAGAATAGAAATTATGATTACAACACATAGACAGACTTTTTATTAAACATTACAAATGAATCTATATGAGTAACTTTCTGCATGCCACATGTATAAATATAGTTGTATGTGTAGGTGTCACTGAAGCAATGGGAGGCAAGGCTGTGCAGGAGACTCATGAACGAGCTGGACACAGCAAAGATGCTGATTGGACTCACCTCGGGTCATGTACATATAGCTTTAGGGACTGAATGTTTAAGTTTACCGGTATGGAAATCGGCAAAGCAGGGACAGGGGCAGTTCTAATGGCAGTTTATGAAAATATATTTCGTTTTGGGTTTAATGTGACTAACAGGATCCCTTTAAAATTAGTCAAATTAACTACAGTCAGTTAGGTGGACTCATCCTCTTCTTCTTTCATCTCCTGAATACACCCTTCCTTTTTTATCCCTAAAGCCCCTCGTTTTCTTCTACCTGTTGCTTGGCCTAAGATATATTGTTTTTAAGTTGTCATTGGAGTTAATTGTCTTTGCCCTTAGGTATAATTTCACATCTTCTCATTGTCACTTGAAAATTTAGAAAAGTCCCATAACTTAGAATTGTTGTTCCATCATCCATGTCTGTAATTCAACATTTGCGTTGCACAAATCACTTGTCACCATCTAATATTTTTGCTCGTTGCGCTGAAGAATCATCTCAGTTAAATTTAAGGAATGTTCAACTGCCTCCAATCCCCCATAAACATCAGGTCATACTTACACTATTATACCTCTATAACACCCTCAAGCCTTTTATTTGCTGGCACAGTATGATCGGAAAGGAATTAACAGTCCAAAACAAGTGTACCTCACGCTCTGCTAAATTCATTGCTCTTTGTTCAAGGCTGTTGGTATTGAGGTTTTGTAACTTATCCTTGAGGTTGCAATGTGCAAAAAAACACCCACATACTCTCTCCTTGTCTGGAAAGAAGGCTCTATAGTCATCTCAGTATCTTCTAGATCAGTCTACGTTTTACTATTAAAGCACCAGTGTGCAAATCAACATAAACCATTTAAGACTCCCTTGATCAATCTTTATTAGAGTTCATCCAAAGTCGGGATCTACAAGAAAGGAAAGGCAACACTACACTCATTAGTTCTTTGTTTACACATTAAAAAGTCAGACTGTATTTCCATCTTCCCTAATAGACATTTACAACTCCCTCTTGCAGGTCCTTGGGTGGACTGAGAAAAATGTCTCCTGGTTGAGACATATTAACATTCAAAATAACGGCACTTCCCTGGCTCCTGTATTTGTCTTCAAACGATTCCCACTTACATCCTCACATTTTTTTCAAGTCCTGCCTTTTCACAAAGTTTGTCTAGTTGCGGAGACCTAGGTATCAAGAAAAGCCAGTCTAATTTGTAAGCATGCAGAGGGGTCTGGAATCTAACAGTTTAAGTCCCAAGGATCAACAACCAATGTCATAATCCTAGCTCTATGCTAAGGGTCTGTATTGAGTCATCACATTCCCCTCATCTGCTTGCCACTCTTCCCTGGAAGTCAAGACTGGGTTGCGTGGTTGGTTCAGTTGCATGCCCCTTCCCCAACTTGTGTCACACTCCGGCCTCTATTCAGTCAACGGTCCCCCCTTTCCTCATACTCCAACAACCCTGCATTCCCACTGCATCCCTTATAGGACTCCCCCTTTATTCTGTGATGTTCTATCTACTGACATCTTGAAATCTATTGGGGAAGTTAATCTTCTTTCACACTTCACTGGGAGTATACCCAGGTCCTCTTTCTTCCATCTGACATTTTCACCCCTTAAGGACGGAGGGTTTTTCAGCTGATTTCTCGCTCTCCAACTTCAAAAATCCATAACTTTTTCATTTTTACATGTACAGACCTGTGTGAGGGCTTATTTTGTGCGTAACAAATTTTAATTTCCCGTGATGTTATTTATTTTAACATGCCGTGTACTGCGAAGCTGAAAAAAAATTCCAAATGTGGAAAAATTGAAAAAAAAACGCACATGCGTCACATTCTTGTGGGCTTAGTTTTTACGACTTTCACTCTTCGCTCCAAATAACATGCCTACTTTATTCTTTGGTTCGGTGCGATCACGGTGATACCAAATTTATATAGTTTTTATTGTGTTTTAATACATTTTCAAAAATTAAACGAATGTGTACAAAAAAGAAAAAAAAAATTTTGCCATCTTCTGACGCTAATAACTTTTTCATACTTTGGCGCACGGAGATGTGTGAGGGGTAATTTTTTGTGAAATGAGGCGACGTTTTCATTGCTACCATTTTGAAGTCTGTGCGACATTTCGATCATTTTTTATTTCATTTTTTATGTGATGTAAAAAGGTGTAAAAGTCGCATTTCGGACATTTGGGCGCCATTTCCCGCCTCGGAGGTCACCGCCGGCCGTAACCGTTTTTATATTTTGATAGATCGGGCATTTTGGGACGCGGCGATACCTAATATGTCTGTGATTTTTACTGTTTGTTATGTTTTATATCCGTTCTAGGGAAAGGGGGGTGATTTGAACTTTTAATATTTTATTAATTTTTTTTATTTTTTTAACTTTTTTTTTTCTTTTTTTTTCACTATTTTTTAGACCATCTAGGGTACATTAACCCTAGATGGTCAGATCGCTCCTACCATATACTGCAATACTACAGTATTGCAATATATGGCATTTTTGCAGGTCATACATTACAATGAGCCACTGGCTCATTGTAACGAACCTGCATAAGCCATGTAGCCTCGTGTCAAAAGAAGACCTGAGGCTACCATGGTAACCGATCGGAAAAAATATGTCGCCGGCGGCGTTTAGAGGGTTAATAGCCGCGATCAGTGCAAGCACCAACCGCGGTTATTAGCGGTGGGGGTTTTGTACAAAATGCCTTGTAGCTGGCTGGCAAACAGACAACATGGATGGCCGTTAGATATAACACCTGAAGTTTATTAAGGCCTAATACCTGCAGAGGAAAATCAATGGCAGTGCACCTCCAAAGAGGAGTGGCGGAAATGTGTTGTTATGTGAGACCAATAATCATTTAATATGCAAATAAGTTTTCCAGGCTGGGAGAAGGAAAACAATGGCCTTTTTTTGCAACCCTCTTAACATCAAGTGGGGACAGATTTCCAACTGCAGACAGTAGTGTTTTATTGTGATGGTGTTTCTTTAGTACAGTGTAGAGAACTGGTTAAGCTAAGTAAGAGGCCCTGTACTGTACTGAAGAGACGCAACCACGTTGAAACACTGCTGACTAAAGTTTGGATTCCTTCTGGATTATAAACATACTGGTTTTGGTTAAATTCTATAACATGGCATTAGGCTTCCTGAAAGTCATGCTTGATGTTAAGGGGGCTGCCGTAAAAGTTGAAAAAGAGGCATTGTTTTTCCAGCCTGGAAACTGCATATGCATATTTAACAGAATCCCCTAGTGGAGCATCAATTTATATGAGAAGAAGTATCTTAAGTGACATATATATACTGTATATGGATATATATATATATATATATATATATATATATACAATTGTATTAGTCACACTTTGTAAAGATGGTATTTCACTAAATGCTTAGCTGGATCACATTTATATAGAACAAACTAGATAGATATAAAACAAACTTATGAACATAATGAAAGATAATTTAAATTATTGGGGATGCTCAGTTCTGAAAAGCTTGGTGTAGATAAGTTGTCACTACCTTATAGAAAGTTAATGCCTTCTCTCTTGCCTGGAGCCCATGGAAGAAGACATCTCCAGCAGCTTCGTACAGGTGCAAAGTGGCAGTAAAGTGCTCTGCTTTCGAGGAAGCCTGGATGCCAGCCTGCAAAATAAGCATATTCTTGTCATTAATCAGTTAAATTTTTCCTATGTGAAGGAATGCACACATTAGCCGGGTATGAACAGAAAAAAAAGAAATTAATGTAAATTAGGCTACACTCACATCCCGATTTTGTATACACTCAGCATTTACTTCAGAAAAGCTATTGACATATGCACTGACATACACTTATGCTGGCAGGCAGAGGCATAGTTTTTGCCTAAATCTGCACAGTATACATTGTATACATTGTATACGTTCAGCAGAGGCCATTGTAGCCTATGTGGGATGGATGCAGTAGTACTGTGATGTCACTGTCCACATAAGGGCAGTGGCATTACTCGGGAGACATGCTTTCTGGGGGAACGGACGAACAGGAGGACATATCCCACTGTATATGTATACAGTGGGATACGTTTGTACCGTACATTGTAAGAACACATTGGGGGTTTTAACTTTATTTTTCTTCCTGGTTTTGCTGTCTTTTTTGAGACATTTTTTGGCGCATTGCAACTTTTGCACCTGGAGTTTGGAGGAAAACTTATAAAATTGAAAGAAGTGACTTGAGACATTTGTGCAACTTTTTTGCAACATTTGTAACAAATGTCTCAAAAAGAGATCTGAAAAAAAACTCATTTAACACAAGAAAAAAGTGAGAGTGATAAATTACCAAAGAAAAAATACTAGCCAAAACATACACAGATAAAATAAATGACCCCCATTGTGTTTGTGGAGTCAATAGCTCTTTCTCATCCAGAACCTAATTTAGAAATTCTCTGAACTAACATTTCCCAGCATTCCCTCAGAGCTCCCAAATGTGTTCTTGTGTCCTATTTCATAGGGATGCACCTTTTCACCGCACAAGTATGCAGTATAAATCCTAAGAAAATCATGCTGTTGCATAAAGTGCCTATTACAGGTGGTTCCAGCTGGGGCACAAACAGAGCCAAATGCCTTCATGCTGGTCCTTTCTTAAAATTGGTCATACCAACTGTGGGGAAAGTAAGTATTTGATAAACTGACGATTTTGCAAGTGTTCCCCCAACAAAAGAGGAAGGGGTCTACAATTTTTGTAGCTACACTTCAACTGTGGGAGCCAGCATCTAAACAAAATCCACAAAATCACACTGTATGATTTCTAAATTATTAATTTGAATTTTATTGCATGAAATAAGTATTTTATCCCCTACCAACAAGCTGTTAGTTTTTCTTTATGAAGCTCCTGCCACTGTGCACATACTACCTGTATAAAAACACCTGTCCACACACTCAATCCATCACACTCTAACCTCCTCACTATGGCTAAGATTCAAGAGCTCTATAAAGGCACCAGGGACTAAACCAGAGAATGGAAGAGCACTGTCAATCTTTCTCATCCTGGGTCTCCATGCAAGGTCTTCCCCAAATGGGGTAAGGATTCTGAGAAAGGTCAGGGATCAGCCCAGAACTTTATGGGTGGACTTGGTCGATGACCTGAAGCGAGCTGGGACCAGAGTCTCAAAGATTACTGTTACACACTGTGCCATTATGGGTTAAAATTCGGCACGTAAAGTCTACCCGCCCATGCCAGCACATACACTGGTCCAACTAGGAAATATAGCCCTCAAATAGTTTGATCCCTTTTAATTGCACATTTTTCTCACAGTGCAGGGGCGACACAAAACTGGCACAAACACTTTCATAACTGTGGGCCTTAATGTCCATGAAGTTTTTATAGATTGCATTAGTCTAGTGATCCTGTCCCCTTGAATGTATTGTGTGAATAGAGCCAAAATGGGTTGTTCACAGAAAAAAATGTTTGCAAGTATTAGCTTACTAAACACTTTTCTAATATAATATAATAAAAAACTCCATATTCTTCACTTCTTTTTGGCCCTTGTTTTTGGAGAGGAGGCTTTTTAATCAACACAGAAGGAGATGCTGTACCGCCCCTCTTTGTCGAGAGACTGTCACCTCTCAGCACTCTTACACTGCTCCTAAGTTGACACTTATTTCAGACTATATTTAAAGTAGGTTTTCAACCTAAAATTGATCATTGAGAAAATCACATAATAAAATGAACCATAATGTTAGTATTATCATAGAAGCACAATAATTTACATTTTTTACATAACATATTTAGTTCAACCTTTAACTCCTTTACCCATAAAGATTTGAATATTATGTATTACATTACACTTCCATGTTATTACTTACATGCAGGTAAATCTCAACAAGTTCATCTTCTTGAAGCAAATAATATAGTTTTCCAGCCTGAATCCACCTCTCAGCAGATTTCTCATGTTGTCCCAGATCAATGGAGATCCTTAGACTTTGCTTTGTGTAGTCTAACGCTTTCCTTAAAGATCTACAATTTAAGATAATATTCTTAATACAACAGTAAGCACAGATAGCCCAGAGGTGTAAACTCAAGGCATTCTCCATAGTCACATGTGCCTTTATATTACATAATAGGAAAGTATTTAATTGTGTTGGGGATAATGACATAATAACAAGATTAAACTTGTGCACTATATACCAGTAGTGCCACATTGCTGCAGTGATACACCATTGTCACTGATTGCATACCAATCTTCTCTGTGCCATTTTTCTGCTTGTTTTTCCTGTAGTGAGCAGTGTATGTAAAAACCTCCTGAGGTCTGCGCACCTTGACAGATGAGGTCAGGTATGATAGCGCTTTACATGCTCTGAGTATGTTTCCCTTAATGATACAGTTCTCTGTATGTAAAGAGGGTAATCGTTAAAAACTTTGGCAGGTTCCTTTATCCTTTAGTCAGGAGAGAACAAGACAGAAAGCTGATTTATGCAAACAGGGGTGGATTATCACCGCCATGGGCCCAGGACTGTATGAATATTATTGTCCCTACATGTCTGGAAGTCTGGAACTCACTTCCTACATATGGTACAAGTATCAAGATTTTTGGGGAATAGAGGATGCGTCCCTTCCGCTTGCAAACTGCGGTTTCAGGACCTTTGGAGGCTCTTGTGCACATGTGTATTGAGAGCATGAACAGATGTAGAAAGATTTCATGTATGAAGGTCCTTCTGTGTTTAAACTTTGGTAGGTGGTTTGGGTGGCCATGGACCCTAGAAGTTCGCACAGGGAGCTTCCGGCCGGGTGGAAGCTCCCATCTGACACCATCTCTCAGCGCTTACAACGCTGAGAGATAGGGACGGATGGGAGGAGCTGGCCACACCGCGGACCGGAAGCTCCCTGTGCGCGGCTTCTGTGCCCCTGTAAACAAACAGGGGCACGGATCAAAGGGACCGCGACGCGGGACATCGGTGGCGCCAGACGAGGTAAGTACATGTTTATTATTTTTAAATAGCCCGCCCAAGCCTGGACATTGGAAATTTTTAAAACCCGGATAACCCCTTTAATGGAGTATAGATATTTAGGAGGTACTACATGTAATTTAAAGACAGAAGGCTGGCAACATGGGAGCGTTTACTGTTACCAGATGACACCTCACTATCAAACACTTACTGAAAGTGAAAGTAGGCAATAAGAGTTGAGCACTTGCCAGATGTTTACCATAAGTAAAAATAAAAACTTATAAATATATGAAAGTGGAAAATGACTGTCAACGTAATGTAAATTATAATAAATGCAGATTTGCATTATATTCTCACAAACTAATTCAAAGTCAAACAACGATGTTGAAATATATTTTCCCAGTTTTCTCATATTTATTTCCTGTAGTAATAGTTAAAATCACCCATAACGAGAAATAAGGTCCATCTGGTCAACAGCCACTTTCCCAGTACTAATGGGTTATTATAACCATATGTAACCTCCAGGCTAGGAAATAACAATAAGAAAACAAAAGTTTTATAACAAAACGCTTGTTATTTTTCAAGTACAGCTACGAACTGGGATGTTATAAATGAAAATAATTTGTTCTTTTTACAGCCCCTGAGAGTGATTCCGATTTTTCAGATTGAATTTCATTATCTAAATGTTATCTTTACAAATTCAAAAGAAACAATTATCCAGCTTTTATTTTAATCACTCTCTTGTAGCTGTGTGTTACGGACTGAAACATGAGTTGTCGTATCTACTGGAAATCACCAGGTTGATAATAAAATCCTTTATATGGACAAATGAGGGGGAAGGTGGTACATTTAGGGAGAATATTAGAGCAGCAGTAAGTTTCTCCTGACATTTCAATCGTTATTGTGTAAGAAAGCTAAAAAAAAATGAAATGGAGCAATAAAAACTGTTTTTGATTTTCAAAGAAATATAATAACCTTTCTATAGACCTATAAATGTTAAACACTATATACTGGTGTATATTAAATGTAAACAGCCAATTATATGGTCCCCCAAACTTAAAGGGGTTGTCCATAGGATGAAAAAATGGCGGCTTTCTTCCAAGAACAGCGCCACACATGACCCTGGTTTGTGCCGGTATTGCAGCTAAGACGAGAAGAGATGAATAGAGATGAGCTGTTTTTGGAAATCACAGCCATGAATTTTAACCTCTAGACAACCCCTGTTAAATTTGTTTCCTCTCAGGGCTGTGAAACTATTCATAATCAACATTGTAGCTTGAGATGTTGGGGTATAAGCACAGTGACGTAAAAAATGTAATAAAAGTAATTCAGAGAGATGAGAAAGAAAATATATAACAGCTAATTTATTTCAGCTTCACTCGCTTGACATAATACATTAACTTACTTGGCAGTGTTTAGTGTCTGATAGAGCCTACTAAGGGTACTGAGAACATCGCCTTCCTTCTGCCTATCTTTCAAGAGTTGTAGTAGGTGGACCCAGTGTTCACAGTAAGTTATGTGAGCTCCAATAGTAGGACACACTTCACTGTAGAATGTGGACAGTTCTTCAATGACAAGTAATTGACCTGCATAAGTGATGCATAAAGTGATCATTTATCAAAATAAGGAATATTACAAAGAATTTCAAATCTGATTATCAAAAGATATAAAACTAATTTACATAAAAACTGTAATACTTCATTTATATTTAGAAAATAAATAAAATCTTCTCAGTTCCATTTCTTTTTATGCCCCTTTCTTTTCCTGCAGTGAGCAGTGTTTCTGATAGCCTTTAACTCTTTACGGGCTTAGGCTACATTCACACTGACGTGAGCCCGCCACACCGTAGCACGGTGGGCACACGGCAGCGCGGGGATAGGATGAGGTGGTGAGCACAGCTCCATAGCGATATATAGCCGCGGCGCCGTAATACGGGAAAAGATAGGACATGTTCTATCTTTTCCCGGGCTATGGAGCGGTACGGTGCCGCACCGTACCACTCCCGTAGGGCGCCTTGAGCCCATAGAAGTGTATGGGGGACGTATATCGGCCGCATATACGTCGGCCGTATATATGTCCCCCATACTGTAGTGTGAATGTAGCCTTAGAGAATACCTGACTTGATAACTAGGTTCATCAAATAGGGATAACTTTAGGGGGTGCAGAGGGTGTGATCGTAACTGGGCCCAAGAAGCTTAGGGTGCCCTTTAGGTGTCACGTTCCCATATGAAAAGAATAGTCCTATAAGCCATACATTATAATCGGGGGCCTGGCACAGACTTTGTACTGGGATCCATCATCTTCAAGTTTCACCACCGGCTTCTCCTTTTCTATAATTTTTCTGTATTGGTTTGAGAATTGATCTATAGGAAACATTTTTCTTCAATAAAGTATTTTACAAACTTTACTATTAGCATCTGCACTATTGATTTATGCAATTTTTTTATTTATAGAAAATCTGCCATAATAGGGCAGATATGATGCTAAACTAAAAATCTAAACTAAAACCAAAAACCATTTAAAAACTTTTCAATGGATACCTCAAACATGATAATATTATTGTACTGCACATTATGATCCCAATTCATGGCTTGTTTAGAGACAGGGGAATTCATCACATACATATAGCTTCACATTCCTTAAACTGTATAATTAATATTTATAATAATTTTGGCAAACTTAAGAACAGGGATCTAAAGTCATGAGTATTAAAGGACACCTGTCAGCATATTAATACAAACGAGCTGCACATAATAATAAAAACAGATCCCTAGCCCTCTTCCAATTATGGTACTGAAAAAAGCCTATTTATATTTGGAACATACTATAAAGCTCTGCCACACTGTGGCATGTAGCGGTCCAATTGCTGAACCTATCTTACGCTGTACCGCCATATTCATGTGGGGGTGGTCCAGGGACTCCCCTCTCGTCTGCTTCTCCACCGGACTGCTACCCCCACACCAGATGACAGCAGTGACTGCTTGGTTTGATCCTGCAGTCACCACCTCCTGAGACTGTTGCAGACCACTCCCCTCGGAAGATAGGTCCGGCGATTGGTTCGCTTCATGCTACAGTGTGGCAGAGCTTTATAGTATGTTCCAATAGGCTTTTTTCAGTACCATGATTGGAAGAGGGCTAGGGATCTTCTTTTATTGGTATGTGCAGCTCCTGCCTGTTCCTATACTGACATGTGTCCTTTAAATAACAGGAGGCTACATTAGCACTGCATAAGGTACAATGTAAATGAGCTACTCACTTTTTAAGTTATTAGACTTCATAGCAAACAGTAATGCAAGTTCAAAGCAAACTCTGCCATCTTCAAGCTTCTGTTGTTCTATTAACAGTTTGCCTAACCAATACAGAACTTGGGCTAGCTCTCGTTCTGCATCCCCACTATCCTGCACATCTATAAAAAGCTGGATAGACTTTATAAAGTATCTTTCTGCCATAATAAAGGCCTGGCAGGACACAGATAATGTCCCAAAATTTGCAAGGGCTATGGCCTGGTTTCTTCGGTTGCCTGTCTCGGTAGCCATTTTAAGGGCATATGAGTATCCTCTTGAAGATTCAGCAACCATTTTATTCCTCTTCTGTGCATTTGCAAGGAGATTATGCACAACACCACACTGAGTAGTACTGTCAGTTTCTTGCATGGAGTCTAAAAGAGGCGTTAACATATGGCAAGCTTTTTCAAAATGGCCATTCAAAATATATAACCACCCTAAAAACAGGGCAGATTCAAAAGCTTCTTCTTCACTGGACCATCTTCCTAATTCAACAGCTCTTTTGGTATAACCAATGGCACCAGAAAGAAGGCTTCGCTGGAGGTAGAGCTTTGCTAAAAGAATACATAGTGTTCTCTGAGCTTTCACATCTCCACTTTCATATGAAGAGGATAATGCATGTTTTAGGTATGGGGCAGCTTGAGCTGGAATATGATTGCCTTTTAAGGGACAACCCATAATTTTGGATATATTTTGCATAACTACACCAACCCTCCACAATGGAGATGGCATCCTTTTCATGCCTACTGATTTGTACAGTCTAGCTGATGCCAATGCAACATGAGGCAGGTATTTTTTATCATACAGGTAACTTAAAAAGGGCATAACACTTGTATTGGAATCCAAAGTTTGGGAGCATGAAGTAATAAGAAGAAATTGCAAGCGTTCCAGAAATGGTAGAGACTCCTCATGCCTTCCAAGCTGATACAGCAACCTGTAAATAAGGAAGCAAGTACGAGATTCTAAGGAGGCATTGTTAACAATTACAGCTTTCCTAAAAATATATTTTAGCACCTCCAGCTCATTCTCCGAGCTAAAATTGTGCTGAGATATGCAAGTTAGAAGACTGGCAGCTTTCTCCAGCAAGAGTTCTTGCTTAGTTTTTAAATTTTGCTTCAAGTAGATAGCTGATAAATTCCCATACAAAGCAGCCAAAAGTTGCAAATCTAGAAATCCATGGTTAATGGCACTTAAGGCTTCTTCAAAGTAAACTCTTGCCTGGGAAAGCTTCATTCTCTTGGCACAAATCCTTCCTAGAAGGAAACAACAACGTATATGAGCCCAAGACATGTTATTCCTCTTTGCCCAGTTCCGAGATGTTTCCAGGTACATTACCAAGTCTTCTTCTTCTGAAAACCCATAAAATGTGGAGTTGAGAAAGGACATGGAAAGATCATATAAGGGCTGGAACTGAGTATCATAGCCTGCTTTATTTAGAAATGTCAATACTGGATCAAAAACTTCAGAGTCTTCTAGGTCTCCAGCATTTAAGTCAACAAAAAACTTTGGGTCATCAATATCCTCTTGTCCATGCACATGGAAGCCTTCTAATTCATATCTCCGTTCCGAATCTGGACTTGACTTCTCAGACACACTGCATTTCGAAGAATCACTTAGTGCTTCAATTTCCTCCCAACTATCTGAGATTTGTGTTCCACCAAAGTCTTCCCGCACAACTGGAAAAGTGCAATGTAAGGTTATTATGGATTGCAAAACATTTCATCTATTAGACACATTTTTAATACAATCTCAGTCAATGCTATGTCAAAACGTAAACTATGTTGTCCTGTGGACTTGTCCTAAATACTCTGGGGAAGAGTGAGATGGATTATCACATTTGTTAGATAAATGGCTACTAATGGCTCACTACTTACTACACAGGTCTTGATACATGTAAGGGATACACTACATTGTGCAAGGTCCAATGTTTGATAGAACTTTGTGTGGGTGTCTGTCAGTTGGCACTATGTACAATTACATTATATTTTGTAGGGGCACAAGTATGGAATGAACATACTGTGTAGGGATACTAAAATGAGCTTTATACAGTATGGAGTAAAAAAGGAACATCCAATGGAAATGTCCCAAATAAGACAATCCCCTAAACAATGATCACTTCAATCACTAATGTACTGATGAAGGGGCTCACTGGTTAGAGGAATGTAATAAAATAATCCCTACTCATGGGTGGCAAAATGGAGCCCTAGGCGGTCAGCTGCCTTTGCCTTCCGATTGTCATATATTCCATTGAACCATCAATAACATTTTATACAAAACCATAGCTATAGATCATGCTGTACTAAAATGGAACATTGCATCATCATTTTAAACTCTGAAAGACACATTTAGGTTGGACTTGATGGTCTGGTGTCTTTTTTAACCCTATTTATTATGAAACTATGAAAAAATGTAACTTGAGGATGTGTTTTTTGCCAAAAAATTTATTTCCTTACAGTATACAGCAAAAATGTAACCATGCCTTTGTAAGTTCTCATCATTCACTGCTCTCTTGTGAGGGAAAACAGGAGAATGTTAAACATCGTTCCATAAGAAAGTCAGAGAATGAAGATAGAAATGTATATGTAACAAAAACTATGAATATAAATAACACTGTATTTTCTAAAATTTATAAAATATCTTACCTGCTGGTGATTTCAGATATATTTCAACTGGATCAAGACCATCTAGAAAAACAGTACAAATCTTAGTGTATTTCATACACGTAGTTAAACATTATATGACATCATGTATGTCAGCTCAATTTCCACAAAAAAAGTGAGGTAACAAGGAACAAAAAGGTATACAAAGGAGCCACACCTGGTAGTAATGTACAACCCAACCAGTCAATCCTAATACAATTACAGATACATGCAAGACTTGCCATAAAACAATTGTACATTTAAATTTAACACAAATGGCAAAGCAGGTAGTAAAAAAATTACAAAGCAAAGTGAAGCAGGAGTAGGCACGAAGATAAAAACAAAACCAAAGTCCAAATGATGCATCAAAAAGTATTTCTGGCCGCTCAAATACATAGTAGGGTCTTCCTCATGCATAAAGAGGTATACAGGTAAATATAAATACTTGCAGAGCAAATTCCCTGGCAGAGCAGTCACATGCTCTCACCACCTCTCCTTATATGAAGTGTCTATATTGTGGGGTTTATTTTTTTGTGGATTGAATAGAGGCAATGGGGCATATTTATCAGGACCTGAAATAATCGTAAATGTTAGCCTATTTGCCCCAATCTGCCAGTGGGGTGTGAAGGGGCGTGAGGGGGACGTTACCGTCCCACACGCTGCCGCGGGCGACTTTTAAGTAACCAGCTGCACTTATTTCTACGCCAGGCCTTCCCTGGCATAGAATAGACGCAGTGCAGACTCCTTCCCCCTTCCGCCTCTTGATGTGTCCCGCTGTGAATATGCAACGGCGGGGCTATTATACACTGGAATAATGTAAGATTAGTTCCACTTGCTCTTTCTGTGAGTAGTCTTTTCTGAATCTTGCTTCTTGCTCCATTGAGTATGTATGGTGGGATAAAAAGGCTATGGTAGCACAGCAGCATCTTCTTAACAGATGGGAGCAGGTCGGTCATTATCCATCACACACCTTAAGCTTATAATATGGCACAATGGGGCACATTTATCTTAGGCTACATTCACACACATGTATGGGAGACGTATATACGGCCGACGTATATACGGCCGATATACGTCCCCCATACACTCCTATGGGCTCACGGCCCTGTACCGGAGCGGTAAGGTGCCGCACACGTGCGGCACCGTACCGCTCCGTAGCACGGGAAAAGATAGGACATGTCCTATATTTTCCCGTGATATGGCGCCGTGCGCTGCATCTCCCAATGGAGAGGGGCGGGGATGAGCAGCGCTCATCCCCTGCTCCTCTCCGCGGTGCCGACGTACTACGGTATGGCGGGCATACATCGTGTGAATGTAGCCTTACACATATACATACATATAATCATCTATAGCTCCCCTGAGTAGTGGGGCGTGAAGGGGCGTGTTTTATCATTTTTGCCCCCACGGCACGGTATGGTGAGCACACGTTACACGTGCTCACCTTACCGTGGTGGCAATAATGATAAAACATGCTCTATCTTTGGCCGTTAGAATGGCCGTGCAGCTCTATTTCCTATGGAGAAGGGAGGGGTGAGCAGTGCACTCAATGTGGCCTGTGGCCGGCTGGGCACAAATTCGTATAAATGAAGCCTTATTCTGGTTCTAAGTGCGTCAATGTATAATGTTGCCCCTCCTTACCGACAGCCACCAGATTTATCAGGAGGCTTTTGCTATAGCTTGTATGTTAGCGTGGATCAGGAATGCCTGACGATGTCCCACTCTGCCACCAGCAGCTCCCCCTTCACACCCCAGTAGCATAAGTGGGAATATAGCCGTGTGCTGGGAATGTTGTCTATTTAAGGGCTGGTATGCCAGATTTGATGCATAAAAGTCATGATAAATTTGCCCCAGTGAACTGGTGACCATGTTATAGGGCAGTGGTGGCGAACCTATGGCACGGGTGCCAGAGGTGGCACTCAGAGCCTTCTATATGGGCACCCTTGCCATCACCCCAGGGTAGAGTTTGCCAAACAGGACTTAAGGCCTCTTGCAGTCCCAGGCAGCCCAGGACCCTAGAAGGAAGCTACAATGTTAATCCAAACTTCTTCTCCTTCTTTCTACTGTATTGGTGTCCTCAGGTGCCTATACAATTTGAACCTGTGAAAGAGCAGGGAGTAATAAGTTACTGCTTAAATTGTCGCATTGGCACTTTGCGGAAAAATATGCAGGTTTTGGTTGTAGTTTGGACACTTGGCGTCTAAAAGGTTCGCCATCACTGTTATAGGGTGTTCATCAGTTTTGCTGATTTGAAGATAAAAAACTGACACAACTGATACATATGTGGACATAGACCCCATACATGGTCCTCCAGAAGGGGAGCAGCTCCATAGGCTTATACTTGATGCCCTTTTGTTGCAGCCCTATAATTGTAGTCTACCATGTGAAACCACAAGGAGATGACCAGCGTTACTCTAGGACACTGCTTCCCATGATGAAAGCAGTGGTGTGTGGCGGGGAGGTAAATAAAGGAAATTAGATGTAACAGACGGAGGATTAAGTAATGAAAGAGCAGTCTACCCTGACAGTATAAGAGTAGCGATATATTGTTATCTTTCTGTCAACCTGCTGCTACATATTACAGTGTCAATCACATCAATATCCGCTTTATTCCTCCCCACTGGTGTGAACTCATCAATGCAGCTTAAACCAAAAGTCATATATCCCAGCACTCACCCAGCCGGTACACTGAGCTGACATCTGTCTTAGCCAAGCTGCTTAGTAGCTCCACAGGACCTTTCTGAGCATCTTCATCAAATGAATTAAGGAAGATCTTCTCATCCTCACTTAAGAATAATAAATCCTTACCCCTGTAGGAATTCAATAAAAATATGATAATGCTGTTTTTCAAGTATCCAGTGACACCAATGTTTTGTACAGAAGATTGTGCTGTAATTGGAAAATCTCTCGAAATGCATGATACAAATAGGCAGATTCGTGCCTTACATAAACATATTGCCTACTTATTCACTTAAATTTTACTGTCTAGAAACTCAGCATAAAACAACAATACAAGTGAATATATGAAAATGTAATCTTTCTCAATCCCTTTCCTTCCATCTCCTTCTTAAATTGTAATCCCTGATAAGTAAAGAATCATATTATAGACTGTCTACAGAAGTCTATGAAGAAAGACGGAGGAGGATGAAGCTGCTACAGGGAGCCAGAGAGCTGGCCAATCACAGCTCTCTGGATTCACTACTATGCTACACTGCTCAGTACTGCTGAATAATGACTGCCATGCTGCTTTTCTGTGTATGAATGTGAGAAAAAACTGGATCACATCTTCCTGTGTGAAGGAGGAGGCAGAGATGACCTGTTCATAGATGTCTTTAATCCCATGTTTTATTACACCAGAATCCAAAAGTTGCCATTCGTTATTATTTTGATTACCCAAAAAATAATGGGGCACATTTACTAAGGGTTTTGTGCTGCATCTCCGTTGGACTTTACACATTATTTTAGGTTTAAACTGCTTGCACAGGGTTTTAAGAAGTGTCTGTGCCGATATTGTGTTGCATGCAACCCTTTTGTGGCACAGCTGCACCAGGCATCATGCAACACAAATTAAGGGGCGTTCTAGTCGGACCAAGCACCGTATTTAACATGAAAATTGTGTTAAAAATGCAGCACAAAAAAAGTTGGTGAACTCTGTTGGGCCAGTGCAGGGAAGCGACAGATTCATGATTTCTGGCGCACGTTCTTAATGAATCTGGCGCACCCAGCATTATACACAGGAAGAGAACTTTTAGTGCAGTTTCCAACAATCTTAGTAAATGTGCCATAATCTGTATACATGCACATTACATTTTAGCATACTTTTATTACAACAAATATTCAGACTCGAATTTGAAGACATAAGCCAAAATCATGGACCCAGTGTTTTCATGGTGTGCAGCACTAACGTTGAAGCAGCAGCGCCACCATGTGGATAATGTTAATATTGCATGCTCATCTTCTGAAGTAATTTGCAGTTATGAATGATTCAACGAAATATCCCACACCCTCTAATTAATTTGCCTATTTTTGTATGGTGTCACCTTGTATTCTTAACTATCCACCCATATATATTGTGTGCCATCACAGGCAGGGTCTTTGAGTGCTCTGAAACACTTTCCCAAAATACATCAGACTTTCCCCCACATTCTGAACCTTGAAATATAAGGTAAAAACCCACTGTTTCATAATTTGCTACGATGTGTTGAAACCCCAGTGCTATACTCCCTCCACTAGTGTTTCCATCTTCCCTCCCATATAAATTGTAAGCCCTAAGGGTTGGTCCACCTTTCACTTGATCCACTTCAGTCTAGCTTTGAATCATTTGGGCTTATTTGTAATGTTTGTATGCAGTGTATGTGAATCTCTTTCAAAACTTACAGCACCATCCAATTGATGGAGGTCTGTAACTAAATAAATACAGATGGTCCCCTACCTAAGAACATCCGACTTACAGACGACCCCTAGTTACAAACGGACCTCTGGATGTTGGTAATTTACTGTACTTTATCCCTAGGCTACAATAAACAGCTATAACAGTTATCACAGGTGTCTGTAATGAAGCTTTATTGGTAATCCTGGTTCTTATGACAACCCAACATTTTTAAAATTCCAATTGTCACAGACACCAAAAATATTTTGGCTAGAGCTACAATTATTAAGTATACAGTTCCGACTTGCATTCAAATTCAACTTAAGAACAAACCTACAGAACCTATCCTGTACTTCTAATAATACAGGCAGTCCCCAGGTTATGTTGGAACAGACACCTTGCAGCTGATCATTGTGGCCCGGTTTTGTGATGAAGTATGATATAAATGTTGATGAAGAACAACCTCAGTTCCTTTTTCTGGAGACAAAGCTTACTTTATTGGATTTGATGGTGTTAATACATATTGTCCATTGAGTCGTACATAGCAATTAACCTTCATTCCTTCTCCCTTCTTTCCCCTCTAACTACATGTACACCCTATACAGGCTTCTCTTCTTATACAGTTTTCTTCCCATTGAACAACAATGTGGAGAATATCTTATGGCTGAAGCAACTTTTCAAACTTCAGTTCCCACAGCTACAGTTGGCTAAAAAGTATGCAATCTATCAACCATAAATTGGCCACCTAGATATGGTCACTTTCTTTGCATTAAAAATGGTATAATTTAACTGCCACCTCACCCCTCCATGAGATGGCATCTTTTCCTGTTCCCATCTACATCACACCTTACTTGTAGGGTGTCATGGATAACTATCCCTTGTTAACCAAAGCAACAGATGTTACACAAATTGTAATAGAACAGCCTTCCATGGTAGATTAATGTATACAGAAATTGAAATAATATAAAATATGTCCCTACACCCCGGACTAAAGTAAAACATCCAAAGAGCTTTCCCAGATGTCACAGTGGGCAGAGAAGACCGTCTGTAACTAGGGGTCGACTGTAAGTTGGGTGTCCTTAAGTTGGGCACCGCCTGTAGTAATTATGATCAATTTGGAATATAATGCATCAAGTGTCTATTTTGCTGTTAAGGATGGAATCACATGGAAGAAAGAATTAACCAAAGTTAACACGCTACTACAAGTTTTGCAATGGATCCCTATGTCTGCTGACATTAATCTCTTTGCTATTAGCAAAACTGTATTTGTTAAAAGACAATCTGAATTTACACTTACAAGGGTTTTAAGCAGTTGGGATCAACATGTTTTGTTTGGACAAAGCCGGTGGCTCCAGTAGAATTACATTTCCCTACAAACCACTTGAGTCCTGGTACAAAGAAGCCCACAACCTCAATGGCATCACCTCGGCAGTAGCTGAGCTCATCCCATTCGGTGGCAGAGTGGTTCTCTCTAGCAGTACATTGACCCAAACCTAAAGGAGAAAAGAAGTTTTCCTTAAATTATATAAACATTAATAATCTGCATGCAACATATTTTTATATATAATATGACTGAATTGTTCTATAAGATCTGGATTCCAAATATATGTATTCAGTCGGACATCTCCAAGGGCACAAGGGACACAATTCTGGATCTAGGATATACATTAGATATAGTTTTCAAAAGGTCCTATATTTACAAATCTCATACAGCAATGAGATTGCACTAAGCAACAGCCACCAAAACCCCTTCTTCAGGATTTCCCATCAAATGTGTTACTGTATAAGGCTTGGGGAAAAAAAGACTATACTTGGTTAGTGTTTTACACACTTGTCCATGTCCATTTGTATGAACTAAATGCTTCATTTTTCGTCCACACTTGTTCTCGATCACTTATTCATATGGAACACAATGGTGATGCTGACAACATTCTCCTTAAGTGATTCTCCTTAATTCTGCTTATTGTACTTGATCTTAAAGGGGTTTCCTATAAAACAGGCACTGTGCTCAGCAATCTCCGTCAGCTCCATTGAGGTGAATGGGGCATCACGGACATGCACGCTACCTCGGACCCCATTGGAACCACCGTTCTCATGATTTGTGCGGGGGGCTCATCATTGAGACCCCCACCAATCAGCAAGTTAATCTCTATCCTGTGGATAGGGCCTAACTTGTTGCGTAGGGAAACCCCTTTAAGTACATATAAGTGCCTAACTTTTCAAGACTAGCCTTGGTGACTGTATGTGAAGAGGCAACCCCAACATAGGCTGCCCTGAACCTTAAAATCCTATGTACTGCAGAAAAACTTGTACTTCATCTATCCATATGTTACTTGTAAAGACATAGGGGGTCATTTACTAAGGGCCCGATTCGCGTTTTCCCGACGTGTTACCCGAATATTTCCGATTTGCGCCGCTTGTACATGAATTGCCCCGGGTTTTTGGCGCACGCGATCGGATTGTGGCGCATCGGGGCCGGCATGCGCGCGACAGAAATCGGGGGGCGTGGCCGAAAGAAAACCCGACGTATTCGGAAAAACCGCCGCATTTAAAAACCGAAAATGTGTCGCTTGGGGAGCGCTCACCTTCACCTTCTATGGGATGGTGCATTCCGGGGCGTTAAGATTATTTTCGGCGCTGCAGCGCCACCTGGTGGACGGCGGAGGAACTACCATCTTAAATCCCAGCCGGACCCGAATCCTGTGCAGAGAACGCGCCGCTGGATCGCGAATGGGCCGGGTAAGTAAATGTGCCCCATAGATTTCAACTGAAAGCAAAGAAATGGCTGCTATCCACATGTAAATAAGACCGAGCAGCTAGAAAGTTGTAAGACTTTCTGTCCCTCTCCTTTTCATCTCTCTTCATAGAAGAATTACAAACAGATGATGTTAGGATAGTATAAGTCAGTATTACATGTTGTATCAGATTTGCGTCCTAAGCAATGTAAACAAAGTGAGCGGTAATTAATTTCATGGTATTGTATACACCATTGTCTTCAGTGTCTTTAGAAGTTAAAGTTTCTATGACAAAGTCCTTATATGCTTCAATTATATGTAACACGCAGAGGATCCACACGTTATTTAATTCATAAACATGGGGGTGGATAGGTTTCTTGACAACCATCGGATTTATGATTGTAGGACTCTGTAGTGCACACTGTGCTAGGGATATTAATTATGTCTCACTATCATGGGTACATGTCTGTATGTTGTCTTTGCATTTCTATTGTTTTCCATAAATGATCTAATTTCAATAGGGGTAAGTTTGCATGTTGCTTTGTAAGTTTCTATATACCGTATTTTCCGGACTATAAGGCGCACTTAAAAGCCTTGGATTTCCTTGGAAATCCAAAGTGCGCCTTATAGTCCGGTGCGCCCTATATGAGGGCAGCGGACCCTACTTACAAAGGTCCCCGCTACCGGAGACAGCAGATCTCCAGCGGGAACTGCAGACCACGCAGCACGAACAACTTCTGCCGCGTGGTCTGCAGTTCCCGCTGGAGATCTGCTGTCTCCGGTAGCGGGGACCTATGTAAGTATTCCATTCTCCCCCTCCCCCTCACCTTCCCCGCGTTCCGCGTCTCTTCTCGGTGTCGCGTCCCGTCGGGTCTCCGCTCCGCCCCCGGACCTCCGCCACGCCCCCGACCCTGCGCCTTATAGTCCGATGCGCCTTATATATGGAATTATTACATATATAAGGCACATCGGACTGTTGCGCCTTATATTCCGGTGCGCCTAATGGCCCGGAAAATACGGTAACATCTTTCACTGAGACTCAGCAGATGTGTCCGCAACATTGGAACACATTCTCACAAAGTATAGCCATACTGGTGTTAGAGATTTTTATCTAGGGCTTAACCGCCCTGACTTCATGTTGTACAGGTGACTTTTAAATTAAATATTTCATGGCTCCCGGTATCAGGAGGAGAGAACAAACCAAAGACACGTCAGTCTCTTAGTGTATGTAAAGATCTTCTCTCTCATTTAATCTCTCAAATGCATAATATCACAGACAGGAGAGTCATTAAATGTCAAAGGGAATTAGCTGACAGGCAAGCAAACAGGTTACATAAAATGAAGTTTGAATCATGACATTAACTGGACAGTGCTTTGACCCCCAGCGTGAACCCTGACTAATACTTAAAATGGTGGACAGTAGTCAAGATGGCGTCCAAAACCAGTGCGATCTCCTTAACACCGGTGATCAGCTCTCATCACTATAACACATGTGGTCACACTCAGACACACAGGGGGGAATTTATCATTAGGCTTCATGTTACGATTTTTAGACTTTCTCAGGAGCTCATATGCATATGATTTATCATAGTGGCCTGGAATGGTGGATAAGTCTGTGATTGGAGGTGTTAAGGAAACCTTTCATAAGGATTACACCTTTTCACTAATGACAGGTTCCCATTGCTTTTTGAATACTAGCTGCCGCTGCCACTTGTTTTTAAGAATATAAAGGTTTTCTCTGTGCCAGCAAAGTTTGGTTTCTGCCAGTAAACTTCGTTGAGTCAAAGGGGCATCTGAGTGCCTGTGTCATCATCATCATCATCATATCACCCTTGCTAGAACCTCATCCTTCCCCCTGCAAACGTGAGCTGAGAGAGCTTTGCTTGGATCACAGGGTCATCTAACTAATTCATGAGGGAGGGGGGAGGAGGAAGAGCGAGCAGAGCAGATAATGATGGGCATGACACAGGGACTTGGATGGCCCCACGACTCAAGACAGTACTGGTAGGGAACCAACTATACTTTATATGCTTTTAAAGTGAGTGGAATCACTTACCGGTAAGTTAATTATTAAAGAAGATTGGGAATTAGCATTAAAAGGCTATGGGAGCCTGTCCTTATGTATGACTCTGATGACAGGTTCCCTATGAGGCCTGGAGTAGTTGTGATTGTCACAGATTTGGGTGAAATTGGTTCTAAACTATACCCAATGCCAGCAGGGGACTGGGGTGGATTTGTGGCCAATTTTTTTTACTTAAATATTGCACATCGTAAATGTGACTTGTACATCTGGCTTGCCTTGATAAATTTGGGGTTAGTGAGAAGAAGTGTGTAGTGGAGTAAGTAGGAACAAAAATTGCCAAAAATAGACAAATATGGTGCAAAAGGCCAATGGGACAGTTCTATTAAGTCAAATGTCATAATTAGAATGATACTTTCCTTCTATGTAGAGTATGTGCATATGACAGCAGAGTATTGCTAAATTATGTTTTTTAGCTCAACTTAAACATCTCATGGTAGTTAAACCAAGACAAAAGGTAAGAAAAGACATATCTTTATAGTTTAAGGCAGTAATGGCGAACCTTTTAGAGCCTGAGAGCCATTCATGTGGGCAGGGACCTGGGGTTTGTACCAGAAACAGTGTCACACATGTCCATATGAATCTGATATAAGATCTCAGTCCCCTGAAGTATACGGAGCTGAACAATACAAGCACATCCTACTAAGGCTAGGTTCAGATCATGTCTAAGCCATCTGTTGTAAGGCTGGATTCCTGACAGGGGCGTAACTTAGGTGAGGCCGGGCCCCATTGCAGGCTTCTGAAGGGGCCCCCCTTCCTACTTAAAAAATATAAATATTTGTATATTACACATGCAAGTTACAATCACACTTTTATAAACTCATGTACACACATATAGAGTATAAACACACACATACAGTGCCATATACAAACTTAAAGAAGACCTGTCACTGGAAAAAAGCAGCTCCCTAGCCCTAACCCATTAATAGCAGTGTTAAATCGCTAGCTTTATCGGAACATACCGATAACACTGCATGTTTTCTAGCTTTATCGATATATTCCAATAGTAAGCAACTCCTAGAGGAATTTTTTTGGGTGACAGGGCCTCTTTAAAGTATACACTCACTGGCCACTTTATTAGGTACACCTGTCCAACTGCTCGTTAACACTTAATTTCTAATCAGCCAATCACATGGCGGCAACTCAGTGCATTTAGGCATGTAGACATGGTCAAGACAATCTCCTGCAGTTCAAACCGAGCATCAGTATGGGGAAGAAAGGTGATTTGAGTGCCTTTGAACGTGGCATGGTTGTTGGTGCCAGAAGGGCTGGTCTGAGTATTCCAGAAACTGCTGATCTACTGGGATTTTCACGCACAACCATCTCTAGGGTTTACAGAGAATGGTCCGAAAAAGAATAAAACATCCAGTGAGCGGCAGTTCTGTGGGCGGAAATGCCTTGTTGATGCCAGAGGTCAGAGGAGAATGGGCAGACTGGTTCGAGCTGATAGAAAGGCAACAGTGACACAAATCGCCACCGTTACAACCAAGGTAGGCAGAAGAGCATCTCTGAACGCACAGTATGTTGAACTTTGAGGCAGATGGGCTACAGCAGCAGAAGACCACACTGGGTGCCACTCCTTTCAGCTAAGAACAGGAAACTGAGGCTACAATTTGCACATGCTCATCGAAATTGGACAGTAGAAGATTGGAAAAACGTTGCCTGGTCTGATGAGTCTCAATTTCTGCTGCGACATTCGGATGGTAGGGTCAGAATTTGGCGTCAACAACATGAAAACATGGATCCATCCTGCCTTGTATCAACGGTTCAGGCTGGTGGTCGTGGTGTCATGGTGTGAAGAATATTTTCTTGGCACTCTTTGGGCCCCTTGGTACCAATTGAGCATCGTTGCAACGCCACAGCCTACCTGAGTATTGTTGCTGACCATGTCCATCCCTTTATGACCACAAAGTACCCAACATCTGATGGCTACTTTCAGTAGGATAATGCGCCATGTCATAAAGCTGGAATCATCTCAGACTGGTTTCTTGAACATGACAATGAGTTCACTGTACTCAAATGGCCTCCACAGTCACCAGATCTCAATCCAATAGAGCATCTTTGGGATGTGGTGGAACGGGAGATTCGCATCATGGATGTGCAGCCGACAAATCTGCGGCAACTGTGTGATGCCATCATGTCAATATGGACCAAAATCTCTGAGGAATGCTTCCAGCACCTTGTTGAATCTATGCCACGAAGAATTGAGGCAGTTCTGAAGGCAAAAGGGGGTCCAACCTGTTACTAGCATGGTGTACCTAATAAAGTGGCCGGTGAGTGTATATACCCAACATACCTCGTATATACATACAGCATATACACATCACTGATACAGCATATATATATCACATATGTGTTAAATACATATTATGCTGTACAATGTGAAGCATAATATGTATATAAGGTTGCACATCCTCCACTCTTTAGTGTGTCAGGTCAGATCACAGGGACCTCTGACACTACAGGCCCCATAGCAGCTGCAGCTGCTACCACTGTAGTTACACCCCTGATTCTGACATACATTTACAACAAAGGGCTAGGATGTATCCCTTTGTATTCATAGAATGGGATAAATTGTACTATTCCTACCCTACCCAAAAAGCGGGAGAAGGGGTGAACATTGGCATCAGACAGCAATTGGCTGCTGCTGAAGTTCAGGGACATCACTGGAGACAGCGATTGCCTCCGATTGCCTCTGCTGAACATATATGTTGCTCAGCAGAAGGGAGCAGGATGGAAAGACATGGCTTGCTGTGTCATATATGTAATGTACTGAGAAGATGCATACATCAGGAGTTTATATGCAATCTTAGCCAAATATGATGGAGCAGAGATATGATAGACCTGGCTATTCTCAGAGCTCAAATGTAGACCCCTGAATTACATTGTAGACACAAGATCAGGCACCCTTCCTTCCAAAGTGAAGTACAGGTAACAGGGTCAGCTTCAGGTTTCAGTGGGCCCCATTGCAGTGAACTCACGTGGCGGCATAAAAAATTCTAAAAAACTAAAACAGTGTCCTGTTTCCTAAAATATTCCCTAGTTTATCATACCCCCTCATGGTTATTTTATATACAGCCCCCATCATGGTTATTTTATATAAGCACCCCTCACACCCTATGGCTTCATTAGTTACAGCCCCCCTCATCCCTTATGTACATCCTTATGTGGTCTCCCCAGCAGCTCTGGGCCACGGCACTTGCCCAGGTATGCCTAGTGCTGGCGCCGGCCCTGACAGGTTTCTAGGCTTCTATTAGGACAACCACTAGAAACAGACTGGCTGCTACAGTGGATGGTATTATCCAGTGCATTTGTATAAATGATATCACTATAAATTGATTTGCTTCTCTTTCTTTCAAAGTGAACATGTTCTAATGTATCTTCATCATATTTTACTATACAAACATTCTTGGTACATTTTACTTCTGGAACATGATGATACCAAGCAGTACAAAGGGAGATTGTGCAGCTGGCATCTGATACACATGGGTGTAACAATAGTGTGCCTGTGTGCCGTACGCTGAGCAACTTTACCTATTGGCTGAGATGTTATGTTCCGGCAGTTCTGCTCAGTCACGTTACAGGACGTCGGGTAGGTTTTCAGAAACCATCTAAAGGAAATATATATACATTTAGTCTACTCTTGTGTCTCAACATTTTACTCTCTGTTCTTCCTTAGTCAAACAGGTCAGATTAATTAATATAAAAAACACAGTACTGATATACAAAGTCACCTTATATAAAGTATATTATATACTGGAATATTCTTCTGTAAGCTGAAAGCTACAGATGAGGGAATCAGTAAACAATTGCATTGCTGGGGGTTTCGAGGAGGTGAAATTTCAATTACAGAGCAGTATTTTCACCATATAAGACAATGAAGGCTGAAAAATAGATCTGTAATAGAAAATTCACCTATCGCTAAAATGCCAGCAGCATTCATCTCTACTGGAGTCCATACAAGCAAATACTTCTCACAGCTAGAAGTTTCTTCCAAATCTTATCCAGTCTTCGAAACTGAATATATCAGCAGGTGGAAACATTTTACCTACAGTGATGAATTGTAGAAAACCATCAGGGAAGCTAGGATTTGTGCTACTGATTTCTGTAACTCGCACAAAACTTTCTTCCCTTCAAGTAGAAGAAAAGAAGTTTCCTGCCCAAATACATAACAGTAAGTGATTTGGGGGGAGTAAAATGGAGTGTGATCAGATTTGTGCTCTCCACATATTGTATGACTTTCAGACTGATCACTGCACAGTCAGTCTGCAAATCTTTCCACACCTGTGATTTTTTATTTCTGCTATGCTGCCACTTATAAAAAACATATTATAACCGTATTATAATTTTAACTATCCTGTTAAAGCTTGCTGTGGATCACATGACCCCTCCAAGCAGCAGGACACATGACTTCCTGTGATGTCTGGTGTCCTTCTTGCTTCCTGCAGATGGAGGGAGCTGTGCAGTGATTACTGTATACATGTCCACTCCATCATAGCCACTCCAAGTGGTTCGAGAGGTATGCCAAATACATCCGCTCACCCTTCCAACCAGTGGTTATGACAGAGAAGATACGCATACAATAGGACTGTAGTAAAGCCAGCAGGATATTGATATTGCTTGTGGGAAGGCATCCAGTATTTAGTTCAGGGATACATGGAGGGGACAGGTTTATGGTTGTATAATGGATAACCAGCGATGGAACTGGCAAATAGGAGAGGCAGAGGAGAAACGTTGAAAAAGAACAATTAATAGGGGATAAGGATAGATTTGAGGGGCTTCTATCCTGAAAGAGAAGAATATTGGACAAGGGCACAGACTCACAACTTGATCACATATTGGAGTTAGATTATGGTTAAATATGGCATGAGGCCCTGGTGATGAGGCACTTACTGATAGAAAGGATGTGAGAGCGGCTCCACTGATATAATGGGTAGTAGGCCACGCTCGCCTGTGCTTAGTGATTGTCCTTCCCATGATGACTCATCCCCAACATCTTTAACATATACCACATCATTGACAGATACCGCCAGGAATTCTTTCTCCTCCTCCGCCTGTGCACCTGCATCGTGTACCACGGCTCTGGCATAGAAGCATCCTATAACAAAAACAGGAAACAAAAACTGATACATGACTATGGCCTGATGTAGTCAGAATTTGGGAAATAATGCCCAAATAATAAATAATGGGAGGTGATTGACTTTAGAAGTATATAAAAGGGAACCTACCACCACGATTCTACCTATAACGGTAGATCGGGTGGTAGGTGGATGTAAGGGACGTGAGGATAGCTCTTTTTAGAGCTAATCCTCACATCCCCGCTAACTTTAAATAAACTTTATTCCCTTAATATGTAAATTTAGTTATGCGGCTACTGGGGCATGGAGTAGCCGGGCACGTTACTCCTCCTCGCAGCTGCGCGCCCTCGTACGACATACAGAACGCAAGCCCGTGGCTGAGCAGCCACAGCTCCGAGGCCGGAGCTACTGCGCATGCGCAGAACTCCGGCTTGTCGGCCGCTGCACGCCGAACACAACAGGGTAGGAGGAGTAACGTGCCGTATAGCCTCGTGCCTGGCTACTCCACGCCCCAGTAGCAGCATAACTAAATTTACATATTAAGGGAATAAGGTTTATTTAAAGTTAGAGGGGACGTGAGGATTAGCTCTAAAAAGAGCTATCCTCACGTCCCTTACATCCACCTACCACCCGATCTACCTTTATAGGTAGAATCGTGGTGGTAGGTGCCCTTTAAGCCTCCCAGTCTAAACAGTTTTGTAAGTTGACTATTTATCACGACTAGTGTAATTGTGTAACATAATCAACATGCATACATGCGCCTTGTAGAGGGAATCGTCATCTCATAATTATAGGAGTAATTCTATTGATAAAAAATTAGGGGGAAAGAGCATTGATTTAACTATGCCGCTCATTTAATTTTTTCAACACATGGAAGCCACCAACCACCTAGATCAGTGGTGGCGAACCTATGGCACGGGTGCCAGAGGCGGCACTCAGAGCCATTTCTGTGGGCACCCGGACCATCACCCTAGCACACCAGACAGGACTTGAAGGAATCTTCCTCCAGTTCCAAACAACTTAAAATATGTTGCTTTCAGTCATATTTTGATACTTACTTTGATACTTGTGACTGTAGGAAGAGTGAGAATTAATAGACAGGGCCGAATTATCTTTGGAGGACCTTCTGCTGCCCCATGATTCTTTGTGTACAGTGGGACACTGGAAAGAAGCTAAAATTATGAAAAATTTCCATCTTTCTACTGCTGTCCTCAGGAGGGAAATATAAAGTTGTTGAACAGGGAGCAATAAGTTATGGCTTTAATTTTTGGATGGCACCTCGCGATAAATAAGGGGGATTTTGGGTTCAGTTTGGGCACTCGGCCGCTTAAAGGTTCGCCATCACTGACCTAGATGTACAGGGAACTACCCCGAGACTTCTTTAACTTAAATGTAGTTGTGATGCAGTTCCTGACACAGCCTGGGGACCAGGAGCACGACTGTACAAGTAGAGAGTAAAGACCCCCTCCCCCCTTCATGCTCAGGATGAGTGAGGGTCCCAGTGGTTTATCCCCCATCATTCATAAAGTGATGGCATATCCCTTTAAATATTTTCAATTACCTTCTTGAAGAAGCAAACCGAGATACAACGTTGCCAACTCATCCTGATTTACGGATACTTGTATCTCTGTGTCTTCAACCAGGGTGGCATTTAACCAATACCTTTCATCAAAAAGCAGATGCTCCAAAGTGCAAGCCACAATACCTAGAATAACAGGAGAACATTTTCAATATTACTTTTACAATTAATGTTATTATGTGAAAATAATGAAACTCTTATTATCTTTAGCTGATCTAAATGCAAAACAGAATGAAAACTATTAATGGATTTGGATATAAAAGCAAATTTAAAATTTATATATACATATATATATACATTATATATATATATTGATGGTTGGGATAATAGTGACCTCTAGTGGAACACAGTAGAATCTTCATGCATCTTTCTTTAATGGAAATCTATCATCAAAATCAAGCATTGTGACTGTGGTAATCCTCTTATGCTGCAGATTCATAAGCTTTTACAGTGTGCAAGAAGCACTTACTCTTCCCACTGTGTTCTGAAATCTGTACTGCAGTGAGTTTGAAGCAGGCAGAGGAGGGGGAGTGCTGAGGACACAGGTGGGATGGAAATTCAGTGTAGCAGCCAGTTTTGCTGCAGCACAGAGGCACTGAGCTCCTCTCTGCAGTGGCCCCCACCCTTGCATTCCAAGACGAGCTCACACAGAGACTTCCTGTCAAAATCAGTGTGAGGAGAGTAAAGCTACAAGCTACAGACAGATAAAGTCTTTATTCAATGGAGGGGGAGTGAGGCACAGCAGAGCTGACAGTATATTATGTAATAAGCCTTAAATTTTAACTTATCTTTTAGAAATTTTAAATATATAAGTAGTTGCACTGCTTTTAGGCAACATTTTCTATCAACTATATACTCTGCAGTCTCTGTATACAATTGGCAGTTGTTTCAGAGCTGCTGGGTTGTGACTAACTAATGTGTTTTACTACTTTTATGTAATCTGACATGTTTGTGTCCTTCTGTTACTCTTTCTAGCAAGATGGTATTCAGCAGATATTACAGTGAGAAACTTTAATCAGGCAAGGAGAGAGCATGCGAGAGTAAAGTAAGTAGAGATAGAAGCCATTTCTACCGATAGATATATTTCAAAGTTTCTTGTATTCACTTTACTATTAATACACTCAATTATACAAAGTTTGTTGAAACTTTAGTGGCCATTTAAACAGAACTGGATTTACTGCTAAAGCCTTTTGATGAGATATCAATTTATGTCTTATTTTATGCTGCTGTCAGGATTACCAAGTGAGAGGTAAGTTGTAAATTTCCAGATTTCTTCTATAGTCTTGAAAGTAACAATAAATACATCATTCTGTGCTTGGATCGACACTAACCGGGCGGACAGCTCCTAGAAAACAACAAACGCAAAAAGTTTCTGAGAGTAAAAAATGACATGGAAAAGTCACATTAATGTTATGTTTGCCAGATGCCAATGCAGATGGAGTTGTGCACAAAAAAACTGCAGTACATTACAGTGGTAGCAAAGTTTATGCGATTTTAAGTCTTATCAAAATTATAGGCCGTCCCCGGGTTATGTACTAGATAGGTTCTGTCGGTTTGTTGAATTTGTATGTAAGTCGGAACTGTATATTTTATTCTTGTAACTCCAGACAAAATTTGTTTGGTCTCTGTGACAATTGTTGTTAAAAATGTTGTATTGTCATAAGAACAAAGATTAACAATAAATCTTAATTGTTGACACTTTTTACAACTGTTACAGCTGTTTATTGTAGCCGAGGGCTAAAGTATAGTAAATTACCAACATATAGAGGGCTGTTTGTAACTAGGGGTCATCTGTAAGTCGGGTGTTCTTAAGTAGGTGATTGCCTGTATGTAGAGAGTAATTCAGTAAAAACCGACTTTTAATGTTGCAATGCAGATTTTGTGTTTCTCACACAATTTGAAAGAGACTGATGAAGATGAAACTGGAGAAATACAAAAAATCTTCATGTACAACATAGATAACCTTGTTTTAACCATTTACTGTTTATGTGTTTCAATTCAAATAAAATTTAATAATAGGTGAAATTTATGGTTTAAAAGGGTATTCTGGTTCAAAAATTTTTTTTAAAGCTTTCAAGATCTTCAACCGCTGTTCTTCATGCATTCATTGTGTACTTCAAGTGGAAAAAAGTTTTTCCTGGTCCTGTGGTGGACAAAAACCTCAAGGTTTGTTACAAGGTGCAGTATTCTAAACTGTACTAAACTGTACAATAAGAGCCAGAAATATGTTCATCACAGAACAAAGAAAGACTTGTATCCAATTAAAGTAAAAATGAAGACCCCCTAGTAAAGGACACAAGGTAGGTAAATGATTTAAACAGAACCTGACATCAAGAACAAGCACACTAACCCTTACTTATCCCCCCCACCCACTGTGCCTTTGTTGTTAAGCTGGTGTCCCAGCATAAATCTGCCTCCTCCCACCAGTAAAATCGTTCGCCAAACTTTTTCTGCCAGCCTATGCTGGGTGGGCGAAATGGAGAAAAGATCTTCAGTTTGACAGACAGTGCTCATTGCTAAATTCACCATGCAGTGAGAGGGACATCATTCTGATAAGGACAGGAAGTGTACAGTGAGAGGACTTCCTGTCTCGGAATATGACTTACAATCATTTGCATCAGTAAAACAACTGTAATTAAGATACAGTGCCTCAATAGTAGATCATTTTAGGTGACAAGGGGATGACTTTTAACCATTTACATCAGGTATCACTGGTGTGAGGGTGAAAAATTCTGGTGAAAGGTCTTCTTTAAGCTTTTATTAAGTGAGCTGGCTGGGTTACCTATTGCACTCTGTCCCATTGTTAACATGCTAAAAAAATAAGCTATGTAGAATTTCTGGGTTTTATTTTAGTTAGGTTAAGGTTGTTAGATGGACACCTAGGAGGGGTGCTGTTTCACATGAGTCAGCAGTTACAAGAGCAGTGGCTCCTATGTAACCCGAACCACACAGCTACTGGCTCTAAGGCCAGATGAGAGAGGGGACTTTTGGCTTCTTCATCTTCTATCTGGTAGTATTAATAGAGTGGCCAGGCCTGAAAACACAAGAACAGGAATAGAGACCAGCACTAAGTGCCTAGGGTAGCATGAGAATGGCTCCAGATAAAGTACAGGAGATCCCCTACTTAAGATTACCCGACTAACAGAGGACCCCCGAGTTCCAGGCGAATCCCACTGCCCACTGTGACCACTGGTGAAGTCTCTGAATGCTTTTCTTTAGTCCCAGACAGCAATGATCAGCTGTAAGGTGTCTGTAATGAAGCTTTATTGATAATCCTTGGTCCCATTACAGCAAAAAACTTTGAAACTCCAATTGTCACTGGTGCAAACAAATGTTTTATCTGGTATTACAGTTATAAAATATGCAGTTTCAACTTGCATACAAATTCAACTTAAGAACAAACGTAACCTATCTTGTACGTAATCTGGATGTGTGTTATTCCCTGTTATCTTTCAATGTTAGTGACAGTCAACCCAGGTTGGTCAGAGAATGCCAGTAGAAAGCACCAGGGGTCAGGCAGAATCCAAGGTACTAACCAGAGGTCAGGGCAGGCAAATATTTATTGGGGTCAAGTCAAGCTAATGTCCTCACAAGAACAGAATCAATAACCATCAAAGTCATACAACAGAGCTAGGGTGAAAAAAAATTCAGTTAATAGCAATAATGCACACTTTTGCCCAGTACACTAGGAACCTTGACACTCAGACACCTCCCATTATACACCGATGACTTAAATAACCAGAATCAAGCACATTTGCTAGGAGCGCACATTAGGACCATCATTAGATACCGTCATTGCTGCATAAATCAGGAGTACTTTTTGACTACCAATATCCTAATCCCATCCCAAGTAGCGTCAGACGAAGTTGAGCATCATGCACTTTCCTGCAAGTGCAGGTCGGTAATGCAAGCTATGCTAAGAAACTTCCCATAATGAACCATTGTCACACTAACAAGAAATAAAGAGACGACAACCACCTGTAGCAAAGACTTGCGTTTTCTTTACAATGTACACTACGATGCCACCACCTTACAACATGCCTCCTATGTGTAATAAACACACTCTGCCACACACAAATGACTACATTTAGAATTCAGCTAGTTAGGTCCTAAAGTTAAATGACACAACTTATGAATGGTAACTATAGGTCAACAAAGGCTGTTTGGTTACATATACAACTCCAGGTTCCTAATATAGGTCTGCTTAGCAATGTTCCTATGGACTCTTGCCAATGTTTTTCAGGTAATATGCCCAGATTTGCTGACCTTTACATGACACAGCATGGTATGAAAGGTCTGTATTGCTGCTCCCCGGCCGGTATTAGGGAGCATAGAGGCTGTTAGCAGGGACGGACATTCCTTTACAGCTTTGCTAGTTTCACCTTTGTCAGTCTTTGCTGGAATACTTATAACAGTAACATGAAAAATACTTTCCAATTCCAAGAACATTCATGGCTACACTATTATATCCAATAATAATGTACACATTTTTTTACATTCTATTTTTTTTAAGTAGGATAAACACAACTCATATTATTTAAAGGGTTTTGTTTTCAGTTAACTGGTGGATGGCAAATCAGTGGCCACAGTGGTCATGTCACAGATCTTCCTCCTGTGTCTACTGTAGTCATTCATTGGCCACAGCAGTCATGCGTTATAGTTTGATTTTTTTACCTCACCATTTCTGAGAGCCTTGGGTTTTCTGGGTTAACTGAAAACTCCTTTAAGAATTTCAAGGGATGATCAATTTTACTTGGAAAAAATATGCATGTCCTGATATAGATGAAATGGTGTGTTAAAGCTATTTTTGGAGGCATTATACTAAGACAGTGATGGCGAACCTTTTAGAGACAGAGTGCCCAAGCTGCAAACCAAAATCCACTTCATTACCGTGAAGTGCCAACATGGCATTTTAAGCTGCAACCTGTTGCTACCAGTTCTTCCACATCATTCAATCGTATCGGCCCCTGAGGCCACCAATACAGTTAAAAGAAGGAGAGCAAATTAAGACTCTCATTGTAGCTTCTCTCCAGGGTCACTCTGTACAGGAAGAATGGTGGGTCCAGCAGGAGGACCTCCAAAAGATAATGCACGTCTGTCAACACCTAGGGCGATGGCCTGAGTCCCCACAGAAAGGGCTCTGAGTGCCACCTCTGGCACCCGTGCCATAGGTTCGCCACCACTGTACTAAGAAATGAGAAGATACAGTGATTTCACTAAGCTTAGGGTCAGCCCAACCCTTGTTAAGTGTGCTATGGCAAGGGGCACATCTGGCATTTGATTAACCTCTTGCTCTCATCATCCAGTAAAAACTATAACAATGTTATATGTAAGTGGCTGTAATTACACAGGTGAAACACCAATCACTGGCTTCTCCTGATTTCCCTCCACCTCCTACTCCCTCCCAGTGGGGCAAGTCAGGAGGCTGTATCCCACTGTATGAGCACACATTGGGATATACTACTGCCTTACGTGGTAAAGATACATCACACTAAAATATGATGCGAATGTAACCTAACATTATTTGCCCTGTTGTCTATATGACCTGGAAACTGCCCTGCATTAATACCGCAGTACCATATGGGCAACTACAGACAGTAATATCTGTGTCTTGTCATGGAAAATTTAATTACAGTTCCCACTATATTATCCCAAAAAAATCTAAAATAATCAGTATACAGCCATTTCTATTTATAGCTGTGACTTAGGGACTGTGATCAGATTTTGTGCCCTCCTTTGCCTGTGTTTTATAGACAAAATAGATGATTACAAATTCTACCTGACACCAAATAAGGTGACCCCCTTGCACAACCAATATCATGTAATAGTTGGTCAGTGGGAATTTAAACGACTGAAGAAAAAAATCCTGAATTTTGAAGATAAAAATAAACATTATTGTAATAATTATTAAATTCTATACATTCTATACATTGCTGTATTGACTGTTACAACAATCCAAACCATATAATGTAAGAGTTAAAATATACATAACTTTTGGTAAAGTTGAAAATATACAATAACGTTCCTATAAATGGTTAATCAATTCAATATAAGTCTACCTTGAATAGCAGCAACATTTCCTTGTTATCATTTTCGAGAGCCCATAGAGTCTTCCTAGCTGCCTCCTGCAGAGTGACATTAGGGCCCAGGGTGGAACGTCGCAGGATGGAAAAGGACAAGGAGATTTCTGTAGAAAACAGGAAGGGCAGAAACAGGAGAGGAAACAGCAGTGTTTACTTGGTAACTGTGCTGAAACAGACAAAATACCTGGAGAGCTAATATATACCATCAGACCCTAACCCACAATTATATCGAGACTTGTGTTCTGCCAACACTGGATCTTGTAGAAGGCTGTTATAGAGATTGGAACAGTGTAAACTACATAAACAGCAAAGGACATGTGTGCATCTCAAGCATAAAAGAGTCACATATTTAATACTGACCATGAAAGTAATGACTATGACAATTCTGAAGGCTCAGTGCAACAACCGAGATCAGTGACACAGGAAACATACACACTCTACACACGATTTGTCTGCGAATACAATGGATTATAGTGTTGTTGTGTAGTGCTCTGAATAAACCCTCTTTCTGCCAACCAAGTCCTTAATTTGTCCAAGAGCAGGACCAGGAAAACTGAAAGGGAACCTGTCACCAGGACCCCTTTCCCCATGTCCCCATAGACAATTTTTAGCAATAGCCTAAACAGTTTTTGTTAATAATAAATCAATATTGTTTTAGTTATATAGAAAAGTTATATCAAAGTTTACCAGGCTTTTTGTTAGGTAGATATAGCTCCATCATCAGTCAGTTTCAAATTTTTAAAAAAAGCTCGACTCCCTCCTCCTCCTTCTCCACGGTACAGCTTCTGACCACCCCTGGCTCCTAGTCTTGGCTACCGCGTCAGGCAAATCTCGCACTTGGGTGGTCAACATCTTCAAGTGGTCATGCACAGATGCAGTGGAGCCGGCCCAGCCTCCACATGAATCTGCGCATGCGCCACATTACACTCGGGGTTGCTAGGCAGTGAAGCAAACTCCTAGTGTGGGAGAATACTGCTCCTCAATGAACACATCCATGGGACACAGGATGCTGCCTAACAGAGAAAGTGGTAAATTTTGATATAACTTTTCTTGATAAGTAAAAGCCTGATTCATAAAAACAGTTTGAACATGTGCTAACAATTGTCTATGGAGACATGGTGGAGACTGAAAAAGTGGTACTTGTCACAGGTTCCCTTTAAACTAAAAGTCTTCCCATTTTAGGGTTAGCTGATAGATGTTCTTGAGGGAAAATCCCATTGAAATATGTGGACGCCCCTAATAGAAGAAAGAAGCAACATTCCCTTTATTATGTACAGAATCATAGGGGGTGCTGCTCACAATATATATGTTCCAGAAAGCAAAAAGGTAGATTTTTGACCATTCACTAGACAGAGATCTTCTTGCACATTATCCCAACCTATTTGCTTGCTTTTAGACTTCCATGGAAGTAAATGGGAAGAGCCTTTCCACTTGTGTTCCTCCTCATTGTAGTGCCTAGTGATGTGTGTGGCTTCTAAGAAGTGGAATGACGCATAACTGGCGTAACTTTGAGAAATTGTGCACAGCTTAAAGGGGTATTCCAGGAATCAGCATAATTCATATACAAATGGGTCCTTAAAATATAAGCTTATATGTAATTAGTTGTTATTTAAAATGTTGCTCCCGTTACCAGAAAAATACTGATGACATAGACTGTAATGAAGAATTAAAATGCTACTGGCCCTTTAATCAGTCTGTTGCAGAGCATACACAGAACAGAAGATGGCCGCTGGTCACATGTCCACATCACATGTCCTGCAGCTGCAAGGGCAGGTCATGTAATCACCACTTAGTGTGGTTGTAGTCGGTTGGTTGCAGTGCACCCAGTATGGCCACTGTTTTGGTGATGGCAGTTACACATCATTACTATGGTAACAGCGCAAGAAAACCTGTTACTTCATCACTGGGAGACGAGCATAAGAGGTAGGAGGAGTTACTCAGAACTAAAGGATCTTGGGACTTGTAGTTTCCAGTGGCAGCCATCTTGGTGATAACTTTAGAGAGGCCATAAAATTTTGTGAATCATAAAATCAAACTATTTAAGCTCCATTTTGTGACTAATGACATTAAGTTTGATACATTCATTTATTTATAGCTTTATGGGTTTTGGTATCAGACATTCATATTCCCAGAATACCCCTTTAAGATTGTCTAGTTTAACTTTTTACTGGGTAACTTTTAGACACTTTTGAGAAATCTGCCCCTGTGGGGCATATATATCAGGGCCTTCGTGCTGGGAGTGGGCCGGCGCGGGGCGTTACTTTTCACGTGTGGTAAGTCACCAGCTGCATTTATTTCTATGCCAGGCATGTGCATGTGTAAATGCAGTGTGGGGAATGTATTCATTTGTGGCGCATAGTCTGTTTTTTGCGGTGCCCGACTTTAGTGGTGTATTGCAATGCGATTTGATATTGTGGAGCACAGCCTTAATTTATTTGGCGCACTGCAGGCTGTATAAATTAGCGTCAGAAATTACACTCTTTATTCAGGAAGGGTATCAACTCTAAAGACTTGCATTTGGCAGGTCTAAGTGTGCGCCAGAAATTATGTCACAAAAATGTCAAAGAAAAGAATTGTGTCTGGACAATTGTGTCAGTAACATAGCTCTAACTCTGTTAACCACAGGCCTATAATAGCATTATGCCGCATGTTCAATTTCATCACGTCTCTGCTTATAGATTGATATGGCCATTTCACTTGAATATGGAAAAAAAAAGCTTCTTTTTTCTATTTTAGAAAATTTTTAGACAATTATTTATTTACTAGAACCCAAGATATAGGGCTTCAAGCTTTACCCATGAAAATGTCATGTATTGTATAATGTTTTCTAACCTGAATCTTGTCACTATCTGTCTAGCAATTTCCATTTATTAATCAAATTAAAATTTTGTTTGTTTCCTGTTAACTGAAAGCAGAATATTTTGAGAAATACTGACTTGAGTTACATCATTTCAAAGAATTTTGTTAGTAAACCAGTCTCTATTTTCAGTACCACATCTAGAACTGTTGTATAAGTATGGAAGGTCACAATAATAATCAACTTTTTATATACATTTAAATAGTAGAATTCACTTAAAGAAAATCTACTATTTGATTTCATGCATTATGAGGCAAATATACCTTGACAATGCTTTAGATACACTGATGCAGAATCATATCTTGCTTAAGTTGAGTTGAGTGGTTTTGCTAAAAAAAACTATTATAAAATTCAGGACCTTGGGAAAGTTGGATCCACATTACACACATTAAACACAAGCTTTCTGAACAGCCAAGACAGGAGTAATCAACCGGAGCTAGATCACTTATACACAGCAGGTGGGGGATGGTGCAGCAATTGATAATTTTGCCTGGCATGGAGAACAATGTGAAAGTAAGAGTGCTGAGCCAAGGCCAGGGTACAGAAGCCAAGTGCAGAACTTCATAATCATAATTTTATAATTGTTTTTTCAGCCAAACCACTTAGCACATGGATTAACCAAGATAAAGTCCTGCATCAGTGTCGCTAAAGCATTGTCAAGGTATATTTGCCTCATAATGCATGAAATCAAGGTATATTTGGTTCATAATGCATGAAATCAAATGGTAGGTTTCCTTTAAAGAGTTTTTTTGATTAAAAAGATTTTAATCAATTCCACAGATTAAGTCTTCAATATCAGATTGGTGGATGTCCAACATCAGCAAAACCCACAGAACAGGAACAGCTATGTTATTGGTGCAGTGGTCAGAGCAGGTTACTGCAGGTCCAGGCCCATTTAATTGAAGTGGAGCTATCTCAGTAATTTGGTGCAGCCACTATACTGTGCACAGAGTGGTCTACTTCCTGTTCCACTGAGTTCTAATAGCTTTAAGCTATTTACTACGCCTGATTGGGCCAACGTGGATTTGCGCAAACAATTGTTACTACTTTTTACGTCACAACTCACATCTGGATTTAGGTGATAAACTCTCAACACTGCAGAAAATGTGACCATAGCATTGGGAGGCACAAAAAGGCACAAAATAAGTTGCAAAAGTATACATGTGCCATAAAAAGTCGCAAAAAACAACAGAAGAATCAGATACATGTGCCACATTCAATGAAAAACATGGCAAGAAGTTCCGATATTATTTCATAACTTTGCCCACAAGGCATTTACTCGTAGCCTGAATAAAAGTGTACGATGAGCTATCTGCAACAAAAACTCAAATAGAAAAGATATAATAACATGAAAAGATATATAACAAAATATAAAGTGAATAATTTTGTGTATTTTAAAAGCATATTAATAGCGGAAGATTAATTCAGGATGAGTAGAATGAGACATTACAATTATTTTGATACAGTGTCCAGTCACTTACCTGCAGTCCATGTACTATACTATTCATTACATATACTATATGTCATTATATGCTCATACATTACAATTGGTTTCCAATAATTTTTTAAAAAAATATTATAACTTTGTTGCTTACATCTTATAATGTTTTAGCAACAAAGAGCCCTGAAAGACTCTTCTAAAGAACATGTCTGGTGTTACACCAGATATTACCAGTGATATATGATTCTCCCACTCCCAGGGAGATTGACTCCTTCCCCAGTGGGGTCTCCTCAGCCACAGAAACTAGCTCTGAATCCTCCAGGTCATCTATGGAGACACAAAGGATGGATAGTCTTCATACAAACTGCAACAAAATGCCATCTTCACAAAAAATGTGTTTTGAATAAAATGTATTAGCTTTAAAATTGATGGTATATCCTTAGGACAGGTCATCTACATTGGATTTGTGGGGTCTAACTCTCCCCCCCCCCCATTTATCAATTATTTGAAGGGACCATGTCATTCATGATATTAAATCAATGGCGGAGCTATGCTATTCCAGTGGGCTCAATGTGATAGGCTGCAATGCCAGACACAGCCACTGTTAAATATATGGCGCTATGCTATATAAGCAGCATATATAATGGGGTGGAGGTTTGTTAAACAGCTGATCAGCAGGGGTGCTGAGCATCAGACCCCCAATTTATCCCAGGACAGACCACTTATTTAAACAAACAAGTTTAAATTTTAAAATTTTAAAATTCTTTAAATTTTAAAATTCTTTAAAGTATTATATGAGAGGATCTATTGAATATTTTCTACTTCTTTATTGAAACAATTGTATATTAGTTTATTTGCTAATTGATTTCCAAAATAAAGTATAGTAAGCCTTACAAAGGCAACTCATAGAATTTTCAGCAGATTTGACAATTTAACATGAATCTATCACCATATATTTCCTTGTTCCCTCCAGTGTTGATCAAGAAAGAAGAGAAAATACTGACAAATCATATCCTTTAATAAGCTTAAAGGAACATCATTAAACTACTAGCACCTGAGATACGATCTGAAATCTTTTTTCAGGTTTCCCTCTTTTATGTGAAATCTCGCCTTTTCTATAAAAAAAATCTACTCCAAATGAGCAGAGCAGAGGTGGAAGGTGGAAATGAGCAGAGCAGAGTCAAGTTTAGATGCTGCGGCCGGAGGGTTATTACAGATGCCCCTATCTCCAATTCTATACCTAGAAACCTGATATCTGCATCTCCAGCTCTGTAGCACAGGACCACAAGTGATCTCATGTCATCTAAAATTTGAGATTCTTAACTTAAATATGACTTATAAAACTTCCCTTCAGCCTCTAAAAGTGACTCATCTCTCACAATAAATTACTCTTTATAGCAGGGGGCTGGTAGTTAAATTGGGTCCCTTTGAGGACCCTTTAAAGTTCAAATTTTTTGTAAAGTTGATTTCTTCTAATTCTTCAAATACTTGACATGAAATTAAGAAGAGTGTGGATACTTTCTTCTAAGTGCTCCACAAAGTTCACTTACAGCTCTAAATTTGTGAAGAAACATTAGAGCAAGAACTAGGAAAAAAGGGACACATTCACCTAAAGAACTTTATAGCTGATTCAGACTTGTCTCACAGCGGCCAGAAACAAGAAGAAATTATTTGCACTTTGACTAAAGATGTTTTTTTCTGTATTTAGAATATAATAGAGACCTGGATAGGACCTGTTCTGTCCCATGATCTATACCACACTAATCTCCAGGAAAATAAAGAAAAACTATTTTAAAGGAAACCTTCCATCCATCATCAAAATCCATCATGATAAACCAGTTCCACTTAGATCCAGGCACTGTGAATGTCGTAATCTTCTTATATTTGTTCTCAATGGCCTCCTTCCTTCTAAAATCAACCTTTAAAGGACACCTGTCATCAGGTCTCTGCCACTAGTCCTGTCACTACTACCTGTTGGAGCAGCTCACAAGGATCCATCCCAGCCTTTATCTAGTTATTTCATACATTAATCATTATAAAATCATATTTTCATTATTATGTAAATGAAGCTGGTCATGTGGTCAGAGGCAGTGATATCACCCCTGTTACCCCTCCCCTCTCCTCCCCCTGCTCATGTCTGTGTGTAATGTATAGTAAAGCATGGCTAGTGTGTGTGCTGCATCTGCTGACATGCTGCATCCTCCTAATACACAGAGACACAGACATCAGCTTCACAAGTACCTGACATGTTCTGCTATAACAAGGCTGCATCCTGGAGCTGTTGTATCTCTTCTATACAAACACAGGCTGCAGGGGGCGCCAGCACCAGGAAGCACATGGAGGGGCCATTACACTATTATACAGGCTGTCAGTCAAGCACTGGGGGTGTGGCTGTGACTCCCATTCATGAATGAGCTGGACAGCTTGAATATGATAATGACTCATTGGACATCTCGCAGTTCATTTGCATACAGCTTTAGGACCTCATTGCTTAAGTTTACAGGGGGGTTATTTTGCATGAAGGGTTCTCTTTAAAATTAAAACTTCACTGGCTATTAGACAGTTTCACACTCCCTCCTGCTCCCTTGCCACTTCCCCCCTCCTAGTGTAGCTAAATCATTAGCATAATTTAAAAGTTTATTTTAGAAGGAAGATGGGTAATAATTATAAGACGATTACCACAGTCATGTTGTCCTGATCTATGAGTAAGTTTCCCTGGTTTATTATGCCTGATTTTGATGGTAGATTTTCATTAACTCTATAACTTAAACGTATGAGAGTGTGTTATTATCAAAGATAGACAAAAAGTCATGGTCAAGACCTACCCAGTAAAGTGGCATTTTGATTGTCCTTAAAATTGACCCACGTTTTAGATTAATCGTTTATCATAACCTACTGACTTTGAGTTCCGACTACTGGGACACTCAGCAATCACGTGAACAGGGGTCTGAATGGAGCGGCAGGTCACACATGTGGACAGCACTGGCAGTGGTCCAAAAGACCTCATCAACATCTATCAGCGACTATAGATAACTATAACTTAAATGGCTTGTAAATAATTGATTTTAGTTGTGTAATAAAAAGTTATAATTTTTCTGTATTAACTTGCTGTACTAATTCCTTGTGGGATTTCTGCTTGCTGTCATTCTATAGAAAGCTTCTATGTTTACTTCCAGTGGATAGAAATTTGTCCGTGGTCATGTGCTGTCACACAGGTGCAAGAGCCGTTATTACAACACACTGCTCTGATTACTCTCTGTGCTACTAATGAGCCGTGCACCTGTGTGACCATGGTCAGATTTCTATCCACTGGAAGTAAACACAGAAGTTTTCTATAGAATGACAGCAAGCAGAGATCTAGAGAACTGTGAGGAATTGATACACAAACTATATTGGGAAATTGGAAAAAAATTCTTATACAAACCATATAAATTATTTGCTGAAAGTGGACAACCCCTTTAAGTCAAACTTTTAAAGGTTCATTATGAAATTTCTCTAATGCCTTTCCTGCAGAGACAAGGGGGGTTTATGCATAGAACTATGGATCAAAAATGCATTGAAGTTTTTTTTGAACAATGCTTAATCTAAGGCCTATTGGAGGGAGGGAGGTATCAACTCTAAAATATCTCTGTCTAGCTTTTTAATGGCAACACACTTTAAACAGCTTTAGCATAGATCAGCGGAAGTGCATATGAAAACTACTGTACTGGAGTATATAAAAGTTTATGAAGAAGGTAGGTGGAGGAGTGAGCAGGAGTCACAGCAGATATGTCTCCACCCCCCCAGTTGAAGGGGAAATTAAAATTACTTTCAATATAGGGAAAACTACTAGGAAATGTAACCATGCAGGTAATATAGTCAGAAATGACATCATTCATTATGTACAACCACTGATTTTTTTACATTTCCTGAAAGGATAGGTATTCTTTAAATACCTTTAACATGAAAATAGGTCATAGAAAATGATATGCCCAAGGCTCACTCTCTCCCATTATATTCTGTCTTGAAATAGGTCTGACATAACAGGTCTGACAGCCAGTCAGTCTGCTTCCATCTCTAGGGTACTGCTTTACAGTATGATAGCATGAATGGTCCAACCATTTGTAGATGGCTATGCTTCATGCATGATGGCTACATATAGGTTTTAATGTTCCTGTATCAGGATCGCAAGTGCCCAGGCTACATTTTTCTGATGTGCAATATTCAGAGTCTATGTGCCATATATGATTGGACACTAGAGCTGTTACTGACATGTAATAGGCATGTGTAATGAAAATTATCCCAACACTGCATTTTAGGAGTTTAAAGTGTAAAAACTCTCTACCACAATGAATGAAGTGTTCTCCACTGGTGTATTAAGCTCTAGATGATTGTTTTTCAAGGCAGTGTATATAGAGATAACAATTTTAATGACTTGACCCCTACAATTTGGAAATCCTCAAGACTTCACTTATTGGGGTTCCCCACTGACATTTTTAGAAAATGATGCTCCAGAGCAGAAATCAGATCTTCATGCAGGCCCATTCTTATATGTTGAATGAATAACATATAAGATCTAATAACAAGAGAAAAATCCTGAGAGTTTGTAGTATCACCTATCAACAGAGCACAGCCGAAAAACATGGTGTTTGGTGGAAGGTATATAAAGAACTAACTACGCACAACTCTAATCCCCGGAAGAAGCTGTCAGGGCGAAACTCGGAGTTGGGCATAAATTGTCTGTGTGAATGTGGTTTTAAAGCGGTATTCTTATATGTACTCAGGCTAACAATATAACACATTCTCTAATTCGCTTTTATTAACAAAAATGCTATCAGTCCTGCTGTACACAATTTCAGTTGCCTCTAGACACGACCCTGTAACTTCTGACTTTGGGTCGGGGGCCAACTTGTATGAGATCATGCTGCTGAGTTTCAGTCTGTCTTTGCTGTGTAGCTGTAGCCACACCCCCTGCAGGGAGCTCAGAGACACTCACTGATTACATTCTGTCAGCACATGGTGAGCAGAGAGAGAAGCTGCAAACTACAATCTACAAGGATATAAGTGATCCAGGGGAAGGGGGAGGCAGGCACATGTCTGTCAGATGTAGCAGAGCAGTGTAATGTAACCGTATAATGGTCTATCAGCCTCTGTGTAATTATCTCATACATCTATGATGTGTCTCATCTCTCTTTCTATGTGTCAGTGTGTTAGTACAATGTCAGAAGCCAATGATGAAAGTGTATGTACACCTTGTACTCTGATAATATAACCACATTGTCACCCCACAAAACTAGATGGGTCATAATTAGAGATGAGCGAGCACTAAAATGCTCGGGTACTCGTTATTCGAGACGAACTTTTCCCGATGCTCGAGTGCTCGTTTCGAGTAACGAGCCCCATTGAAGTCAATGGGAGACTCGAGCATTTTTCAAGGGGACCAAGGCTCTGCACAGGGAAGCTTGGCCAAACACCTGGGAACCTCAGAAAAGGATGGAAACACCACGGAAATGGACAGGAAACAGCAGGGGCAGCATGCATGGATGCCTCTGAGGCTGCTTAATCGCACCATTATGCCAAAATTATGGGCAACAGCATGGCCATGACAGAGTGACAGAATGAAGCTAGATAGCATCTAAAACATCCAATAATTGACCCTGACACTATAGGGGACGGCATGCAGAGGCAGCGGCAGCAGCGGAAGGCTAGAGAGTGGCATGGCGACATACCCTAAATGGACTCAGGCTTCAAACCAATGGGTAGCAGAGAGGAACCAAAGAAGGTGAGCAAGAAGCGCTCAAATAATATTGGTACATGATAAAAGTTTGCCAGTATATTTTGTGGATTACACAGCAGGGTGGCGACAAAGTTAACATGGAAGCCATGAAAACAATCCAAAATTCTGCCTGACACAGCTCGTTTGATAAGGGGACGATGTATGGAGGCAGTGAACTAGTAGTAGATTAAAGGTACTGCAGTTAAAACTATGTTAGTTGGTTCTTGGCATGGAGCTGGCGCTCCGCTGCCAGGCGAGCTTTCGCCAATCCAAGCCCCTGTCTCTAGGCTACTCCCCAAACAGCACTTCTAAGAACCTTTCGGATAAGATCAAGTGTAGTAGCGTTCTTATAAGTTTGGGATATGGCGGGTGAGGGGAATGTAAACATCTGCGCAAGAAGCGCTGAAATAATATCCGTAAATGAAAAAAGTTTTCCAGTATATTTTGTGGCTTACACAGCAGGGTGGCGACAAAGTTAACAAGTTTGATGTGGAATGCCCTGCAATAGCTCTTGGGCGGTGTGCCTTTTATCACCTAGGCTCAGCAGTTTGAGCACCGCCTGCTGTCGCTTAGCAACGGCGCTGCTGCTGTGCCTAGAGCTACCGACTGATGGCGCCATGCCCACGGATGGTAATTCGGAGGAGGAGGAGGTGGAGGAGGGGTGGGAGGATTTGGAGGTATAGTAGGCCTTTGAGACCTGGACCGAGGTAGGCCCCGCAATCCTCTGCGTCGGCAGTATATGACCAGCCCCAGGGTCAGACTCGGTCCCAGCCTGCACCAAGTTAAGTGTAGTAGCGTTCTTATACGTTTGGGATATGGCGGGTGAGGGGAATGTAAACAGATGCGCAAGAAGCGCATGATGCGCATGGAGCTGGCGCTCCGCTGCTAGGCGAGCTTTCGCCAATCCAAGCCCCTGTCTCTAGGCTACTCCCCAAACAGCACTTCTAAGAACCTTTTGTATAAGATCAAGTGTAGTAGCGTTCTTATAAGTTTAGGATATGGCGGGTGAGGGGAATGTAAACAGATGCGCAAGAAGCGCATGATGCGCATGGAGCTGGCGCTCCGCTGCTAGGCGAGCTTTCGCCAATCCAAGCCCCTGTCTCTAGGCTACTCCCCAAACAGCACTTCTAAGAACCTTTTGTATAAGATCAAGTGTAGTAGCGTTCTTATAAGTTTAGGATATGGCGGGTGAGGGGAATGTAAACAGATGCGCAAGAAGCGCATGATGCGCATGGAGCTGGCGCTCCGCTGCTAGGCGAGCTTTCGCCAATCCAAGCCCCTGTCTCTAGGCTACTCCCCAAACAGCACTTCTAAGAACCTTTTGTATAAGATCAAGTGTAGTAGCGTTCTTATAAGTTTAGGATATGGCGGGTGAGGGGAATGTAAACAGATGCGCAAGAAGCGCTGAAATAATATCCGTAAATGGTAAAAGTTTGCCAGTGTATTTTGTGGATAACACAGCAGGGTGGCGACAAAGTTAACAACTTTGATGTGGAATCCATGAAAACAACCCAAATTTCGGCCTGACAAACCTCGTTTGATAAAGGGACGATGTATGGAGGCAGCTATATGGACGACTTTTGGAGGTAGCAATGGAGACAACGTGTGGAGGCTGCTATGGAGACAATTCAATTTGGATAGTGCCTGTATGTGGCAGTCCAAAAAATTTTTCAAACCAGAGGAGCAGGTAGGTGGCCCTCCAGAAAAATGGAATAGATTGAGTGCCTGTATGTGGCAGTCCAAAAAATTTTTCAAACCAGAGGAGCAGGTAGGTGGCCCTCCAGAAAAATGGAATAGATTGAGTGCCTGTATGTGGCACTCCCAAAAATTGTTTAAAACAGAGGACCGTGTCGGTGGCCCTCCAGAAAAATTAAATGCATAAAGTACTATACCTAGAGCCAGTGGGTCCTGTCAAAAAACAGCCAGTTTCCTCTGCTTTACTGTAGAAAGAGGAGGAGAAGGAGGAAAATGAGGAGGAGGAGGAGTGGATAAATTATTCAGGTTGAGCTTCCTTCACCTGCTGGAGATTTGAAATTAGGAGAAATCCATGCTTTATTCATCTTGATAAGCGTCAGCCTGTCAGCGCTGTCAGTCGACAGGCGTGTACGCTTATCGGTGATGATGCCACCAGCTGCACTGAAAACCCGCTCTGACAAGACGCTAGCGGCAGGGCAGGCAAGAACCTCCAAGGCGTAGAGCGCCAGTTCGTGCCACATGTCCAGCTTTGAAACCCAGTAGTTGTAGGGAGCTGTGTGATCATTTAGGACGATGGTATGGTCAGCTACGTACTCCCTCACCATCTTTCTGTAAAGATCAGCCCTACTCTGCCGAGACTGGGGACAGGTGACAGTGTCTTGCTGGGGTGACATAAAGCTGGCAAAAGCCTTGTAAAGCGTACCCTTGCCAGTGCTGGACAAGCTGCCTGCTCGCCTACTCTCCCTCGCTACTTGTCCCGCAGAACTACGCACTCTGCCGCTAGCGCTGTCAGAAGGGAAATACTGTTTCAGCTTGTGCACCAGGGCCTGCTGGTATTCATGCATTCTCACACTCCTTTCCTCTCCAGGGATGAGAGTGGAAAGATTTTGCTTGTACCGTGGGTCCAGGAGAGTGAACACCCAGTAATCGGTGCTGGAATAAATTCTTTGAACGCGAGGGTCACGGGATAGGCAGCCTAGCATGAAATCTGCCATATGCGCCAGAGTACCAACGCGTAAGAATTCACTCCCCTCACTGGCCTGACTGTCCATTTCCTCCTCCTCCAACTCCTCCAACTCCTCTTCTTCTGCCCATACACGCTCAACAGTGTAGGACTCAACAATGGTCCCCTCTTGTGTCTCGCCAACATTCTCCTCCTCTTCCTCCTCATCCTCCTCCACCTCCACCTCCTCCGATATGCGCTGAGAAACAGACCTAAGGGTGCTTTGGCTATCAACAAGGGAATCTTCTTCCCCTGTCTCTTGTGAGGAGCGCAAAGCTTCCGACTTCATGCTGACCAGAGAGTTTTTCAACAGGCCAAGCAGCGGGATGGTGAGGCTGATGATGGCGGCATCGCCACTGACCATCTGTGTTGACTCCTCAAAGTTACTCAGCACCTGACAGATATCAGACATCCACGTCCACTCCTCATTGTAGACTTGAGGAAGCTGACTGACCTGACTACCAGTTCTGGTGGAAGTTGACATCTGGCAGTCTACAATGGCTCGGCGCTGCTGGTAAACTCTGGATAACATGGTCAGTGTTGAATTCCACCTCGTGGGCACGTCGCACAACAGTCGGTGAGCGGGCAGTTGGAGGCGGCGCTGCGCTGCCCTGAGAGTGGCAGCATCTGTGCTGGACTTCCTGAAATGCGCACAGATGCGGCACACCTTCGTGAGCAAATCAGACAGATTGGGGTATGTCTTGAGGAAACGCTGAACTATCAGATTTAACACATGGGCCAGGCATGGCACATGTGTCAGTCTGCCGAGTTGCAGAGCCGCCACCAGGTTACGGCCGTTGTCACACACAACCATGCCTTGCTTCAGGTTCAGCGGTGCCAGCCACAGATCAGTCTGCGCCGTGATGCCCTGTAATAGTTCTTGGGCGGTGTGCCTTTTATCGCCTAGGCTCAGCAGTTTGAGCACCGCCTGCTGTCGCTTAGCGACGGCACTGCTGCTGTGCCTAGAGCTACCGACTGATGGCGCCATGCCCACGGTTGGTCGTTCGGAGGAGGAGGTGGAGGAGGGGTGGGAGGAGGAGGAGGCATAGTAGGCCTCAAACACCTGGACCGAGGTAGGCCCCGCAATCCTCGGCGTCGGCAGTATATGACCAGCCGCAGGGTCACACTCGGTCCCAGCCTCCACCAAGTTAACCCAATGTGCCGTCAGAGATATATAGTGGCCCTGCCCGGCAGCACTCGTCCACGTGTCCGTGGTCAGGTGGACCTTGTCAGAAACGGCGTTGGTCAGGGCACGGATTATGTTGTCTGACACGTGCTGGTGCAGGGCTGGGACGGCACATCGGGAAAAGTAGTGGCGGCTGGGGACCGAATACCGAGGGGCGGCCGCCGCCATGAGGCTGCGAAAGGCCTCTGTCTCTACTAGCCTATAGGGCAGCATCTCCAGGCTTAGCAATCTGGAAATGTGCACATTAAGGGCTTGGGCGTGCGGGTGGGTTGCACTATATTTGCGTTTCCGCTCCAGCGTCTGGGGTATGGAGAGCTGAACGCTGGTGGATGCTGTGGAGGATCGTGGAGGTGACGATGGGGTTTTTGTGGCAGGGTCCTGGGCAGGGGGCTGACTATCAGCTGACACAGGGGAAGGAGCAGTGGTGTGCATGGCCGGAGGTGAACGCGCTTGTTGCCACTGAGTGGGGTGTTTAGCATTCATATGCCTGCGCATACTGGTGGTAGTTAAGCTAGTAGTGGTGGAACCCCTGCTGATCCTGGTTTGGCAAATGTGGCACACCACAGTCCGTCGGTCATCCGGTGTTTCCTTAAAGAACCTCCAGACTTCTGAAAATCTAGCCCTCGCCGCAGGAGCCCTCGCCACGGGAGCTTCACTAGTTGACACATTTGGCGCTGATGCACCAGCTCTGGCCCTGCCTCTCCGTCTGGCCCCACCACTGCCTCTTCCAACCTGTTCTGGTCGAGGACTCTCCTCCGTCTCAGAAGCACTGTGTTCACCCGGCCTCTCAACCCAGCTTGGGTCTGTCACCTCATCATCCTCCGATCCCTCAGTCTGCTCCCCCCTCGGACTTCCTGCCCTGACAACAACTTCCCCACTGTCTGACAACCGTGTCTCCTCATCGTCGGACACCTCTTTACACACTTCTTCCACTACGTCAACAAGGTCATCATCACCCACAGACTGCGACTGGTGGAAAACCTGGGCATCAGAAAATTGCTCATCAGCAACCGGACAAGTGGTTTGTGACTGTGGGAAGGGTCCAGAAAACAGTTCCTCAGAGTATGCCGGTTCAAATGGCAAATTTTGCTGGGAGGGGGCAGACTGGGGGGGAGGAGGCTGAGGTGCAGGAGCTGGAGGAGTGCCGATTTCGGTGACATGGGTGGACTGCGTGGAAGACTGACTGGTGGACAAATTGCTCGAAGCATTGTCGGCAATCCACGACATCACCTGTTCGCACTGTTCTGGCCTCAACAGTGCTCTACCACGAGTCCCAGTAACTTCAGACATGAACCTAGGGAGTGTAGCTCTGCGGCGTTCCCCTGCTCCCTCATAAGCAGGTGGTGTCTCACCCCGCCCAGGACCACGGCCTCTGACCCCTGCAGTAGTTGGACGCCCACGTCCCCGCCCTCGTCCTCTACCCCTAGCCCTCGGGTTAAACATTTTGAAAATGAGAGTTATAACTTGTATTTTTTTTTTAACTTTTTTTTTTTTTTTTTTTTTTTTTGTGTTTTTTAGTTTTTAAAACCAAACGATGCTATCCTATTGCTATGGCTATTTTCTAGCCAAGTATTACAGCACACTACTATGCCAGATGAGATGACGCTGAGTTATGAAAAAAATAAACGTAAAATAAAAAGAAACTGGCAGACTGTGCCTAATTGAAATACAACCCCGGGCCCTAATAAATTTTCCCACTTCGGTCTTTGCGATGGATATGTGCGTCACTAAAACACAGTGGTCGCAAGTCTGACTCCAAATTGCTCCCAATTTGATAGTAGATGCACTGCAGCAAGTACAGCCACCAGCAGATCAACCAGAAATCAAATATATATAACGCTACTGCAGGCGTAATTAAGACGTTTGTATTCTCCTATGGCTATTTTCTAGCCAAGTATTACAGCACACTACTATGCCAGATGAGATGACGCTGAGTTATGAAAAAAATAAACGTAAAATAAAAAGAAACTGGCAGACTGTGCCTAATTCTACTCAAACCCCTAATAAATTTTCCCACTTTGGTGTTTGAGGTGGATATGTGTGTCACTAAGAGCTAAACACAACGGTAGCAAGTCCCCCTGCTAATTCCTCACAATATGGTACTAGCTGCAAATAAAAAAAAAAAAAAATTATAACGTTATTGTAGCCCTAAGAAGGGCTGTTGGGTTCTTTAAGAATCACTCCTGCCTAACAGTAAGCTAATAGAACACCCTAACGCTTTCCCTGAGCAGCAGCAGCTCTCTCCCTAGCGGCATCCAGACAGAGAATGATCCGAGCAGCGCGGGCAGCGGCTAGTCTATCCCAGGGTCACCTGATCTGGCCAGCCAACCACTGCTATCTACGTGTAAGGGTACCACGTCATGCTGGGTGGAGTGCAGAGTCTCCTGGCTTGTGATTGGCTCTGTTTCTGGCCGCCAAAAAGCAAAACGGCGGGAGCTGCCATTTTCTCGAGCGGGCGAAATACTCGTCCGAGCAACGAGCAGTTACGAGTACGCTAATGCTCGATCGAGCATCAAGCTCGGACGAGTATGTTCGCTCATCTCTAGTCATAATGTGTCTGCTTAGAGAGTCCCTGCCCACAACCTGGGATTTTGCACTGAGCAGCTGAGAGAGAGATAGAAGCTAAAACAGCAACAACACTGAGTAAATTTGTAAAGTAAAGGGTTAAAATTATCTTTATTGTGTTAACATCACTAGGGGATCTAAATATGAGAATTTTCTTTCGTGGGAAAATCCCTTTAAACTATGGGCCTGTTTTAATTACAATGTTTGGAAGTAGAATAAAGTTTTTTTTATCTGACTGAGAGTGTAAGCTCTGCTGCGCTATGTTATGTTGAATTGTTGTCCCATATATGGTGCTAATGCTGGGAGCTATAGAAGTGGAGTAGGACAGAACCTTTGTCCTGTTGAGGAGGATTCCTGGCCGGAGGATTGTTGGGTGAGTACCAGACCTACCCACGTTTTCAAGTGTTCTCCATTGAAAGGTGATACTACAAACTTTCGGGATTTTTCTCTTTAAAGAGGGACAATGGTTCACTATCCCTACTTCAAGCATCAGACCTGGAAGCCCTATGTACTGTTTTTTTGGGGCTTATAGAGAAGGAGGTTGTTTATTTTTACCATTCTAATATGTACCTTCTGCATACACATTTCTGCAGCTACTACCTGCATACTTGGCAGCCAGATCATCACTTCAAAGGGAGAGGGGAGCAGGGAAGTCAATGCCTCATGAACATTTATTTATTATCAACTTTTAACCGAAAAACTGGCCGATTTTTTTTTCCCCATTGCTGTGCCTGTTGCACCTTATTTATGAAGTGTCTGCGCCATAATAACGGTGGTTTTCCAACACTCACAAATTGTCCTTTTTGGGGGCGTAAAATCTAACACTTTTCCTGCACATCTAATTTTCCACTTTAATGAATGGGGAGACAGTTCTAAATCATTAATCCCTTGCGCCACAATCTTACATTCCACTGAAAATTATAGCGCACATTTATATTATACCCCAAATTGATAAATGCCTACCAATGTGTCTTCTATATTCCCCATACTATATCCTATACTTAAATGTTATCACTAGCATCTTAAGACTTTTGCCATATATGATATTGTTTCTCATTATACAGTAATTCATAATAATTCATACAGTCTCAAATACTGAAAACTGCTATAAAGCTCAACCACAGCTTTCAACCTTAGAGTAAACAATTTAATTAAGGGACCATGAAACTCAAGCATGATAAACCGGGGACACTTACTTATAGATTCAGGCACCATAACAGTGGTAATCTTCTTACATTTGTTAACCACAACCTTTAAAATTATGCTAAAGAACCCAAACGGCTCTGGTGGGTATTTCTAGAGAACCTCAGTGCTTTAGCTTCACAGGCTGTTACAATGAGCAGAGTAGGTCTCATCTCCCTTTGAACTTTCTGCTGCTGTTAGATTATGCAAAGTAAGGTGGGAGAAAGGAGGTTTTGGCTGAAACATGTTATGCTCTGTGAATCTGTGGCAGTGAGGGGCTATGGTTATGCCAACAGAGAACCTTTAGGTTCTTTAATATAATTTTAAAAGATAATTTTAGAAGGAAGTAGGCCATGGCTAACACATATAGGGAAAATACCACAGTCCTGGTGCCTAGATCTATGACCAAGGGCCCCTTATTTATCATGCTTGATTTTGATGTCCTTTAATGATGTCCGTTATCATCAAGCATGATAAACGAGGGACACTTACTAATAGATTCATGCAATACAATTATGCTAATGAGTCAGAACGTTTCTGGGGGCATTACCAGATCCCCTCCATGCTCTGGATTCACATGCTGTTAGACTGTGCTGACCACTTCCCCTATTTTGTTGTGTGCTGAAACTTCCTCTGCTGTAGTGAGATGACAGAAGGCAGAGGGAGGGGGGAGTGCTGAGGGAGCAGCCTGACATTATATCAGGCTGTGAAGCTGCAGCACAGTGGAGCTCAAGTAACAACCCCAGGAACTCTTTGGGCTCATAAGCATAATTTTAAATGTTGATTTTAGACAGAAGGAGGCAATATATAACCAATAAAACAAGATTACCACAGTCACAGTGCCTGGATCTATGAGTAGGTGTCCCTGGCTTATCATGATGGATTTTGATGGTAGATTTTTCTTTAAGGTCTGAAAAACTTTACAACAGAATTTCTGGTGATTTTTTCAGCATATAACACAAGCTTACCTGGTAACTACATCATGCATGCTTGAAAGAAGAATAAAGCACTGCATATTAATAACCATTCTCAGAATATTTCACTACAATGATAACACAATAACATATAAAGAGTTTCTCTGGTTTAGATTTCACCCGGAGTTTCTATGACCATTGTCTATAATTTGATTGTTAGGTGTTTTAGGTAAGGTTAGAAGAGACGTGTAGTTAGCTGCATTTCACTTTTGTTATTTAGAAGCGATTTCATGAAATTAAACTGGAACTGTTTTCCAGGCACAACCACAGCCACGTGACCCTCCTGTAATCTGAATGGGGCTTGAAGAAATTCCTACACATGCAACATAAACTGTATTGATGGGATTTTTACTTTAGTTGCAGGAATCTACAGTGTCCAGAAATGCTATTTCAGGTGCAAATGTTTTCATGCTTCCTGATGTAAAATACCACATAAAAAAATCCAAACTCTACTGCTACCGAAGGAATCATGTGGCTGTAGCTGGAGAAATTGGCACATGCACCATCATGGTACATTATACTCTGTTAGCAAGGGCAATGATATTTGTAGTACTGCAGATAAACAGGAGTTTAGTAACTTCATCAACACTTTAGGATGCCAAAAATTCTAAAACATATTTACTGTACAGGCAGTCCATGACATTAAAGAGGAGCTGTCACCCTTAAAAATGGCACTGGGAGCTGCTTACTAAAGTAAGCAGTTCCTAGTGCTAGAACAGAGGCAGTAGTGTTACCCTGCTAGCGTTATGGGAAACCTCCGATAACGCTAACAAACACTGCTGCGCTGTACACTAGGAACGCCGGACCGCTCTCAAAGTTGTCCGGCGTATTCATGAGGGGGTGTTCCGAGGCGCTGCCTCTTCCCCAGATCGCTCTGCTCACTGCATAGGCCAGCATTGACTGATGCGTTTCTTTCAGCAGTCACCGACCCTAATCCTGCCACCTCATGAATACGCCGGACCGCTTTGAGAGTGGTCCGGCATTTCTAGTGTACAGCGCAGCAGTGTATGTTAGCGTTATCGAAGGTTTCCGATAACGCTAGAAGTGTAACACTGCTGGGCCTGTTGTGGCACTAGGAGCTACTTACTTAAGTAAGCAGCTCCTAGTGCCGTTTTTGAGGGTGACAGGTACTCTTTAAGAGCACTCTTTACATACGACCCCTAGATACAAACCCCTGTGCCAAATGTGACCTCTCTGCATGTTGTTATTTTACTGAACTTTGACCCAGGCACCTTTCATCACTCTTATGTGAACCATTAAAGGTTCACATAAGAGTGATGAAAGGTGTCTGCTATAAAGCTTTATTTTTCACCTTGAATTATGAAAATTAGAGGACTTGGAAAAGACATGGGTAAACTTTAGAAATGTCTCCCCCTAAAGAGAGAAGGTAAAACTTATAACACATGAGCCAATCCACCCTTAAAAGAAAATAATTTCCTTTTGACTCCAATAGTATTTAAACAGTTTACTCTAAATTCCCATAAACCTTAATGTTACTTTGTTGTAAGAAGACCCAGATTTCTTCTTTCTTTCATTTCTACAAGTTAATCATGCCCTCTCTTCTCGTCTTTCTTCATAACTTATATCCTCCATGGCTCTTGTATTGTTCTTATATGTATTTTTTCCAACTCCTGGCCATCCTTCATATACAGTATCTATTTCCCTGAATGAGATTCATTATGATACATAACAAATTGGATCAATCTTATCCTTCATGGATGTGGTGAAAACCAAGCCTATGCCATGTATACACAAAAGTAATTCAATTTCAATTTCCACTTCGTAGTGGGGGATTTATTATTGCGGTTTATGTCTATGTTTGGCGTTGTTTTGGAGCAGTTGTGTTACAAATGCTGTTTTGCGCCAAATGAACATTGGGCAGTGCAAAGTCACTTTGACATAGACCCTGCTGGCGCCAAATTCATTATTTGCATAGACTAGTTTGCACAATATGACTGAATTCATGATTTGGGATGTGGCACAAATTTTCATTTTGGTGCAAATTTACGCCTGTCCGCACCCTGGTCTATGTTGCGACTTTTGTTGGTGTTTTTGCAACTTTTCATGCAACTCACACAGCAAAAAACACTTCCTGCTGATTTTTCAGGGGCCAATGCCACTTTAATTAATCTGACTGCAGTGAACTCCAATGACAGATATAGAACTGTTGTAAGGAGCCAATCTAATTATAAATTCCCCCCATAGAGTACAGTGTCATTTTTGGGAGAGAAACATTGACCATCAATTTTGTTCCACTACTACCGCTTATGACCATATGACTCCACAGCCACAGTGATAGAAAGTTTACCACAATCGAAACACTAAGTCTGACTGCCAAACACTGTTACTTGATGAAAAGCGTTAATGCTGAAAAGCGTCTATGAGCCCTGCTACTTTACAAGCTGTTCTAAAGTGGCTTAATTTGTACCAAAATAGTGGTGCACATACATCTAGTTTGTATGGAACAATGCGGTATGGTTTAGCCAAGATGAAGAAGCACCATTATGCGCCAAAAAAATTCATCTAATACTTGGTGCATAGTTTATCGATATAACCCACTGAGAAAATTGTGACATATTTTAAGACTGGTCTCAGTTGATGCTGCCTCATCAGCACTTCAGTACCAATATGTTTGAATACAATATAACTGCACTAAATAATTTCTAAATGCACTAAAACACTAAATATGTAATGTATAACGTACAACTGCAGCAACTCAGAGACCCCCTCCCTCCTCCAGTCTCTTCCTGACTAACACAATATAGGTCTAAGCTTCCTGGACCCATGTGAACGGCACATAGCAGGGATATTAAGGCTAAACTTCACCCATACCACCGTTCTTTCTGGATTTAAGTGGATTTCGTAGCTTTAAACTAATTAGTGTAACGTGTTCTAGAATGTAAGATCACATGGACTTCGTCTTAATGGATACAGTATAGAGAAAATTTGTAACACTGATTTAAATTTGCATGTAGATGCGTTGTGTTGATTTGTAATGTACAGAGCTATAGAAGACAGAGGTATTTATCATGGAAATACACATGATGCATATTATGAATGAAGCCTATACTATATGAAGAATACACAGAATATAGTCAGAATGTTAATATATGAAAACCCAAGATATTTACTTGCCTGATGCCATTGTTCCCACACCGGGACATCCTTCTTGTCTGTGAGGACTGTCGCTCTGCCAGTGTGTCCAGCCGGCCAGGAATCCTGAGTCGGTGCTGTCCACAGATCCTCTACCTGCAGTGTACATTGAAGAGTGTAGAAAAAATGATAAGGAATCCTTCCTTCAGTAGATGATGCATAGTAACAGAGATGAAATCTCTCATCCCCAAGCCATTGCAGGCATACACTGGAAAAAACAGCTCAATGTCTTTGTTAGATATATGGAATGTGTCAGTAAAAGGGTTAATCTTTGCTGCCAAACGTGTGTTCTTGAGAATTATTGTCATTTTCTTATCAGCTTGCACTTCTATATCAGTCCCAATTCCCATCTATTTAAGGCTGGTATTTCAAGTACATGGGGTGGAGGGGGGGCTGTCAGTATCCATGGAGATATCTATGTTGAGAAAAGGTGAGCCTTGTTTACTGTAGGAACACGTCAGTAGGAAAAGCGTGGCTGAAAAAACAGAATTACACAAGAGAAAGAAAAGCATAGAATTTTAAGAATAAGAAGGAGCTGGCAAAAAAAATTCCAGAACACACCGCAGGAGCAAACGCAACTGCACATGGAAGCGACGCAGTCGAGTCTCTTAGTAGTCAGACAAGGATTCAACAGATTGTGGGAGGAATATTAGCTAATGGCTTTATTTATGCAGGAGAACAATTGTACAGGAAACTGACATCCATGGAGCAAACACTCATGAGATTCACGTCTTTAATGTAGGATTGTCCCTGAGGTTCCTGTTCCCGGGAAGATGCAGGAAAGTCAGGATTGATTTTCTTAAGATGTTCCCTAAATATACATTGTTCATGTTTTTATGATATTAAAGAATGGATTGTACAAATATGAGCACATACATATGTGGATAGTAGACAGTATATCCAATATGTCTAGTGTATGTCTAGAATATGTCTAGTGGATATAGTAAAAGTAACTACTGTACTTCTAAAAAAAAGAGAAAAATATATAGCACAAATCAAAAGAAGTCATTCCTGGTAATGCTGGTTGTGTTTCTCCATCCTACCATAGGACAAAAAGGTCTTAGGAAACTGTTTGCTAAATTTTTCATTTAAGTAAGGTTTAGTCCTTGAACCAGTTTCCTATTCCTAGAATAATTCACATGATAATTGACTTGTCCTCCCTTACATTAGAGGAAATCTACCATGAGAATCCATCATGATAAACCAGGGACACCTAATCATAGATCCAGGAAATGACTGTGGTGATCCTCTTATATTTGTTATCCATGGTCTCCTTCGTTCTAAAATCATTTTTTTTAATATGCTAATGAGCCTGAGGTCCATCTAGCCCATCTTCAATGAGTCTTTACACTATCTCAATCTCCCACTTCTCCCTCAGCACTTCTGAGGGCATTAAACTATTTGTTGGATATTAAAGGGGCATCATGCTTAAAGACCAATATACAGTGTGTGGGGCTAACTGACTAAGGAGATCTAATCACTCCATTTGGAGGGATTGGGGGTTGCACATAGGGGTGTCAAAGGTTTGCTATGTGGCCAAATCTTTCAAAATTATACCTCTGCTATCTATCTATGCACAGACATTTGAATTTAAAGACCAGATATACCCAAGTTCAGTATTTCCTCCACTGCCCTGAGCTGACCTTTCTGAGAACGACCCCCGCTGAGCCCCATACAGAATAAATGTTTTGAATAAAGTAGCCGTCCAATACAACATGAAAGAAAAGAATAAAGAGGTAATTGTTCAACTGTTCAACAATAAAAGCAATCTTACTGTTTTGACCACATTATTTTTTATTATATCAGAGTAAAAGTATATAATGTATCTACAAATCAAATTTTGGAACACCAACAACCAATTGTGATGATCTGTATCTTCTCAGATGTAGATAGAGGTTCTTTACTATCATACACCAGTTATGATAGCCCTGCAGTCCCTCTGGCCTCTTGAGGTATCCTGCGGGTGGCTGTGCCGCATGTTATTTCTACACCAGGTACAGCCAGCAAGTCACTGGCTGTATTGAGAGCGGTGGTGCAAGGACCTGAATGCCCTGTGCCGGACTGCTCCCCTGCTAGCTGCCCCCCCCCCTCCACGCCCCCCTTGGCAGGGAGCTGGCATGGAGGGGGAAATAATTGCAAATGCAAGCGATATGCCAGCATCCGCGATTATATCAGTTCTTCTATGCCAGTGTTCTGCTGCAGAAGCCCTGATAAATAAGCCCCAGAATGTCAGTGTTAATAGATGTGGCGTGCCAAGTATTGTTACCAGCCATTTACCAACAGATCGCACACAAGAAGCACTTTACGATTTAACTTCATATAATGTTAACCTCACTGGGATAGTAACAATCAGTTGTAGTCAATAGGATGTGTATCAGTGTACAGAATTCAACAGTATTTTAGCTCTGGCAAGGTGGTCAAGTATCTAATATCCTGTCCTAATGCTACAGGAGAAGAGACAGCGAGGTCAGCAGATGGGAAGAATCCAGCTCTCTCCAAGAAACGCCACTTAACAATCACTTTAAAACTCTAAAGGGAAGATGAAAGGCTTTAAAGTGATTAACTCTTCGAGATCAGGTTTGTGGATTATGCAGAAACATAACACTAAAGTCTATTCTGGGGGAAGTTAGTAATTGGATTATCTTTAGAATTATTATCAGTACAATTGTGATATATGGGATTTTACATAGGACTGCAGAAAGATATTCTCATTACAAGATGCATGGTTCAAGCTATGATGCCAGTGCAGAGAATTCAGCAGTCACATAGTCATGTAGTTAGTTACTTGATAAATTACACAGTATTCTGTCTTGTTTCCCATATGAACTAACCTGGACACCTGAAGAGTTTCGTCCCCAAGAAAATTCCCAAACAGCAGCCCATTGGTGTACGGGTCTGTTACAGCAGAGCAGTGGCAGCACCCTGGGTGCAGAGCAGTGACATGACTTTGCTGTGACAAAGTCCCAGTCCCTTGAACAATGCATCTTTTGACAGCACATCTGTAGGCTGGAGGAGGAGATAGAATGGCGGAGGCCTTGTGAAAGGAGAGTAAATGGCCTGGTTTATGCAGAATGAGTTCCCTGGCAACATGACACACTTTGCTTTTTGCTCCCACTCTTGCTTTTGGATTCTTTGAATTCTCTTCTTATTTTTGGATGTATTTTATGCATAAATGATCAATATTAGCCCTAAAATATATAATACTTAATAGTATTTATAAACTACCTGATCTGTAGAAATCGTGATGACTTGAAGACTGTACAAAAATAGTCTTCTCAATTATTGAATTTGTTTTTTGCATCCGTTAGTACGAGCCAGAAATAGGACACATTTTTTTGGCTAAAATTAACTGGTGCTGAAAACTGATGAAATAACAGAGATGTGAACTGGACCTTAGTGGGTCATGTGGTTTTGTAACAGTTTAATTATTACAATATTGCTGGTCTGACTCTAGAACAATTATTGTCTACATAATCATTACACACATTGGCAGTCTCTCTGCAGCATCAGGTTATTCTGTGTAAGCAATAGCTCCCTAAGGTCAGGGACACCCTTAAAGGGTATACTGCAGAATAGTGATGGACAGGCTGGCTCAAATGAGTAGTTTAATCCTCTTCACCCCAATTATTAACTGAGTGAATAATCATTTAGGGGTTAAGAGATCCATTGGCTCACTGCAGGGAGCTGCACATTGCCTCAACTCCCGTAGGTCATGTAAGGGAATTGGCTCTGTGAGCCAGCTCATTCATGAATGACCCATCACTACTGCAGGACATCGAAGACAAGCATCCAACAGCTAACCTACCCCTAGCAAAATCACATTTGAATAGTTAAAATCCCACCAGGATCTGCAAAAATACTCCCTGTATTCTACATGTCAGGCTAAATCACTACATTACTACTTCTATCCTAATAACATATGGGCACAGTATTATTACACTTCTTTCCCACATTTTCTGGGCATAGCGCAGTAATCCTGTTTACAAACGCACTGCTCAGTATTACTACACCTTTCTTACTTATCTGGGCATAACACAGTACCATTACATCTATCCCTTATAAATGGACACAGCACTATACTGCTACTGTACTCCTAATATATATTATCAGTACAGTACTCTTACAAACTTTTTTGTACAGGTGGTAATTTGGGGCCCACAGTGATAGCCGTTAAATTTAACCCCACAAGAAAATGGCGCAAATGCATTTTTTCACCAATTTCACTGCATTTGGAATTTTTTTTCCTGCTTCCCAGTACAAGGCATGGAATATTGAATACCATCACTATGAAGTGTAATGTATGTAGTGTTATGCAGAAAACAAGCCATCACACAGCTTTGTACATGGAAAAATAAAAAAGGTATAGATTTTTGAAGGGGTTAATGGAAAGTTTTCCTTACATATGTCAACATGGGAAGCCATTTTAACATAAAATATTAAAGCTTTCTGCATGTTTTGGCATGGATCCAATGGTCATGGAGGCTCAGATGTAAGACAGGAAATGTGGATGAAAATATTCAGAAATATCATTACATTACATTTTAAAGTACTGGGGATAGCCAGTATCTACCACTATATGGTCACTGTATGGTGGTAATATTGGTATACCTGAGTTGGGGGTCCATCTGGGAAGGTCTTGGCCCCACCCCATTCTGAACCCCTAACTATAACTCTGTTTATGGTATATATTCATGCTATATATTATATGTCTCTAAAAGATGCCAGTCTCACCTTTGGGAGAATGGGACTCCCCTGACCCTTATCTCGCAGCTTCAGCGAATAGAGGGGTTGTTATAAATACTCAGGTCAAGAAAATAGCTGCGGTCTATAGAAGTGAATGGAGAGAGCCATACATGTGCCCCTACTTCTTTGTTCACTGCAGGCACAAGATGGATCATTGTGGATATACCATAAATGCCTCAGATGGGATTATCCCATTAATACATCATACACACTTTCTCCACTAGATTCCATAGGGATCTGCAACAACCCTGCCATTGGCAGGCTGGTTGTTGCAAATAGCTCCCTCTCCAGGTCAGGAGCTGTTAGGAGTAGTCATGAACCCACTAGGATGTTTCTAGAACTTGGAATATTGTGTAATTGCAATTGTAGCTACTGCCTGGTAAGGCAATAAATGAACATTGTGACATGTGATTGTCAAATGATGTTCTTGCAATGAAAGCTGGAAGGTGATTGGATAGGTGCTACCACCTGATCAGGGAGTATATGAACCCCTGCTGGGGGGATGCACATGGTCAGAGTGAGAGACTGCATCTTAGAGTGAGTCCTTGTATAGAGTCAGCCGTCAGAACCACATGCAAGGTCTGTCTGCCATAGCTAGGATCCTAATTCCAGGAACTCAGGGCAAGTCCAGAGATTAAAGCCCAGGATTCAGCTCCACCACCCAGACTCAGTTCCTTCTGCACCAGCCCAACCTGAACCTGCTGTTATCATTTTGGCCGTTGCCTGCTGTTCAATAAAGAACTGTAAGTTGATTTACACAACGTGGCCTCCGTCTGATCCCCGGATACGTCTGCTTTCCACCACAGGCTTCCCCATCCATCACCTAGGGATTCATCCTACAGACACATCAGGGGTTACTCCAGGGAGAAACCATTGCATCAGCCTCTCCCTCCATATTTCTTGCACACAACACCTGCTGGAGACCTTCCGGGCTCTAGGTCAGCCCCCCCCGTCCCCACACCAGGCACCGTGACTAATGCGTGCCCAAGGTAGCACTAGCCAGCCACTCCAGAATTCTGGCTGTCTCCAGGCCACAAGAAAAGGCTAGGCCCCAGTGGGGGATGTTGCAGTTCTGTGATAACCTCTGCTTCCCTCTGTATACGGTAAGATTAGAGATCCAGGAGGCACATTAAAAAAAAAATAAAATAAAACCCTTCTGTAGTAACCCCTTTACATTCATGAACCTGTGGAGTGAGTTGTGTTGGACGACTTTGTAAATTGAGTTCTCATTTTATATATATATATATATATATATATATATATATATATGATCCAAGTAGTATTAAAACCATTGTCCTTTCACTAAGCTTCCTTATAAAACCACGTCCACTGTAAGATCAATGGCCAGCGAAGTGATATAATACAAGAATGAAATGTGGTCAGGGCAAAGTTCCTCGTATTTATAGAGCTGTGGCCAACCTCAACTTATAGCTTAATGGCGTTGTCTCTTTATTGCCCTGTGATTTGTTAGAATATTATGGCATTAATCCCTTGAATAATGTCCTACAGCAGTCAACATTCAACAACTTATCTACTACACTGTTCACACACACAACAACTTATCTACTACTCTGTTCACACACGTCTACCGCTTATCTACTAATAATATAACAACATAGTTTATGTGGTCATGTGATATACATAATCTCTACTTAGGACTCCAACAAATGTCAGAAGCCTTTGTACAGAGTCGGTATGGCAGCCTCCCCAGTGATCAGCTGTAACCTGAGAGAAAGCATGGTAGTAAGTGTTTAGTTTGCTTTCTGAGGTGAATATTTCTTCAAGCTGATATTAATATTCTACTTGGGACCTCCAATTCTGGCAATGAAGTAAACTGTGGCATAAATACAGCTCTTCTTTATGAAGTGGGGTGCCTGCATCTCAGCCTCTACAAAGACATTCAGTTGATATGTTGATTTTGGCAGATGTCTGTTGGACCCCGGCTGACCTGATATCGATGACCTATGATTCCCTTCTGCAGGAAAATGATGAGACAAGGACACACAGTGTGGCATTGCAACACGCTAGCCACAACGTAGTACCTAGCGGATAACCTGCATTGATTAAAGAGCCAACATGGTGGATAGTGGGGACCAAAATATGAAACCTGCAGGGTAAACATAGTTTAGATGCACGTTTAGAATCCATAGTGCGTTAACCTTGGAAGGGTTATCCAACTTCATCAAGAATGCATGAACCTATAGACATGAATCTATTTGTGTGCTCTCCATCAAAATGTACGGTCCTGTGCAGTCTATCACTAAGGTCACCAGGTATTGGCTGCAGCAGAAACCTGAAAGCAGTCACCACTTGTGGTCTGGCAAGGGTTGCCAGTGCTGGAACTGTTTAATGTTATTTTTGTGGGTTTTTTATTCTTATTCAATATACACGCATTTTTCTAACATTTTAGGGTAGTAGGACAACTCCTTAATAACTGCATAAATCATTGTCCTGGAAAATGCTATCATTAATTATAGCTATTTCATATGCTGCTTGGGTCTTATGTTAGACTTTGTATATTCTTCATGGTTAGCTAGTAACACATTGTTGTCTAATAGAACACTCTATGTACTGATCTTAATTAAAATGTAACCAGATAAAAACATTTATAAACTTGGCTAAAATGACATGACAAGGAAGGAATACAATTGCTTACTACAAGTTAGAATCTATATGTATTGCACATTGGTAATATCCAAGAATATATTGCTTAGCTTCCGATAACATACCTGAATGTGGGTCATATAGGAAGATTAGCTCATAAGCCCCGATATGCAATGGCCCTTCTGCACTAAAGAATATGCCATACAAAGCTAGAAAATAATTACAAGCACAACTTCCATAGACAATAAAATCATGCAGAATGATATTACTCTAGGAATAGCAACATTTATCATTTAATATTGAAAACACAACATGAATTATAATGTGAAGTGCAAAAACAGATGAGAAAGCATTTCCTAACAAATAAAAGCATGAAATTTAACCTTGATGCTAAAAATATGATTTGAATAAGAATATGAAACATTGAACTCAATGACGGTCAGAAGCAACAATGTGATTTTTCTAGACCTCTAAATGTAGAGAACAATGTCCCACCACTGACATGTTAAGATACAGTAAGGTGTGTGCACATGACATACAGCAAGAAACAAACCCTGGCTGTGCTCTATAAATAAAGACTGAGATGAGCTAACTCCTTTCTGTCCAAACACAAGTGCCATCATAGTGTCCCCTTACCAGGCCGGCCCGCTGCCTCTGATCATGGCTTCCCCGGTAGTGCTGTGCATGGCAGAAGTCTTGACAGGATTTAGGTGTGTGACTCTGTAGTTTCCAAGTGTAGAATGCACTGATTGTAAGCCAAGTGTATGCAGACTCAACCCCTCCCTCCTACACTGGAGAAGGAATGTCTCACTAGTTCCTTATCAAGCATGTACCAGGGACTTCTCCTTTTCCCAGAACCTCATTCTCTCATAATGCATCACCAACTCCAGTCATCAGCACAATCCTGAAGATTTCAAAAATGACTATTTAGTATTATTAGCACTGAAAGTAAGATGCAAAAATCTTAACTAAAGGTTCCATAACTATAAGTTCATGATAGTTTTATGCTTAGATTGACAGATATGCATTGTCACACTAGAAAGACTGTCAGTGGCTGAATAGGACCACCAAAAGGAGGCAGAATATACAGATGTTTTAAGGAAATCTCTCACATAAATCAAGCAGGATAAACCAGGGACACTTACCCAATAGATCTAGGTAATGTGATTGTGGTAATTGCCTTATATTTGTTATCCATAGCCTCCTTCCTTCTAAAATCAACTTTTATTATTATGATATATTGGCCGGTAGGGCTCTGGAAAGTGTTACCAGAGCCCCTCCATGCTGCAATTTCACATTGGTGTGCTGAAACCTCCTTTGCTGCAGTGAGATTATGGCAAGCAGAGAGAGAGGGAAGTGCTGGCATATGGGGTAGCTGTATTACCAGGGACCGGAGTGGCTGGATAAAGTTGTGACTTATTGCCAGGAATATGCCACAGTGGCTTGGTCGGCGTGAACTGGCCTCATCCATACCCATCAGGTCCAGTAGGGAGATGCAAGAAAAGGGAAAGGTCGCCAAATAGAGAAGGGATCTCCCTAGGGAACTCCCACTGTGTGTGTAGAAATAGATCGCCAAGCAGATGTTGAAGTGGAAATCCATGGTGTGAGCGGCAAGCCAGGGATCACACATGGACACAGGAATCTTCAACAATAACCTACAATCTCTTTAATTGCACACAGGCCAAAGTAGCAGCATATAACAGGTTGTAACATTTCCTTCCTAAAGGCACACACAAGGTGGTGGATTTATTGGCTGAGTACCTCAGCCACAGCCAGTGGTTGGAGGGCTTACTAGTAGAAGCCAGATTGGCTCTGCTGCTTTGGCAGTAAGGTGGCATTCTTTGTGGTATAAGCTCACAGAGACACAAAGCACACTGCTTAGTCCTGTATCCAGGCAGGAGTACACAGAAAGACCACTGCAGAAAAACTGCAAAAAGACTGACACAAAAATCAAGACAGAGATTACATTTTTACATTCTCTATTCTGGGGATATCCAGGGCACCAACCAATCACCAGCTTGGTTTCTGTAGAAAAGATTACAAATGTTTCAACATATCACAAACATTACATGTTAAGCATCCAGTGATTCAGCTGGACATTACATAAGGAGAGCAGGGGGTGAGACAGTGAAACAGCTGGTGGAGCTACAGAAATTCTGTAACACCCACCAGAGCCCTTCTAGGTCATTAGCATGATCTTATAAGTTGCTTTTCAAAAGAAGGAGAAAAAGGATAAGAAATGTAAGAAGATTACCATTGTTATGGATCCTGGATTTATGGGTGAGTTCCCCTGGTTTATCATGCTTGAATTTCATGGTAGATTTTCTTTAACCTGATAAAGTCCAGAATATACTAAATCTACAAACTATTTATCAGCCTGTTAGGTTGTTCTGCTCTATGACATGGTCTAGATTAGCCTATATTTTCCTAGTGACAGGTTCTCTTTGAATAAAAAATATGTCAGATGATAAATGTGCTCTATATTTCTGACTCAGTAGAGTGTTCTAGCTACGTCAGTGACAAATCACATTTATTTAACAGATGAATCAAAACTGATCAAGAAATTGACAGCACTTGTTCCAGCCACCTGTTAGGTGAGGATATTATGGCCATTGATGGCAATCTGATAAGATTCAATACCACTTTATTACCGCATAAGACCTGAATAGCCCTATTATGCTGCTGGGTAAAGTTTGTGCATTCAGTGTGGTTTGCCAGATCAAAATGGTCTATTCCTAGCTTAACCCCTTCCTGGACGTAATAGTATGTCCCTACGGAAAGATACTTCCTGCACTGGGACATACTATTTATTACATACAGCTTCTGGCACAACTCCTCAACGAAGTCTGTACCCAAAGCGGCGGGAGTCAGCTGTAAACCCACTTCTTCTACCATTTTCCCCTAGGGATCGGACCCCCTGTGCCGCTTAGCAGTCCTTTTCAGGGCAGCCAAGGTTCACCATGGCTGACTGCAAAATGTCTGAGCATGTGTCTGCATTATTATTGCAGTGCAGTGCCTTGGATTTGAACCCACGATCAAAGCAATAATAAAAAAAAAGTTGAAAACATTAAAAAAATAAATAAAATATAAGCCTCTGAAATAACACATTGCCATACAAACAATAAAGTATAAAAATACAAATACACAAAAAAAACACATATTTGTTATCCCTATGTCCAGAATTGTTATTGGAGCTGCACAGTGAACGCAGCTAAATTATTTATCAGAAAAGTGCATTTCAAGATGACGTCACAGGGGACACCGCCAGCATTTTAATTTGGTATCCCTGTGATCATACCAACCAAAAAAATTAAGTAGACTTGTCATTTGAGGGAAGTCGTAAAATCCAAGCCCAAGAGAAAGTGGCACAAATGCATTTTTTCACCAATTTCACCGCATTTGGATTTTTTTCCCGCTTACCCGTACACGGCATGGAATATTAAATACCATCACTATGAAGTCCAATTTGTTACATAAAAAACAAGCCCTCACTAAGCTCTCTACATGGAAAAATAAAATAGTTATGTATTTTTGGAGATGGGGAGTGAGAATAAAAAACCGCAAAAACGAAAAAGGCCTGGTCATTAAGGGGTTAATGGAGTATATCACAAAGTTTACTGTTATCACCTGTTTTCTCAATTTCTGGAATTTTCTGAAACTAAAATTTTCAAAAGGTTTAGTAAAAGCTTTTCACAAATGGTCACATTGATTTTAGAGGTAAAGGTTTCTTGGCAAACTGGTTTGGGTCCAATTGTTTACGATTATAATTTATTTAAGTAGTATAAGTATGATATGTAATTTCCTTTCCAAAATCAACCAAAGTAATGAAAAAACAAAACAATGTCAAGGGAAATTCTGCACAAAATTAAAAACAAAACAGGAAGGAATACTTTTTGTTAGACTGAAGGCACAAATATATGCTGCAGCTTAGGGAACCTAGACCACTTTTATTGCCATTTGTACCAGAAACTAATAGACCTGTACAGCAATTTGTTTACAGGATATGTATATAATTGTCTGAATTATGGAACTTCCAACTCACACTGCAACTGGTTTTAGAAGCCACCCATTCCTGGTCACAGTGGTGTCGTGGTCATGGCGAATGCAGCTAATCGGAACAGCTTGAGATAACTGGGGGTGCACTCTTGGGACCCCCAGCTATTACTTATAAATATTCTTTTTAGATAACCCCTTTCATTACAGACAGTAGAAGTATAATCTCTGCTATAATTTACATACACAGCCATCTGTAATTACCAGGACAAGGGATGTTACACACGGTCCTGTTGACAAATAATCATCATAACACAAGGTAATAACAGTAATTGATTACATATTTGTGACTGCTATAACCTGGCAATTGTCACACTGCACTCTGCCCCGGCTGGCTGCCACTCCTTATAGTAGTGTTTATTGGTAAGACATCTGGCCTTAGTCCTCTCCTGCCACCCTTAAAGTATGAACTTTACAATGTAGTTAAATATAAACTTGACAAACACATAAAGAACACACAGTATTTTCTGCATACATTCTTGCACAAACAGGTATCTATAAATATAACGTCCTTAAATTTACCTGTTCTAAGACCATTATATTATTGTGTTTGGAAGTGTAAATATGGCAATATGTCATTGTCAATATACCAAGAGCTTCGGTGTAAAATAAAGTGTTAAATAATGACACACCTGAATTTACATCTAGTGTTTATTTCAATGCTTTATATGCCACACTATTTTTCACTCTAAAGACAACCCACACTATAAGATGTACCCTATATTTAGTCATCCAAAAAATTAAAAATATATTTGACAAGTAAAAATTTCCTGCACAGCACATACACTTCTGCTTCATCCATTCACTCACACACAGCTGTGCTACATCCATTCACTCACACACAGCTGTGCTACATCTAGTCAATTACACACAGCTGTGCTATGTCCATTCACTCACACACAGCTGTGCTACATCTAGTCAATAAGACAGAATATGGCCAATCGGCTGTTTAAACCCTTCGGTGCTCTTTAAAATGTAACTTTTAATTCTTATCCACTTAAAATATAGAGTGAACAAACAAATAAATGTGTGAAATAAACTATGTTACAGACTCAATTTGGTTGTCTAAAATTATCAGAGAGCAGTGGTTAGCCTGTTTTGGCTCATTAATCTATCACATTCCTTTCGGGATGTTCTGGTTAGTATTGGAGTCTTTCATTCTGGTCAGGCTTTTGCCCCAAACCCCTGAGGACGCCACGCTAGGTGGTGAAACATGTCGGGGAGAAGAAGACAAACACCAAAGAGAGGTAGCATAGAGAGACAAGGGGAAAACCAGCAGGTATAGGATACCGCAGATGGATGTAGTGGGTTGTATGCATGAACTACCCTACCCCAATCCTAAATTTTCCCCTACCCTACTAAATACCCTCCGTGTGAAAGCTGACCAGAATGAAAGACTCCAATACTATCCAGAACATCCCGAAAGGAATGTGATAGATTAACGAGCCAAAACAGGCTAACCACTACTCTCTGATAATTTTAGACAACCAAATTGAGTCAGTAACATAGTTTATTTCACACATTTATTTGTTTGTTCACTCTATATTTTAAGTGGATAAGAATTTAAAGAGCACCAAAGGGTTTAAACGGCCAATTGACCCTATTCTGTCTTATACTTAAAAGTAATTAACCCAGCTCACCAATGGTTCAATGAAAATAAAGACATCTAGTCAATCACACACAGCTGTGCTATGTCCATTTACTCATACACAGCTTTGCTACATCCATTCACTCACACACAGTTGTGCTACATCCATTCACTCACACAGCACTGTAACATCCATGCACTCACATATAGCTCTGCTGCAACCATTCACTGTCACACACACACACATGTTGCTACATTCATTCAGTCAGGTCTTATACATTTATTCACTGACATAAACAGTACAAAGCACTGCTACTTCTATTTATTCACACACCTCTTGCTACAGTCACTAACTTAGGTTTGCTGCATACATTCTCTAACTTGAACACACTCTGCACTGCAAAAATCAATTCACCCTAAAAATTCACAGATTTTCTTCATAGCCAGTTGAATCTTTATATTTCTTTTGATGCTAAATTTATTGTTGTCATTTTTCACCTGTTATAATGATAAGGTTGATAATTAGGGTTGCCACAGCCCAGAAAATATATTGAATGTTTATAGACAGTCTAAAAGTAGGACACCCGCAGCATAGTGTATCCTCATCTAATGTCTACACTCCACACTCATCATATACTGGAGGCTGGATTGCTGGCTCATCATAGTCTATAGCTGCCCTTAAACCTCAGTTGACCTGTCATCCCATATGTAAAAGCTAAGCATGTTATGTCTGACATATTTTGATGCAACACTGAAAGGGTTTCTATTTGGAATTTTGTAAACATTTTTTAGCAACAGGAAAACAGAAACTATTAATTGTAGAATGAAATATTCAAGCTGGACATAGACTTAAGAGCAGTGGTCAAATCCAGCAATTTTCGTGGAGCTATACAAATATCTAATACACATTTTTCACAAATACAGCTAGTGGCAGGTTCCTAAAGAGCCCTAGTAACTTTCTGACTCTAAAAATTGGTTTTCTCAGATTGCAATATATTCAACTTTATAATTTTACCTGGTGTCCAAGCCTGTCTATAGTGAGTCGAGTTGGGTGTGGCCTCCTTGGGCTGAATCCAGCAGCTCCTCCCCTCTGCATGCAGCGGTAATACGGTAAGCGGTAACTATCGCAGGTCCTTTAGCCTTCTTACATTAGCAAACTGTACATCAAGCATATATCTCATGAAATCAGAGCAAATAATATCACATGAAAACACAGCAGCATGCAGGGAGAGGAGTAGAAGTCCATGCAGGCATGCTTTAATGTTTTATGTGGTCAGATATATGCATAGGGTACAGCTTGCTAATGGACCTGTGATGATGTCACACTGGTCACATCGCATTAGGCCACAGAGTTAGGTTTGGGCAGTCTACAATCAATACCATCAGTATTGTCCTTAAAAGAAAACCTACCATTGGGTATCTACCCATGGTAGGTTGCTGCCATAAAATTAATCCCTATAATTTTTCATGAATCATTTAATAATTTTTAAGTGTAACTCCTTAAAAATGTTATATTTATGTTAATTAGCACCAGAGGCGAGCCACGTCGTGCAGCCTGGAGCCTGTATGCCCCAGTAGCCTGTATCAATACCGCCTCATCACCAGCTCCTCTTCACACAGAACTCCGGCTTCACAGACGAGTGAAGGCAGGTGTGTGGAGCTACGCGCACTTGTCTACAAAGCAGACATTCGCAGCAGCTCTGGCTTCAGAGACAGAGTTGCATCACTCTAGCTGTGCATGCTCATCTGTTTAGCTGCAACTTCTGCAACTTCTGTATTTTAAAGAGGAGCAGGTAGGCTACTGGGTCATGGAGTAGCCTTCAGTGCTAATTTACATAAATGATAGGGGTTGATGTTTTGTAAGGAACCTACCGTAGGATCTACCTTATTAGGTAAATCCCTCATGGTAGGTTTCCTTTAACTGTTCACATACACATCCATAAACATTGTCCAACAGCTTATTTAGACCACACACCTCTACTGCTCAGGTCATCATATTACCTTACACAATAAAGGGCAAGGGTGGTTGAATCTTTTTTAGCAATGTAGAACAAAAAAAATATTTCCATACATCTAAAAAAGAAACTTAAAAACAAAGTGGATGTGGAGCAATATCAGTCACCATCACTGGCACTTAATAAATATTTTTGTGCCAAAAGCTTGTAATTGCTACTTGGAGTGATCTATCAGTCATATCATGTACATGTTGAATCATCCTTGAAGGATGGAGAAACAGATTGCTCCATATTGCTAATTGTATTTCCCTAGCCTCAAAGAAAAAAGATTAAACACACTGAAAAAAAGAACTTTTTATTATAATAATGGAAGCATAAAAGTGACCCTTGTGCGCATCCAAGTCTATTGCATCTAATCATTTTATTTTCATTATTTAGGAAAATATGAATTAAAGATTTAAACTTGTCCAAAGGGAAATTTCAATCTCCAGTATGCAGTAACATTTTATAGCTATGCTTCCATGTTTGTGTCTTCAACAAGGAATAACTTTACTGGCTTGCAAAAAGTAGTCCTCACACTAGTTTAATTGTTTATATGTTGAACTGAAATGCCATTGTAGTTGAATATTGAAAAATTTTCCTATTAATGTTCCAAAATATAAATTTAGTTGTGGAGAATATATTAGCAATGTGTAGTTATTGTAGTTGCATAGAGGCAGAGCACACTACTGTTATAGGGTCACTGAACTGCATTGCCTGTCTTCTGAAATGTTAACAGAGTTTTCCTGTATTCACCACTACGACCACTAGGATACAATAGATTTCAACTACCGAAATCTAAGTCTGCAGAGGGTTGTCCAGGCCTCCAAGCTCTGAAATCCAGACCCCCACAGCAATCCACTGTTTTGTTGGGGACAAACACAGAACTTGGGAAAAGGAGCAGTTGGCATTGTGCTCTGTGTAGTGGACAAAACCTTAAAGGTCTTAAAGAGAACCCGTCATTAGGAACTGGCACAATAAACTTTACACACTCCCCCACTGTGCCTTTGTTGAAAAGCGCAGTGCAGGCACCCCAAGTTAAATTTGCCTCCTTATACCAGTAAAATCATTCTCCAAACTTTTCTGCCTTTGTCTATGTTGGCTCTGCCCATTGGTGTGTGGCTCCTCCTGCTGCAGCTAGACCCTGCCGATTGCCTGAAATCTTCAGATCTACAGTTTTCCACACAGTGCTCACTGCTAAACTCACTAGGCAGTCAGAGGGACAGCATTCTGGTAAGGACAGGAAGTGTACAGGGAGAGGACACTGAGCTGTCCATCAAAAGAAGGAGGCACGGCTCACTGTCAGTCATGACTCTTCTATTCAGAAATTGACTCTTGTCTATTCATTCCGTTTCACAGGGTAGAACATGGACAATCTTCACACTTTACAAATTTTCTATGTAAAATAAGTAGCACAATACTTCATTTTCAGGACAGATTTCATTTTTAAAGAAATTTTCTTTTGCAAATTAATATGATTGTCAAAACCATTTTCATATACATTGAGATCTGTGTTTAACGCCTTACCAAGGTGTGATGTATTAGTACGTCACACGTCGGATGCGGGTGTATGGAGAGGGCGCACGAGCTGAGACAGCTCCATGCAAGGTGGGTGTTTGCTGCATATTGAATAAACACTGATCATGACACCCATAATCGGTGCTAGTAGCAATCATGGGTGTTCACCTTTCGATCACCACCATCAGAGCTGCTGGCGGTGCATGGGCGGCGCCATATTGGTTCAGATCATAGCTGTCTTGTTTTAGCCTATCTATTACAATGTGCAATTTGCACATTGTGGAAAATCCCCATGTACTCCTATACTGTAGTATCAATCAGACAAAGTACCCTAGTACCCTAAAGTACCCTAGGGGTCTAACAAAATCGAAAAAATAAAGTAAAACAAAGTTAAAGAGTAAATAAATTTAAAAAACCATAACCTTTCCTTTTCCTAGAACTGATATAAAAATAAATAAACAGTAAAAATCAAACATGTTAGGTATCGGCCCATACCAAAATGTCCGATCTATCCCAATATAATAACGGTTATTCCCAGCGTTTTACCCCATAAAGGGAAATATCCCCTGAAGTCGAAAATGCCACTTTTCTGCTATTTTGCAGCAAATAAAAAAATGTAATAAAAGTGATCAAAAGGCTGTATAGTCCTCAAAATAGTAGCACTGAAAACATAATCTCATCCTGCAAAAAAATTACAGCAGACACAGCTCCGTACACTGAAGTATGAAAAAGTTATCAGCGTCAGAAGATGGCAGTTGCTTTTTTTCACGAATTTTACTGCATTTGGAATTTTTTTCTTGCTTCCCAGTACAGGACATGGAATAATAAATACTGTCACTATGAAGTGCAATTTCTAATGCCGAAAACAAGCAATCACACAGCTCTTTACTCTTACTTACTCTTTAGCTCTTTTTTAAAAGGACCTGGTCTTTAAGGGGGTAAACAGACTTACACTTCTATTAGGTTTAATAATAATCCATATACAGTAAAGAGAGCAACCCATAGTAGGATAGATGGGGCTTCCATTTAGGTTTCTTACCCAGGTATGAACCTAATCTCAGTGTTATTGTGAATCAATTGCCACTGGTTGTTATAGCACTGGAACTGGACATATCACATATACAATGTTTTAATACATATTGAATGACGCAGACATCCTGTTATTTTATATTGATAATCAGAAATAAAAGCTTTGTATTTAGACTGAGCCTTCTATGCATAGAGCCCTCAATGAAGTTGAAAAAGATGTAATGACAAACTATGATTGCTAATTACAATATACAAGAACAAATTATACATAATGAGTTATCTATGTGTTGTAAGATGTATGCATCAAAGTTAATTATTATGTGTTTGCTGCACAAAATGGTTGAAAGTAGAACTTTCTAGATATTTTTTCATCATAATATGATGCAATCCTTAGATACAGACCATCTTCTAGACCTAAAACTGTGCAGTTAAATGCAAAAAGTTGTCAAGTAACAAGTAATCTGAATACTAAAATCCTACTACAACCTATGACACTGCTGTAGCGCATGCCATTTACATGAGAAATAGTGGGGAAATTAATTTTAAAGAAATAGTCCAAAATTTAATTATTGCAAAGAAGTCAAAAAAGTATTACATAAAGAACAAATTTTCTGTTCATTATGAATATGAAAAGTGAGACGTGAACCAGTAGCTTCCTATTATGGTCAGTGCATAAGATGGATCTTACCAAACTCTGCAGCATGTCTTTGTAGGGCTTTCCAAAGGGTGTATTTTCTTCCTTTTGGTCGGTAATTATTATACCAAGATGCTCTGCTGTTGGCATTCCTGGCGAACTGGTACAACAAGCTCATGCGTCTCTGATCTTCCATTTCCACAGGGTACGGTTCTGATATTCCATTAACTAGCAATCATCCAAAGGCTTCGAGCAATGGACTGAAAGCATCTCAATGCCTGAGAGTTGTTCCCGTATGCAGAGCACATGAATTATTAAATCTAATCAATAACACCACTCCCAGCCAGGTACAGTACAACTCAGCGGTGGATGTTATCACTGAGCATAGCCCATGTCTACTGTACAAATACTCTTAATGCTAAATGGTCAAGTAAAAAATGCAGACTAACAAGAATGGTAAGACAAAAACATTGACGGAAAGAATGAGTACAATGGAAACAAGAAAACAAATAGGCCTAAGACTTGTTCTGCTGTCTGGAAGATGGTCTCTGTTCCAGTTAACATTGACTTGCTTGCTGTAGGTCATCAAGTTTGTAGACATTGAAACAAGTGTATTTTGTATACAAAAGAAGAAAATGAAAATTGTCTAGGAGACTGGAGCAAACTGACATCAAACCTAAATAAATCACCTGTTTCACTCTATACAGACATGATATTTACTGGTCTGAAGGGCATCAAGAGGTTCTTAGGTTGAGCTACAGCTCGCCAGGCCAGTCTGACCAGTTCATTACTCCACACATTCTGTAAGTGATAGGTTTGTAGCAAATGACAGAAAGGTGGAGAAAATCTGCCAAGATATTTTGCTAGTAAGCCTGTAAAAATGTAACACAGGAACCTGTTCTGAGATGCCACAAATGTAAAACGGAAAGGAAGAGGAAAGAACAGGTTATTTTTAGCAGAACCACAACGCTGGTATTTTTTGAGCTGTATAATAATAAAAAAAGTAATGTAAAAAAGTAGGAATTTTCACAGTTTTGCTGTAATGACAAGTAAAAGAGGACTTTTCACCACCTCACACATGTGGAGATTAGCATACCATTCTTTAGAGGCAGCTACACAGATTCAGGGGCACTTTTTCTTTCCAGCCCCCATGGTTGTGGAGATATCAGTGCCAGTATCTGACCAATGTAACCTATGTTTGTTCAGAGAGGAGGAGCTGGGGCTGGAGGAGGCGGTGTGTGTTATGCAAATCTTCTCTCATATTGTCCAATCAGCAGCAGGCATTGTCAGAGAAACTACTATGAACAGTAGTGAGCTGTGATTTCTCTATGCTAATATAAGGTTAATTTGTACCGTGAATTTTTGAAAATATAGTGTAAGCGCAATGTCAACAGAATATTAGTGGATTGTGAGTGAACATAGCCTTTAGATGAACATGAAAAATAATCACAGCTCACTACTGTTCCTAGTAGCTTCTCTGACATTGCCTGCTGCTCATTGGACAGTATGAGAGAAGATGAGCTGTGGGTGGTGTTATGTTTTTCAACTTTTGATGACGTTTTCAATGCTTTTATTTTTAGGACTGTACAGCCTTTTGAAATTTTTTAAATTTTCGGTGCTATTATAATGTTATTATATTTTGATAGTTCGCGCATTTTCGGATGCGGCGATACCTAATGTGTTTGTGACTTTTACTGTCTATTTATATTTATATGACTTCTAGGGAAAGGAGGGTGATTTGTATTATTTTTTTTTTAATTATTATTATTTTTAATTATTTTTTATTTTACTATTTTTCAGACCCCCTAGCGTCCTAATTTCCTAGGTAGTCTGATTGATCCTGCCATATACTGCCATACCACAGTATGGCAGTATATAGGGATTTTCCTCCTCATTCATTACAATGTGCAAATCGTACATTGTATGAATAGGTTAAGATGAGACGACCGTGGGTCTTCGAAAGATCCAAGGCTGCCATGGTAACGGATCGCTACTCTCTGATGACGTGGAACGGCAATTTTCACCAAGATGGTGGCGCCCATGTGTCGCCATCTTTTTGAAGCCGCCGGCAGCGATGGACGGGTTAACACCTGCAATCTGTACTAGCACCAACCACGGGTTTTACCGGTAAGTGTTTGCTGCAATATGCAGCAAAGACTTACCGGCTTTGGATAGGGCTCAGCCCGTGAGCCCTCTTCATTCACCTGCAGCCGAAGCGTGACGTACTATATTTTTTTTAAGTGCCGTTGAAAATTAAAAGCTGTTCTGTAATTTGTTGCTAATGGCAATAAAGACCTTTTAAAACATCATTCCTGATATGTATACAATGTAATTGAGTTATATGGTTCTTTATAAATCTTGAAAGATATACACTCACCGGCCACTTTATTAGGTACACCTGTATAACTGCTCATTAACACTTAATTTCTAATCAGCCAATCACATGGCGGCAACTCAGTGCATTTAGACATGTAGACATGGTCAAGACAATCTCCTGCAGTTAAAACCGAGCATCAGTATGGGGAAGAAAGGTGATTTGAGTGCCTTTGAACGTGGCATGGTTGTTGGTGCCATAAGGGCTGGTCTGAGTATTTCAGAAACTGCTGATCTACTGGGATTTTCACGCACAACCATCTCTAGGGTTTACAGAGAACGGTCCGAAAAAGAAAAAACATCCAGTGAGCGGCAGTTCTGTGGGCGGAAATGCCTTGTTGATGCCAGAGTTCAGAGGAGAATGGGCAGGCTGGTCCGAGCTGATAGAAAGGCAACAGTGACTCAAATCGCCACCCATTACAACCAAGGTAGGCAGAAGAGCATCTCTGAACGCAAGGTACGTTGGACTTTGAGGCAGATGGGCTACAGCAGCAGAAGACCACACCGGGTGCCACTCCTTTCAGCTAAGAACAGGAAACTGAGGCTACAATTAGCACAAGCTCATCGAAATTGGACAGTAGAAGATTGGAAAAACGTTGCCTGTTCTGATGAGTCTTGATTTCTGCTGCGACATTTGGATGGTAGGGTCAGAATTTGGCGTCAACAACATGAAAGCATGGATCCATCCTGCCTTGCATCAACGGTTCAGGCTGGTGGTGGTGGTGTCATGGTGTGGTGAATATTTTCTTGGCACTCTTTGGGCCCCTTGGTACCAATTGAGCATCATTACAACGCCACAGCCTACCTGAGTATTGTTGCTGACCATGTCCATCCCTTTATGACCACAATGTACCCAAAATCTGATGGCTACTTTCAGCAGGATAATGTGCCATGTTATAAAGCTGGAATCATCTCAGACTGGTTTCTTGAACATGACAATGAGTTCACTGTACTCAAATGGCCTCCACAGTCACCAGATCTCAATCCAATAGAGCATCTTTGGGATGTGGTGGAACGGGAGATTCGCATCATGGATGTGCAGCCGACAAATCTGCGGCAACTGTGTGATGCCATCATGTCAATATGGACCAAAATCTCTGAGGAATGCTTCCAGCACCTTGTTGAATCTATGCCACGAAGAATTGAGGCAGTTCTGAAGGCAAAAGGGGTTCCAACCCGTTACTAGCATGGTGTACCTAATAAAGTGGCCGGTGAGTGTATGGTGTTAGTGTTTACTCTACTTAAAAATACATTGTTGTACTACCTACACTTACCTGTAAAGAGAAAATAAGTACATACAGATAACATAATAATTAGATGTGAATAGGTTATCCGTGTACTGTCTATTAGGGTTGTAACCTGATAAGGATAAAAGAAGAAAGAATTGAAGAGGAAATGTTCTACATAATTGTCATGTAGGGTGAATGGATGTCAGTGAACTTCCTGGTTGTGGCTGCTTATATACATATCAATTACGTAACAACATGTTTACCTTAGCATGTACTGAACTTGCATCTTCTTCTAGAGGCATCTTCTGACGTGTCCTTGGAGGGAGTCCATTAGCTGTGGCCTCCACTTACCACTGGAAGAAACAAACCTATAGCATCTATTAGCCTGAGGATTTTTAGATTAAAAATTTCTGCCCCACTTATTTCTAATGGAGACCAGTTATCTTAGCAAAAGAAAACCGCAGAATGAGCAAACTGTAATTAATATTTGAAGAAAAAGTAGTTCAATTTAATTTGTGACTCCATATAAAATAGAAAATAGTCACCACAGATGTTGTCAAGAGTAATGTTTTTCTACATTCATATGCATTAAATATGCATACCCCTAACTTGCATGAAAGGTCTTCAATGCTAATGGCCATAAATTGTGGTGACCGCCTACCAGACTGTATATGGTGTATATGGTGTACTTAGTAACACAAGGAAAAATATATAGGGTCTGTGCTGTACAAGGTCGGACATCAGGTCCTCCACATACAAAAAGCCAAATACATATGACTATAAATATACCTGCATGTGATCACTCATATTTAGCTTCATAAAGGCTACGCTGTGTAGAGCCAAAACTTTGGAATAAAGTTCCCCCAGGTATTTTTTCACCTCGAATCATTGGTGCGCTATATGTATGTATGTATAGTTCCCAAAGTTCTTTTTCTAACCTTAAGTGATAGAAAATAGAAAATAAGTTAAAAACATGAATACGTCAAATACAAAAAAATATATATAAAAACATTTGATAGTAACCAGTTACCCCAGAACAAACATCAAAAGTAAAAAGATTTGTGGCATATAGAGCCACTACTAAAATGTATGCTTAGGGTAACACTATAATACAGACGGACAGAAATATATAAAATGTCCCAAAAATGTTTTACACTTTTTTCAGCTTTTAAATCACAATAAATTGAAAAATGGGGTAGCATTATATACACAAAAATAATTTAGGGGCTCCATATGCAGTTTATGGAATAATTTGTGGGCACTGTGTAACACCCCTTCAGGCCTACCTCTGCTGGAAGGGTGTATGGCGACTTCAAACTCAATATGGCGCAGTGCCTCCACCCGAATCTTGCTTGAAGCTCTGTAGGTAAGCAGGAGGGCTTTCCTCTTCTGCCAGGGGTTGACTCGGGAAACCCCTGCCTAAGCTTAACACACACTCACAATAGGTAAGGGTAAAACAACTTGGCAGGTTTATTGTGAGGGAAGGAATTAGGGATGAGCCAAGTGCAATGAATGCAAACAGGGAAAAACATAAACAGGAATAAAATATTTACAAAGGCAGATTTTCTACTAAAATGTACTGCTAGTGGCAATAAAGGGTAACTGCACTCCCCAGGCCTGGTTGGGATAATGGTGCAGAGGGGTCCCTTTAACTAAGGAGCTCTGTGAGCAACAGAGGGGATAAATCAGAACACAACAGAAATGACACCTGTCACTATCACACACTCTGCAGATGACAACACACTCTCTCTACCTGCACAGATTACACTATTATGCTGCAGCTATGCATATTACACAGTCCAATCGTTGGGGCCCAGTTGCCGCGGACGTTGGCGCGCTTTCTGCAACGTTGGTGCACTTAATACTTTCAGCACTCCTGCAAACTCCTTACTAACAATAAAGTCTACTCACAACTCTGAGTAACTGCACCCAGGCTTCTGCTTGTGGCTGGGACCAGGCACATGGATGGTAATGGAGGGACAGGCAGGAACCTCCTGTGTGGTGGATGTGGAGACCTCCTGGGGATCAGGCTGTGGTGCAGAGGTGGAGCTCCTCCAGCAGGTCCTCTTCTCCTCTGGGGCTGAGCTGCTGGGCTGTCTCTAGTCCTCTGCTGTGTCACTCTCAGTGCAGGACTCTCTACACTCTGCCATGTGCTGTCAGTCCTCTCTGCTGCACATGAGGTCTCTCTCCCTTCTCCTCCCCACAATCCCTTGTTTTTCCCATCAGCCCTTTCTCCAGCAACTCCTCCTATCAGTGTCAGTGGCACAGAGCAGCAGTGTTGCTGGGAGATGTAGTCCAGTCTGCTCCTGAGGAGTAGGTGCTGCTAGCTGCTGGTCTTAACCCCTGCTGCCCAGCAATTACATTGTCCTGTTCACATGTTGTGCTCTTAGCAGGGGTTACACTCTCCCCCTGGTGAGTCACATTGGAAGGCCCAGCATGATAAGATGACTCGCCACCTAAAAAAACAATTGGTGTGAAAGCATCCTGACTAACACCACTACCAGAAACACACAAATCATTTGGCCACAGGGACACAGAGGGAAAGTATGGCCACTGACTAGTGAATTGGGGTCGTACAACTCTAGGGACCTCAGTAGCTTGACCCATTCTATCATAGGTCAGCATCATGGGTGGTCTAGTGTTCCTTGTGGGACGAGTGTGTACTGCAGGAGTTCCCTCCTCAACCCCCAGCTCTTGACATATTGACTCAGGTTCTGTGATAGATACTTCTTCGCCTGGTGACTTTATTCCTTCTGAATTCTCCCCCGACTGTGGACAAAGGAGGATAGCCTCTGGACTGGGTTCATCTTGGTTGTCCACAGGAAGACACTGCTCTGGACTGTCATGAATGATAGGATATGGATCTCCTTCACATCTATAGTCTAACCCCCACTCATCACTGGAGTCACTATCACTGCTTTCAGGGGTGACTACCGGATCGACTATTCTTCTATGATGAGGACTCCTTCTAGGACGCCGGGTGACTGATGAGGCCCCATCTTCTTGTGACTGTTGCAATCTGATGTTCTGTCCCACAGGCAACAGATGTTGACGATGATAGGTCTTTATTATTCCACTTCCATTCTCAGGTTTAACTCTGTAAGATGGAACACCAGGCAGCTTCTCAACTACCACATAGGGCTCTGGTTTCCAACGATCAGCAAGCTTGTGTTTTCCCGGAAGACCCAGCTGTTGAATGAGAACTCTATCTCCAGGTTGCAGAATGTGTTCTCGTACCCTGCGGTCATAGCGGATCTTGTTTCGTGTCCCTGCTCAACCAGAAGCTTGATCAGCCAATCCGTAAGCCCTTTTCAATTCTTCCTTTAACTGGGACACATATTTCATATAAGTCTTCCAAGATGAATGGTCGGGTGACGCTCCAAAGCTGATATCCACTGGTAGCCTAGCTTCTCTCCCAAACATGAGGAAGTAAGGGGAGTACCCCGTCGACTCATTCTTTGTACAATTGTAAGCATGGACCAACTGACTTATATGACGGCTCCAGCGTCCCTTTTGCTTGGTGTCCAAAGTACCCAACATATTGAGAAGGGTGCGGTTGAACCTCTCCGGTTGAGGATCCCCTTGTGGGTGGAAAGGGGTGGTTCTAGACTTCTTGATCCCACATATCTCACACAGCTCTTTGATCAGTCGACTCTCAAAATCTCTTCCTTGGTCAGTATGGATGCGAGCTGGCAATCCGTAGTGTACAAAGAATTTTTCCCACAATGTTTTTGCGACAGTGACTGCCCTCTGGTCTTTAGTGCAGTAGGCCTGTGCATAGCGGGTGAAATGATCAGTGACTACTAGGACGTTGCAGATGTTGCCCTCATCTGGCTCAATGGAGAGGAAATCAATACACACTAAATCCATCGGACCATCGCTGTTGATGTTCACCAAAGGCGCTGATCGAGTTGGCAAAGTTTTCCTCAGGACACACCGAGCACATGACTTGCAATAACCCTCGATGTCCGCTTCCATTCTCGGCCAGTAAAATCTGTCCGCAACAAGACCAGTTGTCTTCTCAATTCCAAGGTGTCCATGTTCATCATGTAAAGCTTTCATGACCATATTCCGAAACTGAGTGGGTAGAACCAGCTGTCTTCGGACCTCTCCATTTTGACGTTTAACCTCCCGGTAGAGCAGGCCAGCTCTCACAACTAGATGTTCCAACTGACGAGCTAGTAAAATGGACTCCTCGGTCTTCAGTGCATTTCTTTCAGGCCTCCTTGTTCTTTTCACACACCATCGAACCACTCCCACAGAAGGATCTTCTTGTTGGGCCTTTTCCATTTGGTTTCGGGTCAGTTGAGGCAAGGAGTCTGTGTTCACCCTAATCAACTTGCAAAACAAAGGTGGCAGAGCTTTCTCAGACACTCCTAGGAATTTTGCACATCCCTTGAGAGGAATAGTGGCAGCTTGATGCTTGTGACATAGAGCTTTCACTTCTGGAGCAGGTAATTCTAACCAAGCTTCTTCCTCTTCATTCAGCGACTGCCTGGGCAGGCGGGAAAGGGCGTCAGCATCAATGTTTGTGGTTCCTCGCCTATACTTTAAGCTGAATTCATATACAGCTAATGCTGCAAGCCATCTGTGCCCAGTCGCATCAAGCTTAGCTGTGGTCTTCACGTAAGTCAGGGGATTGTTGTCGGTGTGAACTTCAAACTGTACCCCATACAGATAATCATGGAGCTTGTCCACCACTGCCCATTTCAATGCCAGGAACTCTAGTTTGTGAGCCGGGTAATTGCGCTCACTGGGGGTTAATCCTCGACTGATGTAGTAGACTGGCCGCAGAATTCCACCATGCTCCTGGTACAGAACTGCTCCAAGGCCTTCAAAGGATGCATCCACATGCAGCACATACTTCTTGTTAGGGTCTGCATAGGCTAACACCGGAGCCTGGGTTAGGCAGGACTTCAGCTTCTCAAAAGCATCATCACACGCAGGTGTCCATCTCTCTCCAAATGGTTCATTAACCTTGAAAAAGGTCTTCCCTTTCACCTTCATGGTATGCAAGTTCTTTCTGGGAGGTGGATATCCCTGGGTGAGAGCAGTTAGAGGCTTGGCAATCTTTGAGTACTGTGGTACAAATCTTCTGTAGTACCCACAAAATCCTAGAAAGGACCTAAGCTCCCCCAACTTGGTGGGTTTGGGCCAGTTAACAACAGCTTCCACTTTAGCTGGATCAGTAGAGATCCCCTCCCGGCTGACAATGTGTCCCACATACTTCACGGCCTTTTGGCAGAACCGACATTTTTCAAGGGACAATTTCAGCCCAGCTTTCTTCAATCTGTCCAACACCTTGAATAGCCTCTGGTTGTGTTCTTCTAGGGTTTGTCCAAACACGATCAGATCATCCAGGTAGACCAATACCTCCCGAAAATTCATGTCTCCCATCACCTGATCCATGCACCTTTGGAACGTTGCAGGTGCGCCAGTAACTCCTTGAGGCATTCTTTGGAACTGGAAGAATCCAATGGGACAAATGAAAGCCGTCTTCTCTTGATCCTCCTTATTCATGGGTATCTGGTAATAGCCACTTCGGAGATCCAGCACGGAAAACCACTGGCTGCCCTGTAAGCAATCTAGAGCTTCATCAATCCTGGGGACTGTATACTGATCAGGGACTGTGCGCCGATTCAGAGTATGGTAGTCCACACACATCCGAATATCCCCATTTTTCTTGCGGGCAATAACAATGGGAGAAGCATATGGGCTATTGGACTCTATGATGACTCCTGCATCTAGTAGGCCTCGTAAGTGCTGCCTGACGTCTTCAATATCTGCAGGAGCTAGCCTTCGAGACCTCTCTCGGAAAGGCTTCTCATCCGTCAGCCTAATGCGATGCTCCACTCCCTGCGCCAGGCCCAGATCCCAGTCACCTAGGGAGAATGCTTCTCTACGTTCCATCATGCCTTTTATTAGTGACTCCTTTTCATATTTCTTCAGGTCACTACCTTCAAAACAGGGATCAAAACATTCCTGATGTAGCTCCCTCCTTTCTTCCTCCTTTCTAATATAAGCAGCCAGACAAGCTGGGTGAATAGTGAGGGTCTGTGAATAGTTATCACCACCAATTTCTCGGCACCACTGGGCTAATGTACGGAAAATGTTGGCATTTGTTCCTACTATGACCGGTATGGATCTCTGGTCTCCTTCCGCCTCCGGACAGACCAGTGCTATGATGGGTATTTCTTTCTCCACTCCAGCAACTGTCTTTGGAAAGCGTAGCATAACAGACACATATCCTCTGTAAGGGTAGCTATGTTCACTCAAACCCCAAACAACAAGTCCAGACAATGGCTGAAGGGGCACCCCTGAGAGGTATTTCTTGTACCATTTTTCAAAGATGATAGACACTTGAGACCCGCTGTCCAGCAGCACAGTGCAGGGTTGGCCATTAATACTAGCTGGAACATGTGGGGCTGGTCCAACCAAGTCTTTCGGAAATTGTCCCGGTTGAGCGGCAGTGGATGGAGTGGTGGGGCAAGCATTTGACCTTGAATGGGGGTCAGTATGGGACTCTACTGACCCCCTTCCCCGTTTCCCGACAGCTTGTTTTCGTAATGGGAAAGAGACTTCTTAGGACTCCACCTGTTTGGACATCGCCGAGCAACATGGCTGGGATCCCCACAAACATAACATCCCTCTGTCTCTCGGTCTCCATCTCTTTGTCGATCCTGACTGGTGCTTCTAGTGGATCGTGGTTGTCTCTCATGGGATGTAGTGGGAACCTGTTTCAACCTCTCAACTTCTTTTGTATGGCTTTTTAGGAGTTGAGAAATTTGTTCTGCTTGCTTCTCAATGATTTTGAGAAGCTCCTCCTCTCGGCTTGGCTCAGCCTTTAGAGTAGCAGCAGTGACTCTTTTGGATGTTTGCTCTCGGGCTGCCATAATAGCTTCTTCCTGTCTGACTTCTTTCAGCAACAGATGGAAGGAAGGAGGAACCTTCTCTTTGTCGCAGCACCTTAGTCTTTGAGCAGTGGGATCATTGGTGAGAGCACCTCGCAGTACTTGATCCAAACGGTACCGGTCCACATCTTGAGAACTGAGCCCGCCTTTGGACACAATTCTGTGCACTAGTTTGTCCAGTCGGTAAAGATAGTCAGATAATTTCTCACCCGGTTCCTGGTAAGTGGTGCGGAGCTTATAAAGAAGGTCTGTTGCATCTTCTGGAGTCCCAAAAGCATCCTCAAGAGCAGCCATATAGTCTTGAAAAGTTGCATTAGGATCACTTCGCCAAGCAGCCTGCACTACCTCCATAGCTGGACCCTTCAAACTCTCCACTATTCTCTGCTTCTTTACTGCATCCGTGCACTGCCGCTCTTGCAGGTACTGCAGGGACACATCTCTCCATGTGTCATACCCCTCTTCACCAGCTGGGATTGGAGTGATACCTGAGAAAGTCCTCAAACGGCGATAGCTGGACTCTGGCTGAATCTTTGCAAACTGACTCACTAACCTTTCCATAGCTGCTACCAGCATGTCAGCAGAAGCTGGTGTTTCTTCAGATCTGGCTGATAGTGGGGTAGGAGGTAAACATCTACTAGGCCTCCTATGCTGTGTGTTTGGATCCTGTTGCCCAATCACTGCAGGCCTCATAGGCCATATGATTTTCCATTGCCTACCATGTCCTGGCGGCACAGCTATAACTGATGCAAAGTATTCTCTTTCCAAAATCTTATCAGTTGCTATTAATGCTGCTGGGAATGGTGTATCTTCATCACCCCTGCGATCAACCACCTTTGCATGGGTGACACCAGGAAGTTCATTCACTATCTGCAGTATCTCATCATCAGATGCATGAAAGAATTTACCACACAAGGCAAAACTTTTTTCATCACCAATGCACATCTCCTCACACCATGTGGACACTTCTCTCTCTGTTAAAGTCTCCATGGCAACTGTTTTGTTTGTTCAATCTCAGCAGTGCCTCCACTGTAACACCCCTTCAGGCCTACCTCTGCTGGAAGGGTGTATGGCGACTTCAAACTCAATATGGCGCAGTGCCTCCACCCGAATCTTGCTTGAAGCTCTGTAGGTAAGCAGGAGGGCTTTCCTCTTCTGCCAGGGGTTGACTCGGGAAACCCCTGCCTAAGCTTAACACACACTCACAATAGGTAAGGGTAAAACAACTTGGCAGGTTTATTGTGAGGGAAGGAATTAGGGATGAGCCAAGTGCAATGAATGCAAACAGGGAAAAACATAAACAGGAATAAAATATTTACAAAGGCAGATTTTCTACTAAAATGTACTGCTAGTGGCAATAAAGGGTAACTGCACTCCCCAGGCCTGGTTGGGATAATGGTGCAGAGGGGTCCCTTTAACTAAGGAGCTCTGTGAGCAACAGAGGGGATAAATCAGAACACAACAGAAATGACACCTGTCACTATCACACACTCTGCAGATGACAACACACTCTCTCTACCTGCACAGATTACACTATTATGCTGCAGCTATGCATATTACACAGTCCAATCGTTGGGGCCCAGTTGCCGCGGACGTTGGCGCGCTTTCTGCAACGTTGGTGCACTTAATACTTTCAGCACTCCTGCAAACTCCTTACTAACAATAAAGTCTACTCACAACTCTGAGTAACTGCACCCAGGCTTCTGCTTGTGGCTGGGACCAGGCACATGGATGGTAATGGAGGGACAGGCAGGAACCTCCTGTGTGGTGGATGTGGAGACCTCCTGGGGATCAGGCTGTGGTGCAGAGGTGGAGCTCCTCCAGCAGGTCCTCTTCTCCTCTGGGGCTGAGCTGCTGGGCTGTCTCTAGTCCTCTGCTGTGTCACTCTCAGTGCAGGACTCTCTACACTCTGCCATGTGCTGTCAGTCCTCTCTGCTGCACATGAGGTCTCTCTCCCTTCTCCTCCCCACAATCCCTTGTTTTTCCCATCAGCCCTTTCTCCAGCAACTCCTCCTATCAGTGTCAGTGGCACAGAGCAGCAGTGATTGCTGGGAGATGTAGTCCAGTCTGCTCCTGAGGAGTAGGTGCTGCTAGCTGCTGGTCTTAACCCCTGCTGCCCAGCAATTACATTGTCCTGTTCACATGTTGTGCTCTTAGCAGGGGTTACAACTGTATATACAATAATACATTTGGAGGAATTTTATGTATATATAGGAACACTCGACTTACAGACAAGCCCTACAAATAGACCTCTTTGTCCATTGTGATCTCTTGTGATGCTCTCTGGATACTGTTAATTTACTGAACTTACTCAATTTTACTGGAGGGCTCTAGGCACCCTAGTCTAACACTGTAGGTACTAACACGTGCATACCAACAATAACACAGCCTCATACTTTGAAGATTTTCTGTTTAGCTGTCTCTGGTCAAAGTCAGTGGCGTAACTAGAAGCTAACGAGCCCCAGTGCAAAGCCTGTGCCAGACCCCCCACTAAAGTGTATAGTTTACAGTACTCGTCTTCTCATGTGGGAAAGTGACACCTTATGGGCCCCCTTAGCATGTTGGGCCCGGTTGCGACCACACCCTCTGCTCCCCATCAAGTTACTCCCCTATTCAAAGTCACTAATTTCCAAACACTTAGGCCTCATGCACACGGCCAATGTTTAAAAATCAGTGGATAGCACAAAGACAAAATAAATGTATGGGTCTCCTGTTAGTGAGCCTACTGCCCAAGCCACAAAAAAGCAGGTCCTATTCCTTCCTGTGTTTACTCAGGCAGTTCCTTCTACTCTCATCAGAGTGTGAAGGCACCTAAAATATCATTCACACAAAAGCTGCAAACAACAAACCTAGGATCCATTGTTTTCAGCTAAAAAAGCACGTAAATGTTCCAATGTAGATAGGGTAACCCGTTTTTTTTGTTTCTGACCGTTTAGCTTCATTTATTGATGCCTCACTTGTTTCACAGGTGCTATTGTCACAAGATAATCCATGTTCTTCACTGTACCTGTCGTTGCTTTTAGCATTATGGTATGTAACTATTTCTGAATGTTATTGTGTTAGAAAAATGTGATTATATAATGATAGAAGAAAATGTACGGCACATCAATTCTGTAGCTCAGAACAAAACAGGATGAATCCATAATTTTTTTTATAATTGTCATTATTCATAACTCGGCGTGTTAATTGTGGACATTAGTCACAGGGATTGAAGGCGAACTGTGCCTCCGCGCTGTTACTCAGTGCAGTCTGGATACTTTGTAATGCCCAGAATGTATCATGAATCCACACATGTGCACTCCCACAAATCCACCCACAACCAAATCGTATGCATCATATTCTGCAGCTCAACAAAAAATAAAACAGGCTTTTTATTCTAGAGCCACACAATCACATCAAGACATGGATGGCATCAGAATAGAAAGTACAGGTGGAACATATCCTTTCTTAAAGTGATACTTCATCTCTCAGCACATGTATATTATGCAGATTCTGGAGTAATCCTACAAGCCCCACTTGTTGTCTGCAATAGTAACAGCCACCATAGTGAAAACTCTAGGGTTGTGTTTTGAGATAAGGTATAACGGTAAAGAAAGCTATCGTGGTGTAGAAAGTCATGTTAGAAATTTCTATTTTCGTTTTTTGGTTTACTGCTAATGAAAACCACAGTTCTGCTTGTTTTTTGGCACACCTTAGTAAGTAGTAACCATATCAGAATCACATTTCAAAAAGCTTAAATAATGATGAAGAGTAATGTCACATGACAGATAATAAACACAGTGGGCAGATTTATCAAGAGGTCTGAAAGTCAGAATATTTCTAGTTGTCCATGGCAAGCAATCACAGCTCAGCTTTCATTTTACCAGTGCTCATGAATATGTTAAAGGGGAGCTGTGATTGATTGCCATGGGCAACTAGAAATATTCTGACTTTCAGACAGCTTGATAAATCTGCCCCAGTGATGTCACATTGCACAGATAATCATTGCAGTTTCTGTGAGACCCTATATCGTGCCCCTTTTTGTGGCCCAGTACACTGTGTAATTCCCAATTGTTGTTGCCCCCACACTGTATTATGCTCCCTTCCTGTTGACCCAACAATGTATCATGCCCCCTGTGGTCCCCTTATAGTAACCCCCAACTATTATTTCTTGTAGCCCCTTATTTGTAATGCAACTCCTTTTTAAAGGCCACTATTGATAAAGTCTCTCCTTATAAAGCCCCCCCCCCCATACTTTTAAGTACCCCTTTTCTGGAGATTGTATTCTATGTAGCCCTCTTTTCATGATGACTTCCTCTATGTAGTGCCCTTTCCTGTAGAACCCCCCATTAATTTCCCCCATTTTATAATATGCACAATTGACTACCCCTCCAAAACCCTGCTGTTACACTTCTTCCATCTAACTACAATATTCTTCTATCTTATTATCTGTATACCTACTATGTATCCTATTCATCTGTCACTTTTTAATATATATGTCTCCAGTGCAAGATTTAGCGCTTCATAGATCCTGGACCGTTCACAGATCCCATTTTAATATGATGTAAGGCAACACAAACTAATATCAGATTTGATATAAATTCTGCCGTAGTGCACATTTCTCCATAAACTGGTCAAATGGTGGGACAAAATTGACCATGGCATTAAAAAGGTTAATTTATCCTCATTGGCGTTGTCTCCTATCAGGGCAGGACCCAAGCTGTGCACAACATGGCTGTGTACAGCAAACTTTGTGTTGCAGGCAGCCACACTAGCAGCACAAGGGTGATCACCCAATGTCTGTTGTTTGTAGAATGCATGTCCTGGGATGTTAACAGATGAACAGGTGTCAAGGGGAAATTAAGTGCTCTGTCAGCCCCTGTCACATTCCTACCCCCATTAGTCACACAGTGCTGCCCCCAGTTGTCACAGTTTCCCCCAGTAGACACTGCTAAGCCTCAGTAGTCAACACTGACCCCAGTAGCTAATGCTGCCCCCAGTAGTTACAGTTCTGCCCCCAGTAGTCACAGTGCTACCCCCAGTAGCCGCTGTGCTCCGTACATGTTGGGAGCCTGCACTTCAGCCAGATCACACTCTGAGAGTGGTCTGTGAAGCCGGGGGAGGGCGGATGCACTTGCCTCACCAACACCTGAACGGATCAGTGGTAACTCTTTTTAATAAATAATATCTTGGTTCTCTGAAATCTTGGTTCTCTGAAGGTGCAGTCACATGTTGCAGTTACAAATGCATCGCAATCAGTTTTGAGGTGGTTTTAGGTGCAGTTTTGTTATTTTAACAGATGAACGACATTTGTGGAACAGGTTTCCCATTTGAACTCGAAATTCACCTGTTCAGTTCATGTCTTTCACATGTTAAATTAACACAAAAATGCACTTAAAACCACCTCAAAGCTTATTATGATGCAGTTGTAACTGCAACATGTGGCCCACCCTGACAGTATTATCCTCCTGCTGTCCCTAACACTTTCCCAAATGTCCCCCATACAGCCCCCCAGTAATGTCCCCACATATTCCCCCAGTAATGTCACCGAAACTTCCCCCCAGTAATGTCCCCCTCAACCCCAGTAATGTCCCCCAAACATCCTCCAGTTATGTCACCCACACTTCCCCCCAGTAATGTCCCCCACACCCCCAGTAATGTCGCCCACACATCCCCCAGTTATGTCACCCACACTTCCCACCGTTGTCACCCACACTTTCCCCCAGTAATGTCCCCTCACCTCCCAGTAATGTCCCCCTCACCTCCCAGTAATGTCCCCCTCATCCCCTAGTAATGTCCCCCACGCATCCCCCAGTAATGTCGCCACACAGTCCCCCGGTAATGTCCCCCACACATTCCCTCAGTAATGTCCCCCACATATTCCCCCAGTAATGTCCCTCACACATTCCCCCAGTAATGTCACCCACACATTCCCCTAGTAATGCCCCCCGTACAGCCCCCAGTAATGTCCTCCACACAGCCCCCAGTAATGTGCCCCAGACAGCCCCCTCCAGTAATGTACCCCACGCACCCCCCAGTAATGTTCCCCAGTAATGTCCCCCACACAGTCCCCATGTAATGTCCCTAAGTAATGTGCTCTACACATCCCCCAGTAATGTCCTCCACACAGCCCCCAGTAATGTGCCCCAGACAGCCCCCTCCACTAAAGTGCCCCACGCACCCCCCCAGTAATGTCCCCCACACAGTCCCCATGTAATGCCCCCCATACAGCCCCCAGTAATGTCCTCCACACAGCCCCCAGTAATGTGCCCCAGACAGCCCCCTCCAGTAATGTACCCCACGCACCCCCCAGTAATGTTCCCCAGTAATGTCCCCCACACAGTCCCCATGTAATGTCCCTAAGTAATGTGCTCTACACATCCCCCAGTAATGTCCTCCACACAGCCCCCAGTAATGTGCCCCAGACAGCCCCCTCCACTAATGTGCTCCACACATCCCCCAGTAATGTCCTCCAGTAATATGCCACATAAATCTCCCCAGTAATGTCCCCTAGTAATGTGCCCACACAAATCCCCCTGTAATGTCCCTTAGTAATGTGCCCCACACAGATCCCCTGTTATGTCCCTTAGTAATGTGGCCACACAGCCGACCCTGTAATGTCTCCCACACAGCCCGCCTGTAATGTCCCCCAGTTACGTCCCTCACCCATCCCCCTGTAATGTCTCTCAGTAATGTGCCCACAAAGATCCCCATATGTTCTCCCTCTCAGCTCACTCATGCAGCTCTGTGCACTGCTTCCCCCTGCAGGTCATGTGACATCATCACAGGTCTTGCAGCCTCCAAGAAGTAATATCCTCCGTAGGCTGCAGGTCCTGCAGGAGAAAGCAGTGTGCACGTTCTCATCATCCTGAGGACACTGATCGTGATGAGAGAGGGGGGAATGCCCGGGTAGCGGGACATATGTCCTGCTGATCCGGGGAAATCCGGAACTACGGCCAAAATATCTGAGGCACCTACTCCGGATCTTTTGACCTAGTGACGCCCCTGCTTGGAGCCAGTCTATGGGGCAGCAGACAGTTTTAGGCTTCATAAACATGGTGGCGCTGTGCTGAGTCTGTTCTCCTGAGAAGATGCTGTGCAGCTGGAGCTCTATGGTTTGTCCTCAGTTGTAAACAAATATTCAGGCCTTATCCAATCAGTGCGAGTGAGAGAGTCTGTTATCATGGCAATAATAAACAACATGCCCGAAGGGATTTACTGTATGGTTGCAGGATCAGACTGCTAAGGTGTATATGTGGGAGGCTAGAAGTACAGGGGGTAATATAGGGTTATGTACACCTATACAGGTGGTCCCCTACTTAAGGACACCAGACTTACAGATGACCCCTAGTTAAAGATGGACCCCTCTATCCACTGTGACCTCTGGTTAAGCTCTCTGGATAATTTACTTTGGTCCCCAGCTGCAATGATCAGCTGTAAGGTGTCTGTAATGATGTTTTATTGATAATCCTTGGCCCCATTGCAGCTAAAATTTTTAAAATCCAGTTGTCACGGGGCAAAAAAAAAAAAGTTGGTCTGGAACCAATTATAAAATATACAGTTTCAACTTAAACTTAAGAACAAACCGATGGACCCTATCTTGTATGTAACCTAGGGACCGCCTGTATATCAGTACAGGGGGTCCTACAAGGTCCTGTATTACCCATATCAGTACAGGGAGGTCATACAGGGACCTGTGCACCCAAATATCAGTACAGAGGGATCATGCAGGGTCTTGCATCCCCACATATAAGTATTGGGGGGTGTTTCATACAGGGACCCATGCACCTAAATATCAGTAAAGGGGGATCATGCAGGGTCTTGCATCCTCACATATCAGTATTGGGGGGTGTTTCATACAGGGACCCATGCACCTAAATATCAGTAAAGGGGGGTCATGCAGGGTTTTGTATCCCCACATATAAGTACAGGGGGTCATGCAGGGTCCTGTGCACCAACATATCAGTACAGGGGGGTCATACAGGGTCATCTGCACCCACATATCAGTACAGTGGGGTCACACAGAGTCCTGTACTCCCAGATATCAGTATAGGGGGTTGTGCAGGGTGCTGTGCACCCACATATCATTACAGGGGGAGTCATAGATGGTCCTGTACACCCACATATCAATACAGGGAGGATCATACAGGATCATCTGAACCCACATATCTGTATAGGGTTTCTTACATTGTTCTGTACACCCACATATCAGTAGAGGGTAGTCATACAGGGTTCTGGATACTCACATATCAGATTAGAGGGTCATGCAGGGTGCTGTTCACCCACATATAGGTACAGGGGGGTCATATATCAGAACAGGGGGTAGGATACAGGGTCCTGTACACCCACATATCAGTATGGGGAGGGCTCATACAGGATAATCTACACCCACAAATCAGTAAAGGGGGTCTTACAGTGTTCTGTACACCCACATATCAGCACAGGGGGGGGGGGGGGGGCGTACAGGACAGGATTTATGGTCATTTATGTTTATTTGTGGGTTTGGCTTGTCTTTGTTTATTGGCTTGGTTTAGGATGTGATAATCCGCTGTAATCGGTTGGGTGGGGGTTGTGGTATTTAGTGTTTATTCATTTTGGTGTATTTTAAGTTATTGTTTTTGCTAGGTGTGAATGGGGCTGGACCTGCAGGTAAGTTACTGTATATATTTTGTATATATTGTATATTATGTTTGGTTTGTGTTATATATTGTTATATATTGTTATGTTTTTTACTTTTATATAAAATAAAAGATCTACACGAACCTGTACACCCTCATATTAGTACAGGGTAGTCATACAGGGTCCTGTACACCCACAAATCAGTACCAGGGGCGTCATACCGGATCATCTGCACCCACATATCAGTACAGGGTAGTCATACAGGATCATGTACACCCTCATATCAATACAGGGTAGTCATATAGGGTCCTGTACACCCACATATTAGTACAGGGTAGTCATACAGGGTCCTGTACACACACATATTAGTACAGGGTAGTCATATAGGGTCCTGTACACCCACATATCAGTACCAGGGGCGTCATACAGGATCATCTGCACCCACATATCAGTACAGGGTAGTCATACAGGATCATGTACACCCTCATATCAGTACAGGGTAGTCATATAGGGTCCTGTACACCCACATATTAGTACAGGGGGGTCATACAGTGTCCTAAACACCTCCATATCAGTACAGGAGGGGGGTCATACAGGGTCCTGTACACCCGCATATCTGTACATGTGTAGTCATACAGGGTCCTGTACACCCGCATATTAGTACAGGGTAGTCATACAGTGTCCTGTACACCCGCATATCAGTACAGGGGGAGGGGGTCATACAGGGTCCTGTACACCTGCATATCAGTATGGGGTAGTCATTCAGGGTCCTGTACACCCAAATATCAATACAAAGGGTTTATACAGGGTCCTGTACACCCACATATCTGTACATGTGTAGTCATACAGGGTCCTGTACACCCGAATATCAGTACAGGGGGGGGGTCATACAGGGTCCTGTACACACTCATATCAGTACAGGGTAGTCCTACAGGGTCCTGTAAACCCACATATCAATACAAAGGATTTATACTGGGTCCTGTATACCCACATATCAGTACATGGGGGTCATTTGGGGTCCTCTGCACCCCATATCGGTAGACTTTTTTATTAGTCCGACATGAACAAATAATCTTCAGTTTGCTTATTCATTATTATACCCAGCAGTACTGATGTATTGCAGGTTATTATCACTGTCACCCTAAGTATAGGCTGACACCGAAACTGTAAGATCCTTTCTGTAAGATCGGACCTCAGGGTTGCCATAGCAGCGATCAGCACACCCAGAAAGCGGCACAGTTACACTAGGGCAGTGATGGCGAACCTTTTAGAGACCGAGTGCCCAAACTACAACCAAAATCTGCTTATTTACTAGGACGTGCCAACATGGTATTTCAAGCAATAACTTACTGCTACCTGTTTTTCAACATCATTCAATGTATTGGCCCCCTGAGGCCACCAATAGAGTTGAAAGAAGGTGGGCAAATAAATTCAGACCATCATTGTAGCTTCTCTCCAGGAAGAATGGTGGGTCCAGCAGGATGACCTCTAAAGACAATGCAGTTCTGTCCATACCTTCTCACTTTTCCCGCAGTTCAAACAGCCAATGACATGTCGCTTTAAAATAGTGCTGAGAGCAGTATCTTTTAAGTTGCTTGGGACTGCAGGAAGATTTGGTGGGTTTGGTCCTGTTTGGTGAAATCGTGACAATGGCCTGAGTGCCCACAGAAAGGGCTCTGGGTGCCACCTCTGGCACCCGTGCCATAGGTTCGCCACCACTGCACTAGGGTGTCAGCAGTTAGTTGCAGATGACACCCCGCCTTCCTGATACTGTCTCAGTTCCGTGATGGATGTATCCTTCACTGAACATCAATAGGTTAATGAAGTGTTTTGTTTCATATTCGTTGCTTTACTGCTTTACTGTATATCAATTGGCAACCAATCACAGAGCAGCTTTCATTTTTAGAGAGAACTTTTAGGAATGAAAGCTGCGCTGTGATTGGTTGCTATAGGTAACGAGGACAGTTATGACCTATGTTAAGCCCCGTTCTTCAGGGGATGTGTGTACAAGTTACACCTGTGCAGTAGGGCAACCAGTGTAAAGGGCAACCAGTGGGGTAGATGCATCCATAGGGGCAGTTACTGGACTATGTTTCATCATGTGTTTTCCTTATGACCCTGAGAGATGTGATGTGCCCTTACCTTGTATTCACCTGCCCAACCCTACCCCCCACCAAGAAAAATTAATTAAAGCAAAGAAGACCCAATAAATAGACAAAAGACAAATAATTGGGAATTAAATAACCAAATATTTATTTATAATCCCATCCCATGGCAGACCCACGACTCACGAAGAGTCACCCTTCAGCACTCAGGAGAGGAAAAACCCCCTGTGGAGGAAACCTCTAGGGAACCCATGGCTGAAGGATTGCCCTTCCTCTGGGCTTAGAGGGTTACTGCCAATAAATATCTGTCACCCAAGTAGTCGGGTATCCAGAGGTCCAGGGGTCCATACATCCAGGGGTCCACGATCCATACGTCCAGGAGTCCACACATCCAGGGGTTCAAGCTCCACACGTCCAGGGATCCAGATATCCAGGGTTCCGTCGGTCCAGGGGACATAAATAAATCCACGGTTCTTCACACCTCGACGTCTCACCACCCAGTGTCTGTCCCTATTGACCGGCACGGATATTTATACTTGAGGCAGGTGGGCGTGGCAGCATGATGTGGCTCCTGATTGGCCAGTTCAGGTGGGTGGGGCTGTATTATCTTGCTTCTGATTGGTCAGTTTAAGTGTCAGTCTGTCAGAAATGGGAATTATGACATCAGCACATCTATGACACAGAATTCTGAAGAATTAACCCTTTAATGTCTGACTACAGGGAGAAATAAATTGTCTCTTGTACTGTAGTAAATTCATGAAATTCCCTAATGTATAAATATTTATAAGTGACAGCCTCATGGATCTTTTAATGTTATTTATTGGAGCACACAATAATTAAAGGAAAAAATATGATATGTGTGAATAAAGATTATTACATTATATATGGCTGTAGATTTATCTGGCACCGCGTAGAAGTTCTTTCTTGTAATTGTGGGGTTTATTTTTGGGGGATTTGGTGTGAGCTTTTCTTTCCTTCATAAGTATTTAAGTTAGTCCTATGAGTTGCTGGGCGGACCACCACCATTGTGGCCAATCCTATGTGATCTTAGGGCTCATGCACACAGACATGATATGGCCACGTGTCAGTGGTTATCACACATCGCAATGTATTTCTATGGATTCTACTGAGCCGACTGCAGAGAGGCGCAAAAGATAGCGCATGTTTAATATTTTTTTTACTAAGCAGCAACAAGGGGAAACAGGGAGCGCACATTATGAAAGGAGCCAAAATCGAAAGGTAGATGAGGGAGGACAATGTGAGGGAGAGATGAAGGGAAACAATATGAGAGGGGAAATGAGACACCACAATATGAAGGAGAGATGAGGGGCCACAATATGAGGGGGAGATGAGGAGGCACAAGACGATGGGAGATGAGAGGGTCCACAATATATGCGGGAGATTAAAGGGTTGCAGGGGTTGTATGGAGATAGCTCACTGGCTGAGCTCTCTGCGTACACAGCGGCACAGAGCTGGCGCCAAAGTTGACCTGTTCTATGGCCTGACTACAGCACTTACCATCACTGCTGATGGGCACCGCCATCTTGGATGGCTGATCATCTCCCCCCCGTGACATCATCGGAGGGTGATGCCATGGCAACCTACAGTCTCATTGAGACTTGTAGGCTTGCAATGTATAGTGATCTCAGGTATTAGAGATGATCAGTAAAATTGTTATATATTGCAATACAGTAGTATTGCAGTATATGGTATGAGTTATCTATATCATATGATGCAATATCATATGATGCAATATCATACTGCAGTGTCAAAGTACCCTAGAGTGTGTGAAATAATAGTTAAAACTATATTTAAAAAAATAAAAAATAGTAAAAGTTTAAATCACCTCCTCCTTTCCCTAGAACACATATAAAAATTAAAAAAACAGCAAAAATCATAAACATGTTAGGTATCCCCACGCACCAAAATGCTTGTTCTATTAAAAACGGAAAAGAGCACCCAAATTAAAACCTCAGCATGTACTGCAAATTTTTAAAAATGTACTAAAACCTTAAAAAAAAACTGTATAAGTTTGGTATCCCTGTATTGTATTGACCCAAAGAATAAAGAGGAAGTGTAATTTGGAGCACAGAATAAAAGCTATAAAAACAGAGCCCACAAGAAACCGCACAGCCCCCCAGTAATGTGCCCAACACAGCCCCCTCAGTAATGTCCACCAGACAGCCCACCAGTACTGTCCCCCAAACAGCCCCCTATGAATGTCCCCCACACAGCCTCCCAGTAATGTCCTCACACAGCCCCCCAGTAAAGTGCCCCAGGGATCCTTCAAGTAATATGCCCCACGCATCCCCCCAGTAATGTTCCCCAGTAATGTCCCCCACACATTCCCCCAGTAATGTCCCTCAGTAATGAGCCCAACACATCCCCCAGTAATGTCCCCCAGTGATGTGCTACACACATCTCCCCAGTAATGTCCCCAAGTAAGGTGTCTTACACTTCTCCCCAGTAATGTCCCTTAGTAATGTGCTCCACACATGGCCCTAGTAATGTCCCCCAGTAATGTGCCCCACACAGCCCACTGTAACGTCCCTTAGTAATGTGCCCCACATAGCTCCCTTGTTATGTCCCTTGGTAATGTGCCCCACACAGCCCCCTTGTTATGTCCCTTAGTAATGTGCCCCACACAGCCCTCTTGTAATGTCCCTTAGTAATGTCCCTCACACATATTCCCCTGTAATGTCTCTTAGTAATATTCCCCACAGAGCTCCCCTGTAATGCCCCTTAGTAATGTGCCCCACACAGCCCCCCTATAATGTCCCTTAGTAATGTCCCCAACACAGATCCCCCTGTAATGTCCTCCAGTGATATGCCCCACACAGCCCTTCTGTAATGTCCCTTAGTAATGTGCCTACACAGATCCCCCTGTAATGTCCCTCAGTAATGTCTCCCACACAGCCCCCCTGTAATTTCTCCCACACAGCCCCCCTGTAATGTCCCCCAGTAATGTCCCTCACCAATCCCCCGTGTAATGTCCCTCAATAATGTGCCCCCACAGATACCCCTATGTTCTCCCTCTCATCTCATTCATGCAGCACTGTGCACTGCTTCCACCTGCAGGTCATGTGAACATGACATCATCACAGGTCTTGCAGCCTCCGGGTAGTAATATCCTCCCAGAGGCTGCAGGTCCTGCAGGAGAAAGCAGTGTGCACTTTCTCATCACGATCTATGACCTGAAGACACTGATCGTGATGAGAGAGGGGGTAATGCCCGGGTAGCGGGACATATGTCCTGCTGACCCGGGGAAATCCGGAGCTACGGCCAACAGATCTGGGTCACTGACCCCGGATCTTTTGACCTAGTGACGCCCCTGCTTGGGGCCAGTCTATGGGGCAGCAGACAGTTTTAGCCTTCATAAACATGGTGGCGCTGTGCTGAGTCTGTTCTTCTGAGAAGATGCTGTGCAGCTGGAGCTCTATGGTTTGCCCTCAGTTGTAAACAAATATTCAGGCCTTATCCAATCAGTGCGAGTGAGAGAGTCTGTTGTCATGGCAATAATAAACAACATGCCTGAAGGGATTTACTGTATGGTTGCAGGATCAGACTGCTAAGGTGTATATGTGGGAGGCTAGAAGGTCGCCTCAACCCACATATGAGTACAGGGGGTAATATAGGGTCATGTACAACTATTCAGGTGGTCCCCTACTTAAGGACACTAGACTTACAGATGACCCCTAGTTACAGGTGTACCTCTCTGCCCACTGTGACCTCTGGTGAAGCTCTCTGGATAATTTACATTGGTCCCCGGCTGCATTGATCAGATGTAAGATGTCTGTAATGACGTTTTATTGATAATCCATGGCCCCATTGCAGCTTAAATTTTGAAAATACAATTGTCACTGGGACAAAAAAATTTGGTCTGGAACTTCAATTATAAAATATACAGTTTTGACTTAAACTTAAGAACAAACCGATGGACCCTATCTTGTATGTAACCTAGGGACCGCCTGTATATCAGTACAATGGGTCCTACAAGGTCCTGTATTACCCATATCAGTACAGGGACCTGTGCACCCAAATATCAGTACAGAGGGATCATGCAGGGTCTTGCATCCCAAAATATCAGTACAGGGGGGGGGGCGTCATACAGGGACCCTTGCACCTAAATAAGACCCCTGCACTAAGTAAAGGGGGGTCAGGCAGGGTTTTGTATCCCCACATAAAAGTACAGGGGGTCATGCAGTGTCCTGTGCACCCACATTTCAGCACAGGGGGGGGGTCATACAGGACAGGATTTATGGTCATTTATGTTTATTTGTGGGTTTGGCTTGTCTTTGTTTATTGGTTTGGTTTAGGATGTGATAATCGGATGTAATCGGTTGGGTGGGGGTTATGGTATTTAGTGTTTATTCATTTTGGTGTATTTTAAGTTATTGTTTTTGCTAGGTGTGAATGGGGCTGGACCTGCAGGTAAGTTACTGTATATATTTTGTATATATTGTATCTTATGTTTGGTTTGTGTTATATATTGTTATATATTGCTATGTTTTTTACTTTTATATAAAATAAAAGATCTACACGAACCTGTACACCCTCATATTAGTACAGGGTAGTCATACAGGGTCCTGTACACCCACAAATCAGTACCAGGGGCGTCATACAGGATCATCTGCACCCACATATCAGTATAGGGTAGTCATACAGGATCATGTACACCCTCATATCAGTACAGGGTAGTCATATAGGGTCCTGTACACCCACATATTAGTGCAGGGTAGTCATACAGGGTCATGTACACCCACATATCAGTAGCAGGGCCGTCCTACAGGATCATCTGCACCCACATATCAGTACAGGGGGGTTATACAGGATCATGTACACCCTCATATCAGTACAGGGTAGTCATATAGGGTCCTGTACACCCACATATTAGTACAGGGGGGTCATACAGTGTACTTTACACCCACATATCAGTACATGGGGGGGGGGTCATACAGGGTCCTGTACACCTGCATATCTGTACAGGGTAGTCATACAGGGTTCTATACACCCAAATATCAATACAACAACTTATACAGGCTCCTGTACATCCTCATATCTGTACATGTGTAGCCATACAGGGTTCTGTACACCCTCATATCAGTACAGGGTAGTCATACAGGGTCCTGTACACCCAAATATCAATACAAAGGGTTTATACAGGGTCCTGTACACCCACATATCAGTACATGGGGGTCATTTGGGGTCCTCTGCACGCCATATCAGTAGACTTTTTTATTAGTTCGACATGAACAAATAATCTTCAATTTGCTTGTTCATGACAAAGGCACTGTTGAGTTAGATTCCTTCTGTCCCCTATCTTTCCCTTCTTCAGCCCAATTTTATTCACTGTTACCTTCTTCTTTTACCTGACTGTATAGGCCCCACCAACCCCCCCCCCCCCCTTTTCACATTCCCAATGAACACACAAACAGGCAAGGTTGGATAATATTGGCCACAGCAGCCTTTTTATTACAAACCACATATAACATAAATTAACAATTTATAAATTCTTATAAATAACTTTATAACATGCAATTTCTACCTTTCTTCCTCTTCTCAAGGAAACCGACCAGTATATTTCCCATCACCCGAACTTTCCACCAACTCCAAGGACCTCACTCCTCCTTAGCCCTTCTCCAACCCACCGTCCAAAAGGGAGGGCGGGCGGAACTCTTTCTTCTGCTCCTTACAACTGACTAACGGTCACTTCTCATGTTGCCTGACAACTCCACCTCCTGACAACTCCCGCTCTAACTAACCACCCCCTTGACAACAGTTCCCTCTCAACAGGCCCTGTCATGCCGGCCTCCCCTTCACTGGCTACGGTCCGGCCTTTACTTGACAAAGGCACTGTTGAGTTCGGTTCCATCTGTCCCCTATCTTTCCCTTCTTCAGCCCAATTTTATTCACTGTTACCTTCTTCTTTTACCTGACTGTGTAGGCCCAACCAACCCCCCCCCCTTTTCACATTCCCAATGAACACAGACACAGGCAAGGTTGGATAATATTGGCCACAGCAGCCATTTTATTACAAACCACATATAACATAAATTAACAATTTATAAATTCTTATAAATAACTTTATAACATGCAATTTCTACCTAGAAAGGAGGAGGTCCTTGGAGCTACTAAAAGGAGAGGGTATGCCGAACTGCCCCACTTGTTACTTACCCTCAACCGCCACCTCTGGTTCGAGGGCACCGGACCACACACACCTTATGGCAAACTCCCCCTCTCCTTTCCCCACTCCCCGGGACATCAACCAGCGGGAGACCAACAAACACGACTTCTTTTCTCAAGGAAACCAACCAGTATGTTTCCCATCACCCGAACTTTCCACCAACTCCAAGGACCTCACACCCAGCCACGGCCAGCATGCTGCGACCACCTCAAGTGAATTGATCGCACACACCACAGCCTGATTGTCACAATGAAACTTCACCCTCCTATCCCTGAAAAGCTCACCCCACACTGTCACCTCCACCACTATTGGGAAAAGTTCCAAAAGAGCCAAATTCTTCACCAACCCAACTGCTACCCAGTCTGCAGGCCACTGCCCTACACACCATTGTCCATCGCAATAGGCCCCAAACCCCACTGAACCCACTGCGTCCGTAAACAGATCCCAATCACTGTTATCCACTACCTCCTCCTGAATCAACGACCTCCAGTTGTACCGACCTGCCATACTCCTAAATCATCCCGCAAATCTCTTGACAACCGAATATAGTGATGTGGTGCCTGAACTCCGGCCGTTTTACTGACGAGCCTCCGACTAAAAATTTTCCCCATGGGAATAATGCGACATGCAAAATTTAATTTGCCCAAAAATGTCTGAAGTTCCTGCAACTTAACTTTCTTCAGACCCTTCACTCGCCCCACCTCCCGTCTTAACCCTTCCAGCTTCTCCTCCGGCAACCTGCATTCCATTTTTTCTGTGTCCAGTTCTACCCCTAAAAAGACCAAGCATGACGTGGGACCTTCCGTCCTACCTGCCGCCAGGGGAACCCAAAACTTGTCCGACACCCATTCCACTGTTGCCAACAACGTTTGACAAACTGACAAATCTTTCGGGCCAATGCACAGAAAGTCATCTAAATAATGGATGACCGACGAGACCCCCGCTACGTCCCGCACTACCCATTCAAGGAAGGAGCTAAACGTTTCAAAATATGCGCAAGAAAGTGAACACCCCATTGGCAAACAACGATCAACATAGTAACTGCCTTCCCAGAAACAACCCATCAAAAGCATACTCTCCGGATTTACTGGTAACAGGCGAAAAGCGGCTTCAATATCCGTCTTAGCCAATAGTGCTCCCTTGCCATACTTCCTCACCCATTCCACTGCCGTGTCAAAAGACGTATACACCACTGACGACATCTCCTCCGGAATCCCATCATTCACCGACAAGCCCCTGGGATACGACAAGTGGTGAATCAACCTATATTTTTGCGGCTCCTTTTTTGGCACTACCCCCAGTGGGGACACCACCAAATCCTTAACAGGCACGTTTGCAAACGGACCCGCCATCCTCCCTAGCCGCAACTCTTTTTCTAACTTTTCGGTAACTACCCCCGGAAAATTGTTTGCCGATTTTAAATTTCTCCGTGTCGCCGGAACCACATGCTCCAGACCCGGAATCACAAAACCTTCCCCAAAACCTTTGCGCAACAAGTCCGCCCCTTCCTTATCCGGATACCTACTTAGAAAGGGCTCCATCTCTTGCAACTTCACCGGAGTCTCCCCCTTGCGTAGCTGGACCTGCCCCTCTTCCTCTCCATCTCTTAAAACATTTCGGAACCCCATGCGACGTTCCGGTACAGACGGAACACACGTGCCTAAACTTACAGGCCGCTCCGTATTTACATTGGCCGTCATTAAACTGCCAACACAGCCCAGCTCTGCTCCCCCCGGCCCCTCCCGCCGTTGCTCCTGACCCCTCTTTTTGCTGACTAGACTGGCCGGTGCCCCCGGCCCCCTCCCGAAACGACTGGCCAAAACGAGTGGGCGCCATCACCTTCAACCACAATCCTATGTCCTTTTGGTCTCATCTGATGCTGGGACGCACCGCCTTACGTTGCCTAAACTGCTCATCATAGCGCAGCCATGTCCGACCCTCATACACCCTGTAAGCCTCCCCAATTGCATCCAAATAACAAAAAAGGCCCGAACAATTATCCGGAGCCTTCTCAACGATCACACTCACAAGGATTGCAAAGGCTTTTAGCCAATTATGAAAAGTCTGCGGAATCATGCGCCACATCTTCTTTTCCTCATCCTCTTTCTTAGTTTCCTTATCCCGCACTTTGTCTAAATTGAATTTGGCTAATGGCAAGAGGGAGAAGATTTCAACGTATTCGTCCCGCCAAATCTTCTCCTTCTTCAAGTGCGACCCCAGAGGGCCCTCAAAGCAAATGTACACTTCCCCTTTTGCCCTATCATCCAGCTGCACTCTCTCCTCCTTATCTTTTTCCGTTTGTACCGACACTGCTACACCCGACTCTCTGCGCATTCCCACACCCCCACTTTGCCCCCACCAAGGCATCCACGCTGCCGTTGGGGCTCCCGCACTATTTCCCCCACACTTATCCAGCAACTCTCTTACACTACCCACCAGTGATTTAGAACACCAACAGAATTTATTAGACCCGATATATGTGGACAATAAAGTCGACCACACTCGGGTCCCAATACAGAACACTAATAGTTTGACCAAAAAGTGATGTAACACTTACAAAGAATAAATGTATTAGTGACATACAAATAATCAAGACACACAATAGATGAACTACAATGGGTTAAAAGCCATGTGTGGTACAATAAATAATTATATCTATGTATATGGGTAGGTAATAAGTTTGTCATATAGCATAGCCCCAAGTAAACATGCATAAGACAATGGGGTTAGAATAGATGCACAGATAATCCTGCAGGAAAAAATGACAAAAGGAAAGTGGAAAACAAATACCATACCAAATCAGATCACACATGGGAAGTTGCCCCGACACGTGTTTCGCTATGAGCGATTTATCAAGGGGAGTGTCAAACTATTACTACCCACCAGTGCCCATAAGTCTTCTCCCACTCTCCCATCACTCGGCCCGCTCACACTTGCCGCGCCACTCATCCCCCCCCCGCTTTCCCCTGCTCCGCGACCCATTATTTCAGACAAACACTGACCTGGCTGCATGGGTGCTGTGACCCCACCAGTGGCCTCTCTGCGCGTCGTCCTCCGGGACCGGCTCCCCAGACTGCCTGCCGCCATCTCCTGTGACTGACTGGCCTCCACAGCCGCTGCATCGGGATTCTGATCCCTCGGATCCTCTAGGTGTCAGTGAGCCAACCGAGCTCTCGCAAGCTCTGCCTCCTGCCTTCTGGTCTCTTCCCTGCCGCAACCCCTGCTCACACGTGTCTCCCCGCTGTCCTGCCGAACTAGCCACACTCCCGGCCGGCACATCACCGAGGTAGTATGCTGCTCCGCTGCTCCTCGCCGCCGATCGCTGCACTGGCCTTGGGGGAGACGCGGAACCGGAGGGGTTAACAGGATTCCTGCCGCCCCGCGAGCGCCGCTGAGCAGCAGGAGTAACACGCTTGCGTGGCGCAGGGTCCCGAGAGGGGCTCCTTACCCTCCTCCGTGTCCGTGGCATTACTTCTGGGCTCAGCCACTCAAGTGGACGTGAGCGCCGTGCCCCTCTCCCGAAGTACTCCAGCACTTCAGCGGGCAGCTCCGGTTCTCTGTCTCCAGCGCTCCCTAATATCCCAGACCTCAGCACCGCCGCCACTCTTTCCCGCACCATGGCACCATTCTCGCCAGCTGACGCCGACCGAAGAAGTTTTATCAGCGCTGACAGGTCCGACATTGTGAGTTATGTCTTACTCTTTCTCCTGCTCCTCACAACTGACTAAAGGTCACTTCTCATGTTGCCTGACAACTCCACCTCCTGACAACTCCCGCTCTAACTAACCACCCCCTTGACAACAGTTCCCTCCCAACAGGCCCTGTCATGCCGGCCTCCCCTTCACTAGCTACGGTCCGGCCTTTACTTTATAATACCCAGCAGTACTGATGTATTGCAGGTTATTATCACTGTCATCCTAAGCATAGGCTGACACCGAGACTGTAAGATCCTTTCTGTAAGATCAGACCTCAGGGTTGCCATAGCAGCGATCAGCACACCCAGAAAGCAACACAGTTACACTAGGGCAGTGATGGCGAACCTTTTAGAGACTGAGTGCCCAAACTACAACCAAGACCCACTTATTTATCGCAAAGTGCCAACATAGAAATTTAATTAGTGATTTACACTCCCTGCTTGGACACAGTTTTCATTGATACCAGCACTCTGAGGACAACAATAAAGCAGAAAATAGAATAAATTTGGATGATCATTGTAGCTTCCCTCTAGGGTCCCATAAACAGGAAGAATTGTCAGGGCCGGAGCAGGAGCTACAATGATAATCCAGATCTGACCACACCTTCCCACTCCTCCAGTAGTCCCAGGTAGCATTGTCACGTTAAATAGCTCTGTGCACAGCAAGTCCTGGGCTGTCTGGGACTGCAGGAAGATATCTGGAGTCCTCTCTGGTGATGGTCTGAGTGCCCACAGAAAGGGCTCCGAGTGCCACCTCTGGCACCCGTGCCATAGGTTCGCCACCACTGCACTAGGGTGTCAGCAGTTAGTTGCAGATGACACCCCGCCTTCTTGATACCGGCTCAGCTCCGCGATGGATGTATCCTTCACTGAACATCAATAGGTTAATGAAGTCTTTTTTTTCATATTTATAATTTGTTGTGGAAAATTCTTTTACTGTATATCAATTGGCAACCAATCACAGAGCAGCTTTCATTTTCAGAGAGAACTTTTAGGAATGAAAGCTGCGCTGTGATTGGTTGCTATGGGTTACCAGGACAGTTATGACCTATGTTAGACCCCATTCTTCAAGGGATGTGTGTACACGTGACACCTGTGCAGTATGAAAAGGGCAACAAGTGGGGTAGATGCATCTATAGGGGCAGTTACTGGACTATGTTCCACCATGTGTTTTCCTTATGACCCTGTGAGATGTGATGTGCCCTGACCTTGTATTCCCCTGTCCACCCCCCCCCCCCCAAGAAAAATTAATTAAAGCAAAGAAGACCCAATAAATAGACAAAAGACAAATCATTGGGAATTAAATAACCAAATATTTATTTATAATCCCATCCCATGGCAGACCCACGACTCACAAAGAGTCACCCTTCAGCACTCAGGAGAGGAAAAACCCCCTGTGGAGGAAACCTCTAGGGAACCCATGGCTGAAGGATTGCCCTTCCTCTGGGCTTAGAGGGTTACTGCCAATAAATATCTGTCACCCAAGTAGTCGGGTATCCAGAGGTCCAGGGGTCCATACATCCAGGGGTCCACGATCCATACGTCCAGGAGTCCACACATCCAGGGGTCCACGATCCATACGTCCAGGAGTCCACACATCCAGGGGTTCAAGCTCCACACGTCCAGGGATCCAGATATCCAGGGTTCCGTTGGTCCAGGGGAACATAAATAAATCCACGGTTCTTCACGCCTCGACGTTTCACCACCCAGTGCCTGCCCCTATTGACCGGCACGGATATTTATACTTGAGGCAGGTGGGCGTGGCAGCATGATGTGGCTCCTGATTGGCCAGTGCAGGTGGGTGGGGCTGTATGATTTTGCTTCTAATTGGTCAGTTTAAGTGTCAGTCTGTCAGAATTGGGAATTATGACATCAGCACATCTATGACACAGAATTCTGAAGAATTAACCCTTTAATGTCTGACTACAGGGAGAAATAAATTGTCCTTGTCTCTTGTACTGTAGTAAATTCATGAAATTCCCTAATATATTCATATTCATAAGTGACAGCCTCATGAATCTTTTAATGATATTTATTGGAGTGCACAATAATTAAAGGAAAAAATATATGTGTGAATAAAGATTATTATATTATATAAGGCTGTAGATTTATCTGAGACCACGTAGAAGTTCTTTCTTGAAATTGTAGGGTTTATTTTTGGGGGACTTGGTGTGAGCTTTTCTTTCCTTCATAATGATTGAGGTTAGTCCTATGATGAGTTGCTGGGTGGACCACCACCATTGTGGCCAATCCTATGTAATCTTAGGGCTCATGCACACAGACATGATATGGGGACGTGTCAGTGGTTATCACACACCGCAATGTATTTCTATGGATTCTACTGAGCCGACTGCCAAGAGGCGCAAAAGATAGGGCATGTTTAATATTTTTTTACTAAGCAGCAACAAGGGGGAACAAGGAGCGCACATTTTGAAAAGAGCCAAAAGCAAAAAGGTAGATGAAGGAGGACAATGTGAGGGAGAGATGAAGGGACACAATATGAAAGGGGAAAGGAAACGCCACAATATGAAGGAGAGATGAGGGGCTACTATATAAGGGGGATATGAGGAGGCACAAGATGATGGGATAGTATTGCAGAATATAGCATGAGTTATCTGTATCATATGATATATCATATGATACTATATCATACGGCAGGGTTAAAGTACCCTAGAGTGTGTGAAATAGTTAAAAAAAAAATGATTAAAGTAAAACTTTAAATCACCCCCCTCGAAGTTCCCCAAAAGTGCATTGTCCTGTGAGAATGCATTTTACTGCGATTCAATAAGATCATGCACCCGATATCCAGCATCTGTTGCTTCCCTGCTCAGGTCCAACAGAGTTCACCTTCTTCTTTGTGGTGCATGTAAGTGCGTTGTCTTGCAACATAATTTGAAAGTAACAACGTTGGCAAGTCCGATGAAAGTGCACACGCGAACCCTTAGTAAATAAGCCCCAATGTGTTTGCCTTGTGATTCAAAATGCATTGGGCAAAATATTTCATCACATGTAAATACATTTTCTGCGTGTGTCACATTGTTAGTCATCAGTATTAATGTAAAAGACACAGATGCAATTTATGCATTTTGCAAACACATCATCAGAATGCAGCCCCAGGCTGTGTTCACACTCTGCCCTTGAATTACATTTAGCAATTAATTCCAGCATAGTGGGGAGGAGCTTATCTCGATCGCATCTGCGTTCACAGTGAAATATTTGTGATGGGGAACATGTTTTGCATTGGGCACATGTGATTAGGAGAAACTTATCCACATTGAGCATGAATTGTGTTCCTAAATGACCGTAACCACTGATAACCTAAATGTGCCCACTAACCCTAAACCAACTAAACCTAGGCGAATAAGCCCTAAGCTATTCACCCACTGGTATATACAGTACCATCCATAATTAAAGGGGTTGTCCTGGTTTTTGAGCAGGGGGGGTGTCCCGTGGAGTCATGCATTGTCCTGTCTGCCCCTGCTGCCTCCTCTCTGTTTCAAAAAAAAAACATACTTACCTTTCCATCGTTCCCACGCAGTCTTGTTTTCCTCCTCCTCTGAGATGACGCTAAAGGGGGCAGAGGTAGTTCTGCCCCTATACTGTCCCTGCCCCCTCCTCTGAGTCATCTATGAGCTTAAGGGAGAACCAGGAATGCAGGGGAACGGATTGAAAGGTAAGTTGTTGTTGTTGTTATTTTAAATACCTTGGAGACAGAAGCCACAATATAAGTGAAGACGGAGGTCAGGGGGCCACAATATAAGTGAGGATGGAGAACAGGGGGCCACAATATCCAGCATATGGAGGAGGAAGGTCAAAATATAAAAGAGGATGGAGGTCACAATATGAGAGGGGTGTAGGAGGAAGACCACCATATGAGGGAGGAGGAAGACAACAATATGAGGTAGATGGAGGTGGAAGGCCACAATATGAAGACGATAAAGGCCACAATTTGAGCGAGGATGGAGGACAAGAGGCCACAATAGTGATAATTGACTTTGTGGAACTTTCTCCCATCTCCCTACTGCATCTCCAGAGCTCAGCCACAGTGATCTTAGGTTTATTTTAGTGCCTCTCTCACCAAGGCACTTCTCCCACTAATTGCTTAGTTTTGCTGGATGCCCAGATCGAGGGAGAGTTGTGGTCATCTCATACTTTTTCTATTTAAGGATTATGGAAGCCACTGTGCTCTTAGGGACCTTTAGTGCCGCAGAAATACTTTTGTAACCTTGGCCTGATCTGTGCCTTGCCACAATTCTGTCTGTGAGCACCTTGGTCAGTTCCCTAGACCTCATGATCAGCCATCAATTTTTTTCCTGACATACACAGTGGAAGTTGAATTGATCAAGCATTCTATTTATTTGTCACACCCTACAGATATAACTGGGGGGAAGAGACTGTATATAGATGTATTACTGGGGGAAGGATACTGTATATAAATATGTATTGCTGGGGGAGGAGAAGTCTGTGCAAAGATGTATTACTGAGGGGGAGGAGGCTGTATAAATATATGTATTACTGGGGGCTGTAGTAGATTAAGTATGCATTATGTAGTATGCTACATTCAGTGGGGGCCTCCACCTGATTTTGTGTCAGAGGCCCCCCCAACCTTAATCCAGCCATGAACATATGAGACATTCATGATCACTATATGGTCACAATATTTCATTATGCTACATTAGTTAGATGTTGCTAATCTGATATTAAGATGTAGAGCTCACAGGACTTGTTTTATTCTGCACTCCATTCTTAATACAGAACATAACAATGAAGACTTCACAGAACAACATGTTCATGTAGCAATTTATGTCTCATTAGTAATATTGGCAATGACAAGACCCATTTCATCACTGAACAGACTGTGCGATGGCATCATGCTGGCATATTCAAAAAACAGTAAAGGCTATAGTAAAGGACTAATGCAAGTGGGCGCCTTCATAACAACAGGGTCATATTTTAAGAACATCTCTTACTAATTTGGGAGTGGAGTGCAATTAAGGAGCATTGTTAATGCCTTGTTTAATTAAGTTAAAGGGACATATCATGTCTAAATATAAAAAAAAACTTTTATTAAAGTAACTAGACCAAGACCAGTAAACTCCATCAGGTCAATAATGATGATTTGTAATGATAATGATGATGATGATGATAATGTAATGATTTTAATATTGGTAATAATATTATGCAAGTCGTGTGATAATACAATACGATAGGATAGGATAGTACTTGATTGACCCCCTGGGGGAAGAAAAAACGTAATAAACTTTACAGTTATGCTTTAAGATTGTCGTTGTAGAGATTGAAGCTTTCATCTTCTCTCATCTACACACAAAAATATGAATGATAAAAATCTGAGTGCAAATTCCACTTCCAAGGCCGGTGACATGACAATTTTTTACATGGCCTTGTGACCAAGCGCAGCCGGATAATAGAGATATAATAGAGGGGAGTCCTGTATTCATCTAGCATTTCATCTGTGACACTGGCATAGACAGTGGGGCTCATTTACTAAGGGTCCACGGACCACACTATCGTCGGAATATCCAACGATTTCCGATGTGCGCCACATTTAGAAGGGTTTTTTGGTGCACGCGATCGTATTTCGGGCATCGTCTTTCATGCGACGGACTTTCATGACGGATACGGACTACGCACTAGATTTAACTATTCAAATTGTGACGCGAGACATGCACTCACATACACCAGGAAGGTGAACTCCGACGGACCTGAGCGGGAAAGGGACACATGCAGGATCTCAGGCGCATGATCTTCATGAATCGCGGCAGACTACATCATCGTCGGACAACGCACCTCGGGGATCGCGCATGGACCGGGTAAGTAAATGTGCCCCAATGTGCAGTGTTTTATACCTACCATGGACAATGTGTACTTTTTAGTGGCACAATTTAATATTCCATGCAATGTACTGGAAAGCTTGAAAAAAATGTATTGGAAAGCTGGAAAATAATTGACAAAACACATTTGTGGCAATATCTTGTGGGCTCTGTTTTATGGCTTTCATTGTGCACTCTAATTTACTCCTCCCCTTTATTTTTTGGGCCAAATTAATACAGGTTTTAGTAGCTTTTAAAATATTTTATTTTCTTTTTTCATTTATATCAATTTTGGACTTCTATGATCATTTTTATTCAAATATTTATGGATGGAAAAAATTGGCGATTCTGACATTTGGGCGCTACTTTATGTTATGGTGTTCACAGCTGGGAATAACCATTTATATATTTTGATAGAATGGGCATTTTGGGACATGGCGATACCAAACATGGATTTGCAGCCAGATCTTGTTGCAGTGAACACAGCGGATTATTGTGGCAAATAACGAGTGTGCAAGCTTTGTGGCGAGTGTGCATTGATCCTCAGTGTGTGCAGTGTCCAAAGTGGGAGTTAGGATTAAGGGAAGGAGTATTTTTTTGGATCCAGCAACAAATAGATACGTGCATTTACCTTTTTTTTATATTCATTTGTGTGGGTTTTATTGCAACCAAGTATTTTACTTGCATAATCTGTATATTTTGTGAGGGGTATAGTACTGGTTAAAGGAAACCTACCACATGAAATGGTAGGTATAAGATGCAAATACCGAGCACCAGCTCAGGGTGAGCTGGTGCCGGAGCTTATTTTTGTTAGTGTCATAAATCGCTGTATCGCGGTTTAAACACGCGGTTTAAGCAGCTTCGGCGGAACAAGGTGAAGGTCCTAAGAATGGACCAAGCAGGGACTCACCAGAGTTGTGTGGCCCAATAATACTTGACCAGGTCCGGGACTGACAAACCCCCCTTGCTTTTATGTTGCAGCAGTACTGATTTAGACACTCTATGGCACTTGTTGGCCCATATGAAGTGGAGTATTGAAGCTTGCAGAGAGTGTAGGGCACTAAGGGGAATTGGCACTGGAAGGGTCTCAAAAAAATACAGGAGTTTGGGTTAGACTCATATCTTTATTGCATTAATCCTACCAAAAAGTGTGAGGGGGAGGCTATTTGTGTTGTTAAGCAGGTTTGCAAGTTGGTTTAGGAGATTAGGGGCTGAGTTACGGTAAGGAGCACGTCATTTGCAAACAAAAATTTAAACTCTTTTTCCCGGACCTTAACAACATGTATATTGGGATCTAGGTATATTATAGCCTCTAATGGCTTGATGCAGAGGATAAACAAAGAATCCCTGTCTTGTTACGTTCCTAATAGAGATTGGGGTCAATGAGGGATGGGGGAGTTTAATGGTGGCAGTGGGACTTGAGTGCGCAAACAAAAGGACCCCGCAACCCCATTGAATTAAGAAACCGAAACATGAAAGCAATTGAGGAGATAAAGGCCTTCTCTTCTTTTAACTTAGCAGTCCTAAACTCTTTTTATTGAATTTTTCATAGTTTCAGATAGTCTCAACAATCACAGAGTTGTAGGTGTGACACATATGTTTCACCTTGCTTACATTTATACACATATATATTCACAATGAAGAGAAGAGAAGAGGGAGAGACTGCATAACAATGAAGGTTCCCTCTGGGGCACCAGCAGATGGTAATGAGGGAGACCCGGGATGGAAGTGGCAGGCCAGGTTCACACACAGCAAGCAGAGAAAACAGCTCATAGTTTCATTTTTAGTGCAACTGTAACGCAGCAGGGCTGTGAATAGGCTGACAGTGGGAAAGTTCATGGCTAACAGGAACCTCAGCCTGGACTTGTGGTCAGCTTGGCTGGCAGGAATCTCCTGTAAGCCAGGTCAGCTCTGCTCTGGAGCAAGACGTCCGTTCATAAAGCGCCGCTAGCGCACAGGAGGGCGGACCACCCCCTTTGCGCTAGCGTCGCGTTATGAAAGGACGCCTAGCGGAACATGTGACCGCGGCCATAGAGTATTTTTAGACAGAAATCTCAGGTGTGATCCAAAAGGGACAAGTCCAGAGCTCAAGACAAAGGTTATATTTATAGACTTGATCTGTCTAGACAATATGGTGTGCCAGACAACGAGCCCCCTGCTAAACCTCATGAAGATTACAGTTAGTGTGAATATAATGCAAAAAAAAAAACATTTAAAGGGGTGTTCCCATCTGGGCTTTCACATTTAATTTAATTCATTTGCCACGTGTAAACATTTCTTCAATTGGATGTTATTAAAAAAAATGTTCCTGTTTTAAGATAATTTCTCATTAATGTAGTCATACGGTCCCTTAGAAACGAGATGGCTTCCTTGGTTACGACCTCCTCACACTCTGGCAGCGGTGGCCAGACATGCAATATTGAGTCCTATCTGACCACCAGGATTCAACAATCATTACCACAGGACGGCTGTGGGACATGCAGTAACTCCTGGACATTCATTTATAAAAACCTTTTGTTTCTTTGTGCAATCCCTCCAGCAGAGGTGGCCGTATCCAAGGACACAGACTTGTTTCTAAGGGACCATATCACTACATTTATGAGAAATAATCTTCACCCAGGTAAAAAAAAATGTAATAACATCTAATTGAATAAATGTTTATATATGGCAGATTAATCAAACTGAATGTTAACGCCCAGACGAGAATACCCCTTTAACTCTTGAATTACAAATCATACCATAACACCAATTCACATGTAATGCTTTATTTCTGCCACTTGGTGGTAGTGTTGTGCCATGCAGTCTAACCAGGTGATTAAATATACAGTTAAGGGGATCCAGAGTGCTAATGAGGCCCCACATATCTGGATTACCTGAGTTGGGAAGCTAATGTATTGATCAGTCCCAATGGGGCTCTGGAGCAAGAATTTCAGTCGTTACATTTAGTAATGGCCCAACTCAAGGACATTACACCACTTGATTCACTCCCTACTGTGAATAATGTGAAGGATGGGGCGGAGGGAGACAAAACCATTGTCGGCAACCCGAGTCAAACAAGAGTATAAGTCATGAACACCAATCAGAGAAACATCAAAGGTATAAACCGAGGTCACAACCAGATGGCTGTGCACTACAGAATCAGGGGGCAGAGGGTGGTCAGAAAACGACACAAAAGATCTGGTAACTCAAATTCAGGTGTTCAGTATAAGCAGCTAGTGTAGGTAAATAGAAATCACTGACATTGAAATACAGACCGAGGATAACTTTATAGCTAGAGAGTTAGCTGTGAACCACCTCAGCAAACTACTCAAAGATGTAACCCTTGCCCACCCCTCAGAGCACCTTGTGACATAGTAAGATAAGACACAGTATTTTAAGGCGGGCAATTCCAAAATTAACGCTGAAAAAGCGAATTAGGCAAGTTACAGTTTTATTTAACATTATCTAACACTTGCGTTATTTTAGAATGACCTTCTCAAGATTTTAAGAAACAGTTCATGAACTTGGGTGCATTGCACTAACCTATGTTTCTCATGCCTCCCATGACATAGCTGTCAACGTTGATAGGAGTTTTTTTTAGAAGAAAATAGGATCAGAATTGCCAAACTCAGTTTATTCTTGACATCTGAGCCAAAAATCACAGATGAAGTTTTTGGACACATGCACAAACCCTCTTATAAGCTACAACCTTGATCTATTGCTGACAACATATACTGCATCAGCACTGACACCCACCCCACACAGAAAGGCCTATTATCCAAAGCAATATTTGGATCCTAGGTTTTGCCAGGCTTATTAGTACTTTACATTAAATGGCTTTTTGATAGTCGTGCTGCTGTTTGTAAGGAGTTCAGATTCTACAACCAGTTGATCCTTTGGATGTCTCACATGATTTAGGGGTATGAACTATGACTCTGAAGCAGGGTTTACTCTAAACTCTGCTGCCTGATGCGTGCTATAATGTGGCACTTCCTCCGTCCTATCTAGGAGTAATCTATCTGGTTATTTTTTGGGTTCTCTCACACCCATACTGACATCAGGAGTGAAGAGACACTGGCCCACATTTATCAAAACTAGTGCAGTCTGTACTATGTGCAGTTCCCTGTGTAGTGTGTGGAGTGCGGCAGATACATGAATTGTGGGGCACTTTCTTCATGAACCTGGCGCCCCCTGCGACGCTCAGAAAGTGTCCACCAATATTTTTTGTGCACCTTGTTCACAAAAAACTGACAAAAATGCTTTAATAAATGTGAGGACAGTCATCACATCATAGTAGGTGACTGCACCCCTGATGCTGTCCCCGTCTTACTACAGGTGGTACAGTGAGGCATACTTTTAGTCGGTTTTATTTCTTTTTTTTTGTATCACCCAATCATGCTTAGTGTAAAATCCCCAGTAACACAGCCACATACAGCCGCCTCACCCCCAGTAACACAGCCACATGCAGCCGCCTCGCCCCCAGTAACACAGCTACATACAGCCGCCTCATCCCCAGTAACACAGCTACATACTGCTGCCTCATCCCCAGTAACACAGCTACATACAGCCGCCTAGCCCCCAGTTACACAGCTACTTACAGCCACCTCGCCCCCAGTAACACAGCTACATACAGCCGCCTCGCCCCAGTAACACAGCTACATACAGCCGCCTTGCCCCCAGTAACACAGCTACATACAGCCACCTTATCCCCAATAACACAGCTACATACAACCGCCTCATCCCCAGTAACACAGCTACATACTGCTGCCTCATCCCCAGTAACACAGCTACATACAGCCGCTTGGCCCCCAGTAACACAGCTACATACAGCTGCCTCGCCCCCCAGTAACACAGCTACATACAGCCACCTCGCCCCCAGTAACACAGCTACATACAGCCGCCTCGCCCCCAGTAACACAGCTACATACAGCCGCCTCGCCCCAGTAACACAGCTACATACAGCCGCCTCGCCCCCAGTAACACAGTTACATACAGCCGCCTGGACTCCATTAACATAGCTACATACAGCTGCCTCGCCTCCCCGTAACACAGCTACATACAGTGGACTTGCCCCCAGTAACATCTCTGCATACAGCCGCCTCGCCCCCAGTAACACAGCTACATGCAGCCGCCTTGCCCCCAATAACACATCTTTATCTCTACCTTCACCCCTACCAGATATGCAGTCTCATGTAACATACACCTCAGCCCGCACAGCCATGCAGCCCCATCTAACATCCACCTCAGCCATACAGTCTTATGTAACGTACAAATCAGCCCACACCAGCCATATAGTCCCATGTAACACACACCTCAGCCCGCACCAGACACAGTCCCATGTAACATACACCTCAGCCAACCTCAGCCATGAAGTCCCATGTAACATACACCTCAGCTTGCACCAGGCATGCAGTCCCATGTAGCATATACCTCAGTCGGCACCAACCATGCAGTTCTATGTAACATACACCTCAGCTCACACAAGCCACACAATCCCATGTAACATACACCTCAGCCTGCACCAGACACGCAGTCCCATGTAACATACACCTCAGTCTGCACCAGACACGCAGTCTCATGTAACATACACCTTAGTCTGCACCAGACTTGCAGTCCCATGTAACATACACCTCAGCCTGCACCAGACACACAGTCCCATGTAACATACACCTCAGTCCCCACCAGCCATACAGTCCCATGTAACATACACCTCAGTCCCCACCAGCCACAGAGTCCCATGTAACATGCACTTCAGCCAAACCAGCCATGCAGTCCCATGCAACATACATCTCAGCCACACCAGCCACACAGTCCCATGTAACATACACCTCAGCCAAAACAGCCATGCCAATGCCAGGAACCCTGCCTATAATCCAGTCCTGGATTCTGCTGTCAATTTACCTATGCTCTTTGGGTTGTGGGCATAATACTTTTGAGCTAACACCTTAACTTATGTTTCTGGTTTACCAAGTAGTAGAAAGATTTCAGATATTGTACATGATGCATATAACGTCTGCTCTTTGTGGTAAATGTTTCATTATGTGCCGATATGTAGGCACTGCATAAACATATGACTATGTGTATTGAAGTAGAAGATGGCACAATAGAATTTGTTGCAGCCCACATTCACAGTGTATGTTGAAAAGAGAAAATGCCACAAAATCTTCTCTCCATAAATACTTGTAAAGACAAGTTTCACCGCACCACACCACCCTCCAGCATATGTGGTGCATCAATGAGAACTCCACACAGTGACCAATCATGAATATCCGTATGAGTAATTCACCATTATGTGGATGAGTGGGAGATCAGAGATGAAGAGGTGTTTAATGTATTATATCATAGATGACAATAACAAAAGAACATTCATTACAATAGAGTTCTAATATGCAAAAGACAAAAATCCTGTACCAGGAGTATATTATGCAAAACCTAAAAGAATATGGAAAATGTACTTCTTATCCCTTTATTTACCACTAGATGGCAATGTCTTAGTGCCAAAGTAATATGATCTAGAATTAGTGCACAATTTCCAAAAATAAATATTAATAATAATAATCTTTTTTTATATAGCGCCATCAAATTCTGTAGCGCTTTACAAATCATAGGGGACATATACAAATATAATATTACATTACAGAGTACAAACCTTCATATGGAACAATAGGAGTAAGGGCGCTGCTCACAAGGGCTTAAATAGAACTTCAGAAAAATGTACTGAATATACTAACAGTCTAAGGCAGTGGTGGCACAGGTGCCAGAGGCGGCACACGGAGCCCTCTCTGTGGGCACCCAGGCCATCACCCCAGAATGGAGTTTACCAAACAGGATTCATAGAATCTTCCTGCAATGATACACAAATTTGCCCTTCTCCTTTCAACTGCGTTGGTGTCCTCAGTAGGCGGATATGATTGAAAGCTGTAAAAGAACAGGGAGAAATAAATTACTGCTTAAATTGCTGTGCTGGCACTTTGTGAAGTTTTGGTTGAAGTTTGGGCACTCAGGCTCTAAAATGTTTGCCATCACTCGTCTAAGGTGTAGAATTTCAATGCATTGTTTCATAAGGCAATAAGGCAACCATAAAACAAATTGAAAAGATTTGAAACTAAACTAGCCCATACACTAATTATGAGTTATCTAAATTGAATAGCATGTTGTTAGGTGCCCTGATTCTAGGCGCTCTATTTCTGACAGAAGACATGTCTTTGCTTTTTACATAAATATTTCCATGTGAATGGTGACTTGAACAATGTTTTTTTTTGTTTTGGCGTATGTAATAGGTAGAGATATGTTGCCACCTTGTGGTGATAAAAGCTAGCTGCAGCCTAAAAATGGTTCTTCTCAAGAGCGTCGTCCTTGAGTATGGTTCCACCCACGGTGTGATTCAGAATTTGCAGCCTGAATAACACCCACATGTTCTTATAGTGGTAATCTGCCACAGGCAACCCTTATCATCTTATGTTATGTATTATGTTAAGCCAAGAGTTGTATCCAGCTGCAAGGGCCAACATAACTGGACACTAATACGCTGACACTGATACTAATTTTCTGCACTGTAAAATGAATGTGGGGAATTTAAGAATGGCTCACATACAATCAATAGTGAGGCAAACTGCTTGTAGTCCAGTTTGCCACACTAATGTGCAGGGTGCGCCAGATTATTAAAAGTGCGCACATTCTTCAATAATCTGACATACTCTGCACATGTCCATTTTTTTTTTTTTTGCTGCACTCAGTTTAATGGGCGTGTGCACCTTCAGGTGCACAGTATTGCTTTGCGGTGGACACAGTGCAGCTGCAACATAAAACTAGCGCAAATGCTTCATAAATACACGTGCAAGCTGTTTGCACATGTATTTATGTGCAAAATGAACCTGAAAACTGGTGCAGCCAGATTGATAAATGTAGGCCAATGGGGGTCATTTACTAAGGGGCCGATTCGCGTTTTCCCGACGTGTTACCCGAATATCTCCGATTTGCGCCGATTGTACCTGAATTGCCCCGGGATTTTGGCGCACGCGATCGGATTGTGGCGCATCGGCGCTGGCATGCATGCGACGGAAATCGGGGGGCGTGCCCGAACGAAAACCCGACGTATTCAGAAAAAAACGCCGCATTTAAAAACCGGAAATGTGTCGCTTGGGAAGCGCTTACCTTCACCTGGTCCAGCTCGGTGTATTCCGGTGCGTTCAGATGATTTTCAGCGCAGCAGCGCCACCTGGTGGACGACGGAGGAACTAGCTTCATAAATCCCGTCCGGACCCGAATCCTGTTCAGAGAACGCGCCGCTGGATCGCGAATGGGCCGGGTAAGTAAATCTGCCCCAATGTGTCTCAAGTTCAGACAGTTTCTAGCTAGAAAACACTTGTCTTTTGCTGTGCCAGGTTTATCACTATAATGATCGGGAGATGGTACTAGCCGACCTGGGACCGGAGTCTAAGTGGCACCTGGTTTTCACCAGAGCCCGCCGGAAAGCGGGATGGACTTGCTGCAGCGGGAAACCACCAGGTCGTTCCACAGATGCGACTAGCCCGCGGTGGCTGCCAAGGTAGTAACACAGGAGACAGTCTGTACCCAGAGTGACGCCAGGAGAATAGCACAGGAAGGCACACCAGGACTCACGTCAGAAATCGCAGGAGCTGGCACACAGGAACGCAGAACCACAGGGACGGACTGGCACACAGGAACGCAGGACCACAGGGACAGACTGGCACACAGGAACGCAGGACCATAGGGACGGACAGGCATGCAGGAACGGACTGGCACACAGGAAAACAGGACCACAGGAACGGACTGGCACAGAGGAACGCAGGAACGGACTGGCACACAGGAACGCAGGAACGGACTGGCACACAGGAACACAGGAACAGACTGGCACACAGGAACGGACTGGCACACAGGAACGCAGGAATCACAGGAGAGCTTTCTCTTCGGCAAGGGTAACAGGAGGAGGCTGGAATTTAAATCAGGCCAGTACCAATTTGTCGGCGTGCTGGCCCTTTAAATCCTAGCGAGCCGGGGAAGCAGCGGAGATCGCCGCTAGAGCCAGGGAAGGTAAGTGGCACTGGGGACCGGAGGTATGCGGAAAGCCACGGGTGCGCCCGCGATCCGAGACAGGGATCGCAGGAGCACCCGTGACAACTGTCAGTTTCTATTTTACACCTAGACCCATATCAGGGGCAGATTAAGACTGCCATGGGTTATATAAACATTATAGCCCCTACAAGTCTTGAAGTCACTTCCTACATATTGTACTAGAATCAGCTTCTTGGGGAATGAAGGATGTGTTCCCTTCTTTCTACTTTCAACCTGCAGTTTCAGGACCTTGTGTACATGTGTACTAAGAGCAGGAACATATGTATGAGGATTTTAAGGTCCTTCTTAATATACAACTTTGTGGGTGATTTGGGTGGCCATGGCCCCCTAGAAGGCTTGGGCCTTGGGCTACCCCCCCCCCCCAACAAATCACCTATATTATAATCCACTATGTGCCCAGATATATTGGGGCACATTTAATTACCTGCCCCCGAAAGTGCATTGTCCGGTGATAATGCACTCTGCAGCGATTAAGATCGTGCACCCGATATCCTGCATGTGTTGCTTCCCCGCTCAGGTCCGACGGAGATCACCTTCTTTTTTGTGGTGCATGTAAGTGCTTGGGCTTGCGCCATAATTTTCTTGATAATAATATAATACTTGTTCTATTTGGCACTTTGAATATCTGGTTATAGAGGTGTTGGCCTCATAGATCCCTAAAGTTTAAAAACGATAACGGAAAGTTCTGTTTCCACAGAGTATGACTATTATTCTATGCAAATATATTCTTTGTGGCCCTAATAAAAATGTAGCGCCGACTGTTTATGCCTAGTGACTGTAGTCTGCAGCCCCGGTATAATGTCAGAAGACTGCATTACCGCCTATTAAAAGGAATTTTTGCTGCAGAACATACATTAAATTAAAATAATTAAGCCTAACTTATTTCTTGGCAATAAGTACTGCCACAGTAAGGAAATTTATAAAATGAATTCTATATTTATGAGCACAGCTAACCGTTCTCTCCCGGCAGGAGTAGATTGTATCTCATCTATAAATTTCTACAGCTATAAAGGATTATTATTGAGTTGGATCTTATTCAACCTTTATATTTCAGTCTGTATACTTTTCAAATGGAATAGTCATTGAGGAGGCTAATAAAGGTAAATTACAAAATCGTGTACTGGAATTCTGCACTGCATTTTATATCTAAACACCTAATTTAACTTAAAGTTTACAGAAACGAGCATTACGTGTTCTCTGTCCTTTCTTTTCCCCACAATTGCCTGTTTTTCATCTGTCATGACCTCAGCCCTACATTTCCTGACTACCTTACTACCTTGCTGGTCTCTTGGATTCTCTTTTGTCTGCAGACTTAGAAGTTCATCTTTGAAGAAGATGCCCAATCTGAGAATACCCAGGAGGTAAGTCTGTATTTCATGAGCTAGGAGCAGAAGGAATTGTGACATAAACCATACCATCCCTGAATGTATGTACAGAAAGGAAATCAACATGGAAAAGCATTCTGCTTCCTCAGATTACACACTGTCATATAACAAAGCCAAACACAGATATGTATAAAAGTCCAACCTCCACTACTATGTAGGAAAAGGTAAAAATAAAGCCGGCTCACCCAACCTTCAGATCCTCTTGGCTCTACACACGCTGTGAAGTTTTCCTGGTGCACGGAGACAGCAGACCATAGCCTTGAAGCAACAATGAGAACACTCGTGGAACCGGCACAGCATAAGACACTTCACAGGGGTAAGATGCCAAAATTGATTCTTCTTTATTGGAAAAAGTCACAACATGTGAGGAAATACAGCGGTTGACGCGTTTCGACGGTACCCCGTCTTAATCTTAACCTGACTATTAGCAAAACCACGCTATCTTTATAGTGAGTCAGCTGGCTGATTAAAGAGGGAAACACACCCCTTCCTGGGCGGCCACTCGAACCGGGCCACGCCCCAGAATCACGCGACACTTGTCACATGACCGGGAGCGGGGCCCGGCACAGATGCCGCACAAGCAGCTGCTATGACAGCCCGAGGTACGGACTCCGCCTACCCGATCTCGTGACCTTCTGCCACTAGGTCACATGACCTAGTGCCCGGAATCGGAGCTGAAGGTAAGTGAAACATAAAAATATGTCTACTATTAAAAACATGGTCATTGCCAATCGTAATAACAACATACATTGGCTATACATAAATACAAATGTATTAAGGGACTAAAGAAAAAGAATTCCCATTGATTCACCGGGTATCCCATAGAGAATAGCACAAGCATATGTGCTCAAAAGCCTGATGTCTATATATCACTGAAGACAAACAAAATGGAGCATGGCAAAAAACAAAAAACAATAGTGTAAATGTAAATATGGAGACGGACATAACCCATACTGCATCAAAACAATACCGAAACTTAACTTTCTTAATATGTTAGTATGATGTCTTGTCTCTTGTTCATGCCCCGTGGTGTTCTGCTCTCCATCACAAAAATCCAATAGCTTTCTCTGTTCAATGACTTCCTTTTAATGTTACCACCCCTAATGGGAAGAGAAACCTTTTCAAATCCTGTCCATGTGAAACAACATGTAGATTTATCATGTGCCTCTCTAAAATGTCTCGACGCTGCCGAGACACCAACCGACTCATTGGTGATATCTGATAGATGTCTGCGGATTCTAGTTTTTAGAGGCCCTGTGGTATGTCCTATATATTGTATGTTACACATGTTGCATTTAATCGAGTATATGGCATTGCTTGTGTTGCAATTTAAATAAGACCGGATGGGATAACTCTTGTTTGTGCTGCAGGATGTTATATTAGTGCCAATTGTCACGAACCTACATGCTTTGCATAATGTGTGTCCGCATTTGTGAAAACCTTTAGTCTCTAACCAAGTGGTATTCTTTTTATGACTTTTGAATAAACTTGGTGAAAGAACGCTACCTATCGTGGGGGCTCTTCTTGCTACGCATTTAACTCCATCATTTAATAAAAAGTGAAGAGTTGGGTCCTGTAATAAAATCGGGACATATTTCTGAACTATTTTAGTAACTTCCCTAAACTGTTTGCTGTAAGTAGTGGAGAAAATTATAGGAGATTTATTCTCTTTTCTAGCAAGACTAATACTTTCTGTTCTTTGTACCGATTTATCTTTCAATAAATCTTCCTGTTTCAGATTGCCCACTCTATTAAAGGCCTTTACCACTGTGGGGTTGTGATAGCCTCTCTGGATAAGTCTCCTTTTGAGGTTTGTCGCCTCCTTTTCATAATCATCCTTATCGGAACAATTTCTCCTAAGACGTACCAGTTCCCCATATGGTATATTTTGGGTAACATGGGGGGGATGGCATGAGGAGGCCAAAAGGGTGGTGTTCCTTGCCATTTCTTTCCTATATGGCACCACCTTGACTCTCCCGTGTTCACCAATTAGGGTGACATCCAAAAATGGGATTGCATTACCACCAAACAGGGACGTAAATTTTAAATTCATTTGGTTATTGTTAAGATAACCAACAAAGTCTGTAAACATAGATTCTGTGCCCCTCCACACCCACACCAGGTCGTCTATGTAACGGCCAAACCATACTATAGACTCCTGGTGTGGGTTGGAAGGCGAAAAAATACACGTTTCCTCCCATTGGGACATATATATATTTGCAAGGGAGGGAGAAAATTTGGCCCCCATTGGGGCCCCCTCCACTTGCAAATAATAAGTGCCATCAAAAAAGAAAAAATTGTTCTGAAGTAAAAATCCAGTGGTAAGAATTAAATACTCTTTTAAAGCTGTACTGTAGGTACTATATCTGTCCAGGTGTCTCCGCAAGAAAAAAAGACCTAATTCGTGTGGGATAGACGAATACAAGGCGGTAACATCACAAGATGCCCACCTGTACTCCTCATGCCACTCAAAATCTTTCATAATCTTTAACAAATGTTTGGTATCTCGTAAAAACGAGGGGGTGGCTCTAGTGATGGGTTGGAGGAAGTGGTCCACCCACTCTCCCAGTCTCTCACCCACTCCCCCTATCCCAGCCACAATGGGTCTTAAAGGTGGCGGGAAGATGTTCTTATGTACTTTGGGGAGTGAATGAAAGACTGGAGTGATGGGATCCACAACATACAGAAAATCTTTCTCTCTCTGTGTAATGATACCAAGTGCAACGCCTTCCTCGAGTATTCTTAATAGTTGTTTCTGGACTGACTTGGTGGGATTCATTTGTAGGGTGCGATACGTCTTTCTATCCTTTAGCATATCTTCATTAAGGGTTTTATAAAGGGCGGCATCCATCACCACTATTGCCCCCCCTTTGTCTGCAGACCTAATAATTAGGTCCGGATCTTCTTTGAGTAATTTTAGAGCCTCCCTTTCTCCCTTTGATAAGTTCTGATGAGCTTGTTGAGCACTACCTTCCCTCATCTTTTTGTGTAGTGCTACCAATTCCTTCTCAACTATGTCCTGAAAGTGATCTAAAACAGGGACTCGTGAATTAATGGGATAAAAATCTACATTTCTAGTACAAAATTCACTATTGACCCAATCATTACTCTCCCCTTGTTCACACTCCAATGACCTAAGTGTCAGTACATTATCTTGTTCTTGAAAATTCCCCATAGCCACATCTGTTCTCATGAGATCTGCTATATACTCATTAAATTTGTTAGATGCGGGCAAAGAGCTCTCAGTTGTGTCTACTTCACTCCTGTTTTGTGGGTCACAATCTTTGAAATGTTTCTTGACCGTGATATTGCGTGCTAATTTATTAATATCCAAAAGTGTATTGAACAAGTTAAAGTCCACTGTAGGAGAAAATTTTAAACCCTTTGACAATAATTTGACTTGGTTGTCAGACAAGATTCTACTAGAAATATTAATAACTGGTTCTATTATGTGTCCTTCTTGGCCCGAGTTTTCACTCCTGGATTTCTTGTGTTTACGTCCTGCCCGTCTGACCCGTTTTTTGACGACTTGTCAGAAGGCCTTTGACTCTCTCCTGGTTTGGACTTTTGTGTGGTATCTTTATTTTTGCGTCTCGCTCCAACTCGTTCATCCTCCATTTGTGAAGACATCTGATTTGAGGTCACACTGTCTCTAGATCCCTCCGTGTCCGAGAAACTGACTTTAGAATTGTAATACCTTTTATTACCCCTTTTATTCCGTTTCCTTAAGATGGATTTTGGTGTACTTGTATTGGCATATGTGCCTTGTTCTCGTCGTCTCCAAACATATACTTCATTATTGCGGTAGTCGATGACGTCCCGTTCAAATTTCTTTCTCTTAATCGCTGTGATGGTGTCTTCCAAGGTTTTCACCTTCTCTGCAATAATGGACGTCTGTTGTGTATAAACCGACTCCGGTAATTCTTTCTGGAGGGAATCTCTTAGATCATTAATTTCTGTTTTAATGTCCATCAATATTGTTTGTTCCTGTTCTATTATTAGTCGCATTAATTTCATCGAACATTCACTAAGAACTTCATGCCATTTCTCTAGGAACTTACTAGAGTACTCAGTGGTGGGAATTTTTTTAATTCTCAACCCTCTGGGTATCATATTTTTCTCTATGTAAGAACTTAAAGTCTCGGAATCCCACCACATACGAGCCTCTTTTTCACATAATTTCAACAATTTGTCCCATAACACAAAATCATTAGACTTCGAATCAGAATTTGCGGAGCCGACGTTAAAAATGGCTGCTGCCCGGTTTCTCCTTGTATCATTCTCGGAAGTATTCGTGCTCCCAGATTCTAGGTCTAAATCCTCCCGTTGTGACATTTTATTACAAGTATCAAAAAACAATAAGATCTAGGAATTACGGGGAGACTATGTATGTTGTTATTACGATTGGCAATGACCATGTTTTTAATAGTAGACATATTTTTATGTTTCACTTACCTTCAGCTCCGATTCCGGGCACTGCTCCCGGTCATGTGACCTAGTGGCAGAAGGTCACGAGATCGGGTAGGCGGAGTCCGTACCTCGGGCTGTCATAGCAGCTGCTTGTGCGGCATCTGTGCCGGGCCCCGCTCCCGGTCATGTGACAAGTGTCGCGTGATTCTGGGGCGTGGCCCGGTTCGAGTGGCCGCCCAGGAAGGGGTGTGTTTCCCTCTTTAATCAGCCAGCTGACTCACTATAAAGATAGCGTGGTTTTGCTAATAGTCAGGTTAAGATTAAGACGGGGTACCGTCGAAACGCGTCAACCGCTGTATTTCCTCACATGTTGTGACTTTTTCCAATAAAGAAGAATCAATTTTGGCATCTTACCCCTGTGAAGTGTCTTATGCTGTGCCGGTTCCACGAGTGTTCTCAAACACAGATATGGTTCCAATCTTATCATGTTAGAAAGATGGATGTCAGATAAGATGTCTGTTCTGTCCCATTTAGTATTCCAGCACTTTTCTGAGGATGATCAATGATGTGCTATCTGTGTAGAGGTGAGGCCAGTAGTTGCCTATGGAGGAGCCAAACAAGAGCTGCAGTAGCCGACACAAGTTTCCTGCTGTCCTGCTGCTGTCATCATGAGCCCTTTTTCTGGCTCCCCCATGCCCCCATAGAGAATAGTGTACACATTGCCAAAGTTCTTTTTTTATGGTAAAACAGTTTTTTTTCCAAAATAAGATGAGTTAGATGTAGGCAGAGCTGTGTCCTGTGTCCCATGGGAGTGGCCAGTGAGGAGTGGGGCAGATAAGAATGACATCCTGAGGGGGGAAGCAGGGGGGGGGCATATGGGGGAAATGGGAGTTTTTATGATTTGAAATTGATGCGTGAGGGAGCAGTTTCCCAAGGGTGGGGGGAAACCATTCCCCAATGGCCACTCCCATGGGACTAGGGACACAGCTCTTCATACAGAAAGATAAACTTTCATCTAACTTATCTTATCTTTTACTATAAAAACTCTTTGTCAATGTGCAAACTATTCTCTATGGGGCTCCTGATGACAGATAGTCCTTTGTCGTAAAAGTCTGAGCCTTTAAAGAAAACAAACGAAAAACTCAATGCCAGGATAGGTGTTTTCAATTATTGTCTGCTTGAACAGAATACTTTTAATAAATATTAAATAAATAAATAAAATAAATAGTTAACAGTAAGTGATGCTAAGCATCGCAATACAAACATTTAGTGGTGGAAGTATAACAAATGTACAAATATTCAGGAGTGGTGTTTTATAGTCTACTCTCTCGCCTGAAAAAGTAATAAAAAGTGATTATATGCTTAAGTCCATACATATTTGGACAGAGACATGTTTCTAATTTTGGTTCTGTACATTACCACAAATAATTTTGAACAAAACAATTCAGATGTAGTTGAACTTCAGAGTTTCAGCTTTAATTTAGTGGATTGAACAAAATATGTATATTCAAATGTGGGAAACTAAAACATGTTTCTTTAATTCTTAATTTCAGGGGCATCAAAAGTAATTGGACAAATTAAATAATTGTAAATAGACTGTTAATTTCTAATACAGACGGTCCCCTACTTAAGAACACCCGACTTACAGACGACCCCTAGTTACAAATGGACCTCTGGATTTTGGTAATTTATTGTACTTTAGTCCCAGGCTACAATAAACGGCTATAACAGTTATAAATGATGTCTGCAATGAAGCTTTATTGTTGATCCTGGTTCTTATGACAACCCAACATTTTTAAAATACAATTGTGACAGAGACCCAAAAAAGTCTGGCTGGGGCTACAATTATAAGTATACAGTTCTGACTTACATACAAATTCAACTTAAGAACAAACCTCCAGACCCTATCTTGTATGTAACCCGGGGACTGCCTGTACTTGGTTAAAAACCCTTTGTTTGCAATGACTGCTTGAAGTCTAAAACTCTTGGACATCATCAGGCATTGCTGTGCTTTCTCCTTTTTAATGCTTTGCCTTTTTGTCTGACGTTTCATCATAAACAAGGTTAAATGCGGCTCAATTGGGTTGAAATCAGGTGATTGACTTGGCCATTCAAGAATATTCCACTTCTTTGCTTTAATAACTCCTGTGTTGCTTTGGTTTTATGTTTTGGGTCATTGTCCATGTGTATTATTAAATGTTGAACAATCAGTTTGGTTGGATACTTCATAAGTCATCTGACTGCTTCTGCCCTGTGTGACATCATCAATAAGCAGTCGTGACCCAGTGCCACAAGCAGCCATGCATGCCCAAGCCATCACCCTACCCTACCTCAGCCGTGTCTTACAGATGATGATGTATGCTTTGGATCATAAGCTGTATCACACCTTCACCACACTTTTTTCTTTCCATCATTCTGGTACAGGTTGATAAAGCTTTCATCTATCCAAATATTCTTTTTTAGATGTTTTGCAGCATTTTTTAAAATTGTGCCCAACCCATACGGGTTGATTTGGGACCCTTAACTAACTACAGGTCCTTACGGTCATACAGGTCCTTATACTGACAGGTCTTCTTTAAGGCTAGAACTATAAATAAGGGATTGTACTACAGTGATATTTGATAAAAATATATGCAATGGTGGCTGTGTTGTTGTAACAATATTCCAACCATTGGGGCCCTGCTTTTGATGTAGCCTAGGATGTGCATAGTGATACCTAGAAACCCATGTCAAACATTGTAATCATTGGATATTGACCCATTTTCAAATATCATCAGGGACTAAGTCTGACTTGTTTCTAGAAAAGGAAAAACCCAATTCAGGCAGTCATAAGTTCCATTAGGTGTGGTAAAATTGTGAGGAGGTCACAAATATGTTCTCTATAATCACTAACATTGAGCTAGTCATTATCAGTCTTTGACTATCCTCCTTGAATGATCACACTAAAGTCTATGAATTACCAACCGCTGATAGGCTGCATCATTTTTTTTAGTAAGCACCAGCATAGAAATTGATTTTATACTCATTGATATTGTTCTCTGTTTGTTAATGTATCATCCAAAGTGTAGCTGTAAGCAACTGCAAGTTGTACTTGTGGTGCAGAGAGACAAATACACATGGCGTGAATAGCTGGCTGCTCACTGGGAAAATGCCTATCTGTCTGAGGAGGTAATTTCCATTAGATGTTCTAATATAATGTGGAGAGCAGGCATGGGGTCCTGCTTGGTATTTTATCTAGAAGTAAGAGAAAGCCTTTATGGATGAAGCTTTTGTGAAGCGGTAAATTTAATGTTTTCAAATGAGTACCGCACTTAAGACTAAATTGCCTTTCAATGTGATTTGTGATCTTGCAAGAGAGAAGAGCATCTGTTTCACACTCTGTGCTTCTGTTTTCTACTGCAAATGAACTTACCTCCCAGATTGTCCTTTTGTTGTTATTTTTTGTTTTCATATATGCACTGCTAAAAAGAATGTTTCTTGCCTCTTGCCAATTCTCACAATTTTAGTAGTTGTATTTTGTGTAATTCTTACATTTATGAAACACAACAATGTCCGCTGTGATTGGTTCGGCTGCTTTTCTGCCCCGTGCCTACGTAATTTTTGAAAACCTGAAAATTGTGAGCTGATGTGTAATGCCACCGCTTACTGTGAATCTTATGATCTGAGGAGTACTTCTTCTTCTACCTGGTGGCCATTTCAGCTTCTTCCAACCACAACTCCTCTGTGCAGATTTAGCCACACAAAACTTTTAGATTCCTCACTCTATGAGTTCCTCTATATTCTTGAACTTAATACTGTTCTGTTGTTCCCATAGACTTAGAGATCATTATTATGTCCCCACAGTAACCAAGATAGTAACATTCCCTTCACAGTAGCCAATATAGTAACAGTGCCTCCACACAGTAGCCAATATAGTAACAGCGCCCACACGCAGTAGCTAATATAGTAATAGAGCCCGCACACAGTAGCCTATGTAGTGATGGTGCCCCCACACAGTAGACAATATAGTGGCGGTACCCTCACACAGTAGCCAATATAGTAACAGTGCACCCACACATTAGCCAATATAATGACGACGCCCCCACACAGTAGCCAATATACTAACAGTGCCCCCACACAGTAGCCAATATAGTAACAGTGGACAATATCATCAAAGTACCTACCCATGGTAGCTGATCTAGTCACTGTGCCTGCAAATGATTCAAAGTGCCCCAACACAAAAGTCAATAGTCACATTGCCCACACACAGTAGCCAATAGTCACAGCCATCCACAGTAGCCAGTAGTCACACTAGCAGTCCCCAGCAGCGATTAGTTGTAGTGCCTGTCCATAGTAGCCAATAGACACAGTACTCTACGGTAGCCATCAGTCACAGTAGCCAATAGTCACAATGCCTGCCCCCAGTAGACAGTAGTCACAGTAGCCAAAAGTCCAAGTGCCCCCAGTAACCAGTGGTTACAGTGCTTTCCACCACTTTTCCCAGTGCCTGCCCCCAGAAGCCACTAGTAACAGTGCTTGCCCCATGTAGCCACAGTGATGCTCCCAGTAGCCAATATTCACATTGATGTCCCCAGTAGTCACATAAATGCCCCAGTAGCCATTAGTCACTGTGATGCCCCCAGTAGCAACAATAAAGCATAAGGAGAGCAGCAGAGCAAGGGGTGGAAGCTGGCACGCTTGCCTGCTATGCCCCAGATCTGTGAGTTAGTCATGAGCTGGCCTGAGCCCTGTGAATCGTTCGGCTTCCACCCCTGCCTTGGCTTGATTTAAGCTGTGTCCTTTTCCCTATACTTTACCTTGTGTATTCAAGGTTGCCCAATTAAGACCTGTCATTTTGAGGGATTTTCAAGCAGACAGGGAAAGTTTAAAGGTTAAAGTCACCTAAGAAGCGTAGACAAGATTGCTTCAGTTCGTGGGAAAACCCCTTTAAATAGAAGAGGTTATGGTTAGCGATAAGCGAACCCGTAAAAGTCCAGGTTCGACCAAATTCAGCCAAACTTGAAAATCTGTTTGGGTCCGGGTTTGGGCACCAAACCCACACCAATACTGAACCATACCCCTAGTAATTGTGTGTGTTAACTGTTAAAATGCTACCGGAAAAGTCACCAGCAGTCAATGGAGTAAAGTTCAGGTTAGGGTCAGGGAGGTAAGTAAGTATGTTGCAATATTGATCGGCTTTTTAGTTTATCAGATCAGCTCCTTTTCACTGTTATATGGATATGAAAGGTACATGTGGATCTTCTGTATTAAAAAATCCTATACACCATACAGTGTAGGTCAGTTATGGATATTCCATCAGAAATTAAAACCAATGCTAACTTTTCTTTTTAAAACCATATACTGGTACTTTACCTTTGCTCTTACTATGTTATTCAGTAGACTAAGTTAATATTTTACCTTTTTTTGGCTAACATTGCAGTTGAAAAAGTTCACAGATGATGCCTCACATTGAGAAACCTCTGATACTTTAAGGGGCGTAGCATTTATTTGCAATTATTTGCAGTAATTGTAGCAATTACAAAAATTGCTGATTACAAAAACAATAATAAAAATTTTGATACAGAAGAGTGTGCTGCACCATGCAGGATAAGAGTAATAATAATAATATAGTATGGCCCAAACATGTATGCTCCTTGTCCACTATTGTTTTTCTTGTGTGATTCCAATGCAATCTGTCATCAGATTGGACTTGCACTAAAATAGATATTCAACGTAGCATATTAGAATTCATTGTAGGTTGTGTGGTACTACACCCTATAGGTCAGTGATGGCAAACCTTTTAGAGACCGAGTGCCCAAACTACAACAAAGGCCCGCTTATTTATCGCAAAGTGCCAACACAGAAATTTAATTAGTGATTTATACTCCCTGCTCTGTCACAGCTTTCATTGATACCAGCCCCTGAGGACACCAATAAAGCAGAAAATAGTCCCAGGTACAGCTGTCACTTTAATATACTTCTGTGCACAGCAAGTCCTGGGCTGTCTGGGACTGCAGGACGATACCTGGAGTCATCTCTGGTAATGGCCTGAGTGCCCACAGAAAGAGCTCTGAGTGCCACCTCTGGCACCAGTGCCATAGGTTAGCCATTACTGCTATAGGACTTAGAAATAGTATAAAAATATAATGAAACATTTTAAAAAATATTCATAAACCTAAAAATGTACATCACAACCACCTTCCCTAGAACTCACCCAAAATGGCCAGTCTTTCAAAAATAAAAATCCTATGTGTTCTCACTGAAAAGCACCTCCGAATGTCCATACCACCACTTTTTCACCACGCCACCACCCATAAAAAGTAATAAAAAGGTAGCAATGAAAATGGCAGCTGGTCACACAGAAACTGACGCCTAACACAGCTCCGAAGTATGAAATGGTTATTTGTGTGTGAATATTACAATTAAGATCAGAAAGTTTTTAAAGGTATTCAAACATAATAAAAAACTGTATGAATTTCATATATCCATGATCGGATGCCGGTGGGCATACCGCCTTGTGAATGTACCCTAAGAAGTACAATTAGCCCTACACATAATAAGCCTTTACAGGCAGTCCCCGGGTTACATACAGGATAGGGTCTGTAGGTTTGTTCTTAAGTTGAGTTTGTATGTAAGTCGGAACTGTATATTTTATCATTGTAATCCCAGCCAGAACTTTTTTGGTTTCTGTGACAATTGGATTTTTAAAATGTTGGGTTGTCATAAGAATCAATATTAACAATAAAGCTTCATTACAGACACATTTAATAACTGTTATAGCTGTTTATTGTAACCTAGGACTAAAGGACAATAAATTACTAATATCCAGAGGTCCGTTTGTAACTAGGGGTCGTATGTAAGTCGAGTGTTCTTAAGTAGGGGACCGCCTGTATATGGTTCTGTAAGTGGTAAATGTAAAAAGTTCAGTTTTTTAGGAAGTTGAAGCCTGGGAAGTAAAAAATGTAATCACAAGATTGGATAAGGGAATAATGAAGTCTAGTTTTGTATTTATGTCATTGTTGTTTTGTGCTGTTAAAGCAAAGGTGTCGAACCGGCGACTCCTCACGAGGAGGAAGATACTACTATTCCAAGCATACACATATAGTAGCTAGACAGATTTGACTAAAGAGTTAAATCTCTGCTTTGTTCAGCTGGCCTCTGAGTCCCCATGTATATATATTTACTTAATTGTATACAGTTATTGCTATATGTACTACAATGAGGTGCTTTCATCTGTTTACATTGTGACATATGAAACAAAACAGAAGTGTCAGAAGTGACATGGTTGAGGCATGCTAACCTCAGAGGAACCTATAGAAAAGGGAGGTTATGGCCTGCCAGATATGAAACTTTATTTTTTAATTGCACAACTAAAATTTGTTCTGACATGGGACTCTCTGCCTTTGGCCGACCCACATTCTAGGTTATTACGGACTGATTAGGGCATAACGAAGTTGAATATACTAGAAATATTGGAGACTGGCATATGGGATGGGCAAAATAGAAAGAAATCTCTTCCAACCCTTTCCCTTATGTCGCAGGTGTGGAGAGACATAAAATCCCTCTGGACATTGGTTGATCTACTTCCATTTACCCCTATATGGAGGAACCTGAACCTGGGGGTTCCTGGGGTTCTGGCCTCACCTTGGATTGCAAGGCGGGTAATATACTTCCACCAAATAATTAGGAGTGGTAGGATTAAGTCCTTTCTTGCAATTCAAGAAGAATTTGGGATCGCCCCGGTCTGCTATTTCGCCTATTTACAATTGGCTCATCGGTGGTCTACCTCTAATAAGGCAGTGATGGACTGGGATAGTTTGCCCCCTGTGATAAATATAATTTGGGCCTCAATCAATAAAAAAATCAACAAAAAACTTTATAACATGTTGGTAATACAAAGACATCACAGGTACTCTAATAGAGTGGCGGAAAAATGGGTGGAGGAAGTGGGGATTTTGGAGGACCAGGCGTGGTTAAAATCGTGTAGAGACATCTGTAAAATACTCAAAATCCCTTCACATCGACTGGCCCAATTATCAATTCTCCATGGAACATATTATACACCAAAAAAAATTTCAAAATTTTCTGGAGAAATGGTTTGTTGTAAAAGATGCGGTAGGGAAAAAGCTGATAATGTGCATACCCTCTGGTTCTGCCCGTCTATTGGAAGTTTCTGGAAAGAAGTTGTTAGGGTTATTGAGTGGAGTTGTGACATTCAATTACCTCTGAACTTTAAAGTCTGTGTGTTGGGCATCTGGCCAGGAGTTGAAGGTCCTGACAGGGGGAAGTCCGTAGCAAAAAAGTTGCTGTTTCTTGCTAGATTCTGTATTATAAAAAATGGTCCTCATCAGACCTGCCCTCACCTGCCCTTTGGAAGCGAATAATTAATAAGACAATTTTGGCTGAGGGTTGTGGAAATAGTGGAAGGGGCTCAAAATCTAAAGTAATCTTCTTTAACCCCTACGGGACACAGCATCTTTTGGCCTAAAGGACGCGGCCCCATTTTTCAAATCTGGCCTGTGTCACTATAAGTGGTTATAGCGTGGGAACGCTGTGAGATATCCAGGGGATTTTGAGATTGTTTTCTCGTGACACATTGTACTTCAAATTAGTTTAAAAATTTGGATGAAATCTTTTGCGTTTAGTTATGAAAAAAAACAAAATTTGGCAAAAATTTTTAAAAATTCTTTATTTTCAACGTTCTAAATTCTCTACTTTTGATTCAGAAAGTCATAGCACCCAAATAAATTCATAACTTACATTTCCCAAATGTCTGCTTTATGTTGGCATGGGTTTTTCAGATTCCACATATTTTACTAGAATGTTATGAGGCTCAGAATTTGGGTGCCATTTTTCACATTTTTTGTAAAATCGCCAAAACCTGTATTTAGATGGACCTGATCAACTTCTAATTGACACTGAGAGGCCTAAATAATAGCGAGACTCGTAAATTACCCCATTGTGGAAACTACACCCCTCAACGTATGAAAAACCACTTGTAAGAAGTTTGTTAACCCTTTACGTGTTTTATAGGGGTTAAAACAAAATGGAGGTGGTGTCTGCAAATTGTAATATTTTTTCACAATACACTCATTTTGGGTGGAAAATTAAACATTTGTAATGGATAAAATGAAAAAAGGCTCCACAAAGTTTGATACCCCAATTTCTCTCGAGTACACCGATACCCTATATGTGGTGGTGACCTGCTGTATGGGCGCACGGCCGGGCATAGAAGGGAAGGAGGCGCCATTCAAATCAGATTTGCTATGTCACATTGTACAGGCTATAATTTTTTTCTTTTTTTTATTGAGGACCTATAGGGGCTTATTTCTTTTGCCACATGAGATGCACTTTTCTAATACATAATTTTGGGGCATCTATAGCTAATTGGTGAGATTTAATTAACTCTTTGTTGGTGGAGGAAATGAAAATCATCAATTTTTAGGAAAATTTTTATGTGTTTTTTTTTTTGGCCGTTAACCATAGCATGAAAATAGTATATTATTTTTATTCTATGGGTCGCCACGTTTATGAAAATACTTCATTTATATATTTTTTTTTTATTTTTTCCCATTTTTACTGAATAAAAAGTAATTTGGCAAAATTGTTGTTAATTTTAGCATCACCGTCTTTCATATGCATAACTTTTTTATTTTTCACCTAACAAATCTGTTTAAGGGCTTATTTTTTGCAAGAATGATAGCTCTTTTTAGTGGTCTTATTTTAGATTGCGTAACTTTTTAAAATCACTTTTTTAGAGCATTTTTAAAGGGCATTAATAAAAAATCATCTTTATCAGAGAGAGTTTTTTTAGGTTGTTTTTTACAGGGTTCACTTTGCGGATCTAATAACGATTCTGTTTTATTATACAGATTGTTACGGACGCAGGGATACCAAATATGTGGGGGTTTTGTGTATTTTATTCAATTGTACTGAATAAAAACTAATTTGGGGAAAATCTTATTCATTTTAGCATCACCATCTTTTTATATGCATAACTTTTTTATTTTTTGGCAGATAAATCTTGTTAGGGGCTTATTTTTTGCGAGAACAGCTGTTCTTTTTAGTGGGCTTATTTTGGAGTGCATAATATTTTTTAAATCACTTTTTAGAGCATTTTTTATAGGGTATTAATTAAAAATTATCTTTTTTCGGAATGTTTTTTGCGTTTATTTCCTCCGGCGTTTACCGTGAGGGTCCAGTAACAATTCTGTTTTATTATGCAGATTGTTACGGACGCGGCAATACCAAATATGCGGGGTTTTTTTGTGTTTTTATGTTTTTTATACTTTATTAAGTTTTTTTATGGGAAAGTGACATTTTAGGGGCTTATATTTTTATGTATTTATTTTTTATTTATTCTAATGTGTTAACTTTAGTGTTTTTGACTTTTTTTTAATTATACATACTTGAACTTGAACCAGTGATGCTCTGATCACTGGTTTAAGTTCAATACACTGCTCTACAATACTATTTTATTGTAGAGCAGTGTAAACTGTCTGAGCAAGCTTGCGCATGCTCAGACAGTTTACAGCCAGACCCGGAAGGGGTCTGGCTGCCATGGAGACCGGGCAGCTCCGGGGCACATGCCAGTCCTCGGAGCTGCCCAGAAGTGGATCGGATCCCCCGGTAAGCGGCACGGGGGATCCGATCCACAGCTCAAACACACTTACACGCCGCGGTCATGTTTGACCGCGGCGTGTAAGGGGTTAACACCCGCGATCGGAGCCGGCTCCGATCGCGGGTGTTAGCGCAGGCTGTCAGCTGTACTAGACAGCTGACAGCCGCTGCTTCTGGTACCGGCTCTGTTCGTGAGCCGGTGCCAGAAGCAGGACGTTATAGAACGTCCCCGTGCGCTAAGCATCTAGCCCCGGGGACGTACTATAACGTCCTGGTGCGCCTAGGGGTTAAGCTATGGTCTAAATGGCTGGACACGAGAAGAGGGTGTTGGGGTACCCAGCTGAATTAGTGTAGGCGAAACATGGGCATGGGGAGTGAGAGAGCCCCCCCTTTTTTTTCTCTTTGTTTGGGTAAGGTCGTCAACCTATTAAGATTTATTAAGCATAATTATGAAATGATTTGTCGAGGGTGGGTGGTAGTGGATTTAAAGGTACTATTTGTCTCTACTACGTTGTATTGGTTATTGAGGGTGGGTGGTATTATATGTTCTAACCCAGGCTGTATTGGTATTTTGTGAAAAATTGTATATGTATCTATGTTTTTATGACTATTATATATACTTTTCATAATAAAAAGGTAAGACTGGTACGTTGATTAGATTGTGAGCCCCATGGGGACAGGGACTGTGTAATCTGTGTGCACTATATAAATAAAGGAGTTATTATTATAAAATGTTTTAGATATTTTTTCATGGGTAGTCAGTGTACAGTGCAACCAAATTTGTGGAGGATGGCTTCACTTGGACTGGCTTCCCCTGGTCACGGTAACTTTATTTCGACGAGGCAGATAATGTGGTGTCCCTTTGCCGTTTTTGACTAAGCACAGAGGTTTCCTTTCTGGCTGCTGTCACTATATGACTTGCAGGTTTATTGTTATGTGTGGCATATTCTCTGCTGGTATATTTTTATGATTCTGGTGTATTGCTGAAAAACATGTCAGGTATGTTGGTATTGTATATAAAGTATGAGTATATATTTATGTGCACCTATATTTGAGTGTTTTCTATATATAGTGTATGTGTGTAAATGTATGGGTATCCTTTATATTGTATATGTGTGTAGATTATATATGATGCTGTGTGTATGTGCATAATGCTTTTATAGTGTGTGGGGAAGATATATCAGGGCTTGTGTACCAGTTTTGTTTTTTTTTGCTTACAAGCCCTGAAATAATCGCCAATTATTAGCAAACCGCCAGTAATTGTGATTATTTACCTCTTCACACCAGCTCCACGCCAGGTGGGTGTAAAGGGGTGCAAAGGGGGGTACAGCTGGCAGTGGAGTGGGATGGTTCCTGCCCTGCGCATGTTCACTTGCTATAGCCTGCAAACTTTCATGACTGAAATTTTTCAGGTTACTGCGCAATTCTGTGTCAGGCAGGGCCTGGCGTATAACTGTATGCTGCACCACCCGGCCACTGGATAAATGAAGAGGCCAGAGCTTCCTTATGTAGCTGCAGGCACTGGGGACTTCATCATATGATAAATCCCCCCTCCCCCCCCCATGTGTATAGATGTCTATGTATTGTTATATATGGCATAGGTGTGTTCTAAAGAAAAATTAAATACAAAAGCATGTGAAGACAAAAAACGAGGCGGGACACATATTATCCACCAAAAAATATCATTTATTTAATAGATCTTAGTAGATTTGGACCAACAAAGCAGTTAAAAATAATTCAAGGAGCGAATATAGCACTAAAACACCAATAAGTAACCCCAGAGAATAAAGATGCTTACCACTTACACCCTTCCTTCTTCCCCAGATGTAAATATATAGACAAAAAGTAAATCACATGCATTGCACGCCAGCTTGTTTTTTTTATTTCTCACATGTAGTTTGCAATGCAAATGGTGATCACCTAGTGATGGCGAACCTATGGCACAGGTGCCGGAGGTGGCACTCGGAGCCCTTTCTGAGGGCACTCAGGCCATCGCCCCCGGAAGTTCACCAAACACTGAATCTTCCTGCAGTTCCAGGCAACTTAAGAGATGCTGCTCTAAGCGACACTTCATTGGCTGTTTTGAAAATTGAGAAGGTTTTGACAAAACTGCATTATCTTTGGAGGTCCTCCTGCTGGACCCACCATTCATCCTCTGCAGAGAGACCCTGGAGAGAAGCTACAATGATAATCTGAATTTTCCCTCCTTCTTTCAACTGTATTGGTGGCCTCAGGGGACCTTTACAATTGAAAGATGAGGAAGAACGGGTAGCAATAAGTTACTGCTTAAAATTTCATGTTGGCACTTCATGGTAAATAAGTGGATTTTGGTTGTAGTTTGGGCACTCGGTCTCTAAAAGGTTCGCCATCACTGACCTAGTGGTACCTGCAGACAGACCCACAGCACCTGAAAACTAAGAGTGTACAGGGATGGTGGTTCAATGGCACAGACAGACATGGACGAGAATGAGGTATGAGCGGGAATACAAGTATTTACCAGTCAATAGGTGCATTGTGTGGGATTAGGACAAGATGCCAACTAAGGGGAGAAGGAAGAATGGGTCATTTTTGGGCAAGGCTGGTTTATCAAAGTAAAAGTGAGGATCAGTGCGGGGTCCCTTTGTTGTGGCAGGGCCAACAGTTTATATGCAGCAATGGGGGACTTGGTAGACTCTTTTTAAGAAGGAATAGATTTTGCAAGATTTTCAAGATTTGTGCAAACTTCACTAAAAGTTCTCTTCCTGTGTATAATGCTCGGTGCGCCAGATTCATTAAGAACGTGCGCCAGAAATCATGAATACGGCGCTTCCCTGCACTGTCCTGACAGAATTCAGCAACTTTCTTGTGTTGCACCTTTTACATAGGGCGTGCGACAGACTTTGCATGTTAAATCCAGGGCACAGTCTGACTGAGTGCCAGAGCGCCCCCTAATTTGTGTCATATGGTGCCAAGTGCAGCTGCGCCACAAAATGGTTGCGTGCAACACATTTGTAAGGCAGACACTTCTTAAATACCTATGCAAGCAGTTCACACTAGAAAGAACGTGCAAAGTCTGACAGAAAAGTGGCACAAAGCCCTTAGTAAATGTGTCCCATTATCTTACTGCACATAATGCAGCTAATGCCCATGGAAAAAATTGCCTCAGTATCATGGCATACATAGCGTGCATATTTCATGCACCTCACTAGGCTGGGGACCATGGGTGGAAAGGGGGCATGGGTAGGAGCAGCCATAAAAGTTGCCAAATTTACTTTAAATTGATGAAATGGGAATACCCCTGTAATATGTACTTTGTAGTATCATAATAATGGAGTTAAGTATATTTCCAATAGTTTGTTTTTCATTTTCATCAATTTTGTACAGTATGTGCCTTTTGCCACCTGAATGCAATTATTTTATGACAATATTAAAATATGGTCTTATTACGCCCTTTTTTCCCGAAAATGTGCAAGGTTGTATCTCACCTATTGTTTAGAAGAATATGGTGTACATTTCTGAGGAGCTAAGATTTATGAATACTCTAAAACATGGCGACTACATGGAGCATTATTTCTGGAGGGTACCTAGGTGTGAGGGATGGAGGCTCTTCCCGCCATTACCTCCCTATGATGTAGGGCGCTGCTGTTCTCTTTGATTCTACCATATGCTTCGCTTACGGGCGCTCCCCCTGTTGTCCAGCAGGTGGCAGCAGAGCTCGCTCTATGGCGGCTCATCGCCTCTCAGTATTCGCTTCCCCCGGTCACCGGGATCCTGTCATGGGAATGTCCCGGAGGATTCCCAGTGATAAGAAGAGCATTAGACTGGCTGCCACCAGCGGACAACAGAGCGCAACTACTGCACTCCGCTCCCCCTTCCCAGGGCGGGCAGGGAGAAGAGCAGTCATCTCTACCTCCCCTTCTGTCTCCACAGTCCACACCCCCAAGTGCTGGGAGAGCTCCAGGAGCCGGAGAGGTGACAGTGACAGGCAGTGTGTGCCGGGAGAGGGTGGCATCACTATTGTACCCGGGGATGCTGCTTGGCATGGGCTGCTGCTGAGAGGACACAGCACAGGGTGCCAGGGACCACATCAGCATCACTCACTTCCCTCTGGAGACTGGCATCATGAGCACCAATTGTAAGTACATGGCACCTGCAGCACCCTGCCATATCCATGGGTGCTGTGCATTGTTATATACCGCACCATCTCTCTGTATATAGATGTGCCCTTTATTGTTTGCTCTGATACATTGTATTGTCCATGTGCTGCTCTTTGTATACAACCAACTCTCCCAGCAGATCCTGATAGATGATGGCTGTATCTATAGTATCTATAGTGTCATTGTCTATAGAGTTACTGCACCTACTATGATGAGATCAGGCCCTTCTATGTGTACTGCTGCAACTTTTATATTTCCTTTAACATTTAAATCGACTTTATCTATATATCAGTCTATAATTTTTTTAGATCTACCTCTCTAGGTTTATAAAATCTATGTTCTTCTGTATCTCTTCTGTATATTTGTCTATGTATCATGAGCGTCTCCTAAGTTCAGCCGGTAAGTGCTGTCGCTGCCTAACAACAGCATACTGCTGGTCTATAGGACAACCTATTCTCTAATGTAACCCTGAACGGTGCAGTGACTAGTCCAAGTCCTATGAAATATTGGTTATCAACATCAGATGTGTCACGGAAGGTTATAAAAACATGTAATTGCATGGCCATATTGTACTTATTTAGATAATAACTGTGTCTTCCTCAAGTTACAATCCTTAGCATGATGCCAAGGTAGGACTACACACATAGCACACATGCTGGGGACACGGCCCCTCAGAGATTAGGACTTGGCTCCAGGCACAAGTGTTCCACCATACAGTGATATTAGACGTGTGCAGCCAAGAGACACAGGTGTTCACTACACTGATGTCATACCGGAGCTAAAAATGGATCTGCCTCGATGACATCGTCTTTAAACCTCTATTGGCAAAGATTTAGGGACTTGCTAGGTTATAAAGAGATGGATCCAGCAGGTTCGTTGACTGAAACAAGGAATAGCATGGAGTGTTACTCACATCACTAGAAGTCCATCTTGGATTCCTTTGCCTGAAAACAGTGAACAGTGGATGAAGCTAGCAATTTCCCCATCTGAACCACCATCCTAAGGCGGCCATGGGTCCTGGGCTGTATGAATATTATAGCCCCTACAAGTCTTGAATCACTTCCTACATATGGTACTAGTATCAGCTCGGGGAATGGAGGAATGGTCCCTTCTGCCTGCTTTCAATCTGCGGTTTCAGGACCTTTGGAGGACCTTCAAAGTATAAACTTGGTGGGTGGCCATGGGTCCCCTAGAAAGCTTGGCCCTGGGTTACCGCCCAAACCACCTATATTGTAATACACTATCACAAGCAATTAAGGGAGACTTGGTTTTGCAGATTGTCTTTTTTTCCATCACCAGCCTAAGCAGGAGTTTCAGCAGTCACTACAATGGAGGTTACCAGCTTGATTCCCATACACATAAGTCTAAAGCCTGTATCCCATGAATGAGAAATGCTCGGTGCATTTGCAGGATATCCCTGAATGAACCCACAATCATTGAACATAAATCCACATGTCTGTTCAGTTCAGTCCAAGGATTCCAAACAAATGGAACCATTTTCACGGACAAAACTTGCTTATGGGCTGCAAGACTAAAGTTGATCAACATGGATATTTTTAAACCAAAGAAAAAATTAAAAAACGCATCATCATTTAAACTAACCAATCTGTCAGCGGGATCGTACATTTTCCCATAGCTTTTCCCAATCTGCTTTTATAATTAACATTAATGGTTCCAGGTAGATAAAATTACCTCTGGTCCCTTTGAGCAATCTGCATTGTGTCATGAGGCATCCAAGTCCATGTATCTTCATCATAATTATCTCCTCTCTGCTTTGTTATCTCTTCCTTTCTCCCACTCCCTCCTGCAGACGTGAGCTGACAGAGATTTGCTTGGAGTACAGGATCAGCTAATGGCTGCATGCGGGAGGGAAGGGGAGTAGGGAGGAAGATTTAGCAGAGTAGAGAGGAAACAATGATGATGACAACACAGGAACTCGGACACCCCTATTACTTGATGCAGTTTGCTGCCAGCTAAACTTTTATATACTTTTAAAAATGAGTGGAAGCAGTAATATTCTTCATAAAAGCAGATTAGGAGTTAATAATAAAAGGATATGTGAACCCGTCATTCTTTGGGAATGTGTGTCCTGATAAGAGTTACCACCCCCTTCTTACTCCAAGCCAATCAAATTGCCATCACAAGTCCAAAAAAGTCAGCACATACTGCCAATGTCTACCATGGAAGTTGGCTGAAAAGAGCTGGTTGTAAGTTTCTCCATTGTGACTAGCTTAACTTCTCATGATGACTAGGATGACAATTCAATTATAACGACTTAGTCTTATAAAGATAAGCGCCAGATTAATATAAATTTGCCAGCAGCGGGAAGCTGAGTAGGAGTATATTTCACCTATAGCTGATGCGACAACTTCAAACTCCACCCTCAAACTCTTGACCTACGATTATTGCGCAGCTCAAACTTGGTAGATAAAATATATTAATACTGTAGCTAAAATGTACTAAAAGGATAATGAAGTCTGCAGAATGCAGTGGTGACAATAAGTGAGTGTCATTTGACTAAGCCACATGAACTAATTTGGGTTATGTTATGTAATTAGAATATATTCCTATATTTCTTGTAGGACTAGTTGTTGTGAAATACATTAATAATAACTTGCTACACCCTTTACACCTATTTATTAGCAAGTTATCAGATGGTTTTTGTTTTGTCACATCCACCTGTTAGACAGGTAAGGTGCCCACTGCCTTCTAGCCCTTGGGCAAATGTATTTCTCTGAACAGGGTAGTGACTCAGCCCTGGAATGCAGAAAACACAGGTCAATGTCACCACCTACATTGCTGTCATTTTTTATTGATTGTACATAGACAAGACGCAGAGAGTGATGTGTACACACAAACTAGGACACGTGGTGTGTAATATGTGTATTACACCATTCTTACCCTCTCATGTGTTTATTTTTGTGGCTAGCTCACTTCCCCCATGTCCTTCTTTGGGCTCATACACATGGCCATTGTTTTCACAGCCCCGTGTATGAGCCCACTGCCCCTGAGAAAAAAAAAACTCAGGGCATGTCCTATGGATGCATCTGCCAGGAGCATGGGGTCAGCTAAAGGCAGAATATGGGAGTGGGAGGAAGATAGGTGAAAGAGCTAGCGGAGCAGAGAGGAGATAATGATGATGACAACACAGGGACTCGGAGACCCCTATGACTTGATGCTGTTTGGTGGCAGGGAGCCAGGTAAACTTTTATATACTTTTAAAAGTAAGTGGAAGCAGTAATGTCACTTATTAAAGCAGATTAGGAATTAGTATTAAAAAGGCTATGGGAACCTGTCATTAGGTGAGAATTTGTGTCCCGATGACAGGTTCCCTTTACGTATATTTATGTATATCATATGGACTGTTTATGCTGACATACTGCCCAGACATCATGACATTACTGAAGACACAGTATTTATCATGACTGGGAGCCTCGCATCAGTTGTGATAGTCCTCCCACCCCCACAAGATGCGCCTGATACACTCAGGGTGTGGTCAAATGTTGCAGTTGAAACTGCATCACAATCAGCTTTGAGGTGGTTTTAGGGGCAGTTTTTTTTAATTTGCACCCTAAGACAGCGTCGGACTGAGTTTCCTTAGGCCCACCAGAGAAAATTAATTTGGGGGCCCACTCTGCATTATCCCCCAGGAAATATTCTCTAGCAGCCTCCAAATTGTGGTGCTTTCTGATGGACATCTGGGGCTCAGTATTGGCTTGAGACAGGGCCCACCGGAGGATCCTCCGGTACTCTGGTGGGCCAGTCCGACACTGCCCTAAGAGGTTTCCGAAGCAAGGATAAATTTGCTGCCAGGTCCTGCCTGCCCTATTACCTGTACCAATATAGCTAAGCTAAGATAGCACATTCGCCATTCAAAGTCCCAATTCCTGGACGTGTGCATGATAAACTGCAAATAAAGACAAGAGACCTGTAGTCTAAATCACATGCAGTGCTGCTGTGCAACTAGCCAACATTATTAACAAGAAGGAGGGATCCAGCATCCAGGCACAAAACATGGGTAAGTAAAAATAAAACTTTTGGATCATCAAGGCACCGCTCCATCCCACCCACATTCACGGTCATAATTGCTATAATATATTCTCCATACTGTGCAGTCATTCTGGCTCCAACTATGCCAAAATTTTATTTAGTATTTAAGAAATGTATTCTTCACTTGACAGTTTTGAAAATTGTCTGAAAAACTGGCAAGGCTAAATATTTTGTGACATTTTTGGCAGAAAATATGGGTGAAAAGCCAAGAGATGGCATTAGGAGTAAAATAAAAATGGTTTAGTATGTCTAGCCAGATGTACATAATTAATCATGTATCGCTTCTGCTTGTCTTATCTAGTTTTATGCTGTCTAAAGTAAGGACAGTAATAATAAATGTATCCCATTATATATAAACGTTTCAGACAAGTAATAAATCCAGCCTTTTTTACAATTATTCTATATTATTGGGATCTTTACCTAAAATATAATAGCTTTTTAAAAAATTTTTTGTATAAATAATTTTTAATGGTTTTAAAACAACTAGACAAAGCACTTCACAAATACATTGTAATACAGAGGAGCAGGGAGTAAGTCAATAGTCACAGAGTTTGAGTCTGGAGCTCTGTATGAAGAGAGGATTCTGGGAAAATATGCAAATACATTTTCCAAGATGGGATAAGGAAAACCACGCCTCTTTAACTACCTTGTAAGGCAGCTCCCTTGACGTTAAGCATGGCCTACAAGAGGCCTTATGGCATGATGCGGAATTAAACCAAACCAGTATATCTATTCCAGAAGGAACAGATTTCCAAATGTAGACAGTATTGTTTCAACCTGGTTGGGTCTCCTCAGTACAACGCAGGGAACTGGTGAGTGAGAGGCTTGTGACTAGGGTCGGGAAGTAAGAGTTGTCCTTACGGAGACTGCAAACTAAGGCCGCCTTGTAGGCTTGTGGAGACTTGACCATAGACGTTCCACTAGGGAATACTTAAAGGAAACCTACCACTTGAAGTGGCAGGTTTCAGATGGAAATACTGAGCACCAGCTCAGGGTGAGCTGGTGCCGGAGCTTATTTTTGTTAGTGTTTTAAACCGCGGTATCACGGTTTAAAACAGTTTTTAAACTTTATAACCGGCGCAGGGAGGTACGCGCTCGGCGCTTACCATGCGCGCGGCTCTCCTTCACTTCCTATGTAGCCGCGCGCACGGTCGTGCGCATGGTAAGCACCGAGCGCGTACCTCCCTGCGCCGGCTATAAAGTTTAAAAAGTGTTTTAACCACGATACCGCGGTTTAAAACACTAACAAAAAATAAGCTCCGGCACCAGCTCACCCTGAGCTGGTGCTCGGTATTTCCATCTGAAACCTGCCACTTCAAGTGGTAGGTTTCCTTTAAGTATTTTTTTCAAATGTTTGAGGTATAGTAGTTGACTGAACCTTGTTGTTTCTATTTGTGCTTTGGGGAGGGGGAAAGGAATCAGAGGGTTTAGAGAAAGTAGAGGGATGCTCTACAACCAGGGGGTAGGGAAGGGGAGGGACATAGGACCACAAAATGTAGTACATTAATAGCAACAAAATGCTAACACAACAACAGAACTTAGTAACTGGTCCACAAATAGTAGTTCCTATCTATACTAAACCCTTAAATACATTAGGTTGTCTTAGGTTGTTCTAAAGTTTCCATTAGTGTGTAAAATTCAGAGAAGAGCTCAGTGCAATAAGGTGATGGAAAGAGGGGGTAGAGTCTATCTAATTCAGCCCACCACAGCTAGGTCAAGTTTTTTTCTACTGACCATGTGTGGACGGTCATTGTCAGGCAAGTTCATGGCTCCTCTCCTGTGGATGTAGTCTACCTTATCCAACCATTCGTTACATCTCTAGCATTTCTCATCGGATACTCAGCCCCTACTTCTTAAATCTGAGGGAGTGCTATACTACCTGGTTATAAATTTCTACAAATTTTCCTGTATTCTTATGCATTTTGAAAAACTGTGCGAGTGCCTGTGAAGAAGCCTGACCTATGCGTCTGAAAGTGTTATTTCCAAATCTATTTCCCAGTGCTTCAAGTATCCTGGTGTGACCATGTTTTTCTCTGAAATAAGAAACTTATAAAACATAGAGTTTGCTCCCTTAGGCATTCTGTCTTTTTGTACCGATTTTAGTACCCATGTTGGATCTTTAATAAGAGCATAATGTTAGATGAATGCAGAAAGTGTAAGCCTCAATTCCTGCAAGTGCAAGAAGTTAGAAGAGAAGATGGTGGTATCAAGGCACTTTAGCCACTATAATTGCATTTTATATTGCAATATATTGGCTTCTGGTGAACCTTTGATTTCCCTCTGAGACAACCTTTTTCTACTCCAGAGTAATAGCTGGATGCCCCTTTAAAAGAAACCTACCATCAGAAATCTACATATTAAAGGACATCTACCATCAGATTTACTGATGGAACACGTGTCCTACTAAGAAGTTCCGGAAGTAAATGTTCCTCAGGTCTTTTATTATAACTCTATACACCTCGATTGTGGCAATATAGCGTTATAAAAGTTATGCTAATTAACCTGGGGCACTCCTGATACGTCACCAGAGCACCTCGTCTTTTCATTTATTTATTTCCTCATTGCGGTGGAACTTCTAGCGGAATAGGAGGAGTGAATAAATTAAAATACACGGTGCTCCGTTGACATAGCCAGGTTGTCCAGGACTAATTAGGATAATTTTTATAAATCTATATTGCCACAATAACAGCATATAGATTAATAATAAAAGAAGTCCTGAGGAACATACGCGAGATCATCAGACAGTCGGATAACGTCACCAGCTGTCTGGCCCGAGCGAACGGCGGGGAGGGGTGAATAACAATTAAGCGTGGGGCATGAATAAATTAACCTGAGCCTCAGCACCGTTTGCTCATTTGCATATTTTTATAAGCTTATTATCTGGCTAATTCTGACCCTCTGAGGATAGCAGAAAACGGGTCAAAGATTCCCTGGAGGTAACAAGCGTATATTGTAGGACAGTCTACCACCCATAAACTGGTGGTAGTTATCGTGTAAGGTAGATCTGGTGGTAGATTGCTAGTGCCTCCTGGGAGGGCACCCTCACACTTATGTAGTGGTCCGGCTCCTTCGGAGCTTTGCATATGTGCAGTATCTCCGGCCACAGAATGTACGCACATGGCGGCGCCCCCATCTGCTCTGAAGCATACGCAGAGCTCCAAGGGAAGGCGGCCACTTCAGAAGGGGAGGAAGTTTGGGTCCCAGACTCTACTGTGGCATAAAGTAGCCCCACTGCCTGGAGAGGTTACTCTATGCCCCAGTAGCCCCTGCTAATAGTTAGCATGTAAGCTGGATAAAGTTTGGTTTGCTTGAGAAAGTTTTTTAGGATTAGATAAAAGTAGATTATCTGACAATTTTTTTTCATTCACTCCATACTGGCAATGGCATAACATAAAGAGACAAAAGATGATTCACTTGGGTGTTCCTTTATTCCGCCACCACTGCTCCATTTGTCTGCCAGTCAAGAAGTAGTTACCTCACTTTGCTCTTTCAGCCAATCACATGTCTTTGAATGTAGTGATTTTTTTTTATTGTTTAAACCACGGCATAAAAAGATAAAAGAAGTGCGGATCCTGAAGAGGGGGCACACACCAGTATGTCAGTGTGCTTAATCCTTCATCCTGTTGGTAGATGCCCTTTAAGACTGATGTATAGAGCGCCATTCCAGACATTCCATGTATAAGTAATGTATACTTATCATTTAGGTCAATGGGAGTTAATCCAGAAAGCATCTGGAGGATGATGAAATAATGACGGGATACTGATGGTTACACCTAAACCTAAATCAGATCATCAACCCTGATAGGAGCTATTTACATACCTTATTCACAATGAAGTGATAATATCCAAACAACATTAGTCCAATGAGCTGTGTATCATGGAAGAGCTATGAGGAACATTTATTAGATAGCATTAGTGGAGCAAAGAAACCTCCATAGAAGCATCAAGATTGACTTGTATCACTGATGTAGTGGATCAGTATCCATGATGTGAAAGTACAGTATTCTCCACCACTTTACTGTTTAGTCCTGGACAGAAAGGTCCAGAAAAAGAGGATAAACCAATGGTTGCTCCTAGTAATGTGTAGATTTCCATTATATAATGTATAGATGGTTCCTGACCAATGGCATCTCTGGTCACCATGTACCAATTACTATTGACGCTTTTGCATATTTAATTAGGAGCAGATGATGAGGCTCTGTAAGCTGAATTGTGTCGCTCCGTGCAGAAAATTCCTTGGCAGTAACAGCATTCGATGAATTATGTAGCTGTTTGCCATTGTCCTAGATTCTCTATTATAGCTGGGTGTTCACAATGCTTGCTATTTGAATGACGTAACTCATACCATGGAGAAGAGGCTAGTGTGTGTATTATGTGTACCTATAGGGAAATGTACTAGACCTGCATTCACAGCTACTGTATACAATGTACATCTTTGTTCATTAGAATTAGTCTTCATGGCTACTGACTCATGTGAATTCGCTCTGGTTATATCGATGTCATTCTGTGGTATAATTGACGAATAGGTACCATTAGACATCTGTGGATCCATATAGTACCTGTGTTGGGTTTTATACACAATAAACTATACTTCCACTTTATAATCTCCATTAAAGGGGTTGGCCACTATTACAAAACTTTACCTAGGCAAGTAAAAGACCCTAATATAAAGTGTACTTACCTTGGTTAAGTTTGTGTAAAACCGGCATGACTCTGGACTTTCTATGACGTCCAGTGTCCTACTGGTTTCCGGCGGATTGAGGAGTGCTGAGCAGACATTACTGTATGCTCTCCCACAGCATTGGTTGGAGGGGTATGCAAGCATTTGTGCATGCCATTATGTTTGCACAGCCTCTCCCACCTGCCGGAAGGTAGCAGGACACAGGATGTCACAAGAAGTTTTCACAGGATAGGGCCTAACTTGCTGATCGCTGGGGGCTTCAGTGATCAGACCCCCACAGATCATGAGAACAGGGGACCTGATGTACCCCTGTGGGACCCCTCGTCGCTTCCTAAGATGAACGCTTGGCCCTGCTTCCCCCTTCATCTCTATGGAGCTGACAGAGATCGCCGAACAATAGCAACAGAATGTCAAAAGAGTCTGTGTATGCGCAAAGTGTATCACTGATGCTCAATTTACTTTAAGAGATCCAGACAAAGCCCATGGGAGTAGGTAAAGCATCTCTCACCAAGTGCATTGGGTCGCCATTCACTTGCTGCATACTGGGGGCTTTCTGTTCCCCATTCACCTGTTTGCTGGGGACCCCAGTGGTCAGATTCCCTGCAATATAACATTGGGTAACTCTACTTATTCATAATATTTGGTCATTATTATTACAATCCTCATTTTGTGTCATTCATAATTGGACATGACTTGCTGAGAGGCTGTCCAGTCCTGACTGATGCATTATGTATATGTCCTTGCTGAGTATCCTTGATAAGATGTCCTTGCAGTAAAACCTTCTCAGTAGGTATAGATTATACAGTTAATGGGTGAAAGGCATGACTGTAACAAAATACAGCAATGTTTATTTGGAGAAGCTAAAGAGGTTTCACCAACATGTTGACCCAGTCCTGTCACTATTTTGTATTAATGGCCATAGTACAAATGTTATTATAGCTGTATGTTTATTTTCTGTAGTTTGTTTGTTCCTAATGCACTTAAAGAAGATGTTTAAGGATCCTGTGGCCAGGAATTGTCATTGTGTCATCACCCCACAAGTCTAAATGTTGTATTTGTTGTTCTGACTACAAAACTACCCTAACCTCAAGCTGGATCTGATGGCTTTCCACAGGAATGTCCTGTCTTCACTCGCTGAGGTAGCCAAGTGCAGAAGACTTCTTCATACAAGCGTGCCTAGATGTGTGCTATTTTATGCTGTGTTGGGACTGTGGCATAAAATGGATCCTACAATATGCTATTGTTTCCTTCTCACCCCACCCCCAGCCTCTGGCAGCCTCTATTAGACGTCTACGCTTTCTCCCGGAAGGTTTTATACACCTTAGAGATTTCATGTTTATAACTCACCACCTTTCTACAAATGCTGTGCTAAATCTCACACCAGTTTGTAGTAACATTAGGTCTGTGACGTAGGTGATTTGGTTGTGGAAAAATACGCTACCTAAAATAATGCTTTATGCGTGTCGTAATTTGGTCAATGAGAATGTCTTGTTTAAGAATTATGTTCTCCTAAAAGAATGCAGGCCTTAGAAGAAAATGTATAAAGTATGCTTTATTAGAGTATCAAGACAAAAATGTAAACAACATATAACATCCAGTTGCAATAATAAAAAGGTGAAAACAAGCCGCAGATGGAATAAGGGGCTACCACAGAGTACAAAAGCCACCCTCCTCTGAAAGCCTAGAGACCAACAATATACAGGCATTCCCCGGGTTACATACAAAATAGGGTCTGTAGGTTTGTTAAGTTGAATTTGTATGTAAGTCAGAACTGTATATTTTATCATTGTCATCCCAGCCAGAACTTTTTTGGCCTCTGTGACTATTAGATTTTAAAAATGTTGGGTTGTCATAAGAACCAGTATTTACAATAAAGCTTCATTACAGACGCCTGTGATAACTGTTATATAATTTTATTGTAGCCTAAGACTAAAGTACAATAAATTACCAATATCCAGTGGTCCGTTTGTAACTAAGGGTCGTATGTTCTTAAGTAGGGGACCGCCTGTAACTGGCAGCTCAAAATCAGTAATTCAATATACCTAACATAAAGACCGGAGGTACCTTCCGGCTTCAGATGGTGTATACAAACAAAGTACACTCACCTAAGAGCATTATAGGGGTTGGTCAGAGGGCAGTGCTGGGGGGGGGGGGCAATAGATAACACCCCGACGTACATTTCGCTGATGCTTCGTGATGCTTTGTACTCTGTGGTAGCCCCTTATTCCATCTGGGGCCACTTGTTTTCCCCTTCTTTTTATTCTATTGCAATTGGATGTTAAATGTTGTTTACGTTTTTGTATTGATACTTTAATAAAGCATACTTTATTTTTGGCATCTCTCTTTTCTTCTTTTTGTTGCTGGATTGTTTAAGGGCTGTATATGATAGATTTGAGATTATAGGGGTTTTTGTGTTTGGTTGTGTCTTAGAAGATTTACCTTATTTCAGAAATCCTGTGTTTAAGCTAAAGGCTGTATTCAGTCTGTGTTCAGCCCCACTTACTCATCAGGCCTGAGTGCCAGGTCCTAAATGAAACAGAGGATGTCCTTTTTCTCCCCAATCATTGACAGAACACGGTTGACATTGTCTTGGGAATAAGCCCTAAGGTGCTGTTTCATACCGTTCTCACTACCCTGGTACTCGCTTAAATTACTTTTTTGTCTGAGATTAGATAGTTGCCCTTTGTCAGGCTATGTAGATATCTGTTGCATGATTTTTTTTCCATTAAAGCACATATGACAAGGCCTGCGGCCACAGGCGGCCCAAAACCTCATTTTATGTAGCCCACAAGGTTTGCGGTAGGTAAGAACTGTTTTCAGCTTTCACATGCAGCCTGATGAAGGCTCTTACTCTCTCCATTCTGTAGATGCAGGCTGATGAAACTGTGGGAATGGGTTAGACATTTAGTACATGTTTTTCCTCTCATTTTTTACCTGGCTTACTTTTTAATGACCTTGTTTTATCATATCGTTATCTATATGTGTATTAGCCAGCCTCATTATTGTACTATTGCAAAATATTTTTGGTCTAACACATTTAGCGATTCCTACATGTTTAATATTTTTCTCACATACACATCCTTCTTTTTTCTTTTTGATTTTTATGTAATATTTGGATGTGTTTATTTAGTTTAACATCATATAGCCCCACTATATTTATTTGACTTTCACATGGAGCTCAGCAACAGCCATGGGTAGATAGGTATACTATCCCGGGCCCTGCAATGGCTCTAGCAAGTAAAACTGACATGTTATCATTACATGTCAGCCAGGCTCTTCTTCACCCTCCGAAAGTTAGTAGGTTTGTTGGGTGAAATATGTTGGGGAACAGAAAAACGGATAAATGGTTAACACCGTTACGGCCATAGTGGGAAGTGGGGTGCATAACTTGGTTCGAAGGAGAATGTTAGACATGGCGGCAGGAGGGTGTTTCCAGTTGACTGTTATATAATCTTTGAAGTACCATCGACCCTTTGAAGGCAACCATAGGGCTATGAGTGAATATAAGGGGGCCTATAGAGCTTTTTTGATGGTGTTCGATTTGTTAAATTTTTTATGAAACCTTTAACGCACTTGGGAATAGCTTGAGGCTTCATGCACATGACCGTGAGCAGAGGCCGCACAAGCTAGCTAGCGCACAGCCACATAACCTTCTTTTAAGTGTTTTTACTGTGTGGTGCAAGCACCGTGCCTCACCGTGCATCCACCGAGAACTTGCCGACTGACCTTGTGGCCATTCTCTTAAAGTTGACATTGGTGCCCACGTCAACCGGGCAGAATAGAACATCACACATCCCATTGTTTGTGGGCTGCATGTACACAAGTCATATGAAAGAAATACTATCACAACCATAGCATAATATCTTTGTACTTGTAAATGCTTTGTGTTCAGCTATTGTGAAGTGTGCAGAGGAGCAAGCAGAAGATGACATCTCAGGAATGTAGTGGTAATGGAGCTGTGTGTGTGCAGAGCTGAGCGTGGGGAGATATTCTATTGTACAATAGGCTATTGTATGTACTGTGTATAGTATACCAGATGAAGAAAAACCTCTCTGTTAGTTCTGTAGTTAAGAATACGTGCTCAAGATGTGCTAACATGTAGCTAGGAGTATTTGTTTGTTTGTTTATCTGCAAATCCACATCATGTATATTTTTCTGGGAAGCGAATGTGTTATATACACAAGCTTTAATAAATTGAGCATCCATCCAACTCACACAAGAGAAGAGACTGAGAGAGCAGATGGTTTCTCCCTGTCACTATGCGCTCAGCAGCCAGACTCTGGTCCATGTCCACATGCTGACGGCCTTTCCATGCTCCTGACCTCTAGGACTTGTGTCTCGATGAATCTCTGACGGCACTGGCAGCTCCAGGCTTAGCGCCTGAATGAAAATATCTGCATAAGCTAATTCCAAAGCCACTGAACCCAGTTCTACATTTATGTATAGCCCCCGCCACATTGCTTGGTTATCTGCCCAGTCGTACCCTTGAAGGATTGAAATAGGTTATAAATAGTCACCGAGGAGATGCATATCAGGAGCTGAGCCATATGATGTAATAACTGGCTCTTTCTAAGCTATCTCACACTACAGTGCCCTTAAATGTCCTGCAGATGTTACCCACAAGCTACAAATAGCTGAATGTCGTCTAATATATTGTTTATGGGGAGAAAAAAGTATGGTAAATTAGGATCATAGAGCCTGTACAAATCTCTGCTCATCTCTAGAAGGAGATGTACACTGAATTCACCTCTAACATTATGTCGTTTGGTGATACATTCTACAAAAGACTTACTCTTACTTATCTAATGTTCTTTTGACCAATCAAGTTGGGAGTTACACTTCGTGTCCAATGCAGATTGTTATTTTTGATATAGGTTTCCAAAGAGAAATCCCAAAAAAGAGGATTATTGAAAACAGGAAAACTGATACCACAAATTCTATGACCTAAAGAGAACCTGTCAGGGCAACTTGTGACGCTAAACTACCCACAAGTCCTTATGGACCGTTGTTTGACTGTCCCAAATCATCCTTTAGCAAGTTCCTTTGTGCAAGCAATTAAAAAAAAATTTATGCTTATCTTGTTCACATGCTCCCTGCGCCTTTGCAGTCGTGTAGCGAAGTTGAAACCCATCTCTAGGCAAGAATAAAGGTTTTTCTTTTATCGCCCACAGAAGGACTTGTTTAAGGGAAATTAAGGACACTAGACCATAGGTGTACCAAATCGTGCTGACAGGTTCTATTTAACATCCTTCAGTATATCTCCTACTATAATGGATTGTAACTGACAATTTATAACAATTATGAAATGCATCTAACATACAAATAATAAACATATAAATCTAACATATCAATATTAGCTTAAACATGTTGGGGAGATTTATCAACTACAAAAGTGGAAAGTTTGACACACAAACTTTTTGACACACCCCACAGCTCTTATGAATGTCTTCCCCCAAATGTCATACTAGTCCATAATGAACAAAAATGGTCAAAAAGGTGCAAGGCATTTTTGATAAACCTTCCCAATTATGTTCTGTATTATTTCATATTAGCATGTAACTTGTCCTTTCTCAATTGTTCTGTCCTATACAAAAGCACTGTAATCTTACACTTAAAAAATTTAAATTGGGTTCTTATATTTAATATGTCTGATAGCAATGAAGAGCATTGGCTAAAATGAGTCTGTAAGCAGAATACAGATTACTATCCGTAAACATGTACATAGACTATACTGGTAGAATGAGGCCGCCCAGGGGCATAACTAGGAGAGGCTGGGCCCCATAGCAGATTTTTGCATGCCCCCCCCCCTTTTCCCCTTAATATATATAAAGGGTAAGGGGGGGCCATGCAAAAATCTGCTATGGGACCCAGCCTCTCCTAGTTACTCCTGCAGATGTTACCCACAAGCTATACACATATTTACACACTTAAATATTTGTTCCGCACTCTACACAAATAAGGGGAATTTATTATACGGAGGTCTTCGTGCGCCGGTGTATGATAAAGTTAAAACCCCCGCATCCAGCTGGATACATCAAGAGGCTTAGGCCTAGGCCTTTTGAGGTATCTAGTGGGCGCCCACACTGCCGAACAAAGTTACTGCAAGTCCCACCTTGTGTAGTATGGCACAAAAACCGGAAGGAACCTTGGAAGGTTTTTAAAAAGTGCACAGACATGGGGCAGCAACGCACTGTGCCTGCCCACTCCTGGGCACCCCTCCACGCCTACATGGCATGACATAGTCGCATTATAATTGCGAATTACGCTTCAAAAATGCAGCGATGGGGCAATCATACGTCGACACACAAGCGTCAGAATATGATAAATATCCCCCATTGTCTCTATGTATGCACCTTTATAAACATAGAAAGTATTTACACTGATTACATAGGGTACCTGACATCAGGACTAAATAGTCTGCGATACTCGCTGAGCATCTGATTACAAGTCCAGTTTATGTCATTGCCAAGTAGGACAGTGCGTCTAAGCAAATGTGCTTTGTAGGATGGAGTGGATGTAATTATAGTCTATTACGGGTTATTTAACATGACCTTCATTTCAGAGGATGGAAATGTAGCCTTTACCAAACAAAAAAAAGCGCGACTTTATCTGGAGGTTAACATCAGAGATTCAGCTTTAACTATACTGCAGGATAACACTGAGATTGTGTAAAGTATGTATTATATGTAATATCAAGTTCATCCTTCCAGTTGTAATACAGTACACTACAAGCAGTCCCCGGGTTACGTACAGGATAGGTTCTTTAGGTTTGTATTGAATTTGTTGAATTTGTATGTAAGTCTAAGCAGGTATATTTTATATACTTCTTTCTCTCTGGAGGACACAGAACAGCAATGTGTTACATGGAGTTCTGCAATGCTTCATTTCCTCCTGTGGGGGTGCTGCAGACAAATTGAACATTTGGAATTAGGCTAGACACAGAAGTATAACCCAGAGAAAGAACCTTATATGAAAACAAATTCTGAATTTACACATCAATCCGTATGTACAGAAATGACTGAAAATATGGAAATGCTTTTCAACAGTTTAATTGTCTGATCCTCCATTAAGCAAAAAGGAAAATGACAATGATCTCTGCAGATAAAAAGATAACGAAAAATATTGGGGAGATCTCAATTTTGGTGACAGAATAAATAACAATTTTCCTAATGATTCAGCTGGAATAGCCTTTGCTCAATAATTACACAGCAATGCAGGAGAAAATCATATCCCTTCAGCTTTGTGGTCACATCAGAGGTGACACTGTCTGGAATCAGAATTTCAGAATGTGAAAATGTTATTTTGAGCAAAAGTGAACTATTCCGGAATAACAAAGCTGTTTTGTATTATTTTAGGCTATACTCTTTACATACAGTATTAAGCTATCTATCTTTATGTACTGTTATTTTGCCATGTATACCTGTTTCCAGTGTATTTAGATTCGGTCCCCATTTGGACCTTAGCAGGGTGAGTCACCAGCCACAAGTTACTACAAGTGGTTGGATCTATTGACACATAATAGATGTGTTTTTTGATGTTTTTTAGCGCATACCTATAAATTTGTACTTGTTTTACCTACAGCGTTCTTTATTGAATGGGTCTTAATAAAACACCAGGTCTTCTTGTTTTTTTTGGTTTGATACTTTGTTCGCTGGTGTTAGGCCACGCATATTGGGGCACATTTACTTACTCGACCACCGAAGTTCACAGAAATTACATTGTCCAACGATAATGCACTGTGCCGCCATTCACTAAGATCGTGTGCCTGATATCATAAGTTTGTCGCTTCCCTGCTCAGGTCTGCCAGAGTTCACCATCTTTTTAGTGGTGGATCTAAGTGCCTAGGCTTGCGACACAATTTGAAAGTTAAATCCCGCGCTCAGTCCGAATTAGTCGGACAGTTTGACGGCCTGTCCCCCAACCTGTGTTGCATGGTAGCCAGCAAAGCTGTGCCACAAATATTTACGTGGGCAACACAATCGCCAATCACGCGCGACACAATCGCAGCGCACACACTACCTAAATACCCGTGCAAGCCATTTTAACATTGGAGAATGGGCACAGTAAGTGCGGCGCAAAGCCCTTAGTATATGTGCCCCATTGGGTTTATATTGTTGATACTGACAAACTTGTGCTTCTAGAGATCTGTCACATGCAGAATGCACATGACCACGGGATACAGCAGGGAAAAGTGGAACCAATAAACAGTGTAATGTCAGCAACACATTATGAGATGTTTAATAAGATTAAATGAAACCAGGACAAAATGTTTGAGCAGCGTCTACACAAGAGACATGTGATTGTGATTACTGGAATCCCCTTGTCTTTACTGGAAGCTCTCCAAACCTGCAAGAGGAAAAAGTCACTTCCAGACCTTGCAAAGTGTTATTGGTTTTTCTCTGATATTGCCTTATTAATGCATCTATTCAGATCTAATGCATCTATGCCAGCGAAACCACCTTAGGATTAATGCTGGGAAGACCAAGGAGATGGTGGTGGATTTTCATAAGCACAGTCCTCCTTCTCAACCGGTGGTTATCCATGGGACGGACATTGAGGCAGTGAAGTCCTATAAGTACTTGGGTGTCCTCCTCAACAATAAACTGGAGTGGGCAGAGAACATAAACGCACTTCACAGGAGGGGTCAGAGCCGGCTACACCTGCTGAGGAGGCTGAGGGCATTCGGAGTGCGGGGGGCTCTTCTTAAGACCTTCTTCAACTCTGTAGTGGCACCAGCCATCTTCTTTGGCATAGTCTGTTGGGGAAGCAGCATCTCAGCGAGGGAGAGGAGCAGACTGGACAAACTGATTAGGAAAGCCAGCTCTGTCCTGGGGGAGCCTCTTGACACAGTGCAGGTGGTAGCTGAGAGGAGGACACTGGGTAAGTTGAAGTCTATTCTGGAGAATAGCTCCCATCCCTTGCATGAGACTGTGGTGGCATTGGGGAGCACATTCAGTGACCGACTGCTTCACCCCAAGTGTGAGAGGGAGCGTTATCGTAAGTCGTTCCTCCCCGCTGCCATGAGGCTGTTCAACAAACAAGGCCCAAACAGAAGTAACCTGCGCCCCCCACCTAACCAGTCCCTGCAGGTCCCATCCACAGACTAAACATCAAACAGCCGATCATTGCTTGTCTCTTTTTTGTCTTTTTATCCCCCTTTTCTTTTTGTTCATTTATCCCTAATATTGTTGTTGTCATAGTTTGTACTTCACTCTCTGTACCCTCTCTGCTGCTGTAATGCTGTGAATTTCCCCACTGTGGGACTAATAAAGGATTATCTTATATTATCTTATCTTATTCAGATTGAAGGGTATACTAATATTTCATTCATCTTTACAGGCTGAGATATTACCTATTATGAATATCTTGTTCTAAACAGGTTTCCATACAGTAAAAACGGGTCATGATAATGCTATGTGATGTTCTGCATATGTATTTGACAAGCTGTTCCTGTACTTGATAATATGGTGGGAGGGTTATAGTGGTGTAAAAGCCATGAGAAAGTTGTAATTCCTGGCTGTGATATATTCCCCCCTGTGATTATTAGTAAAAATCCCATGTATGGATTTATGAAAAGGAAACCATACAAATTTTTCTTTTGCCAAAAATGTATACTTTAGAGATGTTCCATCCATCATTTTGGTCTTACATGGCCTTGGTGTAAAGATACAGTGAAACTTCTGCAAAAGGGCATCTCTTTAAAAATATCTCTTTCTTAAGCAGACCAGATTTTGTATGATAGATTTTCAGTTCCACCATACAGTTTATTATGAATACTTTTAATGTTATAAGAAGATCATTCTAGAAGGTCAATGCATTTTTCCTGTGGTACCTTCACAGGTTTTACTGTATATTGTCAACCTGCCATTTAAATTAACCCACCAAAAATAAATACATTGTTAAAAACTATGATTAAAAAGAATGGCCCTTATCCTTAAATGATTCCTTTCCACAGCTGCAATGTGAGAAAAAATCATTTTTTAAACTCATATTCAAATCATCTCATGCAGGTCCAATCACACTAAGTGAGTCCTGTATATTAAATTTTACTTTCAATGCCCTGCCTCCCTGTTCCTGATTGACAGGTCTCACTGTTATGACATGCTGCTGTATGGATCTTTGGGAGAGAGTTCTATTACATCATTATTGATCTCTTATATGGGCTTTGTGCATTGTATTTGGTTCTGGTTTGGGTTCATTCCCTGTTACATCATTGACCAGTTCATGTCATGTGACCATGGTGATGTCATTTAAGATCCTTTACCCAGTAAGATTTGCAAGATTTGCTACCCCATGTATGTGTCTGATTACATGAAATCACAGCATGCCTCCACGGAGGATGCTGAGGAGTAGAAATCCATGGAGGCATGTTGTAATTTCATGTGATCAGATACATACATAAGGTAGATGTTGCAAATCTTACTGGGTAAAGGACCTTAGATGACATCACCCTGGTCACATGATAGGCAGAGACTAGGTATGGCACATGCCAGCATAGCAAGACATCCCCCTCTGATAGCAGGTAACATACATGCAAAGATCTCAAAGAACCGTAATCTTGATGTGCTCTTAAAGATAAATCTGATATCATGGTTCTGGCTTTTTTATAGGTGAATGGACTAGATGTCACATAAATGAAGCAATGCTTTAAGTTTTTGGAGTGCAGCCCTGTTGATAAAAATGCACTCCTTTCCCCACAACCTACTTCTCTCTGTGCTTTTACTGGCTCTTGTACCTTCTCCCCAGCACAGGCAGCACATCTGAATACACTACAGCAATTTTCTCCCTATATCACTCATCTCCGGAGTAGTTTCCCAGCTACTTCACCTTTTCAGCAGAGTATCGTTGTCTCCAGTTTCCCCTCTTCATCTGCTTGCCTCTGTCAGCAGTATGTCCTCCATTTGTTTGTATTACAATACATAGCAAGCTGTTGAATCCATCAGAGAAGATTTCTTGCTACTTAAAGGGGTTGGCCACTTTACCTCATGTTTTTTGTAATGTGTGTGTGCAGAATATTATGTAGTTTACCAATATACATCTAAAAGTTCTGCTCTGCTTTCTTGATATGTAAAGTGAAGCCTCCTGTCTTTTACCTTATCAGCCAGACATTCCCGAACATAAAATGGCCACAGGTGGAGGGTCATGTGATCTAATCTGTCATGAGCAATTGCCCTGCCAGGACCTTATGATTCATGAATATACGATGAAGGTCCTGTCTGGGCCACTGCGACTGGATCACATGACCCTCTATCTGCGGCCATCTTATGGACAGGAATGTCTGACTGATGAAGTAATAGACAGGAGGCTCCACTTCTATCAAGAAAGCAGAGCACAACTATTAGATGTATATTGGTAATTTACCTAATATTCTTCCACCTACACACACTACAAAACCCATGAGGTAATGTGGCCAACCCCTTTAAAGCTGACATTGTATCTGATGTATGATTTTCAGCCCGGAGAGCAGCCGCAGGGTCTTGTCTGATAAATTAAAGGAAACCTACCACTAGGGATGTACCTATTAAGGTAGATCCGGTGGTAGGTGCATCTAACGTATGTAAGGATAGCCCTTTTTAGGGCTAATCCTTTCCTCCCCTTTATCTTTTCTAATCTTTAATCAGGGTAATATGCAAATATGCAAATTTTCTAAAGAGGCTACTGGGGTTTGGAGTTGCCGGACCTGAGGCTACACGACGTGGCTACTCCATGCCCCAGTAACCTCTTTGATCCGCCAACCCAGACATCTACAGCGCGCAGCTACATGGAGTTGCATGCACTCGTCCGCAAAGCCGGAGTTCTGCGCAGTAGCTCCGGCTTTGGAACCGAGATTGCGCAGCCGCTGGCCTCTGTTCTGCGCATGCACAGAACTCCGGCTTCACCGATGAGTGCGCGCAGCTCCTTGTAGCTGTGCACTGAAGATGCCTGGGTAGGAGGATCAAAGAGGCTACTGGGGCGTGGAGTAGCCGCGTCATGTAGCCTCAGCTCTGACTACTCCACGCCCCAGTAGCCTCTTTAGAAAATTGCCATATTACCCTGATTAAAGATTAGAAAAGATAGAGGGACGCAAAGGATTAACCCTAAAAAGGGCTACCTTACATACATTAGATGCATCTACCCCCGGATCTACCTTAATAGGTAGGTCCATAGTGGTAGGTTTCCTTTAAGCCCAGGAATACATTCTGCAGTTTGCTCTTTGTTGTCCTATTAGTTCATAGAAGGAAATGACACATTTGTTGTCTATAATACATGCAAGTCAAGAAAACTAATTGATCTAAAGGCAAAATGCAATGGGCTGTACCATAGACTGCTCCAAGATGATGTGTGTTTAGCAGATGGTGACTAAAAACAGTCACTTGTATAGAAAAAAGAAAAACAAATTAAAGCTTTATTTATGCTGCAAAACAAAAGGCCTTGTGTGACACAGTTCTATCTGTTGTGGCAGGTGGGACTCCCTCCCCCGTGTGACACATGCTGAAGCATGTTTCCTTCCACAACTGCTACCTGTCATTTTCTGCTATTACTATTGAAACCTGGAGAGTTTCATTTATGACTTTATCAAGTTTTTGGATGAAATTCAATTGAAGAATTGCATGATGGTTCACATTGTCAAGCTCATAAACCCAATGCACTGTAAAAAGGGATTGGTACTAAATTCATTGTTTGCTTGTAGTTTTTTTTAAAGGAAAATAATGAAAGATCAGCTGATAAATATTAATTTCTATAGGACTCCAGCTGTCTCCGTCAAGACTGTATCAGTAAGACTACTGGGTGATAGATTGAAAAGAATGTTGTAGGCCAATATCAATTTGTCACCAGTTTTTCAATCATTTTTATCAGTTACAGGGCAAAAAATGGAAATTAAAAATAACATTTCTGCCTCTGAGCCATGTACATCAGACATCCTAAACCACTGTGCCCTATTGTATAATTACACTACATTTTTGCCACTTTTGGCAACTAGAAAATCGAAAATTTGAATGACTACTAATTTTTACACACTTTATAGTATTGGCAGTTGCAACTTTGCAGGTTTTATCTATATTTGAACAATGCTGGTGGTTGTGAAAACTTTTTGCTGTTTTTGGCAATGGCCAAGTCTCAAATATCTATTTAAACTATTTAAACACAGACATATATTTTGTACTATAAGTAATCATTAAAATGCTGCTCTCCTCCCATAATATATGATATGAGCTGTTTCATAATAGTACAGGCAGTCCCCTACTTAAGAACACTCAACTTACATACGACCCCTAGTTACAAACAGACCTCTGAATATTGGTAATTTATTGTACTTTAGTCCTAGGCTACAATAATCAGCTATAACAGTTATCACAGGTGTCTGTAATGAAGCTTTAGTGTTAATATTGATTCTTATGACAACCCAACATTTTTAAAATCCAATTGTCACAGAGACCAAAAAAATTCTGGCTGGGATTACAATGATAAAATATACAGTTCCGACTTACATACAAACTCAACTTAAGAACAAACCTACAGACCCGATCTTGTATGTAACCCGGGGACTGCCTGTATATAGCAGTGGGTAACCCACAATGATACTAACATTCTAAAGTGTTGTAATGCTCTGCAGCAACCACTGACTGGCGTCTTATATAGTTTTTCTTTCTTTTTCAAATAATGACCTTGTCCATTTCTTACCTTTCGTTTAACCCTGGAAAGGAGAAAGGGTAATTGTTCCTTTTTATGTGCTCCTTAAATTTCACATTTTTATACATGAATGGAAATACCCCACAGAGATGAGTCTTTCATTTATCACTCAGCTTCACTCATCTACTTAGTTAAAATGCTGCTCAGTAAAATCTTTCTTTTGTTTTGTACAATTTCAGTTTTCTCAGAACGATTCTAAGATGTGCCCATTGTCTTGCTCAAATGTATTCGCTCAGTGTTTCATGGCCTATGGTTCTGCACAGATAGATACGAGAAGTTCAGACAGATTTTTATGATGGTACTTGCAGTGGCTGCGTCTCCAAGTTGACCTTTATTATCATAAACACTTGTTACTTCTCCTGCCGGTGAATTTTTTATGGGAAGTAAGTGTAACGTTAGAAAAAGGAATATTTTTTTTAATGGTGTCCTCAGCTGTCCTCACATCATAGTCTTAAAGGGACCGGTTCTCAGCTGCTATGTAGTGGTCTGTGTTCTGGTTAATGGTGGACTCCAGATGCCTTTCATGAACAGCCATTCATCAGAATGTGTAACATGTTATACTGTATACATGGTCACCACAAAACTTGCAAGTTGCCACTACCGCAACACAAAAATCGGCAAATATTGTATCCGGAAGACTTGGATTTCTCTAATATATAGAAAAAGTTTGGTTGGATGGAGTTTTATAGAAAATGTGTATTTCTCACCAGTTCTAAGTAAACAACCCAAGCTCTTTCCCGGTGCACGTCACTTTGTGTGCAGATTTCAAGCGCCCGCCAGTGACAGGGTACATCCTCCTACGTTCTCGGTGCCACTTGTAATGACAGGAGCGTTGCATCAAAGCAGATCTTGCCTCCACACTTTGCCCTTTTAGTGCCTAACATATTGTTATCTTTTCTCGATGAGGAAGAAAGGAGGGCAATCTGCCACATTTCTAAATAGTGCCTAGCATTTATTTACTCAGATGGTCTGGGTGGGCTTGACGTGAGTTATAATTTTCTGCAGTTATATAAACAGTGGATGTCTGTAGTCAGAACTAGAGATGCGTTATAATGCTTCCCAGATGACCTTATTGTGACACTGTTACACGCTTTGCCTTGCTTCTTCCGCTAGTTTGACCTCAGTGTCCATGTCACGTGGGTTAATTATACTAAGTTGCTGTACTAAATCGACTAATACATTGGGAGTTACTGATGTTTAGTCAGGACATTTCTTGTGTGTGTCTTTCTTTGCTTTCTTTGCTTTTTGGACTTAATTTCTCTCCAAGGTTGAAATTAGGCATGTGTGCATGATGTTTATCTGTGCCTTTTGTAATTACAGGCAGTTATAGGGTTACATACAAGATAGGTTCCATAGGTTTGTTCTTAAGTTGAATTGTTATGTAAGTCGAAACTGTACATTGTATAATTGTAGTTACAGACAATTTTTTTTTTTTGCCCCAGTGACAATTGAAGTTTCAACATTTTTTGATGTCATGGGACCAAGGATTATCAATAAATCTTTATTACAGGCACCTTACAGCTGATCATTGTAGTCTGGGACTATAGTAAAGCATTCAGAGAGCTTCACCAGAGGTCACAGTGGGAAGAGGGTCCGTCTGTAACTAGGGGTCGTCTGTAGTCGCACAAAAGTTGCAAATTCTTCAGACTGTAAACTTTTGCCTATTTTTGCTTAGGACTGGAGTTTATTTGTACCAAGATTGCGTTATCTTATCGTGATGTGAGCCAAAATTACTCCGGTACTTTTTCATCTGGATTTTTAAAATATATAAGGTGCTACGCAAAAGAAATTCTTGAGCATCTAGCTTTTCTAGGCTAGTGTAAAAGGTGCAAATTTAGTGCAAATAAGCCAAAAAAAAAGTTACAAATATAAAAGGAAAAAAGAGAACAGCCTAAGATAATTCACCCCATTGTCTTTAAGGAACTTGAATAAAAGTTACAGACCAAAAGGTTTCTATGACTTAGGCCCCTTTCACACTTGCGTTCTTCAAGCGCGTTTTCTGCGCGTGCTTTTGACGCGCAGAACTTGCATTTCTTTCTGACCCATTGTAACCAATGGGTCTTTTCAGACTTGCATTTTTTTTCACACACGCGCATTTTTTTTTAACACGCGTTTAAATCTCGACATGCTCTACTTTTGCAAGTCACGCGCGTGAAAAACGCACCATACAAGCCTATGGAGATGCATCAAAAACGCATTGCACTCTGAGACACTTGCAAGTGCAATGCGTTTTTCACTGAAAACTGATTGAACTCTGATGCAAAATGTGCGTTTTTCACTGACCAAACCCTGATCGCACCCTGATCAAACTCTGACGTGATCTGCAACGTGAGTGTGGAAGGGGCCTTACTGTTCAATTAGATCCAAGACTCTGTATGTGGGGCTGACATATAATGAAGGCACATTATAGTAGGGACAAGTGCAGTTGTGAGTTTCACTTACTATAAGGCATTTTTTCCTCTGACTGCAAACTATTGTGTGTGTGTTTTTTGGTCATTTTTTGGTCTTTAGTATCTTTATAGTTTATGAGCTGTAGGTCCACAAAAACTGGTCGCCTGTCTTCCGTAAGTCATCCATTTTTGTGGATCTGTTAAAAAAAAAAAAAATCAGACTTGTAAATTGTTGTGTTAGCCTATTTGCACATGACGTCTGCACTTATACAGGAGCAAACAATGATCCAATGGACCGTTGCTTGCGTCCCGTGATGACATATGAAAAAGACTGCCTAAACCGCAACCACTGTCTTTTGCATCTTGGGCAGGCTTGTACAGGTTTGTGGAATCCATATCCGTGTGTATGACTGTATATAAGGGAATAGGGATGTGTGCCTGCAGAAAATACATTGTCGTGTGCATCAGTCCTTCCTAGAAAATGATCCGCAAATATGGACGGCATATGGCTAATGGAAAGTTTCACATCATAAATCTGGGAAAAAGCGATAGATCAAATGTCAAGGCAATGGTGAACGTGTCGCAGAATGGGTCTATATGGAAGTGACTTTGCCAAATTGGCGCATGTTTTTGTGCACAGTTTGCTGCAAAAGGAGGATGCGCCAAAGCAACACCAAAATAAGGGGAGAAATTAAATGATACATCCCCCCATTCATTCTATTCTGTCTTACTATAGAACATTTTATAGTAGGTCTGCAGCTTTTAGGTTATGGTTCAGGAAGAGTTTGCAGATCTGGCATGTGACAATTCACCCCTTTAAAAGAGGTCAGATATAAAAAAATGTATAGTGCAGAGTTGTGCGATCCTTGCAGGCTTCTGTTATGTATATTTTATAAGTGATTCCATTTTACACCAAAATGATGTCATATAAAGCATATCAATCTAAAAATACCATAACAAATATAGCATTGCTCTAGGGAATGTAAATCAAAGTCATTTTTGGGATTGAAGATGCCGGAATGTGCGGCACTTGGCACTGCATGCTAAATGCTGATTGTGTATGTGCTGGACTCTAGAAAGTACAGTAGATTGAAGTTGGCACGGCCTGGCTTTACACAGATGATCTTGTAATCTGATTTAGCGTCCCACTTGAAGAATGACTTTGCCCAAGGTCATGTGGTTGTTCTCGAAACAGTATCCAAGTTCAGTGACCGCTCACCGTGACCACAGTGAGAGTGAAGAAATAGCTTAGTCTTGGAGAGCTGCTTTTTGGGAAGAAACACAGCTTGTAAGTAGATATTGCTTATAGGTCTCCAGTGTCTTTCAACCCTGACACTGGAATTGTCAACACATTAGCAGCTACTGTGTAATTTATCCAGATCTCAGGAGAGTAATCCCACAGGATGAAATCCGAGTGCACTACATCAATCCGAATCAGCTAGGGGCAACAGGTGCAGAACGGGAACAAGACTTTGACCGAACAAAGCCATTCACATTTACTGTTTTTCCATTCTTTGACTGCCCGAAAATGTCCACCTGTCCTGAAAGCTTTTCACTGGGAGGTTATGACTGCACATTCCTACAGTCTTTCACCCTTGGTAGATTGTCACAATGAAAATGATCCCGGTACCCCATACTATGTGAATCAGAACAGAAGACATGGGAAGTAATCTCTTCACTTGCTAATAAGGCAGATTGATTCTGTGATTCTCTAACATTGTGATTTATACAAGTACAACATATTAACATTCTGTTGCAGAATTTGTAGAACATGTCTACAATATGTTTCCATACCTGTCTTAGGCTACATTCACACTATGTATGCCCGACGAACCGTAGTATTGCTGCTCACCCCCACCCCTCTCCATAGTAAAATATGGCGCACGGCGCCATACTACAGGAAAAAAGATAGGACACGGCTACAGAACGGTACGGTGCCGCATGTGTGCTGCACCATCGCTCCAGTACGGCGCGGTGCACACATTGCCGTCTATGGGAGACGTATATTTGCCGTATATACGTTGGCCATATATACGTCCCCCATACGTTTGTTTGAATGTAGCCTTACTGCCATTCCAGTTGTTTTACCTCTAAGGGCACCTCAAGAAGTGAAGCTCTTACTGTACTCTAACCATTAAAAACTATAGTTTTAACTACAACTTGGTGTTGGAACGCTGTCAAGTCCTGCCCAGACGGGACCTGTAGTGTAACAGGGGAGTGAATAAATTATAAGACACAAGCCAGAAATCATGAATCTGTCGATTCCCTGCACTGGTCCGACAGAGTTCACCAACTTTTGTGGTGCCTAGTGCAGCTGCACCACAAAACGATCACGTGCGACACATTTCTGGTGCAGAGACTTTAAAAAAAACCATGTGTAAGCAGTTTACACTAGAAAGAAAGTGCAAAGTCAGACAGAAAACTGGCACAAAGAACTTAGTAAATGTGCCCCAGATTCACAGGTTGTTACAATAAGCAGAACATGTCTCACCTTACCTGTAACCTGTGTAATTTAGCAGCAGCATGAAGGGGAAACCTGCTCTGATCATTGTAACAGCCTGTGAAGCTAGAGCACTAAAGGACTCTAGAAACACCCACTACAGCTCATCAGGAACATTAGCTGAATTTTAAAAGTTGATTTTAGCAGGAAGGAGGCTATGGATAAAAATATAGGAAGATTTCAACAGTCAGTGCATGGATCTATGAGTAAGTGTCCTGGTTTATCATGGATTGTAAAGGTAAATAATCTATTGCTCATGTGTATTTAGACAGAGTTGTTAAAATTGGTTCTGATTCTGAGATTTTAGTATTGAATTGATGATTTTCATGTATAATAGTGCAGAATTTACTGATAACTTACTGTCTTTGCCGAATATTTGGGCAAAAATGACACTAGTGAAAGGTAATAGGATAAACAAGTCATTCTTGGGATGCATGGGCTTGCCCTGCTATCTAGGAATGTGAGATGTTGGAGACTGTCAGTGACTGCAGCTCGCTGTTTACATGTGTTTGGGCGGTTGCTTTGTATGCACAAATGATTGGAATTTTATATTTCCCATGACATCTTTGTAGAAATTAATGGCTTGTCTATTTTCTCTGTCCATCCTTCATCTTTACCACATCACTTAGTAGCAATATTTCTAAGAATTCCCAGACTTGAGTGAAAAAAAGCAAATTTCGGATGAGGCAATTCTCTATATATGACATCCTTGGTGCATTTTCTTCCCGGTAACCAGTCTCCCTTCATTGTTCTCCCCCAGCCAATCAGATGATAATAGGAATTTGCTTCTGATAAGACAATGGATTTCTTTCAAGCTTGTCTCTGTGTGTCTACATATCTATGAGTTAAAAAGACATCTGCCAATTTTTTGATTATTTTTCTTTTATTACCCTTGAAACATGAATAACTGCATTAAGCAGACATGGACGATAATATATCCACAGAATTCTTCACTGCAATCCAAATGTATTCTTAGTGCAATTTCTATAGCTTGTACCCAAATATGAAGAAGGCTTTTGGATAATTAGACATTAACCTATTATAACTAATATATTTTTCAGGCTTTGGTTTTTGTTTAGGGAACGTATCTAAGCATGTATAACGCTTCCCATTGAACCTTGATCCACAACATGATGGTATCTTTTCAATTAGTAAACTTTCTTCGTAAGAGAAACAGGATAACAATTAGGCTGCTCACATGGAGTGGAATGGCTGCCGAATTTACCCCAGCAGTGATCACACAGCATTACACGAGCTCCACAAACATAGGTGATGCAATGATGTGTTTTATTCCAGGATTTTTCCGCATCACGGGGGTGGAGTTCAACCTTTGCATTGATCTTTTGCACTATGATCTTCAGCAAATTTATTTTTTCCTCAATGGGGGTTATTTATTATTAGCTCCTAGGGACAGTCCTATGCCTATGTCTTTGGAGCTCCGCTGTCCCTAAGATTCTCTAAATGTGGCTTTGGCCCTTTAATAAATGTTCTTATTCTGTACCATCTGTCTAGGATTTTTTTTCTTCAAAGAGTTACAAAATAAGGGACTCGAATGACTGCACTTTTTGAAAAAGTCATGAATCTGGCTTTGCACGGCATTGCATGTCTATGTTTATGTTCCGGAGTATTCTGCACAAGACTAACTTTCTCTCAGGATAACATAATCTATAAAATTTACAAAAAATAAGTAATAATGAGAAACACAGAATAATAATAATAATAGTAATTCTTTTATTTATATAGCGCCTACAGATTACACACTGCTTGCCTAATCGGTCCCTGCCCCATGGGGCTCACATTCTAATCAACCTACCAGTATGCTTTGGAATGTTGGAGGAAACTGGAGGGCCCGGAGGAAACCCATGCAAACACAGAGAGAACATACAAACTCTTTGCAGATGTTGACCTTGGGACTTGAACCCAGGTCCCCAGCGCTGCAAGACTGTATTGCTACGCACTAAGCAGAATGAATTTACTAAGCAGTGGAACATTCCCAATTCATTTCATGCCAGTGACTGCTACTGTCTACATAGTTTCTGTAGCCAAATACAACATTTGTCCCTGTTTTGTTTTATTTTGTTCTTTTAGTCGGTGGCAGAATATACTATGATAATGACCTACAAATCACAGCTCAGATCACATTTGGTAATGAAAGAGAGAATAACAAGGAGAAAGAAGAAAGCTTAGTTGAACACCATCCAAATGTCAACTTTAAACAGTGTTGAGGTTTGTTGCCTAAATTTGCAAGCTGTCTCATAAAGGTGCAACATATGGACTTGTAACAAATGCAGAACGGCAACCAGCAAGACGCATAATGACCTCGGCTGACTTCTTCCGTCTCCAATTTCCTTGGCAAATCCTAATCTTTTTCTGCAGCAGCAGCCGTCACTCAAGCTGTGTATTGCAGTTGTCATGGTGATTCTGCATTTTAATCACTGCTCTCTCGCCTCATGTATTTAAGTATATGTAATAGCTTTCTCTTTGTGAAAATAATATGTGCTTTTTCTGCCGGCAACTAAAAAGACCATTAAATAATTTCAGTGAAGATTCACCGGTAAAGCAATTCTCAATGCAGCGGTTCACTACAAAGGAACTTTTCTATGCTGTTATATATGACATGTGCTAGCAAAACTTTAACCCCTTTATTACTTTCAGTTTTATCACCAATTTCCTATGGACACAAAGGGGCCCATTTACTTACCCATCCCGTCGCAATCCCCGAGGTGCGTTGTCCGATGAGGATTCAGAGCTGCCGCGATTCACTAAGATCGTGCGCCCGATATCCTGCATGTGTCGCTTCCCCGCTGAGGTCCGCCGGAGTTCACCTTCTTCCCGGTGCATGTAAATGCTTGGCTTGCCACACAATTTTGAATGTTAAATCCCGCCCGTTGTCCGAATGCGTCGGTTCATCCGATTGCCCACCACCCGATTTGTGTTGCGTGGAAGCCGGCGCCGATGCACCAAAATCCTATCGCGTGCGACACAATCCCCTTCTAAATGCAGCACACATGGTAAATCGTCGGGTATTGTTGTGCTGTTTGTTGTGCAAATCATGCCATTGCCTTTCCTAAGCAAGTCAGAACTGGCATGTTATTGGCGGAACTTTCCAAAAACTGTGACACCCAGCATCACAGAAGATGGGCCTATCTACATCTACAGCCCCCTAGGATGAGGCATAAGCCTCTTAATGAATTAGGCTAAGTTCACACTACCTTTCAAAACTCTGTTCCTTAACTCGGTTAAAAAAAAGTAAAGTTTAACGTAACAATTAAAAATGCCATTGACATCACAGGATCAATTTTATGTCATCTGTTATGTTCAGTTTAGGCAGGGATCCGCTAGCCATGTTTTTTTAACTGAAAAAATGACAGGGGCTGCAGTACTTTTTCTCCGTTTGAAAAATACACTTTTACTACTGCCCATAACGGATGACATATAGGGTAATTTACATTGAAGTCAATGGGATTTTTAACTGATACTGAGGATTAAACACCGGTAGTGGGAACTTAGCCTTAGATGTATCCTGTACCCTCTGTGAGGCAGAAAGCCACATCTATGCCAGTTCCTAAGCTACGTTTATGTCAGTTATGTTCTATACTTGAAGTGTAATGTGTGCCAGTTCCTGGACCTGTAACATCATTTACACCAGTGAAGTTTCTTGCCTCCTAGCAGCAAAGTAGATGGAATCAGTGTGGCTGCACTGAAAAAGGATATTCTATTCTCCCGCTGCTCATAAGGCTGAGGCACAAACCTCTTAATGAATTAGGCTCACCCTATACAAACCTTTTAGACACCGAGTGCCCAAACTACAACCAAAACCCGCATATTTTTCGCAAAGTGCCAATGCGACAATTCAAGCAGTAACTTATTACTACCTGCTCTTTCACAGGTTTAAATTGTATAGGCACCTGAGGACACCAATACAGTAGAAAGAAGAAGAAGAAGTTTGGATTATCATTGTAGCTTCCTTCTGGGGTCCTGGGCTGCCTGGGACTGCAAGAGGCCTTGAGTCCTGTCAGGCAAACTCTACCCTGGGGTGATGGCAAGGGTGCCCATAAAGAGGGCTCCGAGTGCCACCTCTGCCACCCGTTCGCCACCACTGCCCGATACCATCTGTGTGGCAAAAAAAACATATCTATGCCACATCCATATTGCATATTTGAAGTATAATTGATGCAGGTTACCGAACTCTTTCCAAAATTTGTACCTTACCCTTACCAGTTTTCTGGGTATGAATGAGTTCTCTTTAGAGGGTTTTATTTTTTGTGGCTGTTTTTGGGCTTGAAATAAAAAAATCACTGAATTCACTATCTACAATTGTAAGGAAAAACATTTCAATAATACCCTATACTAATAATTTTCTATTTTGATAAATAACATCCCTTGTACACAAAAATGATTTCTGATGTATTCTGTCTGGCACTTCTTATATCTGGTTTCGACGTCTTGTATCTGAAGTTTAATGTCTCACTCTAAGCAGCTTGATCCTATTGCCATTATGGCATCCTCCCATGAGAAGCGTCTATAACTCATCCAAGCAATCAGGATGTTTTTGTCTTTCTTCTCTGTACACACTACAATTTACATAATCTAGTATGATGCTGAACGCCTCCTATCTTGGCTTTGCTGAGTATGGCAGTTCATAAATGTTTTCTCTAGGCAAGATTGCCTTAATTCTTCATTGTCTGGGTGAAGCTTTAGAACAGATTGTATACTGAATAATGTAATAATTACCAGTTATAGCTGTTCCAACACTGTAAAGAGGTTCATAGAAATGAGAAACATGAAAGCACAGGATCATTGGAAAGAAGAATCACAGGAACACATTAGGTCAGTAGACAGTAGACAGATGCACTGCTTGTCATGTAATCCTTACTAAGGCTCTCTGTTGGGCATTGCCACCTTTTAAACCCAATTATTTCAATGGTATTTGCAATAATATATTGATATCCAGACAATCCTAGAGAATGTCTTCTTTTTCTCAGAGCTCGATGATGAATGTTTCCTCGCTTTTTTATTTCAAATTTCGATGTAAATCACATAAACTTGTTCTCACATTCGGCTGTCCGATGGGTCAACTGACAGGTTCACTTTAACCTGAGCACCAGAGAAGCCTATGCCTATACTGGTTGGCTTATAAAAGAACCAGAAGCAGAATTCACCACCATCGCTTTAGAATAGTATCTCAGCGGTTGTCATTCCTTATGCTGTAGTTACTATATTCTATGTACCTAATGCTAGAAGCGCCATTCTGGCCTCTGTGCCACACTATCAATCGTTACTTTTCTCTGTAATGATATTTTTTTGAATGAAATGATTCTTACAGTGTCTTTATGGGGGAATGATTTCTATTCAAGTGATGTTTTCTAAGAAGGTCTTTTCTAAGTTCAGTTGTCTTTTTAAATTCAAGTTTAAATCAAATGCAAATGTTACTTTAACACTGAAGCTCTATTCCTGGCGGCTGATTTATACCTTTCATAGGTTGGGATGGGTTGCCTAGTGTTATCATCACACAGTCACTTAGCTTCTTTGTACATTTCTGCAATATCACAGGTCTGCTAAAGCCACCCAGAGAAAATAGATCAATATGAGTATATCTGGTAACTTTCACTGAGTTCTGGAGATGAGATCATTTACATAGAAGTTAGGTTATAGAAGTAAATCAGCCATGGTGCATATACCTAGGGAATCCATTTATCCCTCTCTTTAACCCACGATGTTGCTTTAACCCCATAGCGCAAGGAGAAATAAAAAAGTTAGATTTTTGAAGGTGGGGAGTGAAAAATAAAGACGCAAAAACTAAAAAGGACCTGGTCCTTAAGGGGTTAAGATCACTTTCCTACTTTCTGACATATTACAGTAATTATGATCCATGTGTTAAGGAGCTTATAATTTTATCCATGGAATTTTTGTTATCTAAGAATTACTTTACATTTGATGGCAGATTCTTTCTTCAACAGTGTGGAGCGGCCATTGGGGGGAAATGTTCACCCTCCCTGGCCAACATTTAAGAAGAATTTTTATTTTTTCCCAGCAACCCCTTTCTCTCCCATATCAGGTGGTATGGTTGTTACATCGAGAACAGAGTTGCAGGCACTGGAATTTGTCAGCTACATGAATAGAAATCATATGAATCTAAAGTTCACTCAATTTTTTGGATATCACCCTCAATAGTGGTGAATCTGTGTTTATCACCCCTTATGTCAAACCAACAGCAGTAAATTCGATCTTATAGTGTAGGATGCATGGCATGAGGTAGTTTCTAAGAAACATACCAGTAGAATTGATTAGATTGAAAAGAAATTGCACTGAACCATCAACCTATGAGAAAGAAAACCTTAGAATTTGTCCGGGGCTACGTAGAAGGAAATATCCATCCTGGATGTTAAATAGAGTCACCAGTATTGTGGATAATATACCCAGAATACAACTTACTAATGAAACCAGAAATAAGACTAGATCCCCCACTAGATCTCAAGAGTGCCCGATCACTTTTTCGACAGCGTTTAGCTCCCAATATTCTTAGAATTATTAAAAAGTATTTACCACTGACTCTGTGGGAACTTACCTGTATTTGATTAGTTTGAAAATAAAGTTTTGATATTTTTTAAATAACACAAATGGATGTTGGTATCTTGGAGCCGGATGGTGTGTTCTTGTCAGTAAATGAGGTGGGCCAGATGTTCACACTTATGCCATACTATACATTTCCATGTATTATAGTTTCCTAATTTCTAAAAGAAATAAAACATTATCCATAATAAATTCCTCTCTTTTCTTTTTTCAAAACATATGAATTTAAAATGGAAATGAAATGCAGACCTAAAAGTTACGTATAATCCATGAAGAATCCATAATGCAAAAATTTAAGAAAAATAAGAAAATTGGTATTCATTTTGAGCAGTGGCATTCACGATGCCTGAGATGAATGAAATCTGAATTTTTACTTGGGTCACTATTTAGCCAGCAACACCAAGTACAAATTCTCATCTGTTTTCTCAAGCAATGTCCTGGTTTCTAACACTTGATACATTTTTTCCAGTAAATGCATTTCAGCTTTGATGCTTATTCATTGAGCATTAGACCCCAGGCAATGACATACAAGCTATCCGCAGCTGTATCATAGACTATTCCAAGTATTAAGCATGCTCAGGACCTTGGATAAGATAACACTTTGAATCTCCTTAGCAGGGTCAATCGTTACAAATTGGCTTAGTGACTCCACAGCTCTGTCCTATTCTGAATTCATCATTTCAGGACATTGCTTTGCTTTCATAACACAAAGATATTGTAAATGGTTATTCACAAAAATACAATAACAACTATATAACCACAAAATGCTACTTTTACGATAAAAGAAGAATGGTGATACTGTAAAAAGAGTTAGTCTTACAAGAATTCAGGAAAATATGCTTGAAGCTTGAAGTATCTTAAAGACCATATCTAGTCAGCTGACTACTGGATGACTATTTCAAGGCTTTTTGTCCAACTTTCCCAGAGATAAAATCTGACTAGTATGCAGGAAGATAGAGTTAATTATTGCAGCGCAAGATAATAATGAGGTTAATAACCGTATTTAAAATAAAACTACCATCAAAATAATAATAATAATAATAATTCTTTATATAGCGCCTACAAATTACGTAGCGCTGCACAAAGCATGACAAATTGGTCCCTGTCCCCATGGAGCTCACAATCTAAACAACCTACCAGTATGTTTTGGAGTGTGGGAGGAAAACGGAGGACCCTGAGGACACCCATGCAAACACAGAGAGAACATACAAACTTTTTGCAGATGTTGACCTGGGACTAGATCCCTGATCTCCAGCACTGCAAGGCTGTAATGCTAACCACTAAGCCCTTGTGCTGCCCTAAATCAAGCATGATAAACCAGGGGCTTTTACCTTCCTTCTAAAATTTAAAATAATTTAAAATTCAAAAAATTGTTTTTAAAATAATGCTAATGAGCCGGAAGTGCCACTAGAACAACTAGTGTTCCACTAGAACAACTAGTACACTCCCCTGCCTCATATAATCTCACTGCAGCAGTGTGCTTTAGCACACAGTAGGAGGGGGGGGCGAGTGCTCCTGCACAATTTAACAACCTGTGAAGCTACAGCACGGAGAGGCTCTGGTAACACCCCCTTCAGGTTCTTTAGCATGGTTTTAAAAGTTGATTTTAGAGGGAAGGAAGCCATGAATAACAAATTTATAAAGAATATTATATATATATTTATATTATATATATATATATATATATATATATATATATATATATATCCCATTTATAACATATGCTTCCTGAGGCTATCCTAACATCTCTTGTTAGCCCCCTCACCAACCCACCCTTCCCACACAATTTGAGCAGCGGATCTCCAGTCCCTAATCACACCTGTACATGTATGTGTGTGTTGTGTGCTCTTTTAGGGTGTTGTATCATCGGTGTATGTTGTCCACATGCCAGTGACTGTTTTAAAGGCTGCCCATGCTCTAAACTACAACCTGCTCTTAGTTTTGCGGTTGGGCATTCAGCTGATACACAGGGCTGTGGAAATGTGCGTAAGCCCATAGAAATTAATTTGTCTGTGGCAGTTGGCCTTAAAGGGAACCTGTCAGCAGAAATTGACCTCATAATTCATAAACCAGTATGTTGTCAAGCAGAGTTACACATTCCAGTTCTTGATTCTTTCATGGTCCTGTGTGGTGGCATGATGCAGAAAATACATATTGAAGTGAAAAGTTAAAGGTTTATATAAAGTCACGGAGGTGGAGTTATAGGGCAGCATGTTGGCGCAGTGGTTACCACTACAGCCTTGCACTGCTGGGGTCCTGGGTTCAAGTCCCACCCAGGGCGACATCTGCAAAGAGTTTGTATGTTCTCTCCCACACTCCAAAACATACTGGTTGGTTGACTAGATTGTGAGCCCCATGGGGACAGGGACTGATTTGTCAAGCTCTGTGCAGTGCTGTGTTATCTGTGTGCGCTATATAAATAAAGGAATTAATAAGTCAGGTTCTCAGAGCCTTAGGATGTCTCCTTTGCTATAGCTTTGCAACCATATCTCCTGAAGTCTGCCTTCAGTGCTAAACTCTCTGCCTCTTTGACTTTACAACCACTTTACATCTCACTTCAATGTAGATTTCCATGAAAGAAACATCATATGGAAGGTGTTAATCTGCTTCTTAACATACTGGTAGTAGTTTACGGGCTCAGTTTGTGCTGATAGTCTCCCTTTAATTGTCACATGCACAATTAATATGTCACCAACTTAAGTACCACTCAACAGGTATGCCCTAAGAACAGAGGATCCTCCTGCTTGTACCAGGAGATTGGGAATTCCCTGTAAAATCAATGTAGTCCATAGTATCTAGGTTGTGCTTTCCGTGACTGGCACAGAAAGCACCTGTGGTGTTGTTCTAGGTACCTCCTGAGCACCTGCACTTCACTATCTGTATTTGAATGGATTTTGTCTTTACATTAATCCTCATAGTGTGGTGAAGCTGAAGTTTATTTGACACCGCAATATTATTTAACAGGATCTTATCCTCAGTGGTGATTTATCATTGTAACAAAATCTGCAAAGAGAATAACATCAATCATTTACAAGCGATTTTATCACAAAAAGTAATACTCTGTAAATGTCAAGGATTTGTAGAGTATGACAAGTACCATTTCGAGCTTATAGCGATTCATTGTTCCATAAATATCCAGTGATGTGTGGATTTTTTACTGGGAAGCATTATGGTGAATAAAGGGGAATTGCTTGCGTTTAATATAGTTGAAATGTAAAATGTTTGCTTTATTTCTCTTGTGAGACCAGGAAAGATCTATTCCATTGCATGAAGATAGACAGGCAATGTGTTATGGGGGATTGTATGTCCCGTTTATTATCTTACAGAAAGCCAACGTAAGCAGTATCTTCTGCCCATAGTTCAGTGATGATGTCTCCTGACTCAATGGTCCCATATCATGCCATGCAAGTGTTTGGCTTTTTATTGGAAATTCACTTTTTTTTAAAATAAAATTTGTCATTTCTCTTTTATTAAGTTCATATCTCTAGTGATCAGAAGTGATATACACCCTCTTGGCACATAAGCTACATCTTGTGGACCCTGTTGAAGCCAGGGTGACTGGCGAAACATGTCAGATTCCACAAAGACAGTGAAGCTGAGGTATACACTCCAGAGCCAGATTGGAACAGCATAGACTGTTACATGAATAGAAGGGAGGAGGAGAGGAAAGAGATGTATTCAGTTCTATGATTACAAAATTAATTTTGATGATTTAGATGTCCTTTAAGTTTATTTGCTGATCATCGAGGCAGTGGTGGATCTTGTAGAGGGGAAATTCAGTGCTACATTCCCTATAAACAGGATAACAAAATTATTGGGAACTTATTGGGAACTTATTAGCAAAAAAATGATCTAATAAACCACTACCAGTAGGTCATCAAGCAGCTGAACACCTTCTAGATTATGTCTATTTCATGACCCAGCGCGGTGACGTAGTCGAGAAAATCAACTTTGAGGTGACATGTAATTTGGCTGTATAAAGTCAAGGATGCGGAGAGTTTAACACTTAAAGGGGTTTTCCTACGAAGCAGAGTTAGGCCCTATCTACGGGATAGGGCCTAACTTGCTGATCGGGTGGGGTCACAGTTCTGAGACCCCCACAGATCGCGGAAACGAGGGGTCCGACGTTCTGCTCCATTAATCTCTATTGCCGAGCACCATGCTCACCGATCTCCTTCAGCTCCATAGAGATTAATGGAACAGAATGGTCATGTGTGGCCGTCTGCTCCATTAGTCAGAGGAGCAGCAATCTGCGGGGGTCTCAGCTCTTCGTGGGAAACCCCCTTTTAAGGCAAGCTTTTCTCACTTCAGAAAGCCCTATTCACTGCAATTGATGGTTCTGCACCCAGACACATCACTAACCTGATCTCCATCATTCTGAGGTGAGGAGAGTTTGACTGCAACGCTGAGCTCTCCGTCTCCATTACTTTATACAACCAATTTACATCTCACTTCAAAGTTGATTTTATGAATGATGCCATAAAAGAAACATGATCTAGAACAGTGGTGGCGAACCTATGGCACGGGTGCCAGAGGTGGCACTCGGAGCCCTTACTGTGGGCACCCAGGCCATCACCAAAGAGGACGTGAGGTATCTTATTGGATTCCCAGACAGCCCAGGACTCAGTGCTTTTAAAGTGACAGTTCTGCCTGAGACTACAGGAGGAATGGGAAGGTGTGGGCAGATCTGGATTATCAATGTAAGACCGGCTTCAGGTCCAAGAATTCTTCCTATTTGGGGGAACCTGAATTTATCACTCCTTCTTTCTACCGTATTGGTGTTCTCAGGATACTGATATGATTGAAAGCTATGACAGAGAAGGGAGCAAGAATTTACTGCTTAAATTGGCATGTTGGCACTTTGCGATAAATAAGTGGGTTTTGCTTGTAGTTTTGGCACTCCGTGTCTAAAAGGTTCGCCATCACTGATCTAGAAGGTGTTAATCAGCTTCACAACATAATGGGAGTGGTTAATTAGGTCAATTTCTCATGACAGGTTCCCCTTAAAGGGGAATAGTGGGGGTGGGGGGGGTGAAGGTGTAGACCTTAAAAGTTTATGCTATGTACTGGGGATGGTTTTAATGTGAGGACAAACAAAGAATATTGTCATCTCTGACCTCTCATGGTAAAAAAATAAGCTATCTAGAGTATTATGTTCTCTTATATAAAACTGCACAGTGGATTTCAACTCTGCATTAGAACCTTTGTCAGGAGTGTAAATAAAAATGTATTTCTCACCTGGCACTTCAGCAGTAATCCTGGGGACCTCAGTCAGCCTTTTCCTTTTTTTTACAGTCCAGAAACAATGGCTGCTGTACTAGCACATGACCTCTCCTGCCCCAATTTCTGCCCTTAGTGGTCACTTGCTGTACTCCCTGCCATCACAGCAGAGGGAAGTGATTGGCTGCACTGCAGGCAGGGAAGCAGGGACTATAGACTAATGGAAGATCCATGTATTCACATGTCCCTGTGATTTGATGTATAAAATTCCGTAATAATTATATATTATTTACTAGACAGGTGTAAGGAGCCATGGATTAAATAGAATGAATGGTTTTTTTTCTTTAACTTAATTTATAAGGTATTTACCCTTTTATGTTTTTCAATATTATACATTAGGATCCCAAAGATGTAGCTAAATGTTGTTGATTATTCAATTTTATATAATGCTTGAACTGTTTTTCTACTTTAAATCTCACATTTTTGGTGAATGTGTGTGTTCAAAGAGAAAAATAAAACATATTTGACCTAGGCTGCAGAAAACAATGGCTCAATTACTCTCCTATACCCATTGCCCATTGACACATTACTGGTAGGAACAACAATTGCTGACTCATAAATTCATTTATCTCAGAACAGGGGATATCCTGGGTACAAGTTATAGAGGCTGACGTGTGATTTATATAAGCTCAACCTATTGGCAAGTAGCCAGTACTAGTTCAGTCGTTTTTAGATGATAGTCCCTGAAGCCTTTCGTTATTCACATACATCAATTGTAAGATATTCTTAACCCCTTTATGGCCTTCCACACACCAACCTAGTGACCTTACTAAAAAACTTTTACATTTTACATTTTTTTTACATCACTACACCAAGCATGGGATGAAAGCAGTTGCTTGTAGTCAATGCTAGTGTGTTGTTCATTCATTTCTCACAATTAATATTTGTCAGAGTTGTGTGAGATATGACTACTGGGACTCTACCTATTCCTAGAATATTAGGAATTATTCTTAGGGATTATATTCTTCATGTGAGGAGAACCCATTTAATCACTAGTAGAACAATTTGTAACATCCCATTCAACCTCTTAACCTGTTGGTAGGTGATACATTATTGCCTGATCTGTATTTGGTGCCATCTTGGTTGCCTACTTTATACATAACCTAATAAATCCAAGCATAGATATTGAGGCAGATTAATCATCATGTTTTTAAGGAATGTATTTGGAGCTCTTTTGGTGGATTTTAGTAGGTCAACACATAGAACCCATTTGCTACTTTGAGACTAAAAACTTGCAAAACACTCTTTACCAGTCTCTAAGTTTGCCTTGCACCACTGGGGTACTGCAGTGTCTATTTTTGCAAACTTTTTGAAGAATAATACTTCATCTGTATGAACATGATGAATCTGGAATAAGTTGTCGGAAGTAAAAAAAAATGAAAATGATTGGGTTGCCTTCAATTTGGTGCAAATTGACAGAATTAAGATATTTTCTTGTTCGTCTGGAAGTATATTAGTTAGGCCTGACAATTTTGACCGCAATGGTTTAGCCTTGTAACAGTTGTAACAGTTATCAAAGCTGTCTGCAATTAAGATTTATTGCTAATCCTGGTTCTTATGACAACCCAAAAGTTTTAAAATCCAATTGTCACAGAGACCAAAAATAATTTGGCTGGGGTAATATACCAGTTCCGACTTACATACAAATTTGCACTAAAGAACCTATCTTGTATATAGCCACGCACACACACACACACACACACATATATATATAGTCATTCATAGTAGGACTGTTATTAAAAAAATAATTACTATTTATTATCCAACTAGTGGAGTTAAAGTCATCTTATTAAATATATTTGACTATCATTATTTATACTTACTATCGATTTAGCAGTTTAGTAAAATATTTTGCTGTATTTCTCACATCTCTACCTATATAGACTTGTCTTTGTGAAGTTGTGCTTGTCCTCCTCTCTACTTTCTTTTAACCTCTCCACATCCAGGGACGTGTATGTAGGAATGATTTCAGCACTCTCACTTTGCGTTGTTGTCACAGTCTTCATCAGTGTATGTTATTATTGCACATTTGTCCTCACAATTTCTAGCTGGCTTTGCCCTTGGGGTTATAGTTAATTCATTCGCCACCCTGCAGTCACCATAGGGGCATCAGTGCAGTGCCTCTAACCAGCCTGTTGCCATGGAGACCCAAAATTATGCAGTTCTGCAATGAAGCGAGACCAAGGAACCGCTTTCTAGTGCCTAGTAAAATCTACGAGCTGCCATCTCTTTCCCCTGCTACTTACATGATATCTGCAGCATTATTAGGATTTGGATATCTGTAAAATCAAGTATACAGCAGAAATCATTCCTAACATTATTTGGTTATTTGTCATGTATAAATTCTGTCTGTTTGCACATCTAACACTAGTGAAATTCACATTATTTCTCAATATTGTTTTATTCATAATGTTTCTTTAAAGATTGAAATAAAATATTTAGTATTGACATGTATGGATGATTATCACTTTGGATAATGGCTTTTTTTTGTTCCGTACTATAAATTGGTTAAATGGCCACTTAATTTCAAGTATTTTGTAACAATGGAAAATTACTGGGTTCGAGTGTGTCCTCTTGGTGGAGGCTTTCCACTCGTACAGGGTAGGATGGACCACAAACAAGAGAAAGCGCAAAGGTGATATTTGACTACATGCGGTGAAAGGTATGTGGTGTCAACTCTCACCTGGTAGCAGTAGGATTTAGGCGTATCAGAAAACAAGGTCCCTCTTAGGTCCTTGAAGGTCGGGAACCGCTGCTGGCCACGAGATTCTTCTATGGTCTGGTCACCCAGAATGGCAGACCAGCAGGATTGATCAATGCACAAAGAGTAGATGGTCTCGTCTGTGATGACGCTTCTTCGTCCAGTACAGTTACTCGAAAGGAACTATGAATTAACTATTTTTATTGAATAGATAGTCCACTACGTGTTTCGGCTCCGAGCCGGAGCCTTCATCGGGTGCCGAAACGCGTAGTGGACTAGTTATTCAATAAAAATAGAAATATGCAAATATATTTTCCAGGATGTTTACAGAATACCTTACAAAGTAGCCAAGAGGAAGTGTGTTCCTTATCCCATCCTGGAAAACATATTTCCTAGATTCCACCAGTGGAGCATCAGTGGCTATAAATCCCAACACACCTGCAGAGATGGCCTTACATGGCAAAGTTTTTCTTACTTCAACGACCTAGTCTCTGGTCTCTCACCTAGCTTAACCTACACTACTCATGAGATGCAATCATCTAAATACTGCCATTTAAAGTTGGGAATCTTTTCCTTTTGGAAAAGATATACTGGTTTCGCTCTTATCCCATATCTTGTCATTAGGTTTCCTAAAAATAATGCTTGATGTTAAGGGTCTGGCTTACAAGGTAGTCAAAAGGCAATGTTTTCCTTATCCCTTCCTGGAAAACACATGTAGAGTCACACTTCTATAATGTTCCATACTGTAACAGAAATGCAACAGAAATAATTATTAAATGTTCAATAAGTTATATGTAACCTAAAATGAATTAGCAAAAAGTAAAATTCATTCTGCAAAATACAGAATTTCCACATACAGCTAGACTGATATTTATATATCTATTATAGACAAATATATAAATAATATATAAATAACATAACACAATAAGACTTTGTTGTAGCATACATGGTACCTGTATTACCTCCTCCGTTTCTGTGTGATCAGATGTATAGAAAATCAATACATTAAGGGAATAATCAAATAAAATATGAGCTATAATTCCCTGAGAAATAGAAATGATTATCTGTGTATTGTAAGTGCCTTCTTTCCATGTTCTTCAGGGCTCTACATACTGTAGTTTGGATTGTTTACAGAACAGTACAAGAAGATGGATTGGTCTCTGAGCAGTCCTAAAATGTTGGGATAGTTGTGTAAGAGGTCAGTGGGTCAAGTGGCACTCCCAACCTTTTCCCAGCCATTTAGTTTATGAGTTTTTGGCATTTGCTCACAGCAGGAAACAAACACTGTGTAAAGCTGTTGTATTTTTCTGGCAGCCTAGCACTCCAAGATATTCTCACTTTTCACATAACAGGACAATTAGGAACTTCCTTCTCCATTAATATTTCCAGAGATAAAGCCAATGGACGAAAACTCAGTTCATTAGGTTAACCCTTTGCTAAACTGCACAGATATAGGATCGTGTTATACACAAATTTAAAATGTTAAGTAAAAATGCAACTAGTTTAATTAATTAAGTAGTACCACTGTTAGATATACATCTTTCTAATAACATGGCAAGCTTAAAGGGAACCTGTCACAAGGAGACCCATTTTAGCACTCCCCCAGTCCCCACAGAGCATAGTACATACGCTGCCAAAGTGTTTTTGTATAAAAAATACATGGTATTGAAAGGTACAATATAACATATGTTTTTTCTGTAAAACCTATTTTTTATACAAAAACACTGGCAGTGCATGTACTATGCTCTGTGGGGACTGGGGGAGTGCTAAAAATGGGTTCCCTGGTCACAGGTTCCCTTTAAAGGAAATCTACCATTTGATTTTATGCATTATGAAGCAAACATACCTTGAGAATGCTGTAGCTACACTGATACAGAAAGATATCTTATTTAATCCCTGCTATGAGTGTTTTTGCTGAAAAATAATTATAGAATTGTGATAATGAGGCTCCGTAGCTCCTGTGGCTACCCCGTTGCTCTCCTCTAACCCTAATTATGCACTATTTCAGCAGTGTCCTGCCCAGCATAAGCTGAGAATAAGTCATCACTGTTTTGTCCCTGACAGGCAGAAGTAATCAATCACTGTACCATCCCCCAGCTGCTGTCTATGAGTCATCCAGCTCAGGTTGATTACTCTTGTCTGGATAGTTATGTGTATGTCTTTATTTAGACACCCAGCTTTCCAAGTTCCTGAATTTTATATTTGCTTTTCAAACGGAACCACTTGGTTTAGGGATTAAACAAGATATGTATCTGCATCAGTTTTGCTTCAGCATTCTCAAGGTATATTTGGTTCAAAATGCAAAAACACAAATGGTAGATTTCCTTTAAATACAAATACTTTATTTGTCTGCAACGTATTTGTGAGATTAGCTAATCCATTATCTATTGAAAGGCTTATATCCTGATATGTGCTCATCACATATATAGACCTACTGCTCACAAATACTTTTGGATGGATCCAAAGCTGTATGGATGACATTTGAGTATTATATGTATTAAAGTAAAATCTGAACAAAAAAAATGAAAGGCCTTTTTCGAATAAGTTTGCTAAAATAGCAGCTCATGACTCTTAAAAACATCTCCTAATTGCTCATCATGGTGGACAAGACTACAAGAGAAGTCAATACCTACCAGAATTTTATCTGGGTGGTGTTTGGACCATGACATGATTCAGTTTCCTGGGATTGTTATGAAATCTGCAGAATCCTCCTGCAAAATTTAGTAATGCAAAGTATGGAAGCCTTACTTCTCTAAATACATGTAAGATAAAAAAAAATGTAATCTTTATGTAGATTAGTCTGAAGGGCTCCAGGGTGTGTTAGAAGAGCCCCACAGGGGCTGACTCCTCCAGCCCTCCCTTCCTGCCACCTGCTTAGGCAGCTGACATTGTTGTTAGGGGATGGCTGGAGGAGGTAGTGAGTAACTTAGATGGGCTGTGGGGGGCATGTAGATAACTTCTGATATGGTAGGAGCAGCTGGAAAATAAAAACAAAGGTATGGGTGGCATAAGTGGGCATAGCCCTATATAACTTAGGTAATTCACATATTCATATTTCTACAGAACTGCTTTGAGGAAAATATACAGAAAATATGAATAATTATATTTGCAATGGTGTAACATATGGATGAATTTGCTAGGTCAGGCCATGTGACATAAAAGGCACCGCTGCTTGTAACACTGAAGTAGCAGCAAAATGCCAGCTTAGTTTTCCTGCCAGGCTCAGTGTTTTCGTATCAGTGAGTTTTTAGTTCCTTAGCCCAGATTCTGTCACTCTGGCTTTGTCCTTTTATCCGCCATTAAATGCCCTCATCTTGTTTACTTCCCCTACAACTGCAGGAGGTGACATAGTGCTGCAGTGACAGGTATGGGCTGTGACAGCAGCAGACAGGTGGCTGCTAAAATTGTGTCTGTGATCTAATTATCTGGCACAGGAGTCCCTGGCGCACACAGAGCTTGGCACAGAAGGGCTTTGGAAGCTGCAGGCTCAAAGCTTATACATAATAGTGCGCTGTGCCAAAGCTGTGTGACCACAGACACTACATGTTAGAAGATCTGAATTAGTATCTAACGCCTTATTAGGCTATTAGAACACGACATTGTCACTTACGGAAGTGGAGCATCTCTATAATTAAAGGCCTCTTCCATTTTTAATCAAAGTGACAGACTGGTAAAGAATCAAGAAAACATGACATATTGGGACTCATTTACTTACGCGGCCACTGGAGTTCACCGAAAGTGTATTGTCCGACGATCATGCACTGTGCCACAATTCACTAAGATCATGTGCCCGATATCCTGCATGTGTCGCTTTCCCGCTCAGGTCCGACGAAGTTCACTTTCTTCTTCCTGGTGTATGTAGGTGCTTGGGCTTGTGACACAATTTGAAAGTTAAATCCTGAGCTCAGTCCAAATCAGTCAGATCGTACAACGGAACGCCCCCTAAATTGTCCTAAATCTCAGGGCAGACACCTATTAAATACCTGTCTAAGCCGTGTTATCACTGAAAAAGGTGCAATGTCCAACGAAAGTGCGATCTGCGACTCTTAGTAAAGGAGCCCCAATGTTTCTTGCTCTATTCTCTACAGAGGAACATCTAAAGTATAAGACCCCTTTAAATGTTATCAGCATCATGCATCCGTCCAAGCCTGAATAGGACATTGATGAAGAAATGGATCTTATGTTAGAGTTCTTGCCCAACGGGATTTGGACCAGTGATAGGTTGATGGTTTACCTCATCAGCCAGACATTCGTGAACATAAAATGGCCGCAGATGGAGGGTCATGTGATCTCTATCAGTCCATGAACAATCGCCCTGCCAGGACCTAATGACAGTTTTCATGAATAGAAGATCAAGGTCCTGCTAGGGTGATTGGACAGATAGAGATCACATTACCCTCCATCTGCAGCCATTTTATGGTCAGAGATGTCTGGCTGATGAGGTGAAAGACAGGAGGCTTCACTTAAAGGAAGCCTACCACTTGAAGTGGCAGGTATAAGAGGGAACTACCGAGCACCAGCTCAGGGTGAGCTGGTGCCGGAGCTTATTTTTGTTAGTGTTTTGAACCACAGTATCACGGTTTAAAACACTTTTTAAACTGTATGGCCGAAGCTGCTCGGCGCACCATGCGCGCAACCGTACACGCGGCTACATAGGAAGTGAATGAGAGCCGCGGGCACGGTCACGCGCATGGTGCGCCGAGCGCGTACCTCCCTGCACCGAAGCAGCTTCGGCCATACAGTTTAAAAAGTACTGCGGTTTAAAACACTAACAAAAATAAGCTCCGGCACCAGCTCACCCTGAGCTGGTGCTCGGTAGTTCCCTCTTATACCTGCCACTTCAAGTGGTAGGTTTCCTTTAACATATCAAGAAAGCAGCTGAATATTTAATACATATATATTTGCAAATTATCTAATATCATGTCCCCCACACTTACACACACATCAAAAAGAAAAACCATGAGGTAAAGGGGCCAACCCCCTTGAGTAGATCCTTACACTATGGATTGAGCGGGCCACAACTCTTCGGGTTCCTGAAAACATCTCTGTCTCAGTTTGTCTCTATGAGTCAGCTGTAGGCAGCTGCGCACGGATGGAAATTGTATTAACACATTTATTTTCTTACTGAGAAGAACCTGCACCAACCAATCTGCTCCAAAAGAGACTCAGTAGAGACTCCATCAAAGCGTAATTACAAAATTTATTATTATTTTATATCCAGATGAAATAAAATGTGAGGGAGATCAGCCAGTCTGGGTGATACTTCAGAGGAAGTTATTGCAGAATTAATAACTACATTTACGTTCATTTGCATTTTTATGGCACCTGTGTAACAGCCCAAAGGTACAAGATACCGTATATATTTGATCTCCTGCACATGATATATGATGAAGAGGTATGAGAACGATTGGGCTCTTGTGGCATCGGAACATTTGACAGCTATAACTTTCATGTTGTCTTCCTAATAAAGCATGGTGTATATTACAGTTATACCTGGCAGCTATGAGCATGTGGGTGTTTTCTTCATCTGTGAGGTTATTATTGCCTCTTCATGCCCATGATCTAAAAAATGAAGTTTCACCTTCTATAGTCAATAGAACAGAAGCATTTATAAGGTACCCCCACAAGCATGACTGCAGGTTACTAATGCCTTTGGATGGTAGATGGGGGGCTAGTGATCATTGCATGTGTATTAGACCTTGCAGATTTTGCGTTAGTCTCCTACGTACAGCATAATACACAGCACCCATGGGTGTCACTCCCAGGGTAGCGACTCAATAAAGGGGGTTCACTTTAACTAAGACATTGCGCAAAGTTATTAATGACAGTGGATGGTGGCATGCAAAATGTAATTTATCCCTACTGAATTTTACAATGAAGCAGTGTGCATTACTGATTATTTTAATGCAGCATTTTCTCGCAATATTCTAGATCTAAGATGTCATGTTGTGCATTATCCCTGTGGTGTGACATCCGGTGATTCCTTACGTATTATGACATGACAGTGTGTATTATCTCTGTACTTTGACATCACTGTGTGTTTCATGTCAGTATTGTGACATAAAAGTGTATTACCTTGGACTGTGACATCACTGTGTTTGTTATCCCTGTACTGTGACATCACTGTGTGTATTATCCTATATCTGTCATACATCATAGTATATAGGGTTGGAAAAAGATGCAAGTCTATCAAGTACAACCTTGAATTAAACAAATGTTTTTTCTTTATAACCCATGATATTTTTGCTCTCAAGAAAGACATTCAGACCTCTCCTGTACTGTGAAAACATTGTGTGTGTTATCTCTGTACTGTGACATCACTGTGTACATTGGGGCTCAGTTAGTAAGGGTCCCCTAACCGCATTTTCATCGGGTTTCCGTGTTGCGCCGCATTTAACAGGGGATTGTGTCGCGCGATCAGATTTTGGCGCATCGGCTTTCACGCAACACAAATCGGGTTGCGGGCCGTCGGACGATCCGACGGATTCGGACAACGCGCAGGATTTAACATCGCAAATTGTGTCGCAAGACATGCACTCACATACACCGGGAAGAAAAAAGTGAACTCCGGCGGACCTCAGCGGGGAAGCGACGCATGCAGGATTTTGGGCGCATGATTTTAGTGAATCACTTCATTTTCGGATCGGGGATCGCAACAGGACCGGGTAAGTAAATGTGCCTCATTATGTCTGTACTGGGAAAGCACTGTGTGTATTATCCGTGCAGTGTGACATCGCTGTGTTCATTATTCCTGGACTATGACATCACTGTGTTCATTATTCCTGGACTGTGACATTACTATGTTCATTATCCCTGTACTGTGACAGCACTGTTTGTATTAATCGTGCACTGTAACATCACTGTGTTCATTATTCCTGGACTGTGACATTACTATGTTCATTATCCCTGTACTGTGACAGCACTGTTTGTATTAATCGTTCACTGTGACATCACTGTGTTCATTATTCCTGGACTGTGACATTACTATGTTCATTATCCCTGTACTGTGACAGCACTGTTTGTATTAATCGTGCACTGTGACATCACTGTGTTCATTATTCCTGGACTGTGACATTACTATGTTCATTATCCCTGTACTGTGACAGCACTGTTTGTATTAATCGTGTACTGTGACATCACTGTGTTCATTATTCCTGGACTGTGACATCACTGTGTTTGTTATATCTATATTGTGACATTACTGTGTGTATTATGTCAGCATTGTGACATCACTGTGTGTGGTATCCCTGCACTGTGATATGTTGAAGTAGTGGTCCCATTCAATGTTTTGCTACAGGGCCTTTCTTAACTAGTTAAAAAATTAATATATGCTCGGGATTTCTGCAAGAAGAAAAATGCTAGCAAGGGGTTAAAATACTACAGTATAACAATTCATTTTGAGATGTTCCTTGTTAGGATATGGTATGAGAATATAGTACAGGAAATAATACTCCTCTAAGTGGTAGACATAAAAATGTTGTTGTATTCTGTTCTCCCATTTCCTATTTTTATCAGAGGCTGGCAGTCTAATATTGCCAGGCATTTATTACAGCGATTACCAACAGGGTGGCTGAATGGCACATACACATCATCATTTATATTGGAGCAGGGAATTACATTTTTCCCATCCCCTTTCCCTAAAGACATCCCTATCTGCCACATGGAAGTGCAGTGTGATTGGTCTGTCCAAATAATTTTTTTTACTTTGGCACCCAAACGCTAGGTAGTTTTTTTTCATAATTAAGTGTACTTACCTCTTTTTCCCACTGCTGTCCATAGCTGCAACATTTACACATCTCTCTGTATCTGTTGTGCTGTGGCCATCATGTGACCGCTGCACGTGGACCCGCTGTACTATCCTTGTCTATGGGCGTTATGCCTGAACCCTTCCTTTTTTCACCCTTACACCCAAATATGAGGAAACAGATAGACTTCCCTGAAGAGGGATCCCTCTTGTGGTGGTCTCGTTCTGTGTAGCGGCTGGTCCAAGCAGATCAGGAGATGCCTGTGCAAAGTGCACAAGGTAAGGCAAATGTAATCGAAGACAGTCCAGATGACAGCAATCGAGCTTACTCCAGGTAAGTAGCTGTGCTGCGCCTAGTTATCAGCGCAGCGTACGGGTCAGATGTGGGCCTCTCTTTTACAGTGGGCCTGGTCACAGACACATGGGCGTTTCGCCCCTAACAGTAGAAATAGTCTTTTTCTAGTAAAATTTATGTTTTATATAAGTATAGTATGAGTATGCCTGCTGATTCAGCATGTTATTTATTAGTCTTGTGTACATGATGTGCTTATAGATTTACTCATATTTTGTTCTTCTTGCTTGGGATCATCTTTGATTGTCACATAACATATTTTTGCTTTATATAGCTCCCCTTCATTAAATCAACATTGGCTGCAGAATGAAGGCTCCCAGATGCTATGGTATTGATTTAGCAAGTCCTGTGAGATTGCTGCCAAATGTTTAACATGCATCCTTTATTGATAGATATGACACACTTGAATATTACTTTTATAGTATTTTACGTGGAGCATTACTCTATGGGAATAACATATAAAGAATTGCTAAAATAGCATTAATATCAAATTTAATGAGGTTCCCTGGAGCATTGACTACTCAGAGGCCTGTGATGTCACATGCATAGACAAGACATTTAGCTTTATTCTGTTTGTAAGAAATTGGTATACACATAGGCCCAAACACATGAAAACTGGTTCACTTAGGCCGCTTTCAAATGAACGTGCGAAAATGGGCGTATGCAACCTGTACCGTACTACTGCGGTATGGGTTGCATGCATTCCAATCCATTTCAATGTGCAATACCTCCATCCATATTACCATTGTACCGTATTGGGGGGAAGCCGGATCTATCTTCTCCCTTAGATCTTTCCCTTTCTTTTTCCTCTGGAGAGGGGAAGAGTGAGCAGCGCTCATCCCTCCTCTCTCCAGTGTGTTGCCATATTGGATGAGCATACATGATGTGTGAAAGCAGCCTTAGTGAATGTGCCTCACTAATGTGCACTTTGCACATAATATCAAATTGTTGCTCATGCTGTTCAATTATACGGCACAAAAGGCGCTGCTTTGGGAAAGTGTGCGCACTTTTTATTTGTTGGTGCACTTTTAATCTACTCAGTGTGACACAATTTCATCGGTTTCCAGACATAACTATCACTCAAACTATGAATAATCACTACCACGCCTTTCAGGTGCACAGCTTTCTAAAGTGTCAGACAAAATGCCACCGTGACACAATTGTGGCGCAAACACATAATAAGTACATGTAGAAGCTCCGAAGACACATTTTTCATGCAAAAACTGGAGCAGACACAATAATATAAGTGGGCCATTATCTAAAACCATGTCAGCCAATGATGACTTCAGTTGAAGAAAGGGCAATTTTTTTTTATCAACAATTGATAAGGTTAGAAATCCCCTTTGTTTAAATATTGTCCTGACTAGAAAAGGTAAAGGGGTTTTGCAAAAATTTGTAAAAAAAACTCCAAGGTGAAAGGGTTAGAAATGTACCCCAGTTCCCTCTTGGACACGGGACTTTACTAGTGTATTCCAAAGGACCTCACTCTCTGTGTCATCCATTGGAACAAAATAGGCCGCTCATTGACCCCCTGTAACTTCCAGTCAGACACAGGCCTTTAACGGCAGGCACTGGACCGACGCAGAAGTAAGTATGAGTTCATGTTTTTCTTACCCTCTAAGGCTACATTCACACGATGTGTGCCGCCGTACCATAGCACGGTGGGCACACGTTGGCGCCCTTGTGAGAGGAGGAGGGGGTGAGCACCCCTCTCTATAGCGATATATGGCGCACCGCGCCGTATTCCGGGGAAAGATTGGACCTGTAGAAAGCTTATGGCATAATGGGTGTGAAAATCTAATTTTTCTAAAAGGTTGTCACACGTAGACCTCTGTCCAAGAATCATCTATGACATGTGTTCCACTATTTTATACTTCTCCATTGATGATACATGTAGTAGCTTCTTATGGTTAACTGACTAAATCTATTTGTGCATAATTGTAGTTTTTTTAATGACATATGGTGTCACTTTCCTGACTGACCCCACCTCTATGACCTCGGAGCTACGGTCTCACCGCAGTTTACTGTATCTAACACACCATTTATGTGTAAGAAGTAAATGTCACCAGGCATTGCGATTATTTTTCATTTTGCGCCACCTCCCATACCAAGTGGACATGAAAATCCGTTAAGGGGACATGGTCAGCGGCAGGGTGGCACAGGGCAAGGCAACAACAGCCGCTAGCTATAGCGCAATTCTACGCCAGACCTGATTTATATGGCGAAAATTGAGGGACGGATTCTCATCATATGCAGGCGCACAACTAATTTCCCCTATTGAGACCAAGCATTGGAATTTTGTTAGCTTTCAACTTCATGTATTATTGTATATCCAGCATATAGTATTTTGTGGTGAATTATAAATCTATTTGTACTAGGACGGATACTCTCTGAGGGTCAGTGTAAACACAGGCAGTCCATGGGTTACATACACGATAGGTTCCATAGGTTTGTTCTTAAGTTGAATTTGTATGTAAGTCGAAACTGTATATTTTATAATTGTAGCTCCAGACAAAAAATTTTTTTTGCCCCAGTGACAATTGGAATTTCAAAGTTTTTTTTGCTGTAATGGGACCAAGGATTATCAATAAAGTTTCATTAAAGACACCTTACAGCTGATCATTGCAGTCTGGGACTATAGTAATAGCATCCAGAAAGCTTCACCAGAGGTCACAGGGGGCAGAGGGGTCCGTCTTTGACTAGGAGTCGTCTATAAGTCAGGTGTGCTTAAGTAGGGGACTGCCTGTATATGAAACCCTTTAAGTTGCATCTGACTTGTCACATATTTTCCTGGATATAAGGAATTCAAGAGCCAGTGAAGGGAGTGTAAAACTGAATGATAGGAAATGTGCTTTTTTTGTACAAAGCCAAAAATTCATTGTTTATGCTATAGGAATTATTGTTTATGCTATAGGAATATATAGTTTGCTAGACTCTATTATAGGGATTGATACATTTTATTTTACTATATCAGTCAATGGTTGATGGATTCCCATACATGGCATGTGTTGTACCCTAAGGTATGTGTCAAGCAAACCTTCTGCCATTAATCAACAGAACGAAGAAAAAATGATATGTGAACAGAGAATACACCAGGCATAATGTATTTTTTTTTTTCGTACAAGCAATGTGTTACACAAGAATAAATGACTAGAACCCCTGCGCGTTTCAGTGGCATATCAATTCACTTTCATCACAAGCAATCCTGCTAGAGTCTCTATGCTTTCCTTCTGTCTCCTGCGTTCTGCACAAGGGCCAGGGGGGAAATGTTCATTCCTATCACAAACCCAACTGCAGTCAGAAACTGAGAGTAGGTGCTTGGTATAAGTCAAGATACATTTCATACAGAGAGCTGTCAGCTCGGTAACACCAAAGAAAAGACATGGGAACAGTAAGACACTGACCATGAAGAGTATCAACAGGGTCATAAAAAACGATGAATATATCAGCATATAAATTGTAACAATAATATATATAAAGATGATAGTATAGCAAATGCAAATTGATTAATTATATGGATAAAAGAGCCAATAGAGAGAATATAACCTAAGTATTCCCCTATGTCTTATAATGGAATCCCTTTGTCCGCTAATTGGCCTTAAATATTTCTTTCTAATTAGCCTCGTAGTTCTCTGCCGCCAGTCCTGTACTTATACTGTTCAGGCATATTTGTTAGCAGGTTTTGGCAGTAGCTTAAGGAGGATTTTGCAAAGAGGATGACTTACAGGCCGGCTAAATCAGGAAATATGTGCTGGATTAATGTAATAAATCGCTCTGGAACCCGGGATAGATCGGCGGTAGGAGTGTGTGTTGTGCGGGTGGGGGCTCATTACGTTTGTATACAGACGTCTGTATACTCCCTGCTGCTGAGATCTTGCTCTAGTTTTGATGTGGGGCAGATAGGACTCTATTCTCTTTCAATCTAGATGCCTTTATTGTGTAATGACTTGAGCAGCCTCTGTACAAACGCCGCTATCAATTAGTTATGACATAGAAAGCTTTAGACGAGCTTGGGAACAATCTGCTTACATGACAAACCTCTGTGAACCAACACAATGGCCTGATTAGGAGGCCACAGACTGGACAGTTTGGGGCATGTTGACTGTCTGCCCCTGCATAATTTCTGGAGGAACTTATCTGAACTCATCTGAAAATTCTACAATGGAACAAGAAAAATTGTTCTAATTTTATTACAGCCAGCCCCCAGTAGTATGCAGCCTGCCCCCCGCAGTTTGCAAAACAGAAAAAAAAATAAACTTAATACTCACCCTCCCGTGTCCCCGATGTTTGTTGCGGCTCCCAATCCCCGTTGTGGCTCCCAGCGGCTTCTTCTATCTTCTCTTTTATCTAGCCGGCAAAGTCGCGTCCATGTGATCTGCCGGCCGTCGCACACTACGATGCGGCCCTGTCTCCGCTGATGATGTCATCTGCCGGCTAGAGAAGATAGAAGAGGAGACACGGGGAGCCGCCACAGAGATCGGGGGCCGCCAGGAGCCGCAACAAACATCGGGGACACCAGAGGGTGAGTATTACATTTTTTTTTATTGACTCGTGTATAAGCCGAGGTGAGGTTTTTCAGCACATTTTTTGTGCTGAAAAACTCGGCTTATACACATGTATACAGGCGGTCCCCTACTTAAGAACACTCGACTTACATACGACCCCTAGTTACAAACGGACCACTGGATATTGATAATTTATTGTACTTTAGTCCTAGACTACAATAATCAGCTGTAACAGTTATCACAGGTGTCTGTAATGAAGCTTTATTATTAATCCTGGTTCTTATGACAACCCAACATTTTTAAATACCAATTGTCACAGAGACCAAAAAAGTTCTGGCTGGGATTACAATGATAAAATATACAGTTCCGACTTACATACAAATTCAACTTAAGAACAAACCTACAGACCCTATCTTGTATATAACCCGGGGACTGCCTGTATACGGTGTGTGTATATGTGTGTATATATATATACAGTATATATACACATAAAAACTTTGTTTTTGCATCTTTTTGATCCAGGTAATTTCTTAGACCTGGTTACAGGCGGTCCCCTACTTAAGGACACTTGACTTACAAACAACCCTTAGTTAAAGATGGACCTCTCTGCCCACTGTGACCTCTGGTGAAGCTCCCAGGATGCTTAACCTTAGTCCCAGACTGCAATGATCAGCTGTAAGGTGTCTGTAATGAATCTTTATTGATAATCCTTGGTTCAATTACAGCAAAAAATCTTGAAACTACAATTGTCACTGGAGCAAAAAAATTTTTGTCTGTATCTGCAATTGTAAAATATGCAGTTTCGAGTTACATACAAATTCAACTTAAGAACAATCTTGTATGTAACCCTGGGACTGCCTGTATTTGCTATATAACTTTGGCATTCATGCACCAACTTAGAAGAATTTTGAGGGTATAACCCTTAATTATGGAAGCTAATGTAATTATAAGTAATAAATGAGAAGATCTTATGTGCTGAATGAACAATACTGATGTTTTATTTGGTCATACAACTCTAAAAAAAAGGGTGGTGGTTCCATGGGGGGGGGGGTTAAAACTTGTTACAACTTGAATTTAAGTGGATCGGGCAGGACTACATAAGTCAATATGAAAAATAAGGTGTTATTACGTGCTCTATAGACCTAAATGTAGGAATATTTTGAAGGTCTGTAGCCTCTAACGTTTAATGCAGACTATAGCAGAGTGTACAGTATTGAGTCATAAGATGCATTAGATGGTTGAAGGGGTAATTTCACATAATTAAAGAGTCACTTTTTCAATAGCTTTTGGGATTTTTATTATCTTTGTCACCTTTATCCAGTATTTTCTTTGCTATACCCATCAGATAGGCTAATTGCTGCAGTAGCTGTTTTTTTCTGCCTATGTTGATAGGCCCTGGAATCTGTAGTTTTTTATCTGATGGTTTCAGGGGAGGGGCTGCTGCTCCCTGATCACAGAGGAGGTCATGTGACAGAGCTCTCTCTGTGTATGTAGCAGAGCTGGATGTGTTCAGAACAGTGGATACAGATGTCTCCAGCACAGAATAGTGAGGTACAAAATCTCCCCTGTAACCCAGTGTGATTCTACAGAACTTCCTCTGTCTCTCTCTCTCAGGTTAGCCACCATATACATCCCATATGTATACTGTTCAGTGGATTTACTTGGGGGGAACGAAATGGATATATTGGTAAATTACTTTGAGAAAGAACACAATGCATCATGGGATCTGTGGGCAAGCTTACTGGCCTTAGTTTGAGGGCATAGACTGACAGATATTAGTCTCCACCCACTTCACCTCTGGTGAGAGAAATTTTTGTCAAACACTTTCAGAACAGAAAATGGCATAACTTTGGAAAGAAAAGGAAAAGCAGCACAAAGTAGGCGTTGTTTTGTTTGTTTTTAAAGGGGGGAATCACATTTAATAATTTGGTGAAATCACAATAACTTTACGGTTACGCTTTAAGGCTAGGGGTACCCATTACACATAAGATTAAAAGGTTGCATTTATTGATGAGCGAACCTGTTAAAATTCGGTTTGGCCGCGTCTGACCAATAACGCCTGCGATCAGTGCTGGCACGATCGTAGGTGTTAACTCTTTAAAGGCTGCTCACAAAGTCGACAGCTGCATTTAAATTACTCGCAGCTGACAATTCTTCTAACTTTGAAGTTTGGATCTGCTCAACACTAGTTGCGTTTCTACATTTAATCATTGTTTTTGTTCATTTCTATGAGCTTATACAGTACACACAGCTGTAGTTTCCCGGGCCACATAAAACTCAGTGCAGGTCATTCATGCCCGTGTTTGCAGCTTGGACAATCTTTACTGTAGTGATTGACGTTTGTGCGGTCCTCATAAACCAATGACACGTGACCTGTGATAAGAAAACGCTCATGACAGTTGGGGGAAACCTAAATCGCCTAAATTTCTAGCAATATCCATAGCATTATTATTATTTTATTTATAGAGCACCATTAATTCCATGGTGCTGTACAATCAGTAAGGGGTCACATATTACATCATGATAAAAACAGGTTCAAGTAGAAAATACATAACTACAGTGATCAGGGGGCAAGTAAGAGGAGGACCCTGCCCGCGAGGGCTCACAATCTATATGGGGGGATAGATACATGAGGTGAACATCCCTCAGAAATAATAGAGCAGTAATTTGTCTGCAGAGCCATCACTCCATTCATATGGGGATACTATCTCTCTCTCTCTCTCTCTCTCTCTTTATATATATATATATGGAAAACCCCTTTAATTTTGCATGGCCACACTTAATATATGTTGCCAAGTCCTATTAGATAGACTGCAGACTCCATTATTACAGATTTTAAAGCTTGGTGCTATTAGACTTAGAAGCCAGATGTCTAAGATGAGACCTCATTACAATATATAAATACCTGAATGGACAGGGATCTTTCCAATGAACTTTTTGTATCTAGGCCTGTGGCCTATCACCATAGACATATACTGTAAGAGCAGTGAGACTATGAAACTCTCTGCTGCAGGAGGTTGTAATGGCTGATAATTTGAAAATTGTCAAGAAAGGTCTCATTGCCTTTCTGTAGAAAAAATACATCACATCTTCTGTGAATAAAACCAATTGGTATAAGTCTTGAAGGTTTTTTTTTGCATTCTTCTGGATCAACAATGTATAATGTAGGGTTAATAGGTTGGACTTAATGGACTGATGTCATTTTCTAACCCTTATTTACAATGATACTATTGTGCAGTATAAACAAAAACTAGGGTCAACTCACCATTCCTCATAACATGGCACACAGACAGAACCACAGCCTGTTACACACAAGTCTCAATTAAAAATTTATTTTTATTAAAAGTGGTATGAAAATATCTATACACATGCCTGGGACTGGTGCCTTATGTCTGGATGCTTGTATAAAACTTCCACAGCCTCGGATATTCTTGGGATGTGCCTCACTATATTTCTACACAACGTCTCGCTCCTGCAGCCAAAGGTTTTAAGCTATAGAGATATTTTTATTGAATGTCTTGTCCATACATCATTCAGTATACATAACTTTCAGACTAATCGAGATGCTATAGTAGTTCCAATTTACCATGTAGTAGTTAATATTTGATGAATTGCTCCCATACAATACTCAGAGAAATGTCTCACGAGAGAACAAACAGCTTGATGGATTCTCTCTATAGTTTAGTGAAGCAAAATGTATCCATTTGGTTAACATGTACAGCTATTTATGTTATTTGGTGTTAAAAATATCAGATAATAATTGCATTCCGTCTTGATGTTTCATAGTTGATGGAGATTCTGTATACTAACAAGCTTCAGACATCTACAAACTTCCAAAATATCCATGGCAAGTTTAATACAACCAGCAGATAATGAAGTGTCAGAGCATTCTATGCTTATTCCTGTGCCATTTCATCATGTTCATATTTCATTTATCTCCTTTACTCAAACATCGCTCTCTTAACCTTCACTGCAGTCTGACAGAGCTGGGCCTTGAAGGTCATTCCAATATTTAATTAAAGTAACGCTTTATCCTATCTCTCTGAGCTTTAGTGTCTACGCTTATTCCTGTATACCATTTCATTTGTTAACTCTAACCAGGTTCTAAATTCTGCACTTATAGAGGAGACTCTTTTTACTGATGGGATTTCAATTATCTGCATAGTCATAAAGTTGAGGGAGTGACTTGACGAGTTCTTTGGTTCTTGTCCAAATGTAATATTGTAATTATGAGACTGCAAAATTGGCCTGATTTCAGACACACTCCTACAGTCCTGGGACCTTTACTTGAGTTTTGGTTGTGTCACATCACTGTTTTGGTGAATATAGCAACAGACAGAAAGCCAGTTTGTATTATGTTATCCAGCAGATCTGAAAGGTTGGTTAAGCTTCTAGAGATAAAAAGTTGATTAATCGATTACTCTGATTCATTTACAGTTGTGAAGGATTTTTACCTATTATGCTGTATTTTATCTTTCCTAAGTGGGATTTTGCCTTCCTTTGACTTGATGTAAAACTTTAGTAAAATTTAACAAATGTAAAAAGTAGCAAATACTCTTCATTACCCATTTCCATAGTTTTGTGTCTAAAGCAACAAAGCAGACCAATACATTTCCATAGTAACAGACAACAAACAAACCATATGTAGTCTGATCCTGAATTCATACTCCCTTCCATTTGTTTTCTACTTATTCCTAACATACATTTGATGTATTTTCATCAGATAGAGAAGAGAAGGAGCATGAATGCAAGAACTAACTACACTATATTTAGAATGGGTGCAATACCTTTTATACAAATGGTTCAGTGAATAAGAATGAAATTGCGATGATGGTCACCACCACTGTGTACTCTAACCCCGTATTCATAGAACAACGGATGTCTTTTATTTCTGCATGTCACTTCTATGGGTCCTCCTGGGCCCTATGAGTTCCATGGAGGGGAATAATTGTACCCTTCAGTCAAGAGACACTGATTCGGAGGATATGGGATAAGTGTATATAGATACACAATCCTTTTAACTTTTATCAATAGACACAAGAGTCTGTTAGTGCTCAATATCAGAAGATATAACCCAATGGAGCACATTTACTTACCTGTCCGGAGGAGTTTACAGAAAGTGCATTGTTGGACAATTCACAAAAATCTTGCGCCCGATATCCTCCATGTGTCGCTTCCCCGCTCAGGTCCTCCGGAGTTCACCTTCTTCTTCCTGGTGCATGTAAGTGCTTGATGTTGCGACACAATTTGAAAATTAAATCCCGCACTCAGTCTAAATCAGTTGGATTGTCCGACGGCCCACCCCCCCATTTCTGTCGCATGAAAGCCAGAGCAGCTGTGCCACAATCCCCGATCACGTGTGACACAATGTCGGACAGTCGGACGAAAGTGAATCCGCGGAGCCTTGGTAAATAAGCCCCAATATGTATCTAGGAGTATTTGCCATTTGCTAAGAATGATTTGTGTCTGTATCATCTGGGCCAATTTGGCACATGGTACATGTTGTGGAACATCATACAGGTTGAGCAGAAAGACTTGCATTACTTTTCAGTTATTTTTCGTGAATTAACTTTAAGTAAGCTTTTTCAGCTCATTTCACCTTTTTTGTGCAGACAATACTTTCCATGGAATGCTTTTACTGGCTCTATTTTTCATTTCGTGGCAGACTAAAGTACCTCAAACAGATGTTTCCTTAAATAGCAGCCTGGTTCTGATAAGGGAAATTGGCTGGTTTACTATAGTGTATTATAACTTACAGAATACATGATTCCACTGCATCCTGTGCTAACACCTCAGTAGCAGTTTAGGCTGGTTACATTATGGGACGTCTTGAGAATTCTGAGGTTTTAGATCTTGTCATTAAATAAATCTCTGATTTTATGATACTTATAAGAGCCTCATGTAGATTCTGCTAATGACACATCTTTTTGTCTGGAGGACCTGAAAACCAGCAAGGAAGAAAAGTGCCAGGGTGATCAATTTTCAAAACTTAGAGTGCCCAGTAAAAGAGTCTTTTGTATAGTTATGATAAAGACTCCTTAGCAGATGGCATTTCAGTGCTGAAGTATCTATTGTCATTACAGAGGGTTTTGGTTGTTCCTTTACTAAAACATAAGGATCTGCAAGAAATCCAAGTAATGCTTGTTTGCCTAATATTTGGCTTTAGTTTCCACCATCAATATGAAGACTCAGGCTAAGTTGACATCTCGAATCAATGTCTCCATCTGCTCCAGAACAACAAAAATAATGCTGAATGATGCTCTGCCCAATACTACTGTATTTGCCCCACTATAGCTGAGATACCATCAGTATAATTTGGAGATCTGTCTAAATTCTCTTGGCACTTATGTAAATTACAACTTTTTAGGTCTTCTGTGGGTGCAGCAGGGAACAGGATGTGCCAGGGCGGCAACACTTTGGCCCGCCAAATTTACTGTGATCTACAACAGAAACTGGAATAGGTTATAGCTGCAATCTATGGCTAAGTTACTTAGAGTTACTAAGAGGTTAGAATATTTTGGTAATTCTGTCTAATTTTGTGCCAATCATTGCACAAAGCTCCATTTTACATCAGCCCCATTGTGCTACAGATATGTGCTCATAACAGGAAATATCAATAGACTGGTTTGATTGTGGTCAGTTTTAGACACAAAACTCTGATACACATTTTGATGCTTGTGCTTTTTTCAGCATCTTGGTATATATGGATGGTATATAGGTCTGACTGTACAGACTGCCCTACTCCCTGACAAGCCCAAGCGGAAAGCGGGCGGAAACCCCCCAACAAATGGTGGAGATGAGGCTTAATACATGCCCTTCTCTACCAAAAATCTGTTGGAAAAGGCACAATACGTGTGCCTCTATGGGTCCAAACCCATAGTCAGAATAGTTGCAATTACTTTACAGAAAATTCAATGAATTACTTTCTCTGTATGGAAATACTAGACTGAAATACAATAAATACAGAGAAAACCTTTTTTTAGAATCAGCCTTGATCTTTAATTTTTGCACAGTAACAAAAAGACAATCATCTGTAATGTACGGAGCCTTTTAGCTGCTATTTGTGTGTAATGACTGTTTTTCTACACGGCTTGTAGTTTTGATAAGTAATTACAGCAATGTGTACAAGGCCCGGGGGAAGCTGTGTACCAATAAACATTCCCATTCTAAGTGACAAGGGGACTGCTATGGGTCCAGACCATGAAATGCCAGCTTTAATTACTGATCATCGAGACGTGGACATCTCCAACCAGCCTAAGGCTATGCTGACTATGTTAACTTCAGCCACAATCCTCTTTAAATAAAACAGGAAAGCTTTCGTGCAGTTACTATTTTTTAACATTCAAACACACCAAACATTTGGCTCATCTGGTGCATCTAGTTTGAAACAGCCGCTCAGTTCTAGCTGATATTGAAGAATAAGACTCTAAAATATGTATATAATAGACATTAAAGGACATCAACCACTGTCCACAAAATCATGCTCGTTACCTTAGGGGGTTTGCCGGCACTCTATTCCTTTGTTTCAATGGCTCCAGACTAAGTGGGAAAATACGTTTATAAAGTTATGTAAATTAGCCTAAGGCGTCTAGGCTTACGTCACCTGAGCACCTCATCGCTCCACTGTCCTGTGATTATTCACACCCCCGTCACTTATTATTCAACCTACCCCATGCCCTCTCTTCGCATACAGCCGGTGATGTCAACCGGCTGCCTGCAAGTCCTGTGCATGCGCGAGAACTTTGTTCCTTGCCCAGGCCATTGGTGGTAGATGTCCTTTAATCTTTGTATTTCCAGGTGGTGAATCTATGGCACAGGTGCCAGTGATGTTACCCCCTGTATGCAAGCGGTCTGTCACCCCAGCACAGAGTATACCTGCTGCAGTCCCAGTACCCATGGACAAGGCACGTTCAGCGCTGTTTTAAAGTGACACATCCTCGGCTGACCCATGTGTAATTTTTTGCTGTATGTGGTGGTGTTTTTAGTTATATCAATCTGGACCTTGATCATTCTTTATTCAAATATTTAGGAAAGGAAAAATGGTGAAAAATTGGCTATTCGGACATTTGGGTACTGCTTATCATTACGCTGTTCCTGGCTGGGAATAACCATTTTTATATTTTTATAAAATGGGAATATCAGCACCTAACATGTTTATGATTTTGGTTTATTTTTATGTGTGCTTTAGGGAAAGTGGGTTGATTAAAACTTTAATTTTACTCTTAGTTTACTTTTACAGATTTTTTTAAATATTTTTTTCATTTTTTTTTCTATTATTTCAGACCTCCTAGGGCACTTTAACTCTGGAGGGTTTGATCACTCATATACTGCAATACTAATGCAGCCCATACAGATTTTTTATGGGACTTTTTGCATGTCATGTATCTGGCTTTGCGCAGTGTTTTTGCACCAAAAAAGCCCAGGAAAACCAATGATAAATAACCCCCAATTAACCTAAGCACACATATAGAGTAACAAAGCAGTCACTTCAGAACAACTCTCTGACCATTCTTGACTGGCCCAGCCAGAGCCCTGAACTAAACCCAAATGAGCATCTCTGGAGAGACTTGAAAATGGCTTCCACCAATGTTCACCATCCAACCTGAGGGAACTGGGGAGGATCTGCAAGGAAGAATGGTAGAGGATCCAGAAACCCAGGTGTGAAAAGCTTGTTACATCATTCCCAAGAAGACTCATGGCTGTACTAGCTCAAAAGGTTCTTCTGCTCAAAACTGAGCAAAGGGTCTGAATACTTATGACCATGTGATTTCAGTTTTTCCTGTTAAATAAATTAGCAAAAATATCTACATTTTATTTTTTTTCTGTCGAGACAGAGTGCAGAGACTATGGAACATTAAAGAGCAGAAAAAATAACTTTTCTGTTCTTACCAATTGGCTGCAATGAAACAGAGAGTGAAAAATTTAAAGGTGTCTGAGTACTTTCCGTACCCACTGTAAATAGGTTTCTCTAAAAGTTTCACCATAACTGCCCTAGCACAACCTCTAGGATCATCTCTTTAAAGAGTAACCATAATTTCAGATGATTTTTGATATTATGTGTTCGGGGGAGAGTTTTGTGTGCATTTTCTTAATATACTTCATTAAAAAAATTAGTTTGTAAAGTACCCCGTAGTTACAATGTTACTTCTGCACTGTTTGGCATATCTATGATTGAAGACGTCTCCCTCTCCTCTCCTATTTGTCACACAGCTGTGAGTGTTAGCCCTTTCTGCTCTTTCCCTGGTTGTAGTGTGCTATGAACATTATTTTCAAAGATCAAGCTGAAGGTGAAGGGGTTAATCCACCCATCTCAAAGCTGTTTAACCAAAAACAGGGAGATTAGATGTGAGGTCATGCTGCCTCCATTGACACACACTATACAGTCTGGAAGGTGCTTGATTTTTGTCTTACAAACTAAGCAGAACTAATACTAGAAATATGCTCACCACATCCCTTTGCACACAATGTAAAAAATTATCTCAAATAACGGTTATGCTTCAAGTCAGTTGATATCCATAAAGGGTATCCAATTGGCCTTCAATTCACAAGAACTCTCAGTAGTGCTTCTGACATAAAGGGGTCTCTTACAACTACATTACATATGGACTAATAATTTATTGAAAAAACAAAGTGGGATTCAACCCCTAAACTACTCACCAGTCTTGGAAAGGAGCAGTGTATAGCCCCTTCTTCACAATTTAATACATCTAGAATATTAGATATTCAGGATTACTGAGTCTGCCACTTTCTCGCTTTTTAAAATAACAGCAAGAAGCAGAAGCCGCGTTTAGCTCTGAGACATTAGATATCTCAGAGGAAAAAAGGAGTCGAGACCAACCCCAGACACCTAATTAAAACTGTAGAACATGTTTCATGGGGGTAGATGTATTGGAAAAGACATCAGGGAATAAAGGAGCAATTATAGAGCCTACGATTGGACTTTGTTGAAACTGCTCACAGTTTGAGTAGATATCAAGAACAAGCCATTGTGTCACTACTGTAAAGTCATCTGTGGCTATATTTAGTTACAATGGAGCTCACGCCAAGACCAGCTTTCAATATCCTGCCATCACTGTGAATTCTAAGCCATGAACACACATTACAGCACGCGACACATACAGTGTCCATAAATATCAGTTTCCCGGAATCACTAAATCTTTGTTTTCTAAACCAGCGACTTAAGGTCTTCAACTCGTGCAATTCAGAAGTTCAGTAAACGATTTGGTATGTATGAATGTATGGAGGTACATACATACTTCTTCCCCATCAGCAATAAAAACTGTACATTCCTATTTGTTCTAAAGGAGGATATGCTTTGGTCTAAATGTACCCCTCACACCAACTATGAAAACACATTTGCTTCATTAAAGGGGTTTTCTGGGCATTAATAGGTGATCAATAGGGGTGTAATAATTGTCACCCAAGTTGTTACATACTATGGACAGAGCACCAAGCAGATAGCTGTATCAGTAGTGTAGCAGCCAGAGAGTCTTACCACAGGGGCAGCTTCTATTGAGGTGATGGTGCATGTCTTGGTGTATGTCTTCAATAGATTCGGGTTGAAGAACTCCCTTAAAGGAAACCTACCACTTGAAGTGGTAGGTGTAAGATGGGAATACCGAGAAACCAGCTCAGGGTGAGCTGGTGCCGGAGCTTATTTTTGTTAGTGTTTTAAACCGCTGTATCGCGGTTTAGAACACTTTTTAAACTTTATAGCCGAAGCTGCTTCGGCGCACCAAGTGCGCGACCGTGCGTGCGGCTACATAGGAAGTGAAGGAGAGACCGTGCGCGCTTGGTGTGCCGAAGCAGCGGTTTAAAACACTAACAAAAATAAGCTCCGGCACCAGCTCACCCTGAGCTGGTGCTTGGTATTCCCATCTTACACCTAGCACTTCAAGTGGTAGGTTTCCTTTAAGCTGTGTGATTGGATATTTGAGTATTCAGGATGAATAACTGTCGACTAAATGAGCATTCATATTCAGATGGAAACCTTTTAGACTTACTTTGGATGATCAATTGCTGATAAATCTGGTACAAAATCAATTTTGACCATACATATGTATTACACGTGAAAGAGAAGAGGGGTGTCACTCATTGGGTTCCCTTCTTCAAGCAGACCAGAGCACGTGCACAGGCTTTGGCTTTATTCCGTACTAACCATGACTATGTACTATTGCCTTTTGTACAAAATGTGCAGGTGTTGTTTCCAGTCTGTTTGCTCACTACGTTTTTGGATTTTAACCTTGATATATGTTATCTATTTGAATCCCCAGCTAATAGAGTTAGCTTTTTCTTCTGGCATATTACACACCTGGTATCCGGATCAACGAGTGCTCTAGGCATCAACATCCGTGTGTGTTCGGAGAAGTGGTGAACTGATTCATTACAGCTTTGGCTGTTACGTTTTTTTTTTGTGCATTAAGCTTTAGAGAAACGTGGAACAGTATTTATGTTACCTGAAGAAAGGCATATGGACCCCATGGGTTGTGAGCTGCTTTCATTTTTTATGTATTTTTTATGTAGGGAGTCTGGTGCTATAATAGGGAGCGCTGGCTGTTGAACTCCTGCAACTCCCTTTGCATATAATGGACATTGGATGTGTAGACAAAGAAGTTCTTCTTATGTGCCACTACATACAGTCTCCATAACATTTCGGCACACCCAAGCTCCTTGGGCACCAGAAATTTTTATTATTAAAATATTCATGGACACAAATCTAAAGTCTAAATCGCCTTGCCCCTTTTTTAGGATTATGTCAGTTGTACAGTTCTTGATGGTTTGGAGCTTTCAAAGGTTTTAGAAGTCAATAATAGAGGATTTCCTTCTTTTTTGAGGCTAAGTAAGCATTATAATTGATAAGAATGGAAAAAATCTATTACAAGGCAGATAATGTTTTTGTGTCTGCATTAGCTGTGTTGTAGAAGGGGCTGGCTTAGTTAATAAGCTGAGATATGCAGCAAGTCTCCTCAAGTAAATCACAGAATAGAGGATGAAGTTCTTTGCTGTGCAGAAGAAATGTGGAGTGTCTAGGACTATAGAATGAGGTCTGATATTGTCCCACCAGAGTATTATTCACAATAAAACTACATTGGAGTATATTGGCATCTATCGGAGGTCCTATCAGAAGTCACTGTCACAGATTTTATAAATACATCAGATTAAAAAAAGTCCTGCAAACTTCTTTTCTTAAGAAGCAAAACGGCTCCATAACGGAAATCTTTGACAGGCCCAAATATAGTCAATGGGGTCCATCAGGATCATTATGTCATTAAGTTGGATTTATTATCTTTTGGATTTTTTTTTGTTCTATATTGGAGTAGAAGTCCAGAAACTCAGAGATTTTTTATTGTTTCATAATAGATAAGGTTAGATAAAGATGCAGGTCCATTAAGTGCAGCCTATAAATCACAGAACATTGATCGAGAGCAAGGCAAAAAAATCCCTACAAGGCTCACGCAAACTGGCCCAAATTCAGTAAAAATCCTGACTTCTCTTAACCACTCAAATATGGTAGCCAGAATAACTCCATGGCTCAAATTCAAATTAACGAAATGTTTTGTTGTGATGTTTGTGTTCTCAATAAGGGGATTTAGGCTTATCTTGAACATGAACAAAGTATCAGCCTACATCATATGATAGAGAATTCCACAGTCTCACTACTCTTGCAGTAAAGAATCCCTAAACAGTCATCCAAATTGTAGGGAAATAATTATGAAACCTTATTGATATGGAACTGATTAAAAGTCATTATAATTAAAGAACAGACATATAATGAAAAGATAAAGCATCCCACAGTATGATATATATATATATATATATATATATATATATATATATATATGTATGTATATATATGAGAAAAAATACATGTGACTAGAAAAGTCTACAACTGGTAAGGGCAATCATTGTACTGACCTAATAAATAGAAATGGCTCAATATATGCAACACATAATAGAAGGGAAAGTACAGTATATACTCGAGTATAAGCCAACCCGAGTATAAGCCGAGGCCCCTAATTTTACCACCAAAACCTGGGAAAACCTATTGACTCAAATATAAGCCGAGGGTGGGAAATGCATTGGTCACAGACCCCCCCAGTATACAGCCAACCAGCCCCCCAGAGGTCGCACTAACATTTTTCCAGAAGGGTAAAAATACTCCTCTCACCATTTTTGAGGAGTATTTTTACCCGAGGAGGAGTATGAAAATTTTGGTAATACACCGCACACATAGCACAGCATACGCTCGCTCGCCGCACAGCACTCGCTCGCCGCACAGCACGCGCTCGCCGCACAGCACGCTCTCGCCGCATAGCACGCGCTCGCCGCACAGCACACACTCGACGCACAGCACACACAGAACACTGCACACACTACACTCACAGAACACTGCACACTCACACTGCACACACTCACCACTCACAGAACATTGCACACACAACACTCACACAACACTCACACAGCACACACAACACTCACACAGCACACACAACACTCACACAGCACACACAACACTCACACAGCACACACAACACTCACACAGCACACATAACACTCACACAGCACACACAACACTCACACAGCACACACAACACTGAACACACTACACTCACACAGAACACTGCACACACTCACCCGGCACTGCGTCAATCACAAACGTAGGCAGCTGTGGGCAGGGAGAGTTGGAGCAGGAGGGAGAGCAGCAACTTCGCGGCCCACGTGTCTCCCCCGGGGCTGGTGCTCTCACTCCAGGTCTCTCTGTAGCGCGCAGTCTGAGCGGTTCAGCGCGCGCTGCAAATGAGGGAAATGAGGGATCACAGCGCACCGGGCCGCTCAGCGGGACACGTGACACAGTGATCAGTGTCAGGGGCGCGCGCTGTGATCCCGCATTTCCCTCATTTGCAGCACGCACTGAACCGCTCAGCCTGCGCGCTACAAGGAATAATTGCCAAGCGTAACTTTACGCATGGCAATTATTTTGGGGGGTAATGGTTAATGCGACCTCTGCAGCCCCCTATAGTATACAGCCTGCCCCCAGTAGTATACAGCCAGCCCAGCTTGCCCCCAGTAGTATACAGCCAGCCCATCTTGCCCCCAGTAGTATACAGCCAGCCCCATGTAGTATACAGATAGCCCCATGTAGTATACAGCTAGCCCCATGTAGTATACAGCTAGCCCCATGTAGTATACAGCTAGCCCCATGTAGTATACAGCATCCCCCAGTAGTATACAGCTTGCCCCCGGTAGTATACAGCCTGCCCCCGTAGTATACAGCCTGCCCCCAGTAGTATACAGCCACCTCAGCCTGCCCCCAGTAGTATACAGCTTGCCCCCAGTAGTATACAGCTTGCCCCCAGTAGTATACAGCCTGCACCCAGTAGTATACAGCCTGCACCCAGTAGTATACAGCACCCCAGCCTGCCCCGTGTAGTATACAGCCCAGCCTGCCACCAGTAGTATACAGCCTGCCCCGTGTAGTATACAGCCACCCCAGCATAAAAAAAATAAATAAACTTATATACTCACCCTCCGGTGGCCCCGATGTGCAGCGCTGCTCCCCCGATGTCCGCGGCGCTTGTCTTCAGGCTTCTGCGCCCGTCTTCCTTCTTCTGCGGGGCGCCACCATTGCTCTCTCCCGAACCGGCGCCTAGTATGACGCTGCTGACTTCATGCTAGGCGCCGCCTGGGGGAAAAACAATGGCGGCGCCCTGCAGAAGACAGAGCTGCGCATCGGGGCCACCGGAGGGTGAGTATATAAGTTTATTTTTTTTTAAGTAATTTTGTATGTTTGGTTACACCGTTACACTTTTTGTTGCACATGATTCGCGTACTGATTTCTTCAGGCTTACCTGAACAAGATTCCCCAAAGAAGCCAGCACATAAAACACAGGTTGGGGAAGGCTCTGTTGGTCTGTATAGATTTTTTTGGTATTTTGTTGTACTTTCCCTTCTATTATGTGTTGCATCTATTGAGTCATTCTTATTTATTGGGTCAGTACAATGATTCCCTCTACTAGTTTTAGACATGTAGTTGTTACATATCTTACATATATCATGCCCTGGGATACTTTATCTTATCATGCTATGTATGTTCTCTTATTTTAATGTAATCAGTTCAATATCAATAAAGTTTCATAATTATTTGCCTACACTTTGGGTCTTTGTTTTGTGTTTTGGTGTAGAATATATTTGGTGTGATAAGTGACCAACCAGTCTGGAAGTGAGGAAATTCGCCATCGCTTCTTCCTCCGATTTTCTGTTACAAGTGAAGTTTGGTAAGAAACCCAGAAGGATCATTAGAAGATCCTTGTACTACACATTCAGATATGTATACATTATAATGAGATCACCTCTCAGCCTTCTTTAAATAACCCCAAGTTTTTAAATCTGTCAACCATGCCCTCATTTTACACTGGTGCCCAAAACAGTGCACAATGGGGCACATTTACAGGCAGTCCCCGGTTTACGTACAAGATAGGTTCTGTAGGTTTGTTCTTAAGTTGAATTTGTAAGTCAGGACTGTATATTTTATAATTGTAACCTCAGCCAAATTTTTTGGGTCTCCGTGACAATTGGATTTAAAAAATGTTGGATTGTGATAAGAACCAGGATTAACAATAAAGCTGAATTGCAGACACTATTGATAACTGTTACAGCTGATCATTGTAGCCTAAGGCTAAAGTACATGAAATGACCAACATCCAGAGCTCCGTTTGTAACTAGGGGTCGTATGTAAGTCGGGTGTTCTTAAGTAGGGGACCGCCTGTACTAAGAATGTGGGAAACTGCACTAAAAGTTCTCTGCCTGTGTATAATGCTTGGTGAGGCAGATTCATTAATAACATGCGCCAGAAATCATGAATCTGTTGCTTCCCTGCACTGGTCTGAGTTCACCAATTTTTTTGTGGTGCACCTTTAACATAGAGTGTGCAACAGACTTTGCTTGAGCGCCATAACGCCCCCTAATTTGTGTCGCATGATGCCTAGTGCAGCTGCGCCACAAAACGGTTGTGTGTGATACATTTGTGTTGCAGACACTTCTTAAAGGGATATTCCCATCTGGGCATTTACATTTAATTAAATTCATTTGCCTTATGTAAACATTTCTTCAATTGGATGTTAAGAAAAAAATGTTTCTGTGTGAAGAAAGTTTACACTACAAAAAGAACGTGCAAAGTCTGTCAGAAAACTGGTGCAAAGCCCTTAGTAAATGCGCCTCAATATTCCATGTCTGGTGTAACCAGTGATTTGTTTAAGGGCAAAAGTATGTCCTTATCATGTAAATCTGAGCCTCTCTTCATATGCCCCATCATTTTATTTACCTTATTAGCAGCTACCTGTCTCTGGTCTCTAAAATTAAGTTTCCTGTCCACCGATAACCCCAAGTATTTTTCTGCTGCAGTTTTACTATTGTAATCACTGTTTGAAAGTGATGTAATACATGTAAGTGCATTACCTTACATTTATTTACATAAAATTTCTTTAGACATTTCTCTGCCCATTAGTGCCTCTCATATTATACAACCTACCTCTGTATTAATTACTTTGCAGAGCTTAGTATCATCTGCAAACATTAAAACTCTATGGTATGTAATAAAAATATTAAAAAGAAACTATCTGAGAATGTACCATTAATGATGACCCTCTGGTTTTTTATCACTAAGCCGATTTCTTACCCAAATACACAGATTTTCTGTAAACTCTCTAGTATCATTTTATGTACCAACCATTTATGCGGCACTGTATCAAAAGCTGATGCTGGGTTATAAAGTTATATATAGTGAAGTACTGTAGAATAGCATTTCTAAGGATCCCCTCAAATATTTTCCCACAATTGATGTTGAACATATGTGAATGCAGCCTTAGTAAAATTTTATTTTATTCAACTAAATAGTTTTATCTGTCCCTGGAGTAACCCCTTAACCCAGTTGGACAATAGGATCTACCCAGAGTGCTCATGTATCTTCTCAACATATATACCTGTTTGTTCCTTCACCTCCATCCCTGATGATTGTATAACATCTCATGCTTAGAAACATATGCCTGTAAAGGCTTTGGGACTCTAGTGAAATGCCAGGGACTAACGTTTATTTAAATTTAGCTGAGTTGTCCAAAGCCAAATGAGATTTCTACAAATCTTCTTGTATTGGAATAGAGATCAAATAAATCATCAAAATGGTTCAGTCACAAATTTCAGCCCTGCAACTGAGCTACTGTGGACCATCCCTGTTGCCCTCCTTCGTTCCCGTCGGGGATATTTCTAATGCTTGTTTACATTAGTGGATTAAATGCTGTAATGAGCTTTTCTTGATCCTTTTACGCTACGTCTAAGCACCTAGTAGATGCTTGTGTAAATGAGCTGACAAATCAAAGCATATTTCAGGTTAATAGTTCTGAAACCATCGTTCTCCCTCCATGTTTAGATGGACTGGATATAATTTAATACACTAGGCTTTTGTCACTGCCTATGTCCTCATCTATTCCCACATCCCTGTCTCCTCTCTGTGGTGCACATCATCTCTTTCTGTGTCTCCTGGGAGTCTGGCGATGGTTGGTAGGGACAACTCAGAGTTCCTTAGCAACAACGGGCTTGTAAATATATCAGTTTGGCAAAATACTATAAAGGAAAGAAAAAAATAAAATAACTGGAAACATAAGCAATTCTATTTTATCTTAATATAAAAAGAGGTTATAATATGAGAATATATCTATATGGTTCACAGTACACATCACATAGCCACTACAGAAACAAGCACATATACAGAGGTCTTTTTAGTGCAGGCTGTATAACCAATATTTAATGTATATCAATTGTTTTTTACCCATTTTTATTGTAATCACTAAAAACCATTGAATTGTAACTTTGCACAATTCTATAGTCTCTTTTAGCACTAAAAATCAATAGTTTGGTTGTTATTGATAAAGTCACATATTGGCTATTGAGCAAAGAATTAACAAGCAGAAATTAGAAAAAGAGCTACAGTATATATGGACCACTAAGGTAACAATGGTAGTATATAATTGAAGGTCTACTACTTTAGAATAGCTGAATAAAGCCCCTCATGCATAAGTTACAAACCACAAAATAAGAAAATTTGAGAATAAAAAGAACAACGGCATTTAATCATTATATGTTTCATAGGTTTCAAGTATATACCAGTTGAGACACTGGGAATAAAACAGGTAGTCTGTCCAAAAATAATGAATACCAAAAGAAACAGTAAATACAATTTCATTAACACGTTACAAAATACTAAACAATGGGGCACATTTACTTATCCGGTCCTGTCGCGATCCTGCGGTGCGTTGTCTGACGAAGATTCGGGTCTTCCGCGATTCACTAAGTTTGTGCGCCCGAGTTGCTGCATCTGTCGCTTCCGCGCCGAGGTCCGTCGAAGTTCGCCTTCTTCTTCCCGATGCTTGTAAGTGCGTGTCTTGTGATAATCATTTCTGAATCCGTCGGGTTGTCAGACGGACCTCCCCCCCCCATTTCTGTCGCTTGCAAGCCGGCACCGATGCACCAAAATCAGATTGCGTGTGCCAAAATCCCGGGGCAATTCGGCGCAAAACGGAAATTGTAGGGAAACCCGACGAAAATATGCTCTGCGGACCCTTAGTATTGTGCTGTAATAAAATTGGCTGAGGTATAGGACCATACACTACCTGGCATCCCACCACTATGAGCATTTCAAGCACTACAGCTCTTTCTCGAGGGGTATCGAGCAAATCACATTCACATATTACAATGTCATTAGTGATTATTTTTATGTTCAAGTGAATCATAATTTGTAGGATCTGCACATGTTTCACTACTAGTCATTAAATCACTACATATGTAAGGATCTTTAGATCCGAGCAAATGTATTAATAACAGTGTGGTTTGGGCCAGTCTTAATAATCAGTGCACCTAGTAATCTGCACCAGTTTTTTTAGAGCAGGTCATAGTAAATTTGATTTCTCGTGGCAGACTGCCTTGTTTCCCATCTCTCTAGCCCATTTTCTATTAAAGTGGCACAAAAAGGCCAAGACGTTGCCAATTTCATGATGTGCTCCAGGAATTCCAACTTTTTCATGCCTAGTATGCCAAAAAACTGCTTTGGCCCCATTTTCTTAAATATGCCAAGCTTATTAGATAATTGTTGGCCGAAAGGATATCAGCGCTTCCTCTCAATGTTTATTTCATTGAGTTAAAGAAGACCTTTAATCATTTCTGCCAACTTCAACTATTGGCTGTTTAAGTATAAAGGGTTGTTTTTGTTTGCTTTTTTTTGTAGTCGGTGAAGATGGTGAAAGGTTACCTTGAAGAAATTAAATTCTGACCATCCCAATATTTTTATTGTTAATGATTTAAATAGGACCTGTTACCCGAATATTGTCTCTAGGAGCTGATTGCTAAAGTAAGCAGCTACCTATCATTACCCCAGTAATAGCAGTGCTAAAATCATTTGGAGGGCTATGCAGCGCAGTGTTTGCTAACTTTATGGGAAGGTTCTGATAAAGCTAGCAATTTAATTACTGTTTATCAATTACTGTTATTACTGGGGTAGGGCTAGGGAGCTGCTTACTTTAGTAAGTAGCTCATAGAGACAATATTCGGGGGGTCCTCTTTAAGCTGTTGCTAGAAGCTTATGCCCCTCTTTTTACTGACAGGACATGTATACTTAGCCAAGGTGAACATGCATTTGTATAGGGAAGAAATACAAAATAGAAAGCGATCAAGTGTGTATAGCTAGCCTTTAACTTGATAAATGATGAATTAATGTTCGCCAATAATTAAACTTTCACAAATATTTCAATAAACTTTGCATAAATAAACAAAAGTGCAAGTAAATACAAGAAACCTATATCTAATCAGAGCAATGTGCTTCCTTATCCTCTAACTTTGGCTCTGAGTCTTCCTCCTTCCTTCCAAATATACTCAATCATCAGTTCAAAGTTAAAAACAAGTGCACAAAGTACAGTCCAGACTGATTATGTGTGATGGTTTTAATACTCCCGTATTAACTCGAGAATAAGCCGGCCCAAGTATAAGCTTAGTCACTTCATTTTACCCCGAAATACTGGGAAAACATAGTAACTACAATATAAGCCTAGGGTGGGAAATACCCAGCAGCTTTCCTCAGAAATGTAATGTCCATGCAGCCTCCCCCAGTAATAAAATGCTCATGCAGCCTCCCCTTTAATGGAATGCCCCATGCATTCTTCCCAGTAGTGTAATGCTTAGCAGCTTCCCTCAGTAATGGAATGCCCCATGCAGACCTGCCCAGCAATGAAATAACCAGCAGCCTCCCCAAGAAATGTAATGTCCATGCAGCCCTCCCCAATAATGAAATTATCAACACCCTCCCCCTGTAATGTAATGCCCAGCAGCCTCTCCTAGTAATGTAATGGCCAGCAGCCTCCCCCGTTAATGGACTGCCCCATGCATTCTTCCCCAGTAGTGTAATGCTTAGCAGCCTCCCTCAGTAATGGAATGCCCCATGCAGCCTCCCCCAGTAATATGTTACCCAGCAGCCTTCTCCAGTAATATAATACCCAGCAGCCTTGCCAAGTAATGTTATGCCCCATGCATCCTTCGCCAGTAATGGAATGCCCATACAACATCCCCCAGTAATGTAATCACCATGCAGCCTTCCCGAGTAATGAAATGACCAGCAGCCTTCCCCATTAATAAAAAATACCACATGCAGCCTCCCCAGTAATGGAAAGCTCTAAAAATTGTGCTGAAAATGTAAGCCTATACTTGAGTATATACAGGTATATGTGTAACAATCACTATTACTTTGAACATTCAGGGTCCTAAGTTCAATATCTAAGGAGCTACATCTGCACAAAGACATTTCTCCCATGGAAACACCAGAAACATAATTATATGTTTCCTTTGAAAGGAGTTATGTATGTAGGTAAGAGATGAGAAAATCAGATTGTAAGGAGGGGGGGGGGGGCTGAGATGTGTGATTACAATCTGTATCAGAGTTGAAAAAATGCTGGACAAAGTATGTTAAAATGATTTTTTCATTATAAATTGTTTTCCCGCAATTTCATTTTAACATAGATTATTGTGTTATATAATGATATCTCCAAAAGCCAATGATTTACAGAGCTTTTAGGAAACCGCACCTTGTGCTATAGCATTAGACTGCTATTATAGAAATTAAGACACCAAACTAGTGCAGAACGGGTTCTGAAGTCATCATCATTTTATGACAAAAATTTGCATTGTAAATGTTTTCATGGATAGAAATCAGCATACATTTCCATTCCACATGTAAAAGCAATTCAACCTTGTAGGTTTCTGGTTTATAGGCGGTGAAGTGCATGGCCATATAATTTATGATACATTGCATAATAAGAACTGACATGTGGAACCAGTTCCTTGTGATAAATTGTGTCTTTATCATTGGCATCAACCTGTTTACACTAATTAGAAAACTGAAATAGTTGTGTAACCTAATATTATGAGTGTAATGCCAAATGTCAGATTTTCTCTGAAAGCCTTTCTGGAATCTAAGGACAGGTGCTGGCAGGCTGTGAACGGAATAGAGGAGGGCAATGGAATCATCTGTGTAACTGCCATTGACTGTTATTGCGGCCCCTGAAGGTAATGGCAGGTCAGGACAGCGTATCTATGGCTGAAAACCCAGGAGCGGCAGAGCAAGTCTGTGCAGTGTCTGAAAAGGTTATCTAGATGTAACTGATGTGAGGAGCATGAATAGGCGGCTTTCAACGGGCATCTGCCTTCAGATCATCGTGCTCAAATTAATACAATCAAACCTCTTAGTCAACTGCTGCTTGGCTCTCAGCATCTCTGAAGCCAATACTGAGGAATGTTGCGATAGGATTGAAGGAATGTTAGGTTTTCTCACATATTATATAGTAAACGCTATGCCCCAGAAGTAAATCGAGTCTATCTCTGCTGGAAGCATGTTGTAGTAAAATTCTATGTTATTTTAAATATACCTTTATTATTTCTTATAAATTCCCTTTGTAATCCATATGCTAATGAGGCAGCTTGTACATCAAGGTTGTGCACCATGCATCCAGAGCACTGCTGTTCCTGCCTGGACCACTACCCTCTACATTAGAAAAGAAGGATATTTGCGGCTTCTGAGAAGCATGGGTGACAATTAAAGAAGAAGGAGGTGATTTAAGATGGAATAACAGTGTTCCTGAGGGTGCTGAGGATATAACCTAGGTGCACCAAATGTCTCATTAGCATTCAAATGAGACTGGTAATATCTTGGAAAGGGCATAAAGGAAATCACGGTGCATTTCTCTACAACTTGCTGCTGGCAGGGAGCCAGCTTTTTGTGAATTTAACTTATATAAAGCACTGAGATTATTTAGAATGTTGACAAAGATATTATTAAAATCAGCATAGCATAGGATATTGGAACCTGGCAGCTGGTGACAGGTTCTCTTTAAATGCACATACCTGTATTTTTCAGACTTCTTTGTTTCTTGACCAACAAAAAAAGTTTTTGTACCCTAAACTGGTAGGAGTCCCATACACTGCAAATAAAGTTATCTAGCTCCAGTAACCTTTGCCTGTGATTTCTATGCCCTCACTTATATGCTGCTCCCCTCCTATGACAAAATTGTAATTGAAATATGTAAAATGACTTGATAGGTCATATTAAAAGGCTATTCCCGTGAAGACAAGATTCTTAAATATACTCAAGATAACAAAATAACAGATTCTCTAATTCACTGTTTTAGCAAAAATACAGCATTTCACAGATATAAGTCAACCTGTCTTTATCAGTGCTGGTGGTTACTATGTTGGTTGTCCCTTCATACAGCCTATCCTATTCATGAATATCTCCTCTTGTCTGCACACTGCATAGCTATCTGCCCCCTGCATTACAAGACCAGTTCAGACACAGGCACAGACAAGCTACAGGCAGACAAGGTCTTTATCAAGGGGAGGGAGAAGGAGGCATATAGCGGAGCTGACTCTGTATAGGTGGGTTAGCAGAACTGAGAGTGATTCTATTTTATATCCATCTCATGGATCTCATCATCTCTCATCTGTCTCATATCTCTTTTTCTATTTGCCAAATACTAGTAGAATGTTCAGGAGCTAAATAAAAGTGTAGATAAATCTGTACCCTGATACTCTAAGCACATTGTCAGCACACGGCATCTCATAGCACAAATGGATCATGAAGTGTCTGCTTGGAGAGTCCATGTCCACACTCTGAAATCTTACACTGACTTTCACTGAGTGATAGGAGCTAGAGCAGCAATAAAACTGAGTAAAATTGTAAAGTAAGGGGGTTAAAATGATCTTTATTTTGAAAACATCACTAGAGAATTAAAATTTGAGAACTTTCTTTCAGGGGCAAACCCGAATGGTAAATATATTCTATGTTTTAAAACAGTATAATGATTCCATATATCAGAGATAGGAGAAGCTCGTGTAAGAATGTTTTCTGTGCTACTTTAGCTGGGTACTTCCACTACATCCACACCACGTTGGCGGGTAAGGCCGGGCTAGGGATGCCCTGTGCTGGCGCATTAACTATAACCTGCATCATCACCTGGCGTCATACACATTGCGACAGCTTTTGATAAATTCCCCGATTGTCTATGAAATTAACCCTAAAGTGTGTCTGATATTGGAACCAGGGATTGATGTAAATGGTGGTAATTGGTCTGCGGAATATGTCAGTGCTATATAAACAATATAAATAGATGCTTGGAATTTGACTTAATGATTTAGAAATGTTAATAATAAGTTTTTCTTATGTCTTTTCTTACAGCAATGCCCTACCCACATAACTCATACAGTTCAGGGGGCTCCGGACCCATCCAATGCTACCGATGTGGGGAGATATGTAAAGGAGAAGTAGTGAGGGTGCAGACCAACCACTTTCATATCCGCTGCTTCACCTGTCAAGGTACCAATCTGCAATCTACTGTATATAATCTTTGGAAAGAACAATAGGTGTTAATTGTTGAAAAAAGCCCTTAATCTATAAAATAACTTGATTCTAGAAGGAGCTACATGACACAATGAAGTGACATGAAAGCCATAGAAAAATGTTAGGCCGTATTCCAGTCATGACAATCCAATTTTACAGTGATTTATGAACGACCAAATCATGTGGTGTAAAGCTATAGGTATAAGGGATATAAAACATCCCCCACCACGGCCTGGCCTTTCTTCATTGGCTGGAGGCAGCCGAGGCACAGAATACTGGAGTGCCTGGTGTGGTGTTAGGCACACTATGGTCACGGTGCTTGGTATTGGGACCGGAGGACTGGTCTACAGCCTGGTAGGTCTCCAGCAGGTGGTGTGTGCAAGAAAAATGGAGGGATAGTCTGATGTAATAAGTTTCTCCCTGGGGCAAACCCTGAGGTCTATATGAGAATTCCTGGGTGATGAAGGATGGGAAGCTCGTGATGGTGAGCAGCCTGATCCAGGGATTACATGGAGGCGTGTTGTGCAAATCAACTCACAGTTCTTTATTGGAACATTAACAGCAGGCAATGGCCTAACAGCAGCAGCAGGTTCAGTAGGTTGGAAAGCTGGTAGGAGATAGCTGGTCCGCAGGAAGGGTTGCTCACAGCCTGGTAGTAACTTCAGGCTGGGCTGGTAAAGATGGAGCTGAGTCCAGACATTGGACCTCTGCTCTGGGGCTTAGTCTTCTGATTGTCCCAAGGTGCCAGGCAGCAGGCCTGAGACACCTCTGCTTCCTGGTAGTATGTCTGGAAGGCAGCTCTGCAGGAGCTGCACCCTGGACTTGCTTCTTACTCTACTGACTAACAACTGCAGGACCATGTGCTCCTACCCACAAGCGGTTTTATACTCCCCTAGCGAGGTTGCAGCACTCTCCAATCAGCTTCCAGCTTGCTTTACGGTAAAGAACACAGCATATTATTGGTTAGAGACAATAGATGTGTTAACTCTTACCCTCCACTTTTGGAGACATCCTAGAAAGGAGATCAGTCTTCCTAGAGAGCTCCTAACATGGAGGGGGCGCTATCCCATTCTATGTATTGGCAGGGTTGTTGCAAATAGCTTTATTTTTTCTGTATATTTTGTCCCAAATGACTTCAGTGGAAAAATGTAAGTCTGAAACTTTTAAAGTAGACTACATTTTATGTTTCTATAAAAATGTTATTAGAACAGCTTTTAAAGAAATGTGGACACAGACAACTGAGCACCGCTGTGCAGAAACAGCATGTGGGCTGTCTACTGACAGCATACCTGCGGATTACATCTTCTCATAGTTAAAGTGAATAATGAGGAAAATGGAAAAAATGGCTTCTATCTCTCCAGAAAACTTTCTCTGCAGCATTGCCTTACATATTGGGGATGTAAAGGCACTAATAGTAACCACATAGTAACGATATGTGGCCTAGGGCATTAAGTTAGAACTAGTTTTGGGGTCTAGGGTTAATGATAACATCACATCCTTGTGGATTAGTGTCATAAAAAAGGAATTGATAACATCCCTAGGACAACCCCCGGGACCCTCATTGTCATTTGCCTATGCAAACCATAGAAGAAAGAGAGAGATCTGGACCGCACATCCACACATTATACAATGATCTATAGGCTACATTAATAAACATGAAATGGACATTCTTAGTTATGTTTGGATCATAACCAATAAGCGCATTAATTTCTTCATGGTGGTCTCATTTTAGTGGGTCCCTACTGTATAATGTGCGGCACCACATGGTGTCCACCGCTGCTGCAACACAGCATCAGCAAAGACCAAAACCCAGCAGGCCCAGCAGTAACCCTACAGATAGGTGTAGTCCTTATGGTACTGTCCAGATACATAGATACTCTATCATATCATAATCACATAGCAGGTCGATAGATAATCTTTGGATGCTGCAGAACCCTAGAAGTGGATGCACATCTTGTAACACTTGTGCAGCATATGTCCTATGTGAGAGTATGATTTGACACTATGTGGCAGATTTATCAAGCAGTCTGAAAGTCATAATATTTCCAATTGCCCATGGCAACCAATCACAGCTCCCCTTTAAAATATTCATGAGCACTGGTGAAATGAAAGCTGAGCTGTGATTGGTTGCCATGGGCAACTGGAAATATTCTGACTTTCAGACTGCTTGATAAATCTGCCCCTATCAGTAAGTGAGGGGGCACAAGTGGGGCATTATTACAATACTTGTGTTATATGTGTGCAGCATGTGTTCTGTCTGTGTTATTCGCTCTATAGGTACGTGGCTTGAGTGGGGAATGTGTACAGTAACTGGATTTATCACATGTGCTGTTTGCATCCTATGTGTTGTGCATTTATGGCATGTGTTAAAGGAAATCTACTATTATTTTTTAATGTTATTATGTTTTTAGCCATTTCCACCTATAACTTTTGGTCTAAGTTAGCTTCATGCATGCAACCCCCCATCAAGGTATATTATACTTGGTCCCGGTGCATTGAGCACAAAGTGACTGAGCACATTGTGACCGAGCTGGGCGGCCCCGCTGCAAAAGATGGACCAATTACCAGTGTGGTCCCTCAGTGAGTGCTCTTCCCCCTCCCTTCTCCAGCCGACAAAACACTTCTGCCGAGGTTGCAACCAGGTGAAACCCGTTGAAGCACACAGTTGTGTGCATAGAACCTTGGGCTGGCAGTGGGAGACAGGATTCAGATTCTTCATAGTGATATATGGTGCAAGGAGTCCCTGCTTCCCTGCAAAACAGGAACAATGAAATGTTATCATGAAAAATGCAGTGTACAGGCAGTCCCCGGGTTGCATACAGGATAGGTTCTGTAGGTTTGTTCTTAAGTTGAATTTGTATGTAAGTCAAATCTGTATATTCTATAATTGTAACCCCAGCCAAAATTTTTGTGTAATCTTCTGTCAGCATATTGCATAACAGGAGGAGCTTAGCAGATTGACATACAGTGTGGGGCAGATTTATCAAGCAGTCTGAAAGTCAGAATATTTCCAATTGCCCATGGCAACCAATCACAGCTCCCCTTTAAAATATTCATGAGCACTGGTGAAATGAAAGCTGAGCTGTGATTGGTTGCCATGGGCAACTGGAAATATTCTGACTTTCAGACTGCTTGATAAATCTGCCCCACAGTGTGGAATAGATGGAAAATGATTTCAAACTCTGTCAGAGATAACAATAGACAGTAGCGCTGAATGTTATTGTGGTGGATGCCAGCAAACGCAGCCCAATTCAAGGTTGTAGACACTAAAAACAACATGGCCTAAAAAGTTGAATAATAAACCTTTTACTTCCTTTCCACAAAATTGCAGTCTGCTAAGCTCCCTCTATTATATGCTCCCTGACTTTTTTTTAATGGACATAACTTTTGTGGTAAATACCCTATATACTCAAGTATAAGCTGACCCGAGTATAAGCCGAGGTACCTAATTTTAACACAAAAAACTGGGAAAACCTATTGACTCGAGTATAAACCCGAGGGTGAGAAATGCATTGGTCACTGCTTCCCAGTATATAGCCAGCCCCCTGTAGTATATAGCCTGCCAGTCCCTGTAGTATATAGCTGGCCAGCCCCTGTAGTATATAGCCTGCCACCCCCTGTAGTATATAGCCAGCCACATAACCACATAACCATGATGTGAAGTGCAATGTATGACTAAAGGAAACAAGACCTAACAAGATTACAATGAAAGATAAAGGCTCCAGGCAAATCACTGGAGTTCATACATAGCTCAGCCAAGGTACAGCAAGTCCAATTAGATCTAGAGAAGATGTTCACTGTTTAAACCATTGAAAGAACCCTTCTTCATTGACTAGGCAAAGTAATGTAGATTCTGTAGCTGCTATCAAATATGAATCACTTTACCTTGTGTAAATTGAAGAGGATCCAACACTAACACAGACCAGCACTTCAAATCACGACTGCCCTGTGATGCTCAATGCTTCTACAGTACAACTATATGGGGCACAGGTTCTAAGCCAAATCTAAAGAACATAATTATTACACGTGTTTTGGAGGTACTATACTATCATACTTGTGTGTGGGTTAAGGTCAATGACATCTATTAATATGTGTTCTTTTCTCATGATTTCAGCACAAAACCTTTTTAAATGATCATTGTTGTTAAATAAAATCTAAATAGAGAACGGGTGAGTCCCAAATACAAAAGTTAAAGTTGTATATTCCTACCTACCTGTTGTCAACAGTGCACCCGAATATTCATGTCCAGGAAACCAGGACAATGAAGCAAAACTCCATGTCTCCAGTTTCCATATAGAAAGTTATTCCAGGAGTGGGCAATTCATTTCCCCATGGGGCCACATGAGAAATTGGGATGGCTTGAGAGGGCCAGATTAATATACTTAACTCAGTTCTACCAAATACCTAACGCCCCCATTCATAATGTTCCCTTTCATAATGCCCCCATTTATAATGCCCCCTCTCATTATACCCCCATTCATAACGCCCCCTCTTATTATGCCCCATCTCTTGACTGAAATATTTCCAAAGTTCCATAATCCTATTTCCTTCAAGACCAACAGAAGCTTACTGTCAAATTCCACAGAAGCTCTATGCAGAGGGGAGGGGGAGGAGTCAGATATGCTAGCTAAACCCCTCCCCTTTTCCAGCCAGCCCAGAGAGGACTGCAGACTATTTATATAGACTGCAAAGAGGAGAGCTGCTAGAAAATGAAGATTAAAAGTTTAGTGTCCATTAACAGGGTTAGTCCTTATGTACAGACATGAGATGCAAAGTTTCACTGCTGTTTATGTGCCTAAAATGTTCTTGATGGTGTTCTCCATCACTTCTTCCTCTGTACTGTCATTTTCCCCATACAGCCCCTTAGCTGCAGATTAGAAATGCTTCCTCCATCACTGACAGTGGAAATAAATGAAATAATCACTCCTGCATCCCATTAACCTGTCAGCTAGGCAGAGGTCGCATTAACGCCTCACCACGCGTCATAGACGCGTGATGAGGCGCCATTACCCCCCAAAATAATTGCCATGCGTAAAGTTACGCTTGGCAATTATTCCTTGCAGCGCGCAGGCTGAGCGGCTCGGCGCGCGCTGCAAAAGAGGTAAATGTCGCGCGATCACAGCGCGCGCCGGACCGCTCAGCGCGACACTTGACACAGTGATCTGTGTCATCAGCGCTCCGGAGAGAGAGCGCAGGCCCCGCGATACCTGTCGACAGCGGGGCTGCTGCTCCCTGTCCTGCTCCATCTCTACCTGCCCGCAGATCCGGACGGGTGAGTGTGTAATTGTAGGTGTAATGTTCTGTGTGTGAGTGTAGTGTGTGCTGTGTTCTGTATGTGTGAGTGTAGTGTGTGCTGTGTTCTGTATGTGTGAGTAGTGTGTGCTGTGTTCTGTATGTGTGAGTAGTGTGTGCTGTGTTCTGTGTTCTGTATGTGTGAGTAGTGTGTGCTGTGTTCTGTATGTGTGAGTAGTGTGTGCTGTGTTCTGTATGTGTGAGTGTAGTGTGTGCTGTGTTCTGTATGTGTGAGTGTAGTGTGTGCTGTGTTCTGTATGTGTGAGTGTAGTGTGTGCTGTGTTCTGTATGTGTGAGTGTAGTGTGTGCTGTGTTCTGTATGTGTGAGTGTAGTGTGTGCTGTGTTCTGTATGTGTGAGTGTAGTGTGTGCTGTGTTCTGTATGTGTGAGTGTAGTGTGTGCTGTGTTCTGTATGTGTGAGTGTAGTGTGTGCTGTGTTCTGTATGTGTGAGTGTAGTGTGTGCTGTGTTCTGTATGTGTGAGTGTAGTGTGTGCTGTGTTCTGTATGTGTGAGTGTAGTGTGTGCTGTGTTCTGTATGTGTGAGTGTAGTGTGTGCTGTGTTCTGTATGTGTGAGTGTAGTGTGTGCTGTGTTCTGTATGTGTGAGTGTAGTGTGTGCTGTGTTCTGTATGTGTGAGTAGTGTGTGCTGTGTTCTGTATGTGTGAGTAGTGTGTGCTGTGTTCTGTATGTGTGAGTAGTGTGTGTGTGTGTGCTGTGTTCTGTATGTGTGTGTAGTGTGTGCTGTGTTCTGTATGTGTGAGTAGTGTGTGCTGTGTTCTGTATGTGTGTGTAGTGTGTGCTGTGTTCTGTATGTGTGTGTAGTGTGTGCTGTGTTCTGTATGTGTGTGTAGTGTGTGCTGTGTTCTGTATATGTGAGTAGTGTGTGCTGTGTTCTGTATGTGTGAGTAGTGTGTGCTGTGTTCTGTGTTCTGTATGTGTGAGTAGTGTGTGCTGTGTTCTGTATGTGTGTGTAGTGTGTGCTGTGTTCTGTATGTGTGAGTAGTGTGTGCTGTGTTCTGTATGTGTGAGTAGTGTGTGTTGTGTGTGGTGTGTGCGCAGTGTGGTGTGTGCGCAGTGTGGTGTGTGCGCAGTGTGGTGTGTGCGCAGTGTGGTGTGTGCGCAGTGTGGTGTGTGCGCAGTGTGGTGTGTGCGCAGTGTGGTGTGTGCGCAGTGTGCGAGTGTAGTGTGTGCGCAGTGTGCGAGTGTAGTGTGTGCGCAGTGTGCTACCGAAATTTTCATACTCCTCCTCGGGTAAAAATACTCCTCAAAAATGGTGAGAGGAGTATTTTTACCCTTCTGGAAAAATGTTAGTGCGACCTCTGCAGCTAGGCATGGCCTCAATGTCATTACTATATGATGATCTATGTATGACGTTCCACACCGCCAAGTCTACCGGCATGTCAGACCTATAGCTGCAATGGTATTACAAGACATTACAATGCACATGTTTATTCTGCTTAGATAGATCGTGAAAGTATTTGTTATTATGTGTTAATTGAAATGGCGCTGTGTTGACTAACTATAAAGCAGAGGAAGTCTACTGCTAGGTTTTCAATGGAGCATTATGACTTAGGATCAATAGGACAACTAATTACAAGCAATACCTTTGTGATTTACAATCAATGGCAGCACCAGCAGAATAACTTTATTTACCAATCTGTTATACAAGATGATTGTTTGTTGGTTTAGTGGTTTTTTATGACAATGTAAATTCTGAGAGAGGAAATGTCTAAAATTCCCATTTATTCAGAGCCTTTTGTTTGCTGTGTTTTGGTAGAAAATCTATCATATTGCACAGTAGTTTATATTACAGTAGTATATTTATAGCACAGTAGTATATTTAAACATACTACTCATTAAATTATTGCCTTTCCACTGTTATGTTGCATAGGATTTTGTAAGAGGGAGGGGTTGTTGATAGAGATTAGTACATTCCTCAAAACTTTGATTATACCGGCGGTGGACGGTTTCCCCATTACCAGTAAAATTACCCACATTTTACTAGCTACCATACGTATAATCACCAGATATATTGGAAGGATGTATCATTTCCTAATATGTCGTTTTGACAATTTTTAAAAAAAATTAGATTTAAGTTTGAATCTCGGTCTCACCCTATCAGACCCCTGGGAGCCCTTTTCGGCATGGCCCTGTTTCTAAGACCGGATTGAACACAATTTCTACCAAGAACGTGAGGCTCTCAAAAGGTAGCCGCCCTCCTAAAGTCCTGACTCTGGGCAAAGAGTTGGCGAGAGATATGGGAAAAGTTTGGGGCTCCATGGTAAAGTCAGAAGGTCATGAAGCCACAACCAGCCTACTGGAGACCTTTCCAGCATGGCCTGGCAGAAATTCTGGAAGTCCTCCTAGAGACAAGCTACCTGAGTCAGAGCCCAGGTGGGGGGTTACTTTTTGAGAGCCTCCTAATCTTGGCAGTAATCCTGTCACGAACGGGAAAAAGCCCTAAGCCATAGAAAGGGCACCAGGAGGTAGGTCACGGCTTTCACAACCTCCCGGTCTAAGGAAATCCAGTTTTGTGCTGAAACTAATTATTTTATGAAATTTGGATTTAATTTCACTTTGGCCAGTTCTATTGGCTCATCTCTAGCTGTTATATTTTTATAGTAAATACATAGGTACATAGAAGACACATACATTTTTATGCCTTAAAGGGGGTTTCTATCTACACATAATCGTATGTAAAAGAAGCAAGCCCATTATGAAAAAAGTGAAAAAAGCCATACATGGTCCCCAGCTGCTCTGCACTGGTTCAGCAGTTACATTTCAACACATGATCTTGTCATCACTACAGCCACAATTCTTGCTGCAGTGATGACAATCTCTGTCTCTAGACTTTATCACTAGCGGAAGAACAATTTTGCAGTAAAGTGGGAGTGCCTTAAGGTGATGATAAGATTACATTTGTTTGCTTCTCTTATAAAAATGTGTCATTTACATTTTGTTTTATTTAACAGTTGAATTTTAAGAGTTTAATTGTATTAAAACTCATTTAATAAGCACAATAATTTGCACTGAAATATAAACAGGGAGTAAGAGATCTCCTTACAGAGACTTTGCCAATTAAGGCCGCCTTGGTGGGGTGTGGAGACTTGTATCCATTGATGCTCCACTAGGGGATTCTGGGAAATATGCAAATAAGTATATGCAGCTGCTGAAGGCGACATCCAGGAACACCTTTATATATTTGCCAAGTTCCATTACACCTTGCTGGTTCTACTAGTCTCCTCATACTTTTTCCTATTACTGTGTGTTGTTAACTTTCTATTCTGTGTATACAAGCTCTTCTACATTTTCTGGACCTCTCTTTAGTACCGTATATACTCGAGTATAAGCCAACCCGAGTATAAGCCGAGGCCCCTAATTTTACCACAAAAAACTGTGAAAACCTATTGACTTGAGTATAAGCCGAGGGTGGGAAATGCATTGGTCACAGCCTCTGCAGTATGTAGCCAGCCAGCACCTGCCCCAGTGTATATAGCTTGCCAGCCCCTGCCCCAGTGTATATAGCTTGCCAGCCCCTGCCCCAGTGTATATAGCCTGCCAGCCCCTGCCCCAGTGTATATAGCCTGCCAGCCCCTGCCCCAGTGTATATAGCCTGCCAGCCCCTGCCCCAGTGTATATAGCCTGCCAGCCCCTGCCCCAGTGTATATAGCCCCCCCCCCTTCCCCGTTGTGCAGCACAACAATACCGGATGGATCGCACAGAAGATCTACGGGTGCCGAGTATAAGCCAAGTTTGGGTTTTTCAGCACATTTTTTGCGCTGAAAAACTAGGCTTATACTCGAGTATATAAGGTAATTTGATTCTATGCCGTCACTGTCTTTTTTTGTTTTTTCACCAGTTTCTGTCCGACTCTGCTTGTTTGTCTGTATCTGTTGTTTGTCCCTCTGTGTCCTTGAGTGTATGCTGGTCTGTCTCTGGCATCATCCTACCTCTCTACTCCACCATCCAACAGCTGCCATACAAAGTACTTCCCCTCTATCCACTTAAAGGGTCTCTAAGGGTCCGTTAGTTCGGTTTCCAATAGCAGGTTTGCCCTTATCAGGATAGCTTATCTGCATGGTCTGTAGCCTGCAAGGACATCGCAGGGTAAGGTCACCACTGCCTACTCAGTCTCACAGCTTGCGCCAAGACCGGTTGTGGTTGTGATGTTTGCTGGACAGGTATCTGATAATAAGGTTTCTACGATGGGACAAGAAAAACACGCCTCTCTTGCTACCTTCTAAGGCAGCCCCTTAACATCAAGCATTACTTTCAGGAAGCCTAATGACATGATGTGGGATTAAAGCCAGACCAGTATATCTAATCCAGAAGGAACATATTCCCAACTATAGACAGCACTGTTTCAACATGGTTGTGTCTCTTTAGTACAGTTTAGGGAACTTGATTAGCTCAGCCAGAGGCTATTGATTATGCCAATTAAGGCCGCCGTGTAGGAATGTGGAGACTTATAGACATTGATGCTATAAAGATACAGACAAAGGATCCAGCACTGCCAGACCCTCTGGATGATGCAGAGCTGAGTATGTATGTGGATGGATGATGCAGAGCTGAGTGTGTATGTGGATGGATGATGCAGAGATGAGTGTGTATGGAAAACTAATGTTTGGTTTTCAATAAAAAATTTATTTGATCAAAAAAAAAGAGATGAGTGTGTATGTGGATAGATGATGCAGAGCTGAGTGTGTAAATGTATGTCTGTGCTGTGCTTTAGTGTGACCAACAGGGATATTTTAATTGGTGTAAAATATATTTTTCCTTTTTTTGGAAGCCTAAATCTGGGGTGGGTCCTATAGTAAGAAGTGTCGTATAGTCCGAAAAATAATAAATTTAGATATATTTGCACATCTTATATAATGTTTTGTAGCAGTTTAACATTGGTTTATTTGGATGTATTTTGGAGTTAGTAAGTGCTATTTTAAAGGTATTTAGTAGGAGTCTAGGGAAAGAGCTACATAGACATAGATAGGGTGAGACATAGAAAAACCCAGCAGATTTTAGCAAGGTAAAGATTAAGGTTCAAAAGTCCACTGCGTGTTTAAATTGTAGCTCAGCACGTGCCACAGCTATTTGTTAGCATTGGAATCTAGCTTAAAAAATCTCAAAGAGAGAACTACAAAGGCATCTTTACTCTTCTACCTTTGCTAAAGCCCAGTTCACATCTCAGGTGCATCAGTTATTGTGAGCCACAACCAGATGAGGTTGAACACAGAAACAGAGAAAAGCCTTTCCATTATACCTCTATGTAGTTATTGGAAAGAATTCCACCTGTTCTCTGTGTTTTAGCTCACAATAAGTGATGCAAATAGCTGAAGACCTAACAGAGAAGTGATCTGGCCCTAAGCCACATGAACGTGCTAACTATGTGGATACAGACCTGTGTGCTAGTCAGCCTACATGGACCGAGCACAATGTAGTGGACAGGAGTCCTTGCAGCATGTGCAACATCCCCACCAGGGTCTTTTTTATGGCAGGAGGAAGCCGGGGCTCTGAATACCTGAGTCGCTTGTGCTCTTGGGGGCTTGGTATCAGGGAGCGGAGGCCTCATCCACAGCCTGGCAGGTCTCCAGCAGGTGGTATTTGCAAGAAAATAGAGGGAGAGGCTAAAGGTGTAGGTTTCTCCTTGAGGCAACCCCGATGTGTAGATAGGGTTCCCTGATGATGAAAGATGGGGCGCCCTTGGTGGTATACAGCTTGGCACAGGAATCACTCTGATGCAACATTGGTAAAACATTCAACTTACATTCCTTTATTGGAACTAGACAACAGCCACAACAGTAGCAAACTTCTGCTGAATAGTGAAGGCTGGTTGGATATGGTTCCTCAGGATCACTCTAAGCCTGGTAAGATAGCTTCCGGCTGGAGGGAATAGTTAGCTGCTTCAGCGGGAAGTAGGGCATACTCTAGATGGTGGATATCTGCTTGAGCCTGGTATTCTCTCACAGACCTAGTGTGTCAGGGCAGCATGCCACAGACACCCCTGCTTCAGGAACTCCGCATCTCTCAGACTCAATAGCAAAACACCTTGAACTTTCCACCCACACAGGGTTTTAAAAACTCCCATTGTGAGGTGGCAGCTCGTTATCCAAACAGCTTTCAACTTTCATTACATTATTAAACCACATTCCATTGGTCAACTTTATTATGTATATTAAAATTGCTCCTCAGACATAGAACCGGCTGCATTACCATTATCCAGCACTTGAGACCCCTAGAGAGTTGATCAGGCTTATTAAGGAATCTATAGGGCAGTGATGGTAAACCTTTTAGAGGCCGAGTGCCCAAACTGCAACCCAAAACCTCACTTATTTATTGCGAGGTGCCAACCAAAAATGAAAGCAGTAAGTTATTGTTCCCTGTTCTTCAACTTTCAATCATATTGGCCTCCTGAGGACAGCAACACAGTAGAAAGATGGAAAAAGAGGTCCTCCAAAAATAATTCAACCTTGTCTAATTCTCCCTCTTCTTACAGTCCCAAGTCAGTATTAAAATTTGACTGAAAGCAGCATCTTTTAAGTTGCTTGGAACTGCAGGAAGATTTTTGGAGTCTTGTCTGGTGTGCTGGGGCGATGGCCCGGGTGCGCATTGAAAGGGCTCTGAGGTTCGCCACCACTGCTATAGGGGATTTAGTTTCACAACACCGGGTTTAACCCTTGCATTGGCAGGGGTGCTGCACATGCAGAAATATGGTGCAAGGACACCCTGTTTCCACAGTTCAGGCACATTCATGTGCAGGTAACCTATCACTTATCCTATCACTATATATCAGTAACCTAGGTGCACTCGGTACTTCTGACCAGTAACATAAAAGGCCTAAAGTTCTCCAGTTTTGAAAGCTGCACCGATTGGCTTTCCAATATTACATTCCAATGTGATCATACATTATTTATGATTCATTAAGACATATTACTTCAATATACTGCTTATACTGTATTAAAATTTGGACTGATGTATCAGAATATTTTTAAACCCCAAAAAATAAAATGTTACCGCAAACTCACATAAATACCACCCTGCACAGCACTTGTTTTCATGAAACACTCCCATGTCTATGGGACAGACGATGCTTGGTTACTTTTGTGCTCCCTGAGACATAATAATTATTACAATATCAGAAAGCCTTATCATTCTATCTCTAACATTGTAATCATGGTCGGCACTATCACAATGATTTCCTCACTGAAGCAATTATATTACAAGTGAGATTGATTCAATTACACTCAGAGAGGGATTGATCCAGAATAAAATCTTAATGATTTGTCTTGCTGTGGAGCCAGGTTTCATGGCTTCCTCGAATGCAGGCGGCACACGGTGATGGAGTGTGTACAGCGGCCCGTCATACCCTGGTAAGAAGTAAATCTCACAATCTATACATAATGGCTCTTCAATTTATGGCCACACAGAGGTGATGTCTGAGCCGTAATCTTCCATATACATTGCTTAGCCTTATAGGTTGTTATTGATCTAAACACACAATTATGTTAAAGACTTATACTGGGCTACAGAGCAAAATCTGTATTGAATAATACAGTTGTACTGACCTTTTCTTATAGGCCCCCTCCAGCTTATAGACATCTTCTGCGCCACCTCATTTACACTCTGGGTAGTATTTACCCGCTATTTGACAATACAGGCAGTCCCCGGGTTACATACAAGATAGGGTCTGTAGGTTTGTTCTTAAGTTGAATTTGTATGTAAGTCGGAACTGTATATTTTATCATTGTAATCCCAGCCAGACCTTTTTTGGTCTCTGTGACAATTGGATTTTAAAAATGTTGGGTTGTCATAAGAATCAGGATTAACAATAAATCTTCATTACAGACACCTGTGATAACTGTTACAGCTGTTTATTGTAACCTAGGACTAAAGTACAATAAATTACCAATATCCAGAGGTCCGTTTGTAACTAGGGGTCGCATGTAAGTCGAGTGTTCTTAAGTAGGGGACCGCCTGTATAAAGGCATAATACATAATACATGACTCTTGCAGATGGCCTTATAGACGTACAGAGCTGCATGTGTCACCTGTAGGGGGCAGTAAAGTGCCCTTTTTCCTTTGATTCCTCCGCTCTCCTCTAGGTAATACATATGTTAATGCACCATGAGCATATTACTCTTATCATTCAGAATAACGGAGCGCACACTTTCTGCTGTAATTGTAAAATGACAAGAGTCTGCTCCATTCACTGTTTTGATGGGAACGCTTGTATTGCATTAGTCTAGCCAGCACAGTCAATATATCATGCATATTTCATGCATGTTAAAGACCCAGATAAATCATTTCCTGAAAGTGAATTATGATTGGGGCAGAAAATGCGTGATTACCTCTTTTATCGATTGGTTACAGACTCCAAGGAAGATTCATTTTCTTTTTTTGTAAAAGAAATTCGCTAATCGTAGTGGAACTCAGTTCAATGAATATATTTGCATGCAGCTTTTGTTTGGTATTTTAAGCAGTGTGTTTTTTTGTTACAGTGTGTGGCTGTGATCTGGCTCAATCTGGCTTCTTCTTTAAAAATGGGGAGTATATATGCACCCGCGACTACCAGCAACTCTATGGGACCCGATGTGACAGCTGCAGAGATTTCATTACTGGGGAAGTCATCTCAGCGCTTGGACGGACATATCACCCAAAATGTTTTGTATGCAGTATGTGCAGGTAACCTAGAACATTGTTACATACACTTCTACAAAGAGCATTGTCATAGGTCATAAACTGGACTGCACTGGAGTGCATACTGGATGTAACAGCAACTTCTTCACTTTTTTGTGTGATGAAAACTTTTACATCTTCTTGTACTCATAGATTTTTGTTGTTATGTAGGTTAGTTGACCTGTTTTCATTCAGTTATTCTTTTGCAGCTGTAGATCAACCACATTGCATTAATGTAAGTAATCCTTTATAAGCAAATCCTTATAAATTAAGGAGGACCTGTGACCAGGTTTATAGGCAGTACAAGATAGATTCTTTTGGTTTGAACTTTAGTTGAATTAGTATGTAAGTTGGATCTCTATATTTAATAATTTTAACTCCAGACAAAAAGTTTTTTTGTCTCAGTGACAATTGGACTTTCAAAATATTGTGCTGTCGCAGGACCAAGGATAATAAATAAAGCTTCATTACAGACACCTTACAGCCGATCATTGCAGTCTGGGACTAAAGTAAAGCTTCACCAGAGGTCACAGGGGGCAGAGAGGTTGTCTGTAACTAGGGGTTGGGGCAAGTTCGGGGACCACCTTTATACTGCCCTAAGGCCCCTTTCACACTTGCGTTTTTCACGTGCGTTTTCTGCGCGTGCTTTTGACGCACAGAACTTGCATTGCACTCTGACCCATTGTAACCAATGGGTCTTTTCAGACTTGCATTTTTCTTCACGCACACACGTGCGTTTTTTTTAACGCGCGTTTAAATCTCGACATGCTCTACTTTTGCAAGTCACGCGCGTGAAAAACGCACCATACAAGTCTTTGGAGACGCATCAAAAACGCATTGCACTCTGAGACACATGCAAATCCAATGCAAGTGCAATGCGTTTTTCACGCATCAATTGCCATAGAAAAGATAGAGCTCAGTCCTGAGTCCATTTCACGCGCATTTTCTGCGCGTGAAAAACGCATTGAAATTGCATTGAAAATGTACGTGAAAAACTGAGACAATGAACAAACTCTGACTGAAAACTGATTGCACTCTGATGCAAAATGCGCGCTTTTCACTGACCAAACCCTGATCGCACCCTGATCAGACTCTGACGTGATCTGCAACGCAAGTGTGGAAGGGGCCTAAGGACAGCATAACGAAGAAACTAAGATCCTGACTATTAAAGTCTGTCATATTTTAATATTCAGTAGAAAAAATTTGAGAAAACATTTTGAGACTGCAAGGGGAGTGCCACTTTGAGTCCTTATCTTTAATTTAATAGTACATAGAAACATGCTTTTTGTGTCATATTAAATATAAGAATCTCATCTTTCAGTTAAAGACGTAGAGGGCTATTTTTCAGGGCTTCTATGTCAGAAAACTGCCATTGGATACATCAAGAGGCCGGAGCTTGTTGATATATTGGGCCGCGCTGGAGGGGCCACAACATATGCATGCAACATACATATGAGCGCTGCTGTACTATAAATAACCCCCATATTTGAGATTGTGAGCTTCTTGTATCATAATATAATCTGAAAGATTCAAATCTTTAATATGATACTAAAAACATGCTTGTGTGATACTGCAGAAGTGAAGATATAGCTGCCCCTTCAGCCTCTAAAAGTGACTCATCTCAGGCTATAAATCATTAGTGTACAACTGCTATAAACCGATGTACTAGAATATTACTAAATCACACTCTGGGTGGACTTTTATATTGGTAAATAGGTTTCTATGAATAAGGCAATAGCCATACTATGCTGTAAGCCACAGCAAAACCGCAGAACAAATAAAAAGATTATAAAGAAAAACATATTTTTGACTGTATTTTTAGATATGCTGCACAACCTCTCTTTTGCTATTAAGTCGTTTTCAAAATGAGTTTGTTCAACCAAAATATTAAAATATGCTACAATATTACATGATTAAAATAATGTGCATCTGCCTCTATGTTCCTCGATAGTAATTAGAGGCCATAGATTTGCTCCCTTTCCATAAACAGATACACATCCTCTGTGAGGGCTGACACGGTGAGCACTGAGACAGATACATAAGAGTCTAGTAGTCTTTGCCACCCGTGTGCATAGAGGCATCTAATTGTAATTTGTAACTCAGCAGTTCACAAAGTGCTTTTCACATGACTTGGGAGCAGCAAGTTCTGAAAGACAGAATTGGGTGAGGCCGGGAATGCAGCTGTGCTCTGTCTATTTTAAGCGTCTCTGTGGAACAGCTGTGCATACATTCAAGTCTCATAAAAGAAATCAAACCCCGATAACATCTATGGAACACCGTTCAGCTGTCAAGACCCCCTGGGTTGTCCTAGATACTCCAGAGAACCGGTACTAAAACATGAAAGCTTTCTGTAAACCCCTACAAGCCTCTTGCCAAACCTGGTTGCTTAACTGTAAGGAGATGAAGGGAAAAAGAACCCTGGTTAGAATTTTTTGTTGCAGAAATGTACATCATTTTCCAATTACAGTATTAAAGATATAGGTTCACTGGGAGGTTTGGCGTTGCTCCTGGTTTCTGAACTTGTGAGGATTACCCCAGTATGTATGTTTATGTTATTTACCGTATATAGATCTATGATCCTGTTGTAGTATATCTAGAAATTAGAGAATACAGAATATTCAGCTTAATGTTGTTCAGTAGAAGCCAGGTACAAAAAAAAATTGTTAAAAAGAAAATAAATCTGCTTTTACACTCATTGGGGGTTATTTATCACATGCCGGCACTTGTATGAAAGCCCCTTTGAGCATTCGGTGTAGACAGAGACATCCCGAGGATCTGGCCTCCTGATGTATCCGGCGAGGGCCTGTTCAGCAATTATTTCTACGAAAAAGACTCTACCGGCAGCAAGTGCGAGTTCCTATCCCCACCAGCGGTGCCCATCCCCGTTCCCCATTCATGGCCTTCCAAGTCCCCCTGGCATGGCGCAGAAGCCTTGATAAGGGGGGAAAGAGTTGAGTGAGTAAGAGGTGGAGCATGCTCTTTGCTTCTATGTTTAAATATGTGGGAATGACAGTGGTGGGTAAATACATTTGGGAGCATTCACCAATTGTGGAGGAGGGTGCATTTTTTCGGTGCACTTATTTGGGCACATTTACTGACCCTGCCTGAGGAGTTCACCTAAAATGCATTGTCTGACGATAATGCACTGTGCCGCGATTCACTAAGACCGTGCGCCCGATATCATGAATGTGTCCAACGAAGTTCACCTTCTTCTTCCTCGTGCATTGGCTTGTGACACAATTGGAAAGTTAAATCCCATGCTCAGTCCAAATGAGTCCGATCGTCTGACGGCACGTCCCCACGATTTCTGTCACATGGAAGCCTGCGCAGCTGTGACACAATGCCAGCGCAGACCCCTGTAAAATACCTGTCACAGCCGTGTAATACTCGAAAACATCGGAAAGTCCCACTAAAGTATGCGCGCTGACCCCTAGTAAATAAGCCCCATTGTGCGATAAGTTAGACTTAGATTTTAGATTTTTCTGCAAGGGCACAATGAATTGCCACATGACTGAAAAGGTTCGAAAGTGACTCCACATTCTTGAAGATGAAATTGAACTTGGTAGACCAGATTTTAGCTTGTCTATTTGTGCACTATATATTGCGTTTGGAATCTAGAAGTGCAGGAAAAGCGTCTGAATTACCAAGCTGTGCCCAAATTGAATGACCAAAAAAAAGGTATGAGTGTCGGAAAAGCAGCAATATTGTGGCAACGAGAATTTGTAAATATGGTGCACAATGCTCAGCAAGAAAAAAATGAAATAGGGGAAAGCCGCTAATAAATGCCCCCAACCGTTTGGCGATTTCTGTTATTCCTAAAAACATTGGTTGCAGATTTATCAGATTTATTTGTGTGGCAATTGATCAGAATTTCTTGCACATTTCCAAGAATTGCAATTATTTTCCCCTGTAGGCTACTTCCTCGCTGACACAGGGCGTTCCAGCCCCCACCTACACACAAGCTATAATTTGAGTAGTTCATGTTAATTTTGTTTTGATCCAGGTGGTTATTCTGACTGCCATATTGAGTCGGGAAGGAATTGGTACCTACTTTGGGACAATTGGCATCAGCCATGTAAAGGTTTTTTATGTCTTCCTCTTGATGACTTATCGTTTAATCTTAATAGACCAGCATCTTTTCCAACCTTATCTTCTATGAAACTACGATTGACTCTTGCTCCATTCAAACTCCATCTGACTACAATTGAAAATAAGGGAGGGGGCATATAATGTTGTGGACAAATGTTGACCAAGTCAATAAAGATAATGTACCATCAAAATCAAGCATGGATAGACCAGGTACACTAACTCATAGATCCACGCACTGTGACTGTGGTAATATTCTTAAATTTGTTATTAATGACCTCCTTCCTTCTAAGATTATGCTAAGGAGCCTATGGGGCTACCCTAGTCCCACGTTGATTTAGCTGGTCTCACTCTTCCCCTGCCTCTTCACTGTAAAAGTTCTGAGGAAGCAGAGGGAGGGAGGCACTTTAACAGCACTGTAAAACCAGGCACTGTAAAACCAGGTGACAGAGGGGCTAAGGTAGCCCTCAGGCTCATTAGCATATCTTTAAAAGTTGATTTTAGAAGGAAGGCGGCAATGGATAATAAATCAGAGAAAGAATTGTGGCAAGGCACAGATCTGTCCAAGGTTACAAAAGAATTTCTGCAGAATGAAAGGTTCCTAAGGGCACAGTGGCCTCCATAATCCTTAAATGGAAGACGTTTTGAAAAACCAGCCACCTGCCAAATACAATCCCACAGTGAAACATGGTGGTGGCAGCATCGTGCTATGGGGGTGTTTCTCAGTTGCAGGGACAGGACTGTCACAGGTTCTCCAACTTACCTATCCTTGCTCCTGTTCCCGGCACACTGTGTGCATGCGTCCCTATCTCCTAGGGCAGTGATGGCAAACCTTTTAGAGGCCGAGTGCCCAAACTACAACAAAGACCCGCTTATTTATCGCAAAGTGCCAACACAGAAATTTAATTTGTGATTTATACTCCCTTCTCTGTCACAGTTTTCATTGATACCGGCACCTGAGGACACTAATAAAGCAGGAAATAGTCCCAGGTAGAGCTGTCACTGTAAAAAAGCTCTGTGCACAGCAAGTCCTGGGCTGTCTGGGACTGCAGGAAGGTGCCTGGAGTCATCTCTGGTGATGGCCTGAGTGCCCACAGAAAGGGCTCTGAGTGCCACCTCTGGCACTAGTGCCATAGGTTAGCCATCACTGTCCTAGGGCGTGCGCACAACGGCTTCAGAAGATTTAAAGGGCCATCGCAAAGTTAATTGGTACTGCCCATTCCCAGAATTTCTTATAATCCAGCCTCTCCCTGCACACCTTGCCGGATCTTTGTGCCTTTGTGAAAGCTTTGTTCCTGATCTCATGCTCGTGCTCCCTGTGCTCGTGTTCTGAATTCCCGTTGTGACACGGTTCTGTTCCTGACTACGCTCCTCTGCTGTCTGCCTTGAGCTATTGCTACGTCCCCAACTCTCATTCCGTGCTGCCCATCCTGACCTCCTGCCTGTTCCTGACTATGCTTCTGCTATACGTCTCTGTACCTCGCCACTGCAGAAAAAGTCGCACCTGTGGAACGACTTGGTGGTACCACGCCACAGCAAGTCCAACCCGCTTTGCAGGCGGACTCTGGTGAAAACAGGGTACCACTGAGACTCCAGCTTCAGGTGTCGACTTGCGTCATCGTCCGCGGTGGTCCAGTGGGTCCACTACCCCTGGAGCCTGACAAGGATGACTGGTTGCAACTGAAAAAAAGATGAATGCCGCCAAGTACAGAGATATTGTGGATGAAAACCTCTTCCAGAGTGCTCTGGACCACAGACTGGGCCAAAGGTTCACCTTCCAACAAGACAATGACCCTAAGCACACAGCTAAAATAACAGAGCAGAGGCTTCAGAACAACTGTGACCATAACTCAATACTGAGCAAAGGGTCTTAATACTTCATGTGATATTTGAATATTTCTTTCTTGTTAATAATTTAGCAAAAATATCTACATATCAGTTTTTTTTTCGGTCAAGATGGGGTGCAGAGTGTACAATAATGAGCAAAAAGGGAATTTTTTTGATATTACCAATTGGCTGCAATGAAACAAGAAGAATTAAAAATTTAAAGGGGTCTGAGTACTTTCCGTACCAACTGTATATAGTTTATGGGTCAAACATAAAATGATGTGATGTGGTTCCAATTCCCTGCACAGTGATAGATAGAAATGGTAATGTGGAGATACAACACAGCCTGTTATATGCATCTTTCCCATAGATACCTAAATAGAAATCCGAGGCTTGGTCTCAGGTGTCTGCTGGGTTTTCATTTGCAGCAAATCAGGACTTTAGTTCACTCCATTCAACTGTGCCAGTCTGCACCTAGCTACCCCCTGCTGTTTATGGCATTAGGAGCATTGGCAAACTAAAATTTCACACTGTTCAACATGTTAGGTGTGGTTTAGCAGTGACAGCAATAGGAAGCAGGCATTAGGTTTTTCTTTTTTCTACGATCCCAACACAATCTTCTTCTAGATGTACAAAGTTTTAGGGTGCAAGTAACAGATATCAACAAGATTGTACACAACTGTTTACTTGTACTGATAATTCATAACCTTTTGGTCTTACAGAAAACCTTTCCCAATTGGTGACAAGGTGACCTTCAGGGGTAAAGACTGTGTTTGCCAGAATTGTTCCCAGGCTTTAGTAAGTGACAAGCCAATCAAGATCCATGGACCAAGCCGTGAGTATTGTCATCTGAAGGAGAATATTCCTAATGATTCAGTATTCAGGTGTATAAATTGTTACTTAAGGTGTTGGGACCAGGGTTCCTATATTTAGGTCTGGGGGTTGGAGGTATAAAAATAACAAATGTGCTATACTCATCTGTCTCCGGTGCTCCTGTGCGCCCTGCCGTCATTGCCAGCCTCTCTTTGTATACAGAGGCCATTGGTGACGTCACATCGGCTGCTGCTGGCACATTCTGTTAATGCTTCTTCAATGCTGAAACTCATTTAAGTGAAGCTGTGTCCAGCCGGAGTAACACAGAAGGGTGAGTAGTGCCTTTGTTTTTGTAGGGATCTATTACAAAAAAAAAACCCTTGATTCCAAGTCCTGAATGCCCTATGTTGCAGTATGCATCAATTTTACTGATAGTAGACCTTCTAACCAGTTCCTAAGTAATTGTTCTTCTCATGACTTATTATAACTCTATACACCCCAATTTTGGCAATATAGAGTTATAACAATTATGATAATTAGTCACTGGAGCACCTCAGAGCGCCTTGTCTTATAATTTATTCAATCCTTGTTACTTTTCCAGTCCTGTGACGGCAGGGACCAGACGGGACTGGTAGCAGAACGCGGGGAGTGAATAAATTATAACACATTTATTGGGGGTCATTTACTAAGGGCCCGATTTGCGTTTTCCCGACGTGTTACCCGAATATTTCCGATTTGCGCCGATTTCCCCTGAATTGCCCCGGGATATTGGCGCACGCGATCGGATTGTGGCGCATTGGCGCTGGCATGCACGCGACGGAAATCGGGGGGTGTGGCCGAACGAAAACCCGACGGATTCTGAAAAACCGCCGCATTTAAAACAAAAAATCTGTCGCAGAGCTTGCACTTACCTTCACTCAGCCCGAGCCGGTGAACTCCAGTGCGTTCCGATGCTTTTCAGCGCAGCGGAGGATTCGGCCGGACCCGAATCCAGCGCAGAGAACGCGCCGCTGGATCGCGAATGGACCGGGTAAGTAAATCTGCCCCATTATGTGCAGTTTGCCTGTGTAGTGTGCAAAGGGCACCAGATTCAGGATTTCTGGCGCACATTCTTGATGAATTGGGGCTCCCTGCACCGCTTCGTGTTTAACATGGGGTTTGCAAAACAATTCTGTGGAACTTTGCATGATAAATGTGGCGCACGGTCCAACTGAGCACCAGAACGCCCCCTTCAGTGCAGAAATTTGTGTCACATTTATGTCCGCCAGTTTTCTGGGGGAATTTGCATGTTCTTTTAGGTGCAAACTGCTTTCACAGGAATTTAGTAAGTGCCTGTTCCAAATTTGTGCCTGTGGGGAGGGCTCTTCCTAAATGCTTGTGCAAGCAGTTTGCACCTAAAAGAACATGCAAATTCCGCTAGAAAACTTGTGCATGCCCCTTAGAAAATTTACCCGAAATTTTAATAGCATGTGTTATTCTATGGCATGCTCTGGTAATGAATTGTCAATATCTCTGTAGGTTATAGACTACTACGGACATAGATTACTGCACTGTAATAACTTGCTAATGAAATACTTAAAGCCTGTCAATAGGATTAGGATACTCCGTACTTCTAGAATCTCATTCAGGTGTTCCCCATCCTCGCTGTCCAGCATAAAGCTGAAGTGGACTGTAAAGTGATCAGCACCATGGACAGCGGCCGCTTCACACCTAGCGGCACCTTTTATTACATAAGGTTGTAGCCGGCAGTGATATAACATTGCTGCTTGGATACATGTTTAATTTGCTTATACGCAGAACATATATACAGAAAATATTGCATTGTAAATAAAAAAAAGCAAAAGAGCAAGGCGGCAAACATCTAAGAAATTCATATCTATGCCTCCATAAATTCCTAAAGGAATAATAAGTCTAAAATAAGATTTTATCACCCTTGTCACTTGATAGTAGTTTTCTGTGGTCTTTTTCATTGATTTCTTTGCTTTTTGCCATGAGTGCCAGGTTTTGGTCAATTCATGTATAATAAGAAATGCCTTATACTGGGTTTGAATGATTATAGTTGTTTTCGGGATATATGAACGATATTCCAAACTTAGACACTTGGGACATATTCACCTAATAGATGACGATCACTACCTTGAAAACAGGGGGCACCGAGTCTGAGCCCTGCCGATTAGCTGCTGCATAGAATTGTAGAATGAATGAAGCGGCAGCACAGATGTCACAGTGCTGAATACATCTTTATTAGAGATGAGCGAACATGCTCGTCCGAGCTTGATGCTCGGTCGAGCATTAGGGTACTCGAAACTGCTCGTTGCTCGGACGAATACTTTGCCCGCTCGAGAAAATGGCAGCTCCCGCCGTTTTGCTTTTTGGCGGCCAGAAACAGAGCCAATCACAAGCCAGGAGACTCTGCACTCCACCCAGCATGACGTGGTACCCTTACACGTCGATAGCAGTGGTTGGCTGGCCAGATCAGGTGACCCTGGGATAGACTAGCCGCTGGCCGCGCTGCTCGGATCATTCTGTCTCTGGATGCCGCTAGGGAGAGAGCTGCTGCTGGTCAGGGAAAGCGTTAGGGTGTTCTATTAGCTTACTGTTAGGCAGGAGTGATTCTCAAAGAACCCAACAGCCCTTCTTAGGGCTACAATAACGTTCTACTTTTTTTATTTTAATTTGCATCTTTTACCATTTTGTGAGGAATTAGCAGGGGGACTTGCTACCGTTGTGTTTAGCTCTTAGTGGCACACATATCCATAGCAAAGACCGAAGTGGGAAAATTCAGTAGGGGTTGGATTTCTATTAGGCAATAACTCAGTGTCATCTCATCTGGCATAGTAGTGTGCTTCCTTTGATACTTGGCTAGAAAATAGCCATAGGAGAATACAAATAGCTTCTTGAAGCCTACAGTAGCGTTCTATATATTTGATTTCTGGTTGATCTGCTGGTGGCTGTAGTTTCTGCAGTGCATGTACTTGCCAATTCTGAGCAATTTGTAGTGAGACTTGCGACCGCTGTGTTCTGCGCTTAGTGGCGCACATATCCATAGCAAAGGCTGAAGTGGGAAAATTCAGTAGGGGTTGGATTTCTATTAGGCAATAACTCAGTGTCATCTCATCTGGCATAGTAGTGTGCTTCCTTTGATACTTGGCTAGAAAATAGCCATAGGAGAATACAAATAGCTTCTTGAAGCCTACAGTAGCGTTCTATATATTTGATTTCTGGTTGATCTGCTGGTGGCTGTAGTTTCTGCAGTGCATGTACTTGCCAATTCTGAGCAATTTGTAGTGAGACTTGCGACCGCTGTGTTCTGCGCTTAGTGGCGCACATATCCATAGCAAAGGCTGAAGTGGGAAAATTCAGTAGGGGTTGGATTTCTATTAGGCAATAACTCAGTGTCATCTCATCTGGCATAGTAGTGTGCTTCCTTTGATACTTGGCTAGAAAATAGCCATAGGAGAATACAAATAGCTTCTTGAAGCCTACAGTAGCGTTCTATATATTTGATTTCTGGTTGATCTGCTGGTGGCTGTAGTTTCTGCAGTGCATGTACTTGCCAATTCTGAGCAATTTGTAGTGAGACTTGCGACCGCTGTGTTCTGCGCTTAGTGGCGCACATATCCATAGCAAAGGCTGAAGTGGCAAAATTCAGTAGGGGTTGGATTTCTATTAGGCAATAACTCAGTGTCATCTCATCTGGCATAGTAGTGTGCTTCCTTTGATACTTGGCTAGAAAATAGCCATAGCAATAGGATAGGATTGTTTGGTTCTAAAAACTCAAAAAAAAACAAAAAACACAAAAAAAAACAAAAAACACAAAAAAAACACACAAAAAAAAAAAAAAAAAAGTAAAAAAAAAAAAAAAAGTTATAACTCTCATTTTAAAAATGTTTAACCCCAGGGCTAGGGGTAGAGGACGAGGGCGGGGACGTGGGCGTCCAACTACTGCAGGGGTCAGAGGCCGTGGTCCTGGGCGGGGTGAGACACCACCTGCTGATGAGGGAGCAGGGGAACGCCGCAGAGCTACACTCCCTAGGTTCATGTCTGAAGTTACTGGGACTCGTGGTAGAGCACTGTTGAGGCCAGAACAGTGCGAACAGGTGATGTCGTGGATTGCTGACAATGCTTCGAGCAATTTGTCCACCACCAGTCAGTCTTCCACGCAGTCCACCCATGTCACCGAAATCCCCACTCCTCCAGCTCCTGCACCTCAGCCTCCTCCCCCCCAGTCTGCCCCCTCCCAGGAAAATTTGCCATTTGAACCGGCATACTCTGAGGAACTGTTTTCTGGACCCTTCCCACAGTCACAAACCACTTGTCCGGTTGCTGCTGAGCAATTTTCCGATGCCCAGGTTTTCCACCAGTCACAGTCTGTGGGTGATGATGACCTTCTTGACGTAGTGGAAGTGTGTAAAGAGGTGTCCGACGATGAGGAGACACGGTTGTCAGACAGTGGGGAAGTTGTTGTCAGGGCAGGAAGTCCGAGGGGGGAGCAGACTGAGGGATCGGAGGATGATGAGGTGACAGACCCAAGCTGGGTTGAGAGGCCGGGTGAACACAGTGCTTCTGAGACGGAGGAGAGTCCTCGACCTGAACAGGTTGGAAGAGGCAGTGGTGGGGCCAGACGGAGAGGCAGGGCCAGAGCTGGTGCATCAGCGCCACTGTCAACTAGTGAAGCTCCCGTGGTGAGGGCTCTTGCGGCGAGGGCTAGATCTTCAGAAGTGTGGAGGTTCTTTAAGGAAACACCGGATGACCGACGGACTGTGGTGTGCAACATTTGCCAAACCAGGCTCAGCAGGGGTTCCACCACTACTAGCTTAACTACCACCAGTATGCGCAGGCATATGAATGCTAAGCACCCCACTCAGTGGCAACAAGCCCGTTCACCTCCGGCCGTGCACACCACTGCTCCTTCCCCTGTGTCAGCTGCTAGTCAGCCCCCTGCCCAGGACCCTGGCCCAAAAACCCCATCATCGCCTCCACGATCCTCCACAGCATCCACCAGCGTTCAGCTCTCCATACCCCAGACGCTGGAGCGGAAACGCAAATATAGTGCAACCCACCCGCACGCCCAAGCCCTTAATGTGCACATCTCCAGATTGCTTAGCCTGGAGATGCTGCCCTATAGGCTAGTAGAGACCGAGGCCTTTCGCAACCTCATGGCGGCGGCCGCCCCTCGGTATTCGGTCCCCAGCCGCCACTACTTTTCCCGATGTGCCGTCCCAGCCCTGCACCAGCACGTGTCAGACAACATCATCCGTGCCCTGACCAACGCCGTTTCTGACAAGGTCCACCTGACCACGGACACGTGGACGAGTGCTGCCGGGCAGGGCCACTATATATCGCTGACGGCACATTGGGTTAACTTGGTGGAGGCTGGGACCGAGACTGACCCTGGGGCTGCTCATATACTGCCGACGCCGAGGATTGCGGGGCCTACCTCGGTCCAGGTGTTTCAGGCCTACTATGCCTCCTCCTCCTCCCACCCCTCCTCCACCTCCTCCTCCGAACTACCATCCGTGGGCACGGCGCCATCAGTCGGTAGCTCTAGGCACAGCAGCAGTGCCGTCGCTAAGCGACAGCAGGCGGTGCTCAAACTGCTGAGCCTAGGCGACAAAAGGCACACCGCCCAAGAGCTATTACAGGGCATCACGGCGCAGACTGATCTGTGGCTGGCACCGCTGAACCTCAAGCCGGGAATGGTTGTGTGTGACAACGGCCGTAACCTGGTGGCGGCTCTGCAACTCGGCAGACTGACACATGTGCCATGCCTGGCCCATGTGTTAAATCTGATAGTGCAGCGTTTCCTCAAGACATACCCCAATCTGTCTGATTTGCTCACGAAGGTGCGCCGCATCTGTGCGCATTTCAGGAAGTCCAGCCCAGATGCTGCCACTCTCAGGGCAGCGCAGCGCCGCCTCCAACTGCCCGCTCACCGACTGTTGTGCGACGTGCCCACGAGGTGGAATTCAACACTGACCATGTTATCCAGAGTTTACCAGCAGCGCAGAGCGATTGTAGACTGCCAGATGTCAACTTCCACCAGAACTGGTAGTCAGGTCAGTCAGCTTCCTCAAGTCTACAATGAGGAGTGGACGTGGATGTCTGATATCTGTCAGGTGCTGAGTAACTTTGAGGAGTCAACACAGATGGTCAGTGGCGATGCCGCCATCATCAGCCTCACCATCCCGCTGCTTGGCCTGTTGAAAAACTCTCTGGTCAGCATGAAGTCGGAAGCTTTGCGCTCGTCACAAGAGACGGGGGAAGAATATTCCCTTGTTGATAGCCAAAGCACCCTGAGGTCTGTTTCTCAGCGCATATCGGAGGAGGTGGAGGTGGAGGAGGATGAGGAGGAAGAGGAGGAGAATGTTGGCGAGACACAAGAGGGGACCATTGTTGAGTCCTTCACTGTTCAGCGTGTATGGGCAGAAGAAGAGGAGTTGGAGGAGTTGGAGGAGGAGGAAATGGACAGTCAGGCCAGTGAGGGGAGTGAATTCTTACGCGTTGGTACTCTGGCGCATATGGCAGATTTCATGCTAGGCTGCCTATCCCGTGACCCTCGCGTTCAAAGAATTTATTCCAGCACCGATTACTGGGTGTTCACTCTCCTGGACCCACGGTACAAGCAAAATCTTGCCACTCTCATCCCTGCAGAGGAAAGGAGTGTGAGAATGCATGAATACCAGCAGGCCCTGGTGCACAAGCTGAAACAGTATTTCCCTTCTGACAGCGCTAGCGGCAGAGTGCGTAGTTCTGCGGGACAAGTAGCGAGGGAGAGTAGGCGAGCAGGCAGCTTGTCCAGCACTGGCAAGGGTACGCTTTACAAGGCTTTTGCCAGCTTTATGTCACCCCAGCAAGACACTGTCACCTGTCCCCAGTCTCGGCAGAGTAGGGCTGATCTTTACAGAAAGATGGTGAGGGAGTACGTAGCTGACCATACCATCGTCCTAAATGATCACACAGCTCCCTACAACTACTGGGTTTCAAAGCTGGACATGTGGCACGAACTGGCGCTGTACGCCTTGGAGGTTCTTGCCTGCCCTGCCGCTAGCGTCTGGTCCGAGCGGGTTTTCAGTGCAGCTGGTGGCATCATCACCGATAAGCGTACACGCCTGTCGACTGACAGCGCTGACAGGCTGACGCTTATTAAAATGAATAAAGGCTGGATTTCTCAGAATTTCCAATCTCCACCAGGTGAAGGAAGCTCAACCTGAATAATTGATCCACTCCTCCTCCTCCTCCTCATTTTCCTCCTTCTCCTCCTCTTTGTACAGTAAAGCAGAGGAAAATGGCTATTTTTTGACAGGGCCCACTGGCTCTTGCTATACTTCATGCATTTAATTTTTCTGGAGGGCCACCTACCCGGTCCTCTGTTTGAAACAATTTTTGTGAGTGCCACATACAGGCACTCAATCTATTCCATTTTTCTGGAGGGCCACCTACCCGGTCCTCTGGTTTGAACAATTTTTGGGACTGCCACATACAGGCACTCAATCTATTCCATTTTACTGGAGGGCCACCTACCTGCTCCTCTGGTTTGAAGAATTTTTGGGACTGCCACATACAGGCACTCAATCTATTCCATTTTACTGGAGGGCCACCTACCTGCTCCTCTGGTTTGAAACATTTTTGGGACTGCCACATACAGGCACTCAATCTATCCCATTTTACTGGAGGGCCACCTACCTGCTCCTCTGGTTTGAAGAATTTTTGGGACTGCCACATACAGGCACTCAATCTATTCCATTTTACTGGAGGGCCACCTACCTGCTCCTCTGGTTTGAAACATTTTTGGGACTGCCACATACAGGCACTCAATCTATCCCATTTTACTGGAGGGCCACCTACCTGCTCCTCTGGTTTGAAACATTTTTGGGACTGCCACATACAGGCACTCAATCTATCCCATTTTACTGGAGGGCCACCTACCTGCTCCTCTGGTTTGAAACATTTTTGGGACTGCCACATACAGGCACTCAATCTATTCCATTTTACTGCAGGGCCACCTACCTGCTCCTCTGGTTTGAACAATTTTTGGGACTGCCACATACAGGCACTCAATCTATTCCATTTTACTGGAGGGCCACCTACCTGCTCCTCTGGTTTGAACAATTTTTGGGACTGCCACATACAGGCACTCAATCTATCCCATTTTACTGGAGGGCCACCTACCTGCTCCTCTGGTTTGAAAAATGTTTGGGACTGCCACATACAGGCACTATCCAAATTAAATTGTCTCCATAGCAGCCTCCACACGTTGTCTCCATTCCTACCTCCAAAAGTCGTCCATATAGCTGCCTCCATACATCGTCCCTTTATCAAACGAGGTGTGTCAGGCAGAAATTTGGGTTGTTTTCATGGATTCCACATCAAAGTTGTTAACTTTGTCGCCACCCTGCTGTGTAATCCACAAAATATACTTGCAAACTTTTACCATTTAGGGATATTATTTCAGCGCTTCTTGCGCATCTGTTTACATTCCCCTCACCCGCCATATCCTAAACTTATAAGAACGCTACTACACTTGATCTTATACAAAAGTGCTGTTTGGGGAGTAGCCTAGAGACAGGGGCTTGGATTTGCGAAAGCTCGCCTGGCAGAGGAGCGCCAGCTCCATGCGCATCATGCGCTTCTTGCGCATCTGTTTACATTCCCCTCACCCGGCATATCCTAAACTTATAAGAACGCTACTACACTTGATCTTATACAAAAGGTTCTTAGAAGTGCTGTTTGGGGAGTAGCCTAGAGACAGGGGCTTGGATTGGCGAAAGCTCGCCTGGCAGCGGAGCGCCAGCTCCATGCCAAGATCCAACTAACATAGTTTTAACTGCAGCACCTTTAATCTACTACTAGTTCACTGCCTCCATACATGGTCCCCTTATCAAACGAGCTGTGTCAGGCAGAATTTTGGGTTGTTTTCATGGCTTCCATGTTAACTTTGTCGCCACCCTGCTGTGTAATCCACAAAATATACTGGCAAACTTTTATCATGTACCGATATTATTTGAGCACTTCTTGCTCACCTCCTTTGGTTCCTCTCTGCCACCCATTGGTTTGAAGCCTGAGTCCATTTAGGGTATGTCGCCATGACACTCTCTAGCCTGCTGCCGCTGCCTCTGCATGCCGTCCCCTATAGTGTCAGGGTCAATTATTGCATGTTTTAGATGCTATCTAGCTTCATTCTGTCACTCTGTCATGGCCATGCTGTTGCCCATAATTTTGGCATAATGGTGCGTTTAAGCAGCCTCAGAGGCATCCATGCATGCTGCCCCTGCTGTTTCCTGTCCATTTCCGTGGTGTTTCCATCCTTTTCTGAGGTTCCCAGGTGTTTGGCCAAGCTTCCCTGTGCAGAGCCTTGGTCCCCTTGAAAAATGCTCGAGTCTCCCATTGACTTCAATGGGGTTCGTTATTCGAGACGAGCACTCGAGCATCGGGAAAAGTTCGTCTCGAATAACGAGTACCCGAGCATTTTAGTGTTCGCTCATCTCTAATCTTTATCTATAACCCAAAAGGCAAAACTATTTATTTACCTATTTTTTTCAATCTATATCTTATGTTAAAAAAACCATCTGTACAATGTGTAATCTTGTCCAGGCATTTTCTTGTTGACAAAAACCGTATAGGAACATAAAGTTGTACTTAAACCTGTCGCAGACAGCAGAAGTGTAACCTGATCTGTGATGTTTGCTTGACTGCCGGATACATGGAATTTCTCGTTGTCTTGCTAGAATTGGAAAGAGAAAACCTCAGGGCATTCAGCCTTGAGAACATATTTGTCTTTTAGTGGAAGGCAGTGGAGAAACAACACTTCATATCCTTGTCTGAAAGACTTGTAATTCTGCAGGAGAAAGTGATCCAAAAAAATAATTGTGTGAATCAACATTTATTGGTTCGGTGAAGAAGCTTCTCACACATATTGGCTGGATATGTGCTGCTATTTCTAGCAAAAATTCATTGTATCTATGCAGAGCAATTACCGCATTAATGGGAATCATTTGTTATCATACACCATTGTCACTTTGCTTTACAATTGGGGAGTGAACAGTGAAAGGATAATACATCATTGTCAGTGCTCTGCCAGCGCCCCCCAAATACTGCAATAGAAAAGCAGGCTTTTAATGTATGATAGTGTATTGCAGGCTATGGCCATTAATCAAACCTGTTCTCTACTGCGAACCTAGGACCACATTGCTCTTTTTGCATCACAGTTTCTTTACTCATTTTATTTTTGCTTTTATAAATGCAGAATGTGCCGGGTGTAAGGAAGAGATCAAACATGGCCAGTCACTATTGGCACTGGAGAAACAGTGGCACGTCAGCTGCTTCAAGTGTCAGACATGCGGCATCATCCTGACCGGGGAGTATATAAGCAAGTGAGTAATGATCAGTGGGTGAAAAGCAGTGACACATGCCAGGGAATTCAAGATGTGAAGGAAGAAGAAAAAGTCCTTATACATAAATTTATAATTTATAATACATCATACCAGATACATCAGTGTTCCACACACCACATTACACTTGAATGTTTAACCTTGAGACTTTTAGACTCCTAAATGTTACCAATCATTTCACAACATAAAAGTTGGAAAGTGTGATATGACAAACATTTTACAAATGTCTTCTGTTCTCTTTAAATGGACCCTGTCACCGGATTTGATCCCACTAAACTATTAACCCCCTTATGTAGAGTATGAAATCTCCTTTCTTTCTTTTATGTGAAATCTCCTCCAAAGTCATGTGAAAATACGCAGTGAAGGGTCTATTATCAGTCAAGTTTAGAGGCTGCAGGGAGAGTGTCAATTCGGTACCTTTATCTACAGTTTTATAGTGCCTAGAAATAGGATTTTGGTGACAAGAAATTAATTTTATCTTTCAGATTGCATCACTGGTTCTGGGAGCTACAGAACTGTAGATATAAATATCTGGGAACTGTATCTTTATCTGGAGCTCACATTTACAATCTGTATGCCTGTATCTCCAGTTCTCAAGTTTACAGAACCACAAGTCAAGTCTGATGCCTGAAATATGTAATTTTTATCTTTAACATGACAACAAAGACATGTTTCTTTGTGCTATAGATCCAAAGACGTGAACATCAGAATTGACACTCCCTTCACCCTCTAAGCTTGACTCATCTCAAGCAAAATATGACTCTTCTGTCCTAATTAGGAAACGGGTGAGATTTCACATAGAAGAGAAACAATATTTTATACCCCACCTGAAGGTGGTTCTTGTGACATGGTCTCTTTAACAATTAAGATTTGACTCCCTGAATACAACCCATTATGATTTACCAATAGTTAGCCTGTACATGAATATTGTTTTAAGAGTTTTCATGTGCAATGCTTATAATAAAGAGTAAGTGCACAAAAATGCTTATAAACAAATCCAGGCACCGTCTGTAGTAATAGTATCTCCCTGGGCTTTCATGATGGCTCCAGTACACTGTACACAGATCCTCTGTAGGCCGTAACTACAATAAAATGATCTTTATGAGATAATATTTAGGTTTCTTTCCTTATAAGGCAGGCACTGACCACTTTTAGGTACAGTTACTGACTGTTCCTGGCTATTTTTTTAACTTGAAACACTCCAAATTTGATAGGATTTGGAAATTTTAGATGAGTTCAGTTTGAGTGGACAGTTTAGAAAGCAGGGGGAAAGAGAAGAGGATAGGAATGAACAGGGGCAACTAAAGGCTCCTTTGTAGAATTATGCAGAGAATCTCACTCTAAAGATATGGCACAATAGTATGTTTAACAAGAGGTAAAATAAAGCAGACAACCCAGATCTCAGCATTTCTTTATAATCATTAGCAGAGGGGAAAAATGTTGGTATGTTTTAGATCTACAGACGCCATGCTGACACACTAAAGAGTAGAGGATATCCATATTATGCTGCATAATTGTACTGCATAATATGTATATAACATATGTGATGTATATATGCTGTGATGTGTCTATGTTGTATGTGTATACTGTGTATGGCGTCTGCATATACTGCATGTGTGTATATATGCTGTGTGTTTGTAAATGTCACTGTATGTGTGTGTATATGCTCTGTATGAGCATATGTGTCACTCACATGTGTGAGTATACAAATATGTATAATTTTTAAGTGGGAAGGGGGGCCCCATGCTGAAGCCTGCTATGGGGCCCTGCCACTCCTAGTTACGCCACTGGGCTGAGGGAGGGCTTAAAAAACAATAAATGACTTATGCTCCCCTTCTCTGGTTCTCCCATTCTCCTGCGGCACCCCAACCACTGCTTCTGCCTGGACTCCTGTTGTAGCAGGCGTGTGGCAGTGGTCAGGATGGCACTGCCGTCCTCCGTTAAAAAGAGAGACTCGAATGGAGCCTTGAAGGCGGTAAGTATAAGAGGCTTATTGTTTTTTTAAGCCCTCCCAGCCATATATCAGTGTTATTTTACTCCTGTACTACCCCTTTAATGCTATAATTTTATTTATTTATAGCGAAGTACATAGCAAGTCTAGAGCAGTTGATGTGTTAATTCTAGGATCCCAAAAGTAGTAATTTAGAATAGTGAAGGTTTCAACATGTATATGCTACCTAAAGCATTAAATGCTACAAAGTGAACCTGTGCCATGAAAAATGCCATGTAATCTGCACGTGGTGTGTTATAGAGCAGGAGGAGCTGAGTAGAATGATATATAAATGGGTGGGAGAATATTCAGTAATACTTGTCATTTATATATCCATATCTCAGATCATTCTATGCTGAGATGTCAAGTAGGTGGTCCGATCTGTGTCTGACGGCCCTCTATATATCAGTTGTAATATAGGTGTACTAGCGTTAAAAAAACCTTGGATGTGTAAGCCTTTGAAGGAATTAATTCTTAATTTCTGGTGACCTAAGATAGTAGGAACTGAGGAGAACCTCAGAAGGAACTTGCTGCTTGTGACCAGCGTGGCCCCCACCACCTCAGGGCCCCTGTACAGCTTAGCATGTACACCCCTGGAAGATGTAGCTCATAAGTTGAGAAAGGGTTGTTTTTTATCATATATAAAAATGTTTCTTATATTTGTCTGCAGTATTTATTATAACGTATAATGGGTATGCAGTATGCAGGGTCAGTGACACCAGAACTACTACAGTGTCAGCTCTGCTACATTGCAGAGACCTGTTGTAAATGTGTAGGCTCAACAATCTGCGCTTGAGCAATACCTAACATTTACCAGATCTGTAATGAAATTAGGGGGAGCTGTCACTCTGTGACACAGCTATAATGAATATCTCAGATTAGATTGTGGCCCTAACCAGATTACTGTATCTGCTCTCACAAACAAGCTTATCCTAATATTCTCAGATCTCGGGTCATGCGTTTTTTCTCAATTTCGAATGTGGGACTTTATTATCCCTTTGCTTACTGCGGTGGGAACAAGAGGTTCCCAAGCCCATTCCTGGCATGGAAAATGCTCATACAATATCCTTACACTTGTATCGTGATGTGCATCAATGTCAGTGAATGGAAACACAGGACAGCCCTCTTTAGTAATGTCATCAAATGTCAATCTATCCCCATATTTTGTCCGCAGTACATCACTACCAGCCTCTAATTTGACTTTCTGGAACCTCTTCCCATGTCTTGCAGAGACGGCGTGCCTTACTGTGAGTCCGATTACCACGCTCAGTTTGGGATTAAATGTGAAACCTGCAACAAATACATCAGCGGCAGAGTCCTGGAGGTATGGGAGTTATGACAGCCTAAAGCCTGGCCACTTAGTGCAGCTGGACAGTCTCCAGTAAGTGATCCCCACATATGAGTCCAGTGTGTGCAGGATGAAATGTCATCCCTGGACTGCGTAGTGCTCAGCGCTTCACACTGCTTTGTAGCCGTCAGTAGGTATCCAGCGATTTCCTCGGACACCGACTACCCCCCAACATTAGAATATGGCCCCATTTACAATGGGGATGTGCTATGTAAAGTGCTCTTTATCAATAATATTATGCATGATGAAGCTTAATAGGTACTTCATCTCTTCAGGCAGGTGGCAAGCATTATCACCCCACATGTGCCCGATGTGTACGCTGCCAGCAAATGTTTTCCGAAGGGGAGGAAATGTATCTGACAGGTAAGACATGCCATGAGTAAAGGAAACACAAAGGCGTCTACTTTGATATGTCTCATGTAACCTGAGCCAATGTAATAAAAGAAGCATTCTGATTTGGACAAACTGGATCTCCAATATTGTTTTGTACTGTGAAGACATATCTTACAGTGAAGTGTAGATTGCACATTGAATAATATTGTATTCATAGAATGGAATACAGAATTTGTAATTGCTTCAGAACATACTATGGAAATAATATTTTTATGGACCTGCTATTGTTATTATGTGTCTGATAACCTTTGGTCTAGTTATGATGGCAAATACATGGTTACATGCAAAGAAAATTTTAGGGAGTGTTTACTATTAAAGGGTTTACTATCAATTTGCATCAGTCTGGCATCTGATAAACTGAAGTCATAGTGTGATCCGTGAAAAACGACTAATGGATCGGTCGCACGGTCTGTTAAAATAATGGCTTGGGCACTGATCCATTCAAAAGTACTGCATTTAGTGCCGCCGTGTGGCGTCCATCATGTCATCCTGTAGCAACGGCTTCCAGCTAAGATTTTCCCATTTTAACCTAAATGTGCCAAAATTAAATAATATATAAGATAATAATATCAATACATAACACATTAGATAATAATACATAAGAACGTCTGCCAACCTGTTACTAAAAGTGTCAGAATATTGAATTATTTAGTCAAAATGAACATCCATTGTTACCTTATCACCTTGGTTGAGAACCATAACCATGTAATTCACGTTCATTAAGAATTATCGGCTCTCTATAAGACTATCATCGAATCCTGTCGTCATAGTGACAACAATGGAGCCCCAGGGGGATCGGGGCTTATAGCGTAATAGTAGCCATCAAACAGCTACAGTCATAAGGGGGGTAATGATCCTTCACTACATACTGAATGTTCCCTCTAAGGTTCAAAGCTGGGTCAGTCTAATGTTAAAGCTCCATAGTAAAATAATGTCACCTGCAAACCACAGTCTGATTGTGGGAATATAGCAACTAAAATGCGGCTTCCATTGTTATATTCCATTGTTATCTAGTGTTATTTGGTTATATGTTTTATTTCTACATTGGTCACTTATACCTCAAGAGAGAGTTTTTTTACAATTTATGAGATGCCTTTTTACATATCTGTACCATTTTGGTGTATCACTGAGACAAGGCAGAAGATAGCAAGGGAGGTATAGTAAGAGTATCAGTGGCTGGACCTCTAGAGAGACCGCTATAGGTGATTGAGATCACTGTACACCCTTCTGTCCTAGTGGTGGGAGGGTGCCCCTGCTCCTGGGCCCCATCACGCCCACCTTTCTATGCCATTTTGGAACAAAGGTGCACATTCCCTTTAATAGCAGACCTTGTGCTCAACAATGTATTTGGGATTACATCACCTCACATAATTTCCCATCTCTGGCTCTCATTGAAAAAGATATCTTTGCTGCCCCCTTGTGGCTTATAGTGAATTTCATCCGATTAGATGTAACTGTGCCGCAAAGTTTAATTCTCACTACCTTTTTGCTACCAGAAAATAGTGTTTTGTTGAATGATAAGTTGATAAGCTGAGCTAAATCTAATAATATGTTCCTTATTTTAAGAAAAAAAGTCTGATACAAAAAGAACAGCATAAGCTAATGACCCGAAGGTGTCCATAACATGTGTAATAGCACTCAGTCTATAAATCTGCTTAACATTCTGAATTCTCCGTGGGCTGATCACCTTTGGCTGCACCCCATATCCCCTCCATCTGCTTGCTGTGATGTCTACCAGATTTCTATTAACTCTGCTTTCACATTTATAAAGCGCACTGCAGCCCCTTTTACTGTACCATAGTTGCAGTGCTCCGTAGACCCTTATTGCTTTTTAGAAATGTAAATCCCCATCTTGCCTTGAGTGCCAGAAGAACAAAGAATTCAGACAGAGCTATTATCAAGGATTCCCAAGAGAGCCTCCGTCATGCTGAAGGTGACCTTCAAATACTGCTGTGTGCACCGAATATCCCATTAAGTACCAGTGATCTGTGGAAATGTGTTTTCAGTGTGTGGATCAAGGATAGCGCAGAAAGCAGCTTCTCATTGTGCGTTCCACTTGGTCTCATTTGCTGTCATCTCGTTTCTTGGGTTTCCTTTTTTTTACCCTTTTATTAAATTGCTTCTAATTACGCGGCATTATGCCTATTAAGTAGCAATTTCTGTTTTCTCCAGGCTCAGAAGTATGGCATCCAATATGTAAGCAGGCTGCCCGTGCTGAGAAGAAGCTAAAAGTGAGTGGACTGTAAACTGGTTTATATATCTATGTAACAATCTTTTTATTGTTTAAATATGTGAACAAAAACTGTTACATTGTCTTCTGAGATTTCATCACACCCAATGTTTTACTACTAAAAAAGGGTTAATAGGTAATAGGATAGTTAAAATGAAAATTGCTTGTGGCAGTGAGAGGGGGAGAGCAATGAGCAGTAGCGTATTATATTGTAATATAGGCAGTTTGGGCAACCGCTCGGGGCCCAAGGCTTCTGGGGGGGCCCATGACCACCTGAACCAATCGCCAAGTTTGATACTGCCATGTAGAGATAAAGAGAAGGACCTTCAGCAATGCAATCCTCAAGCTCTCAACACATATGTATACAAGCGTCCTTCTAGGACCTTGGACGGTCCTCCAAAGGTCCTCAAACTGCAGAGCTAAAAGTGGACAGAAGTGACCCCTTTCCCAAGTAGCTTGATTCTAGTATCATATGAAGCAAATGCCATTAAATAATTAGACTTGTATTGTCCCACAATTTTCATGCAGCCCAGGGCCCATGGCTGTCTTAAGCCGCCCCTGGCAATGAGTAAGAAGGTGGGGAGGTGAAATTTAGGAGAATACAACTGACCACTGCTTTTAGGGAGCCAGGTCATCATGTAAAAATGACCTTCCGAATGACAGGTTCCCTTTAAGTCTAGATATACCATGCTGGAGCATAAAGCCTTACATATTTCTATATTTAAAGAACCAGCTCCTATTGCACACATTCTTAGAAAAGCTTAATTCGCTCATAATTATTAGTTTTCCAACTTAGGTTCCCAGTGTGATCACTACATGTACATCCATCTCTTGTATAGTCTTTAGAAGCAAAAAAATATCATCTCTCAAGTAACTGGCCCAGACAGTCAATAAAGCAAAGGCTCTGCACTTGATGGGCTCTTGCGGACGAGGATGTTCATTGCGCTTCCACAAAAAAAAAAATTCAGTTTGCTGTCTGTGTTGTATACATGTCCATTTCTTTTTTAAGTCAGAAGATTAAAAAAAAAGAACAGACAGCACAATGATGTCCTCTGTTTTCTCAGATAATGTTGGGGAACCAGTATTTTGGCATATAATTTTGGCCAACTATCCATTTTTTACTACGGACATGAAAAAAACGAATTATATACAAATGTGAAAATATTGACGTGGATACAACACAAACTCAGACTGCCAACTGAGGTGTTTTTTGGGGAACGCAATGGGTACACGAGCACGAGAAAGAGTCTTATTATTGAAGTTTAGGGCCCTTTTGTGACATCCAATAGGCCAGATGACCAAAAGTTGTCCGGTTGCTTTTACAATGACATATTTTGGAATTTTAAGTCACTCCTAAATAATCATTGTCCAGTTGTAAATAATTACATCTATTTAGTCACTTTCCTGCTTGTCCAATTTGTATCTTCTTTTTCCAATCTGAATGAAAGACTGTAGACATCAATATCCGCTGTGCAACATCCCCCATGAGCTGCATCTATTTCAGCTAAGTCAGAGACAGGAAGGAAACGTATAGTAAAACTTCATGGAAATGTAGAATAGAAACATTACTCTCTCAGCACTAATTGCAGGGATAAGCAGATTGTAGGATGACACAACAAAACAGGCTAGGAAGAAGGACAATGATGAAGGACGGTTTATTCTGCTACTACATCTACTGCAGCACTATTGGCCTGGATGAAGAATATTTCCTCTTTTACACATAGTGAAAGTGTAAAATATAGTACGTACAATACTGTGCTAAAGGGGTTGTCCACCTTCCATAAATAATTGATATTTTTTGTGTACTGAAAAGTCATATATATATCTATATATATATATATATATATATATATATATATATATATATATATAGAGAGAGAGAGAGAGAGATATATGACTTTTCACTCTATTTTATTCAACAGGAAGCTTCACTGTTTACTTCCTGTGGATAATAAAAAAAAAAATCAGCTGTCTTCATTAAAGCAGAAGCTTCTTACATCTTCTACCAAAGTTGTGAGGAATAGCTCAAAGCACCATGGGTGACTCATGTCTGTGAAGCGAAACACGTCCCATATAAGAAACACAGTGTTCCTGAGCTGATTATCTCAGCGGCCAGTGCCATTATTACATGGATGGCAGTGCCATTAGAGGTTTAATGAGGATCTTATAACTGGGAATGTGTACATACTGTATGGTACAGCTGGGCTTTCTATGGAGGGAGCAGATGATTTATTACATAAAAGATGTAAAATACTGTATAGGGAAAATAAAACTTCTTCTCTGGAAGCTGGGAATTCAAGAACAAAGGAAAACCTTATCAGGGGAAGCAGGCAGAGTATTGTAGTGATGAGCGGTAAACACTAATGAATCATTTTAGAACACCGATCCTCACAAGCTTCATCATTTACTCATTTATGCCTTCAGAGATGAAGGCTGGCTTCTAAGGATGAGGTTTATATTATGTTTCCATTTACAAATACACCAAGGGACTCGAGGAAAGCAATGTGATATAAAACTAAGCTTATGTCTACATGTGTTTTCTTTACCGACAAAGAATGTGGGTCTCATCCTGTAGGTTAGTTGCCACTACAGCACCTTGTCTTTGAGGCTAACATTTGGTAGTATAGATTGAAAAATCAAGACAGAAATCCCTAACTAAAATGCCTTGTGTCAAATTTATTAATGGTTGTGGACAGTTTTGAGACACAAAAAGGTTGTGGCCTAATGAAAGTGACGTTGCTTGGAATAGGGCAATAGGGCAAAAGAATATGCAAATGTTCCAGAATTTTGGTGCATTTTTCTGGCCTAAACTAAACCAACAAATAAGAAGGCTAAATTTAAAGGGAACCTGTCAGCAGAAATTGTCCCAATAAGCCATTACTACCGTATTACTTAAACAAACAAACAAACTTCCCCCTTTATGGTTTATGTATTTCCAAGTGTTATCCGGGTATGACCCCTCAGTCTGTGTACCATCACTTGTAAATTGTATCTCCTTCATGTATTTACTATTATTCATCACTATGTGTTTTGTAAACAATAAAGATTTGTTATTTCATTTTTAATATTCATTTGTATTTCGTCTCTCTCTCTGAGGGATCCTCTTAGAGGTACAATAGGATATTTACTGATAGGATATATTTTTGGCCATTGACTTAGGTGTAAATAATACTATGGGGTGACACGATGTCATAATGTTGAAATACTAATACCCCATTTTACTGTTCTCACATGATTGTATACTTTATTAGACTGAATAATACCTTTCAGATCATATAATCATAGTTGATTAGGTTGGAAATAGACAACAGTCCATCAAGTCTAACCTATTATTCCTACATTTTAGTAAAAAACAACTACAAGGCTGATGTCAATGCCCAACATAGAGATGAATTATATTATGGCAGAACCCCTAGATCAGTGCCCAAAGTGCCCAAATTGAAACTTAAAACCCTCATTTATCGCCAGGTGCCGACCAAAAATTAAAGCAGTAACTTAATGCTGCATCTTCTACAACAATGTTCAATCATACTGGTCTCCTGAGGACGCCAACATAGTAGAAAGAAGGAGGGAACATTTCCATCATTGTAGCTTCTTTCCAGTGTCCCTCTGTACAAAGAGAATCATGCTGCCAGCAGAAGGTCCTCCAAAGATAATTAGGTCCTGTCTACAAATTCTCCCTCTTCCTACATTCCCAAGTAGCCAAGTAAGTCACTTTAAAATATCAATGAAAGCAGCATCTTTGCTTCCAAGTTGCTTGGAACTGCAGGAAAATTCTTTGAGTCCTGTCTGGTGTCCTGGGGCAATGGCCCGGGTGCCCACAGAAATGGCTCCGAGTGCCGCCTCCGGCACCTGTGCCATAGGTTCGCCACCACTGCCCTAGATCAACAGAAACTATTTACAAAATATTTTGTTCTATGTGTCTTTCATGTCCCAGCTTGGTGGAATCATCCAGAAAATCAGCTTTGAAGTAATATGTAAATTGGTTGTTAAAAGTTTTTTACTTGTTAGAATTGAGCACTGAAGTCAATCTCTCCATGTCTCAGAAAGCCTCCTCTGCTCTGATTGACATCAAGGAGAAGACTACAGGAGAGGTTTTGATGTCCCTGGACGCAGGGTTGTCAATTACAGAGAAGTGGCATTATAAGACAGGGAGAGCTTGACTTCGGTGCTAAACTCTCCACCTCCATCACTTTATAAAACCAAGTAGCCTTGTGCTTCACTGAATGATTCCACCACACTGGGCCATGAAAGAAACAGTGGTTTATTAGGTCAATTTCTGATTATAGGTTCCCTTTAAACTATACAAAATGTATCATTCAACATTAGACACTTGTATAAATCTGATGCAGTATTATACTTCCTGTATGTCTAACTTTGTCTTATTTTAAGACACTTTCTTACATATATTGCTTCATTCTTCTATTACACGTGGCATATGCAAACACGATTTTTAAATAATGGTGTTGGACCTATGAATTTATTTTTTTCCTTTAATACTTTTTTATTGAGTCAAGATAGTATTGTTACATACATAAAGTGGTACAAATGTCAGACTCATTTTCATTAAAGGAAACCTACCATTCAGAATGGTAGGGGTAAGCTGTAAGTACCGAGGACCAGCTCAGGGTGAGCTGGTGCTCGGTACTCACAGCTTACCCCTACCATTCTAAATGGTAGGTTTCCTTTAAGGTTACAAATTATGAATTTTGAAACACATGTCACTTGTAGTCCTGCAAGCAACCCATGGACCATTTTCATGTTCTCAATTACTGATGACCTAGAGAAACATATCCCCAGTGGTTGTACGGGTATAATTTTTTTTGTTGTATGGTAATGGTGATTTATTGTCATGATCAGATTTATCATTTCAGTAGGTTGCTGATTATTATGGCTTATTATGCATTTGTTATCTGTCTTCACAGTACAGAAGAGCTTCTGAAACCTCAATTTCCCCACCAGGATCTAGCATTGGCTCCCCCAATCGTGTTATATGTGTAAGTGACTTGCATTGGCATGACAGATAGTTGAGCTCTGGAAAGCTGTCGGCCAGGCGTGTGTAGATCACTGCATGCTGTTTATTTATGTGTCCGTGTATTAAAGTGTCGAGGATTGGGCTGTTTGAGCTGATTCTTCTTCATCTCCGCAGACAGATGTATTTACATTCAGAGATGTTTTAATATGGTTGGTACAAATACATTTAGCCGTAAAGGGGCTGTCTGGGGATAACAAAATCCAGATGTATTGCTGGGTGGGCTTTAAAAACAATAAGGTACGTATACTCACCTCCCCCGGGGGCTCCTGTTCTCCTGCAGCGTTGTACGTTACTGCTAGCCTTTATTTGTTTACAAAGGATGGCAATGGCGTCCTGGAAAGTGGGGAATGCCTGCTACTACAGGAGTTCAGGCAGTAGCAGGTATCAGCAGTGGTCAGGACGAACGGCAATGGCAGAGGAGGTGAGTATAAGTAAGTAGGACCTGTCACCTCTCATAGTATTCATCATAATCTAGTGATTCTGAATCATCGGTTTATAACTCTATATTGTTCAATTTATCAGTTTTCCTGCTAGAAATGTATTAACGACAACTAGTTACTAGCTGGGGTCATGCATAGTCTGAGCCCTGCTTTCTTTGGTAGCTGTTTTGTTAACAGCTACCAAATGGCCACATTTTATTGTATGATATCATCCTCCTGCCCGTTGTTTTCATGGACATGAGGATAAGACGACGGCCCAAGCTGTCTTTTTCTAGTCTTTCTTATCAGCTTGAGCAGTGTTGGGCTACAAACAATGGCCCATGTAGTGACCTGAGGAACTATCCCCGTCGTGTGAAGGAAGGCTAAAACCTAAAGCACTGACTTGACAGCATTGGACTGTGCAGGGACAAACCTTCAACGTTTTAAATGTAATCCTAAACTTCATGGGGAACACAGGGTATACTAAAACAGACATGTAATAAGAGGTGACAGATATTCTTTAGAGGAAATCTACCATCATGATAGACCAGGGACACTATGGGGCAGATTTATCAAGTGTCTGAAAGTCAGAATATTTCTAGTTGCCCATGGCAACCAATCACAGCTCCCCTTTAAAATATTCATGAGCACTGATAAAATGAAAGCCGAGCTGTGATTGGTTGCCATGGGCAACTGGAAATATTCTGACTTTCAGCCACTTGATAAATCTGCCCCAATGTATCATGTGGTAATCTTCTTATATTTATTATCCTTTGCCTCCTTCCCTCTGAAATTGACTTTAAATATGCCAATAAGCGTGAAGAGCCCTGGGGGACATTACCAGAGCCCTTCAGTGCTGTAACTTCACTGGCTGTTACAATGTGCAGATGATAAACTTTGTTATATACTTTATGAAGGAAAAATCTTTCTTTCTTTCTCCCTTTCTTTCTGCTTTTAGCAATGTGTCTTAATTGGCTTTCCCTTCTGTACTCACACAGACTGCTGGTAGATAAGGGAAATGACTAATGACTTAAAGGGGACACTGTCACCTACTTTTATCCCATTAAACTACTAGCCCTTTAAGGTACGGCATGATAAGTAAGCTGAGAATTTTCACTTTTTACAGTAGAGGAGATACAGACAGAAAAAGAAAAAGGTTGGGATTGCATTATTTATTTACAGATCACATTTCCAACTATGGGGCCAATTTATCATTCCTTGAAAAAGTCGTCATTTCTCACCCACACATTGAAATCGGGACTTTTCTAAAAAGTGGTTGTGGTGAGGAATAAGGTTTTCTGGAAGTCATGCTTGATGGTATACTGGGCTGCCTTACAAGTTAGTAAAAGAGACGTGTTTTCCTTGTCCGATCCCGGAAAACATATTAGCATTTTTTAACATAAAAGAGGTAATCTAAAAAGTATAAGTCATACCATACCAGGGGGCTGGTAGTTTAGCAGTGGTTTGTGATGGTGACCCCTTGTCATAGACCACCTAATGTTTAATGAGTCTCCTGCCTTTCCCTCTTTTAGTACACTCACCCAAGCTGAGCGTGTTTATGTACGGATATGGGGAAGCCAGTAAGGAAAGTATATGATCAGCTTTAGGGGCAAATAACCCCCTGAACCGGCAGATAGCTACTGTCTGTAGTCAGCAATAGATAATAAATGTATTGGAAAGCAATATACATACAATATACTCTGCAGATCTGTCTGTCTTACCTGAACAAATTGGATTCCCAAGGACACAATGCTATAGATTCCTATAGCAATAACATTTCTTTCTGCATGCTTCCCTGCCTTATGTGTAACATGCATTGTTAACCCTTCCAGCCATATTTCTGAGCTTTGTTCTACCATAAATGAACTTCATGACTGAAGGAAATAGGTCATGCAGTGTTGGGAGAATAATCATCTCAATAAATATGGGCTCTTGTCACCTGTTCTTTTTTTCCCTTCTTTTCCTCCTTTTTTCCCAGGCTAAAGTAAACAATGAGATACTAAATTACAAGGACTTAGCTGCTCTCCCTAAGATTAAAGCAATCTACGCAGTGCAGCGCCCTGACCTCATTTCATACGAGCCTTATAGCAGATACACGTCGGATGAGATGCTGGAGAGATACAGCTATGGGGAGGTACAATAACATTATTACTTAGCCTGCTGATGCAGCTCACTACCAACAGTATCCTGCCGTTTCAGTCTCAATGTTCCTCTGTCTTTATGTGAGCTACAACTCTTAGAATGCTCAGAAGTCATGACTTCAATATAGATACATATTGTGGAAAACTACTATGCAGTGGCATAACCTGAAGCTGATGGGCCCCAGTGCAAAGTCTGTGCAAGGTCACTGACTATAATGTATGGTTTATAGAACTAGTCTTCTCATATGGGAAATTTATATCATATGGGCCCCCTAAACTTTTTGGGCCCGGTTGCGACTGCACCCTCTGCACCCCCTCAAGTTACGCCCCTGGTACTATGTATACATCCATACTGTTTCAATCTCAATATTCCAGTTCTGTTAAGATTGATTTCATAGCAACATATAATTTAGGGATAGTCCCATCCATCTTGCACTAGAGCAAGATGTCCAGAACTGATTTTAAATTGCTACATTTTTGCCATAAACCTGCCATGTGTGAATGTCCCCTTATAATATTTTGAACATTGGGGGGGAGATTTATCAGACATATCTGAGGTAAAACTGTTCTAGTTGCCCATGGAAACCAATAAAAGCTAAGCTCCGACTGGTTGTCATGGACTGTTTTACATCAGACCCTTCTGATAAATCTCCCACAATGTGTTTAGATAATCCATGGTCATACTGTATTTTCCTGACCGTATAAATGTGTAGAATGCATTTTACCTACTAGCCAATGCATATGTATCTGACAACAAGGCTGCCTTTTATAGGGAATCTATCCTTGCTATACAGCAACAGTTTGGGGTAACAGTCCATGTAGTTACACTGTAGTGTGTGTATAGTAGCAACAGTGAAAAGTGGAGTTATAATCCATGCTTGCAGCTCTGACAGTGCCCCTTGAGAGAGTCTGTAAGCCTGAAGAGCTTTCTGCCCAGTGCATTCAGTTACTCCATAGCTCTTCCCTCTGCTGTAAGTAAGATTTCCGCAGACCTCTGGTTGAATACTCCAGCTGTTACTCAGGGGAATGGCTATTGAGCATCTCAGTAGACAGAGAAGAAAGCTCTTCGGGCTGAAAGATTACCCAGAGCCATTGCAGGATTCAAAATGAACTTTTTATTGTCATACTGCTGCTTCTATGTCTTTATTAAGATTATACTCATTTTGTAATGCTTTCTAAAGGATATCTATGAAGGAATGGACTTACGGCAGAGAAGGTCATCAAGCCCAGGATATATTGATTCTCCTCTCTACAGCCATCGAGACATCTCTCTCACCATGCCACGCTCTCCACAGCATTACTATATGTCAGGTAAGTAATTCCCTGTCCATTTATTGTATTCTCATCTACTGCCAAACTGTTTATTCTAGTTTCACCAATATCGATCACTTCATCTTCTTAGCTGTCCCTCTGCTGCATCCCTATCTATATTATCTCTAGTTGATAGATGATCCTGGGACCTTATTGTGGAGATGCCAAGATTTCCCTTATGAGGGTGGTCAAGTCTACGGTTCATGTTGTTGAACACCAGATGTGACCAGATAAATAAGAATATACATTGCAAACCACTAGGAGCACCATATGTGGGTTTAGCAAATCACATTCATGAAAACCCCAATACTCTTCATTACAAGATTCAGTAATATTTTCCCATGGCGGTGATATAAAACCTTTCTATCCATTGTCTGATTACTGAAAAAAGACAAACCATCCCTCTTTTCTTACTATCAATATCATGGGTATATGATATATAAAATTATAATCACTGTAACTCCATAATTTTATATAATCCATAAATAATGGACATATTTCCCTACTCACATCCGCCTCCATAGTACATGGAGTCAACAGAACCATCCCATCTTGACTATGACGTCCCACTGATTCTCAACATCTCACTATTTCTGCTTTGTCTCTTCTCTTCTCTTATTTCTCACTGTGTGTCCTCTTTCTTCTTGCTTTTTCATGTTTCTCTTGTTGCCCTTTGACGCTTATCCATCCTTTCTGCCTTTCAAACCACATTCACCAAACTTTTTCCAGGCACAGAGAGTGGTCGTAACTCTCCATACTATAGCCAGGTAGATGTACGTAGCTCTACACCAACTCTTTACCAAACTCCTCGGCATTTCCACATACCAGGTATGACGCAAAGGGGCTATGTGAAAAGTGAAGAGGTAGCTGAGCTTAGTATATATTGTAGAGCTAAAGAATGAGGATACGGTAAACGGAAAAGTACAGTACAAATGAATAGTTTTTAGTAATATCATGCAGTGGATTGCTAGATACACAGTAATATGATCTATTGTCACAAAAGAAAATGTTGATGGAAGCTGAACATTGTCAAAGTAGTCAAAATATCTTTCAGTCTGGTTCTTGGGCTAAGACTGATATTGCAGATTATTTTTATTCTCATGAATCAGGATGAGCTGCAATACTAGGCACAACCCACGGGTAAGAGTGGAGCTCTTTCTTAAAACAATAAGCATTCTTTGTTATTCTTTCAGACAACACCTTTACCTATAATGAATAGTTATTACATTTATATGTTGGCCTATGGTCTTGCACTCTCCTACTACCACAGTGCCACGTCCTTCACAACTTCTCCATTGTTACCTTCACAGTAGCACTGTCACATTCTCCCTGTAACTTTATGATCAGACAGATAAGCCTAACATTGTTCTTGTCTCTTCTTGCGCCTGTTTTTCCTCTAACTCATCTTGGCTTCTCCCTGTTGTCATGTCACACCTCTGTCTCTTGTGATCGGTGTCTCCTGAACTTCCCCTCTATTCTGTACACTCCCTCTTTCACTTTTCCTCCTGTCTTTTTCCTCCCTCTTTCTGTCTTCCCTTTCCTCTCTCCTCACAGCTGCGGCAGAAAGTAACATATACCGGAAGCCTCCGATCTATAAGCGCCATGGTACTGTTTAGTCTGCATGCTACACCTTCCTGTATCCCATGCTTTGCGGTGCTTAGTCATTGATGTGCTGCCCACTCAGTCATGCATGTCTAGATATCCAAGCTTGGTTTTTGGGTTAACACTGAGCATGATTTGCAGGTCAGAAGCATGATCTGTTTCCTGAAATGTTACCCATTTACTTACCATGAAATGCTTTATTGTTGCATCTGCTCTTTGTAGATTAGTGAATAATAGTATCATGATTTGTGAATAGAGATGTCATATTTTGATATTTGTTGCACTGTAGTAATAAATAGTTGCCTGCTATTATGAATGATACATCTAAACCATGACACCTTTACTAGGAAGGAGCCTTTATATGTTTTTCTACAATGGAGTGTGTATGTCCTGGAAGTTACAGGGGTTGGCAGTGAATAGAGATAAGTGACATCATACGTAGCTCAAGAATAAAAGTACTGCTGCTCCATTTCTATAATCTCTATAACAAAACTTTTAGATTTATGCTAATGAGACAGAAGGCCTCCGGAGGGTGATACCATAGCCCCTCAGGCTTCAGTGGCTGGTACACTGTCTCCTTCCTCACCCTGCTCCCTAAGCACTTTCAGTTCCCTATGCCTTCCGTTATCTCAGTCAGTGGGAGGGGGAAGTTCTCCTGCACAGTGTAACAGCCTCTGAATCTGCAGCACAGAGGAGCTCTGGTAATGCCCCTCAGAGCCCTTCTGGTTCATTAGCATAATTTTAAAAGTTGATTTTAGAAGGAAGGAGTCCATGGATAACAGATATAAAAAGATTACCACAGTCTATGGATCTATGAGTAAGTGCCCCTGGTTTATCCATGATTTGATGCAAGATTTCATTTACCATACTCGAGAGAGTGTCCATTTCATTATCTGTACCCTTCTATCCATGTCTAAGTCTCTCCTGCCACTACATACTGTACCTTCAGTAATAGGACTGATGCTATCAGGGAGGATTTATGGTGGCTGAGAGCCAATGAATCTGCATTTTACAATGGGCTCCTTCTTTGGTAAGAGAAAATCTATGCAGAAGAATGAAACTGCAAATTCCTTTCATAGCCTGTGAAATATTTTCAGGTTTCGGTGTGTCATGGTTTAGAGCTGCTTCCAAGGTGAAAGCTAAGTTCTATGTCTTTATTAGCTGTGCGTGGTTGTGATGGTGATTGGTCTTTTCATGAATAAAACACATAACTGTGACCATTGACAGATCTCTAAACGCTGTGTTGCTGTCTCTTCTCTCCCACCTCTCCCTTGTCTCTGATGGGCCGGCTCTGTGTCATGGTGTAAGTAAGAGCTTTATTCCTATTTTCTGTTGGAAGCATGGCTCTTGTCCAGCCACTTACTTACTAATGTGCTGACCTCAGCAAAATAAAGCCGCTCCTCCAGCATACTTGTGCTGTCTGCATGTTATGTCAGCTTATACTGGACGTGCCCTCAAAGCTCCGCCATATTTGTGTCCACTTCTTCATATGACTCTACATGTAATATGCAGTATCATGTAATTATGAAACATTGCGAGGGCCATGGTGGAGGGTATGTACACTGGAGGGTGGGGGGCTAAGCCATGGTATTTAAATTGCTGTTTCTCTACTAATTCTTTATATACAAGATAAGGGCTAAGTGTCTGAATATAGGCGCAATAGAATGGGAAAGAGCCTTCTATTCCCTTGCAAGAGATCGCTCCATTCATATCAAGCACTAAAAGTCACTTCCAGGTCCCCATTCCTGGAGGTCGTAGTCATTAGAACTGCAGCAGTCAAACACTTATCCAATATCCACAGGATAGTGTTTCAGTGTTATGTTAAAGGGGTTGTACCAACTTTGATTGTTATCTTTTCACTGGTAACAATCTGATTTGTGGGGGTCAGACATCTGCAGTTCACAAGAATGGGGATCCTGATCATTAATCCAATGAAGCGACAGGTAGAGCATGCATCCTGCTGGCTGTCCAATGCAATGGGAGTGTCTGAAATTGCTGTGCACAGCTATCCCTACTTCTCTCATAGACTAGGAGAATGCTGAGTGATGTGCTTGGCAAATTTCTTGCACTCTCATAGCTACGGGGCCCATTCCTGGAATCAGTGGGGGTCCTAGATATCAAACTCCCACCAATTACCCCCTATCCAGTGGATAAGAGATACAGATCTAAGTTGAATCAACCCCTTTAAAACTAATTCCCAAAGAAGACAAGCACACAACTTAAATGGTCCATGAAAGAAAGTCACAGGAGAGTAAAATGTTAGGTCCATATTTTTTTATGCTACTGCTGAAGACTATTTAGGGAAGCCTAATAAACACTACAGGCGGTCCCCTACTTAAGAACACCCAACTTACAGACGACTCCTAGTTACAAACGGACCTCTGCCTGTATATAGCCATAAGTATGTGAACTCTTGAACATTGTACTTGTATGACTTTCATGGGCAGTAATATGCAGTCAACTATATAGTCATGTAGTCAATCTTGATGGTTAAAACAGCCTCCACTCCTATAGGAAGACTTTCAATAGAATTCAGTCTTTCCCAAATTTGTCCATGTAAATGTCAAATAGTGAAAGACGACTTATGAATCCAGAAAACTAATGTGATTGTGTTGGGCTTTTTAGAAATAATGGACTGTTTTATAATGTACCATTTATTGTACTCCCTTCATATCATCACTTTAATCCAAGTAGTTGATCCAAAGTTCAGCTCCGTCTGATCTTTTACTGTGTTTCTTATCAGATGACTCCAACGAAGCAACGAAAAGTAAAACAAGTGATGACCTTGTGCAGTCCTCAAAGTATCTGCCATCTTATTCCCCTGATCCTTATTACCAGTCTGAGCCTGAGTATTGGATGTACTCACCAAAGAGTAAGCAACATTCATCTCCAGTATCTTACTACAGAACAGAAAGCACAATGCTAGTGTTAGTCTGTGTACAGAACTTGTATACAGAGGTGTATTTACCATGAAGGTGGCCTATCGAGCTATTATGGTGCTAGATATAGGTCCGCTGCCGTTTCCTGCAGCTGTTATTGGTAGATGATTTAATCCCTACCTGTTGAGCTCCCCCTACTGGTGGCTGTAGGAAGCTGATTGTATTGCTTTGTAAAGGTAACCAGGAGATCCAGAGCTATGTAGAGGAGAATAACCAAGTATTTATGAAAGCTTTCTGGTGTAAATATATTAAACAATATGGTATCCTTGAATGCCCCTGCTAGTAGAGCAGTAGGTTTATTGTTGCTATTATTATCATCCATTTCTTTGGCATCTAGCCTATCCCTCGGTATTCTTTTAGAGCGTTGAAAGAAACCTGAAAGCCTGAGGAAACCTATAAGAGCACTTGTGATTGAAGTATCTGCAGATAAATGTTCATTGCCTTGAAGAATCATTGTACCAGTAATGTAATATCTATAATGTAATAACCAGTACTAGTGGACATCTTCTATTGTGTAACATCATATATTACAATGGCGTTTCTTCATTATATTCATTGTGACAGGAACGGCTTGGAGCAGTTATATCCCTCTACATGCCATCCCTCTACATGCCATGCACTAGTCACAATTCACCCCATTGTTTTACAGGTTACAAAAACAAGGCAGCAATACAAATGTGCATTTAACTCTTTCTCCTCTGTCCTGTAGTGCCTAGAGCACGGAGGTTCTCCTCTGGAGGAGAGGAGGATGGTTTTGACCGGAGCATGCACAAGGTATTATAAAAAAAAATGTGTCAAATGATTGATTTAAAATTGTTCAGATCCTGTATAGTCTTGCCATAGCTTTAGTTTCTTCATGAATTTCTGTCCTGTAATTGTGTGTATTTATCACCTAGAATGTAGCATAAAATACTAAATTAGGCACAAAAAAAATACAAAATATAGAGCAAATGTGCCAAAAAGAATAATCCAGTAGACTTAGATTTCTTCCAGCTGACAATGCACCATGTGGCACCACAATTCTGCCAAATTGCACCAAAAGTGTACACAATGGAACACATTGGGGGTCATTTACTAACGGCCCAATTCGCGTTTTCCCGACGTGTTACCCGAATATTTCCGATTTGCGCCGCTTGTACATGAATTGCCCCGGGTTTTTGGCGCACGCGATCGGATTGTGGCGCATCGGGGCCGGCATGCGCGCGACAGAAATCGGGGGGCGTGGCCGAACGAAAACCCGACGTATTCGGAAAAACCGCCGCATTTAAAAACCGAAATGTGTCGCTTGGGAAGCGCTCACCTTCACCTGCTATGGGATGGTGCATTCCGGGGCGTTAAGATTATTTTCGGCGCAGCAGCGCCACCTGGTGGACGGCGGAGGAACTACCTTCTTAAATCCCAGCCGGACCCGAATCCTGTGCAGAGAACGCGCCGCTGGATCGCGAATGGGCCGGGTAAGTAAATCTGCCCCATTTACTTACCCGTCCCGTCGTGACCCCCGCCGTGCGTTGTCCGATTCACTAAGATTGTGCATACAATTTCCTGCATCCGTTGCTTCCCCCGCTGAGGTCCGCCGGAGTTCACCCTCTTCTTCCATGTGCATGTGAGTGCTGATCTTGCAACACAATTTGGTTTTTAAATTCTGCGGTTTATCCGAATCAGTCCGGTTGTCCGACGTCCACGCCCCCGATTTGTGTCGCATGCAAGCTGGCGCCGATGCTCCACAATCCGATCGTGTGCGCCAAAAACCTCGGCCAATTCAGCGCAAAACGGAAAAAATTGCAAACCCCGACGAAAATACGGCTTTCGGACCCTTAGTAAATGTGCCCCAATAAGCCAACAGGTGTAAGGTCAGTCAGAGTTTTCTTCCACAGATTCCCATACCAGGTTAGTATTTGCAATGGGAGAGTAAGTGCATGTGCTTTCTTAGAATTTACTTAAGGTTATTACATAATTGCAGCAAACAACATTTATTTGTAGAATCCTGGAAATGTCAATCCAATATTTCTTATTCCCTAGCTCCAGGGAGGGATCGGCAGAATGATTCTGAAGGAGGAAATGAAGGCTCGATCATACGATCCCTGGACTCCTCCTCGCAGTTCAGCAGGCAGTAAAGAAGCTCTGCATAATGTTGGCTATGATAATGGATGTAAGCAAAAGCTTACTTTGGACTTATTTTAGCAAACAACATTTTTAAATATTGAAAAATTGTACAATTCCCTTTTTGCATCAGTTCCTCTGTGTTTGCTATTCATTGGCATGTTGTCACTTCATTTTTACTCAATAAGAGTCCATGGTCATATGATGGACACCCAGGTGACCAGTCCATTACATGGCTCTGTGCTGGGATAGAAACAAACTGTTCACATAAACATAGATCTGGACGGATTTTTATTCCCTTAATCATTGAATAACAGCAAGTAGGAGAAGTGGAGGGGGCCATAGGAGGGCAGCAACCCATCAGCAGGACGGCTGCCTCCTCTTTTGTGCAAGGAGGAACAGGAGGAGCGCTGCCAGAGCCTCCTGCAGTGTCTGCTCAAATTGAGGGTGGTATGAGGGCCCGACTTCAACAAGCTGGTGTTGTGCTTACAGCCCATTACCTTGCAGGGCAATTGGCATTTGCCGTAGAATACTAAGTCCGACAGAAATGTGTCAGCGTGCGCCACATTCATAAAGACCGAGATCCGGTCTGCACATTAGTGAGGCAAACTGAACATAGTAAATCTGGCCCAATATCTTGGCTCTTTAGTACAAACCTTTTGTGTCATATTAAATATAAGAATCACATCTTTTCCATCAAGATTACAGTGATGTGAGCGACAGAACCTGACATACAGGCAGTCAAAGATCTTTGTCTTTAATATGACATAAAAAGCATTTTTCTACAATAGAACAGGAGATTGGGCCATTTATCAACAACTGCACTAAACCACTAAACTTGACTCATCTCATATGAAAATGAGGTGAGAATTGTCATATTTGCATAACCTCGGGGGCGGGGGGTTGTTTATGGGTCTGTCTAGCTTTAAGCTGCTAATATACATTCTACTATCACAAAATGTGCATTTCTAGAATGCCCTTTTTTATGTGAAATCTTGCCCATTTACCTATAACATATCTCCTCCAAAGCCATATGCAAATGAGTAGGGAGAGATAAATGAACTTTAGAGACTGCAGGGGTTAGTGTCACTTCAGACGTCTCCATCTTCGGTTATATAGTAGCTAGAAACATGCTTTTGGTTTCATATTAAAGATAAAAAAATCTTTCAGACTGTAGTTCTGTATCTAGAGATACAGGCAGTTAAAAAAATCTGGAATTGGGTTTTTATCTGCAGCTAATGCCTCTCACATTCTGTAAACCCCAGAACCTGATTCTGTCTGAAAGAGGAGATTCTTCAATATGTTGCCAAAGCCACGGTTCTGGATACTACAAAAGTAAAAGGGGTGAGAGTTCACATTAAATAGAATTCTAGAAAAGACATTTCATACCCTCCCTGAGGGGGCTGCTAGTTTAGTGCAGTAAAGGTGTTTATAATCATTAGCTATACATTGTATACCTTCATTAATGTAAATCTCCCTCAATTTGTCTTACAGCTCCCAGCAAGTGTTACCTCGCAGACAGCGGTAAGTATATGTGAATGATCACAAACAAGACTCCTGCAAAGCCAGGATATATATATATGATAAATCCTAATGAAAAATCTCCTCCTTTGCTTTTTCAGATCCTCTGATATCAAAATCTGCCTCACTTCCTGCATACCGGAGAAATGGACTTCACAGGGTACTGTATCTATTGAGAATTTAGCCTAAATATATAGAATAGTATAGTCTTCCTCTGCTTCCATGTGCCCCAACCATGCTTTGTTATATAGCTATGAATGCTCATTGCACTGCATGTATAGATAGCTTTAAATAGAGACACTGATCAGCCATTATGTTAAAAATTAAATAATGTTAATATCATCATACATCCCAGCTGTCCATAAATAAAATATTATTTTTATAGCACCATCATATTCTGTAGGGCTTCACTAATCATGGAGAACATATACAAACAAAATAAGACACTACAGAGTACCATGTTGGTAAGAGCTTGCAATCTGTGAGGACGAAGGGGTGACAGAGGGGGTAAAAGTGCTTAAACTGTGCAATAATCTAGCCACTCTTATAGGGGGATCAGAATAAATAGGTTAAATAAATAAATAATCAGCCACAATCTTATATACAAAGCCTGAAGTGAATAGGACTGCAGAGTAGTCTATAAATTGTTATCTTGTGCTTTCAGGATAACAGACGAGAGGAGTAAACAGGTTAGTGAAGAAAAAGTTGAAGTTACATGCAGTTAGGGATTGTAATAGGCCTGCCTGGAGGAATTACAGAGAATTGTTGCAACCCGGGAGAGGTCCTGGAGTCATCTATGGAAGGTTTAAATTAAACATGAGAATAATCTTAGATCACTGGAAGTTCGAAGAGCACAGCCTAAGTGATAGACTGATATGAGGGAGGAAAGGTAGGGAGGTGCATCATTGTGCAGAGCTTTGTGGATGAGGGTGGTTAGTTTAAACTGTATTTGGAGTGGGTAGCACTTCTGCCTTGCAGTGCTGGGGTCCTAAGTTCAAGTCACATCCAGGTCAACATCTGCAAAGAGTTTGTATGTTCTCTCCATGTTTGTGTGGGTTTCCTCCAGGTCATCCGGTTTCCTCCCACACTTCAAAACATGGTTATTTAGATTGTGAGCCCCATGGGAACAGGGACCAATTTGGTATGTATTGTGCAGCGCTGCGTAATCTGTAGGCTCTATATAAATAAAGAATTATTATTAATATTATTATTATTATTATGGAGATGGACAAAAAGTACAGTGACTGGAACAGACTTGAGGAATCTGTATAGCATCTCCATTGAAATGCAGGTCTGCATTAAGAATAGATTGTAGAGGAATCTACAGTGGAAGACCAATAAGTAGGGAGTTACAGTAGGTGAGACTAGAATGAATCGGAACAACCTAAGAAGGGGCATTATCTTTGAGGTTCATGCTGCAAGTGTGTACAAGTGATTGCATATACAGTGCAAAGGAGAGGTCAGAGTCCTGCACAACTCCAAGACCCTGTTCCTGCTGCCTCTGATCACGGTGATAACACAGACAGAGATTGAGAGATCAGGGTTGAGTTCATAGTGGAAATACAAGAAGTTCAATTTTAGAAAAGTATAATTTTTAGGTAGAGGGAGAGAGAGAGACAAACACTGCTGTTGTGTATTACGCCAGGGGTGATGTTACAGTCAGTAACAAAGTTGGGTATCATCATGAGCATAAAGCCAAAACTGGTGATGGTTTATCCAGTGCGGCAATATTGATGGAGAAGAGAAAAGGACCTAAAACCGAGCCCTGAGGAACCCTGACAGTAAGAGAAAGGTGAGAAGAGTGAAGTATCCTGAGGAGGAGCTGGGGGTCCACAGAGATCCATTAAAAATTAGGAAAGAATAGTCCCTTTTGGATTTAGCAATGAGGAGATCATTGGAGAATTTACAAAGAGCAGTTTCAGTGGAATGCATAGTACAAAAAAGTAGATTATAGGGGACCAAGAAGGAAGCCAGCAGAGATTTTAGGTTAGTCGAGAATAGACCAAGTTGTCCAGAAGTTTGATAATGGAAAGGAGATTAGAGACTGGTTGGTAATTAACAGCACTGGATGGGTCCAGGGAGAGTTCCTGTAGATATGGGGTTACAAAAGCATGTTTGAAAGATGTGGGGAAAGACACCAGGAGGAGAGATGTTGAAAATGAGAAGTGACTGCTGGGGAGAGGAACGGTACAAGATGACGGGATAGGGTCTCTGAGGCAGGTAATGGGCAAGTAGATGAGAGGAGCCTGGACACTTCTTCCTCCTTGACTGGCTCAAAGGAAGAGAGAGAATAGGATGGAGTACCAGAGTGAATGGGAACATACACTTTACAACTCTTTTAAAGGTGTCCTTTCTGGTATAATGAAGTGTCGGATCCCCTTCACTCCTCCTCCATAGGCAGACGAGCAACTTGGTGATGGTGTGGCAACATTGTGCTCACCACACCGTCACTGGGAGTCTATGGGGGCCGTGAACTAGTGTCAAATCACACGCCTAGATCACGGCCTCCATAATGCCGATCTGAATGTGACCTTTATCTTATGGAAAAACATTGTATAAATCATTGACATGTGGTAGCAAAAACAAAACTACTCCAGAACACATACGCATTTAACTAGGTCCCTACATGTGTTGACATTACCTCAACTTTACATCTTTCATAAATTTGGTCAATTATGTATTTTTGCACTTCACATATTTAATGCAGTCTTCTATGTATAAATTTTACAGCCACCGAGCACCGAGCTTTTCCATTATGATAGTGCCAACGCTGTCAACTGGGGCATGAGAGGTAATTATCATTTTATTACATATGCTGCATGCTTGAGGGACTTGATAATATGCATACCACAGAATAGACATGGCAGAGGTGATGGGGAGGGTTCATCTGAGGACGGAGTGGATACATCATAGATAAAGGGAAAAGTGTGTGCTATAATGCGGATAACGCTGGACACCAGAGAGTGCATGGTCTATTAGAATTTGTACTTTGTCTGGTTAGTGATTTACCCCATGTCACTCTTCTTTATTGCAGAGTACAAGGTGAGAAGACCTACAATTTCTGGGTGAAGAGATGTGTTACTATAGCAATGAGCCATTCCTCATCACCACATGAATCTGCTCTCCTGCTTTTACATGTCCACTCAACCTCAGCTCCAAGGAGCGTCTTCATTTCCTGAATGGAAATCAATAGCATTTTAGCCATCAACCTCAATTTGCTTTGTGGCTGACCTGTACATGGAATCTTGATCAGAAACTTAACTGTATACACACCACAACACAGGATAGAGCCTTCTATATTTTGCCTCAATGTCTATAAATCTCATGCTATTAAAGCTTCATTCACACGGCCGGGAATGGAGGCTGTGGCTACCTCGTGGCCACCGCAGAAGTGCACTATGCACAGACACTATGGGCTGAGCACATTGGGCCACATCTATTAAACTGGCTCCACCAGCTTTCTGTCATGCTTTGCACAGAAAAGAGCTTGAACGTGTATTGAAGAAGTGTCTGCGCCAGTCTCTGCGCTGTCAGCTGCTCCACAAAATTCTGCACCTAAAGGGGCGTGTTAGTGCAGAGTCGGTCTGTGGACCACATTTATCACAGTGACTCAAGAGAAATGTGGCGCACAGTCGTTAAACTGAGTGCGATCGGTGCGTTGAGGGTGCACCTGATAATTGAAGACTATAATAATCTGGCGCACCTTGCACATTGAAAAATCTCCCCCATTGTGTCTCACCGCACTTTGTCTTGCCCATGAGCGAGTGCACTCTCTGTGCGCTGAGGGCATCTCCTGACCCAAATTACTCATCACTGGAATGAACTGACAATGCAGCATTGCTTCTGCACTGCATTGGAGCGCCAGATGGATTAGTATTCCCTTTTGTTTTGTGACTCTTAACACTTCATGTTACCGTATATACTCTAGTACAGTGATGGCAAACCTTTTGGAGACAGAGTGCCCAAGCTACAGGAGAGAGACATAGAGAGGTATCCAGCACTCAACCAAAGCCATATAATAGAAGTTAAAAAACAAAAACTTTATTTCATGATGTTAAAAACACAATGTAGATGCCATGACAAAAAGATCAAAGAAAAACTGACACGTTTCAGGTCTGAACAACCCTTAATAGTAGTATGATTACTACGATTAAGGGTCGTGCAGACCTGAAACGCGTCAGTTTTTAGTTTGATCTTTTTGTCATGGCATCTACATCGTGTTTTTAAAATAAAGTTTTTGTTTTTTAACTTCTATTATATGGCTTTGGTCGAGTGCTGGATACCTCTCTATGTCTGTCTCCCATACCTACTGACTCCGGCTCAGATACTCCGTGCACCGGCTATACAGGACATCGACGAGGTGAGATGAAGAAACATTTCTATTTTCGTTTTTCTACCCAAGCTACAACCTAAATCCACTTATATGTTGCAAAATGCCAACATGACAATTTAAGAAGTAACTTATTGCTTCTTGCTGTACCACAGGTTTTAATCGTATTAGCGTCCTGAGTTCACCAATACAATAGAAAGATAATGGAGAAATTTGGATTGTAGCTTCCCTCCAGGGTCCCCCGCAAAGGAGGAATCAGGGGACCCAGAGCAGGAGCTCCAATGACAATCCATTTCTATCCACACCTTCTCGCTTCTCCTGCAGCCAAGGATGTTGCTTTAAAATAGCGCTGAGCATGGCACTTCCTGGGCTGTATTGGACCACAGGAGAAAGCCTTGAGTTCTATCTGGCAAACTATGTGTTTGGGTGAAGGCCTGGGTGCCCACAAAAAGGTCTCTGAGTGCCCTCTCTGGCACCCATGCCATAGGTTCGCTACCACTGCTCTACTATATGTGCTGAAAATCCCTAACTCGGCTTATACTCGAGTCTATAACAAAACAAACACCATGTCAGAAAGGTGAGTACAGCGTTTGTTTTTTTTTTATAGGTTGGCCATACCTCAGCCAGGGAGCAGGCGGGCTATATATTGGGGCTTTATGGCTATATACTGGGGTAAGGGGCTACAGGCTATATGCTGGGGGGCAGGAGATGCAGGCTATATACTGTGGGCAGGGACTGCTGGTTATATGCTGGGGGCAGGGGCTGCTGGCTATATACTGGGGGGAGGGACTGCAGGCTGTATACTAGTGGGCAGGGGCTGTCAGGCTAAATACTAGGGGGCAAAGGCTAGCTGCTTGTAAACTGGGAGCATTGGCTGGCTGTATACTGGGGCAGGGGCTTGCTGGCTATATGCTGAGGACATTGGCTGCTGGCTATTTACTGGGGACAGGTGGCTAGCTGGCTATATGCTGGGGGAAGAGGCTTGCTTGCTATATACTGGGGGCAGGGGCTTGCTGGTTATATACTGGGGACAGGCGGCTGCAGGCTGTATACTGGAGGGCAGGGGCTGTAGGGTATATTCTGGGGGCTGGACATATACTGAGGGCAAAGGGCAGGCTCTATACTGGGGCATGAGCTATCTGTCTATATACTGGGAACAAGGGGCTTCTGGCTATATACTAAGGGGGCATGTGCTGGCTGGCTATATAATGGGGGCAGGCTGGCTATATACTTGGAGGCTGTGAGCAATGTGTTTCCTATCCTAGACTTATACTCGAGTCAATATGTTAGTTAGGTTCCTCGGCTTATACTCGAGTATATGTGGTATATTATTTCTTTACAGTTACCTTTTTATATAACATGAACGAAACACAATCCTGTTACACATCACCTCCCTCTGAAAGGTGTATAAGTAGAATTGTGTATTTTACAATTGTGTGAATTCCCTTTCTCTAAAATGTAATTATTTTCCTACATAAGGGTCCGGCTGAGGTGCGAGATGAGGCTGTGTTGTAGCTATCAAGTAATTGTGACCAGGATTCATAACAAAGCTATCAGTAACAGCTGCATATTCACAGTACATGGAATTGCTACTAAATATTATTTCTGTAAAGAAATGGTCACAATTACTTAATAGATGTGGCTGGCCGAGTCACAGCCATGTCACAGCCGCACCATTTAGTTGCACCCTAAGAGTTTCCGAACTTCAAAATACAGTCACACATCCATCCTTCATTTTTCTACCACTCGCCATAAAACTAATCCCAATTCTGGATAGAAAATACTGGCATGTTCTTTAACATTATATTGTTATAGCTTTTTGTACATTAGATGACAGATGCACTGATCTCTTCTCTGTCCAGATCTATCCATATGAACTACTCATGGTGACCACTAGAGGGAGAAGTAGACTACCCAAAGATGCCGACAGAACTCGACTAGAGGTGAGTGACAATTGTCTAAATACTGAATGTCTTTCTTACTGAGACTTATATGGTGTCAGTTTTGAAATAATATTTGGTGCAAATAAAGAACTTACATTAACCCCTTACTGCCGATGCCCTTATTGGTTTTTGCGATTCAGCTTTTTTGTTCCCTTCCTTTCAAAATCCATACCTTTTTAATTACTTCAGTTTACAGAGCTGTAAAAATTCGTTTTCTGTGTCTTCAAATTAGTATTTATTCAACAAAATTGGAAAGAAAAAAAACTAAATAAATTAAGTATTCCTCTAATTGTGATGACACAGAATAAAAATAACATATTATTGTTATGGTATGGTGAAAAGCCAACAAAAAAAGCTAAGAAATGTTACCAAAAATTGATTTTCATTTCCTCCACCGACAAAGAGTTAATAAAATCTCATCAATTAGCTATAGATGCCCAAGAAAAAGTGCATCTCATGTTACAAAAAATAAGCCCCTATATATAAACCTTAAAAAAAGAGAAAAATTTTCAAAATTTCCCTAATTTTTTTAAATCTTTCCCAAATTTCTGCTTTTTTCATAACTGAACACAAAAGATATCATCCAAATTTTTAAGCTAATTTGAAGTACAATGTGTCACAAGAAACAATCTCAAAATCCCCTGGATATGTTAAAGCGTTCCAAAGCTATAAGCACTTATAGTGACACAGGGCAGATTTGAAAATGGGGATGTGTCCTTAAGGCCAAAATAGGCTGAGTCTTGAAGCGGTTAAGTAAAGCAGCTTCTCTGTGCCCTTTGTCTCCCCCTTCTTTCTCCTCTAGTGAGCAGGCTTAAGAATCACCAGTCCTAGAGAATAGTTCACTTGATGATTCAGCCCTCATTATCCAGCTGACAGAAAGTTGATTTATACACATTACTGAAAAAAGGACGCAGAAACATATTTCTTTGATAAATTGTATTATACAGACTACTGTTATCATATGCACTATTGATTTATAATATCTTGTTAAAAGTTTACTTACACAGTAAAGATTTTTTGACATTATGTAATTTTGATGGTACTTTTACCAGGGAATATTTTGTCCCCAGCTTCACACTACTTTCAATGCTTAGTCTAGTTTTTCTCTTTTTGTATCTAATATACTATTTTGTATCAACTTGTCACTAATAGTATTTACTTGCTCCGCAGCGCCACCTATCACCAGAAGAGTTCTATCAAGTATTTGGAATGACCATATCAGAATTTGACCGCCTGGCACTGTGGAAGAGAAATGAGCTGAAGAAACAAGCCAGGCTTTTCTAACTCACTCCACCATGTGCCTCAATATGTACACCTCTATAAATATATTTATAAATATATATATATACAGAACTTATGTATAACTATCACACATAATATATATTGTATTATAGGAAGATCTCCACCAGAATCGGCTTTATACCTCGCAGGAGTGATGGGGACCACAGCTTATTTCTATGCAATGTGTTGTCACCCCTTTCACTGCTGCCAAGGTTGTTCTATGGAGAGAAATATTTTCAACTCTTGGTTATATTTTTTATGCAGTTTTTTATGCGCCGCTGTTTTGGAGAGTTAAAAGACGTCAATGAACCTGCGACCTTAGCGTTGTTAAAATGCATCTTCAAAACTGACTTGTTTTGCTCTCTAGAAATTCTTGGTAGGTATGCCAAAAATACGCTGGTCACGCTATCCAAAACCCAGCGGTGTCACTGCAGGTTGTTCCAGGACAAAGCCATGTGCTGACTAATGCGAGGAAAGCGGATGCTACTTCTACAAGTCATATACCTGCACACAACATTCCTCCTGTGTTACATCAATGTTATAAAGTAGCCTCAAATGTAAGTTCTCCCTTGAGATGCATTATTTGACCTATGGAATCTTGTCACACCTTGTCATAGAGTCAGCCGAAGAATTTGGAACCTGTTGTGTTGTAGTCACAAATCCTCAGCTGTGGACGTGTAAGCTAGCCACGTATTTCTGTTAGCTAGTCAAAGTCTTATACAGACTTAGAAGGGTCTCGTCTAGCTTTCCCCAGCGGTGTGGCTTCCTATAGGGTTCAGTAGTTTGGACCAGTGGTGTCCTCTACCCGCTAATGTAATAGTGTTGTGAACTGTACATATTATCCTTCGCTTGCTGTAAATAATGGCCATACTTTGCCATTTCACTGTGAAAGCTACTAGTCTCGCTGATGCCATTTTTCACAGTTCATGATTTTGTTTAAGCATTAGACACAGAATTACACAGGTTTCTATTACTCATACACTTTTATATTATACACATCCTTTTCTACTGTATATACTTGAAAAATGCCCTTTTGTTCTCATTGTTCTCACAAGAGATAAGCCGCCAGCGGTATGGCTACCTGGAAAGAGTTAAAGCAACATAATAATAAGGTCAGCAGATGGCCCTCTTACCACTCATATCCCATGCATATCTGTCGGGTGGTGTGGATCTAAGGAATAGTTGAAAATTCTGAGAAGATCGAAGTGTGTGATTGGTCGAGCCTTCCTGACCACTGAGAAGCTCCATGTCAGTTCTGGAGAAATCAGATGGCCATACACATTACTACAAGCTACTAACCCCAACCGCCCAAAAACACGCATGATTAGTTCAGCCAAGCCATGTATGTGTCCTGATTCTGAAAGGATGTCGTGGGGTAATACGGTTTGTCTACCTGTGAGCCCGAATGCCCAATCCTGACATCCAGGGACACTTAGCAAACAATACACCTACATCAGGGCCTTTTTTTAAAGGAATAATAATTTTCGTAGGGCCCCATAAACATGCAACAGAACTCTTTAATAATTACGAGCTTATGACACCATTTACTATTTTCAGGACCCCCGATAGACAAAAGGCTTATGCAGGAAAAGTAAAAAATGTATTGATGTCTCTGTATCACTTGGAGATGTTATAGTGTCCAACCAATGTATAGCATGTAACACTCTGTCTGGGCTGTGGCATTGGTTAATCGGAGAAACATATATTTAGAGTTTACTGTTAGGCATCGTCAGCCCATTAGATGGCGCACTTCTGTAACAGTATTTTGCAGGTACGTCATCCATCGTGGAGCTTGGGTCTGCACTGTTCCAGTATGCACGGTCAGCAGTCAGGAACTCTGACTCCACAAGAAATACCAGGACCGGCGCTGACTCGTAGCTTGTGGAAAAGTTCTGCTACTTGATGTGGCAGTCCATGTGTGTCACCGGTTCCCACCTCTACTTTCTATGTTCACCTGTGACAGAAGAAGTCTACACGAACCCCTATTTGTATAGAATAACTGTATATACATTCCTATGAGAGTAGTGCAGGTATATTGTACTCCATCACAATATTATTGTAGCAGCAACAACCTGCAGTGACATCTTGCCCGTACAACATACATGCCTTAGTAAGATCCTAAAACATCATATCCCATGAGCCTTTTCCCATGTTTTCTTGAGAAACACCTAAGGCAAGGAAAACACTTGGACACAACTGCCAGAACAGCTAAAGTTTTTTCTCTCTGAAACATTTCTTATCTTTGTTTGCCTTGGATTTGGATTCCAGATTTGTTAACTATTAAAAAAACAGTTGCCTCTTATGTGGTCGCCTCTTTGTACCCTGATATACATACAGTGTTGTACTATACATCCATGCACATATATGTTATTCAACATCTATGTGAACCCATAAGACCTTCACTCTGTTTTATCTGTAGTCCAAAAGCTACAACCAGCCAACGTCAATATTGCCTAAAATGAGTATATTCCCTCCTGTAGAGATTATGAAAGAACATCTTTTCAAAGAAATATTGGATTTCATAGCAGAGTCATTCTGATGTCATTTACTTTGGTCCTGCTGGGGATGTTATGTTGGCTTTCTGCAGAAAGTCAAACCTTAACATTATAGAGTATAAGGAGGAAGACGTGTTTCATGACACGATAGAAGGAGAAGGAATATGGTCATTTAGAATATTTTCTGAATTCATTTTATTGTATGTGACGCATGTCATCATAGCTGAAATATCTAATTTTCTTGGAACTGACAGAGGAACCTCCTTTAAGCTCTGGGGATACTTATTCTTTTGAGTTATTTTACTTCGAAGGAGTTTTTCCAACATAACACTTTCTACTTGTTTCTTACATTTTGTTACAGATGACTGTATGAAAATTCAGGAGCCTGGACATCCACAGGTGCCCTAAAAAGGGCCTATACCTCCTAGACATCTTATCATTCTGTTTTAGTTGTTAGATATGGAGACTCATCTTTGGCTATTAGATTATTATTAGATATGGGATTTCTATATCTAAATAGATGCCTTATACAACATCACTGAAAGTAAAATGCAAAATAACCAGAAAATCATGTTTTCCTGACTTCTACAGGGGGTAGTGATGTGGGTGAAACAGACAGGTCATGAAGGGTCATTTTAAGTAATGCCCGTTGTACAATATCTGGTCCAGTTACTCATCAAAGTATCTGGCCACCTAGTAGACCAAAAACTCTAAACTATTCAGTGTCATAAGTGGAAAATAAATGTACATGGGGAAAAGAGTGGATTCTCAATTTCTTCCAAATGGGACAAGTTATTAATCTTCTAAGGGGGATGAAGAGTATGATAACAGATATGATGATAAACCATCTCTGTCACGCCTATGGAGGAAGCCAAAGCCATCATGACAGGCCAATGCAATGTCCAGTGGAAAACGTTCTCAGGCTAGTGTGAGTGCGCAGGCATTTCTGCCCCACACCAATCCACTCCACTGCCAGCCATGCCCCCTTCATGGCCCTCCATCCCCTTATGACGTGGCAAAGGGGAAAAAATCGTAATTACTGTCAGTTCTCAAGTAATTGAAATTATTTCATGACTTGTACACCAAGACACTTACAATTCCTGATAAATTCCCCCTTCCTCCACCCACAGTTTCATTGAGAGAAGCAGCCACTGCTCCCTGCTCACTCTGAAGGAAGGGAGAAGGAGGTCATGTGATAGAGCTCTCTGGATCCTCAACATCCACTCTGCCATAACCTAAGATTAAAGAATAACTGTCATTGAAAAAACTTTTGATATGTTGTAGGGGATGCAATTTTAAGCCCTTTGGCAATTGGATTAGTTACCCGAATATTGCTCCTTTCACTGCTATTCAGCAGTTTTCCATGGCTCTGGCTGGGCCAATCAAGAATGGTCACAGAGTTGTTCTGGAGCCACTGCTCTGTTATTTTAGCTGTGTGCTTAGGGTTATTGTCTTGTTGGAAGGTGAACCTTTAGCTCAGTCTGAGGACCAGAGCACTCCAGAGGTTTTCATTCATGATATCTCTGTACTTGGCCGCATTTTTCTTTCTTTCAATTGCAACCAGTCATCCAGTCTTTGCATGTGAAAGACACCCCCTTAGCATGATGCTGCCACCACCATGTTTGACTGTTGGGATTGTATTTGGCAGGCCATGGGCAGTGCCTGATTTTCTCCACACATACTGCTTAGAATTAACACCAAAAAGTTCAATCTTTGTCTTATCAGACCAGAGAATCTTATTTCTCATAGTGTGGGAGTCCTTTGTGGGTTTTTTTGCAAATTATATACAGGAATACATATGTCTTGCACTGAGGAGAGGCTTCCATTGGCAAACTTTGCCATACAGCCCCAACGGGAGGAGGCCAGCAGCGATAATTAACTTTGTGGAACCTTCTCCCAACTCCCTACTGAATCTCTGGAGCTTAGCCACAGTGTTCTGAGGGTTCTTCTTTAACTCTCTCACCAAGGCTCTTCTCCTATTGCTTAGTTTGGCTGGATGGCCAGGTGAAGAAAGAGTTGTAGTCTTCCCAAACTTCTTCCATTTAAGGATTATTGAGGCCACTGTGCTCTTAGGAACCTTGAGGCCTGCAAAAAATCTTTTGTAACTTTGGCCAGATCTGTGCCTTGTCACAATTCTGTCTCTGAGCTCCATGGGCAGTTCCTTAGACCTCATGATTCTCATGTGCTCTGACACGGTGCTCTGAGCTGTGAGATCTTATATAGACAAGGGTGTGCCGTTCCCTGATCAAGTCTTATCAGTTTAATTAAACACAGCTGGACTCCAATGAGGGAGTAGAACCATATCAAGAGGAAAAGAAGGAAATGGACAGCATGTTAAAAATGAGTGTCACAGCAAAGGGTCTGAATACTGATGACCATGTGATATTTAAGTTTTTCCAGTTTAATTAATTAGCCAAAATATCTACATTAATTTTTTTCTGTGAAGATGGGGTGCAGAGTCTACATTAATGAGCAAAAAAGACCTTTTTTGATCTTACCAGTTAAAAAAATAGTGAAAAGGGGGTCTGAATACTTTCCATACCCACTGTTTATGAATATTTTTAATACTTTATATTAATGTTTATTTCATAATTGTTTCTTGTAAATGAAAAGAGAATTTACAGCCTTCCCGTAGGATATATTATTAATAAGAGGTGTGGAGTTTTTCCCTGGCACCACTGCCAATCAGGAGAGAGAACTAATACACATAGGACTGAACCAGAAGATGACAGCCATGTCCGTTGTGTAGCAGAGGTTCCGGATTACTGCAGGTTTGGATTACTGCAGATGGATACTCGGCTATCTCTGTCAGCTCAATAGAGATAAAAGGAGCACCCTGTGCATGCGCGAGTGGCTGCTCCTGTCATTTTGTGGTGCGATAGGGGTACATCAGACACCTCTGTGGATAGAGCCTAACTTGCTTGAGACAAACTCTTTAACTCCTGCTTCATGTTAATTACATTGTCCAATCTATATGCTGTGCTCCTGCAACATCCTCCACCAGGGCCGGACCTTTTTCGTTGGCTGGAGGAAGATGGGGTCCTGAATACCGGACTGGCTGGCTAGGGCAGCCGTGCGTACAGCGATGATCACGGGGCTTGGTATCAGTGGCGGAGGCCTCGTCCACAGCATGGCAGGTCTCCAGCAGGTGGTGTGTGCAAGAAAACGGAGGGAGAAGCTGACAGAGTAGGTTTCTCCCAGGGGCAACCCCGGTGTGTAGTTAGGGATCCCTGGGGATGAAGGATGGGGCACCCGTGGTGGTATACAGCCGGATAGAGGTATCACTCAGAGGCACGTTGTTGAAGTATAACCTACATTTCTTTATTGGAACAGGCAACAGCGTTAACAGCAGCAAAACTTCAGCTGGATGGAGACACCTAGTTGGAGCTCAGGTCCTCAGGAAGGTGTGCATGCAGCCTAGTAAATAGCTTCAGGCTGAGCAAGGAATGTTGTAAACAGAGTGCTTGTGGTAGAGCTTTTGTAGGCCAGGGTGTCAGGGCAACTTGCCTCAGACACCTCTGTTTCAAGAGTTGACTTCCTAAACTGCTCACAGACTGACCTCTGAGAAAGAACCTGGAACTTTCCAGCCAGAAGGGGCTTTATAAACTCCCCTTGTGAGCTGGCAGCTCCCTTGTCCAACCAGCTTGCTCCTACCATCATAGTAATTACAAAACATATAATTGGATAATACAATTAACACTTAGCCTCCCAGGCAGAGACTTATAGCTGCACACTAGATTTCCAAGCTGGAGACCCCCTAGTGAGGTGTTCAGGCTCACCAAGCAGGTCCTGACATGGAGAGGGACCATTTTCACAACACCTTTTAACCCTTTGCATTGGCAGGGGTGTTGCAGCAAGGGCTACAGATGTAAATCAAATGTACATGTATGCCACATGTATTGTGTGTGTACTGAGTGCATACATATATGCATAACACATACAAATTAAACATTATAAATACATCTACCTTTCCATGTGTAAAGTTCTTATCTTGTAGTTGAGCACTTTGAGTGGGGGGTTGTCTAGGAACTATAGAGAAGGCATCTGCCAGAAATAGAGGGAGCAGGACAGCTCTCTGCACTGTACCTGTACTTCTGCTATCTGTCCCAACATGTAGCAGAGCTGAAAATATCACGTCAGCCATTCTGGAGCCTCAGTCCTGACCTTGATTGGAGGGGGAAGGGCCAATAGCAGGACCTCACAGTGTGCGGACTAAGGAGCTATACAGCCGGCTCTATAGCGTCACTGGAACTACTAACTAGGAGGTCCAGCAGGGGGCCCCAATGTGCAACATATGTCTGTGATCTAATAGTGTATCAGGTCAGGTGCCGGACCCTCTCATGCTCCAAGCCCAAAGCAACTGCTATGGCTGCTACCATACTGAACAGTTTCATACTGTACAATGTATTGGTTTCAGACTGTTCACTTTATTACCATGGTTTCATACTATGCACCATATTATCATACTGTATGGTTTCATACTATTCCCCATATTACCATACTGTATGGTTTCATACTACGTACCATATTGTATGGTTTCATACTATGCACAATATTATCATAGTGTATGGTTTCATACTATGCACCATATTATAATACTGTACGGTTTCATACTATGCACAATATTATCATAGTGTATGGTTTCATACTATGCACCATATTATAATACTGTATGGTTTCATACTATGCACCATATTATAATACTGTATGGTTTCATAATATTCCCCGTACTACCATACTGTATGGTTTCGTACTATGTATCATATTACCATACTGTATGGTTTCATACTACGCACCATATTACCATACTGTATGGTTTCATACCATGTATCATATTACCATACTGTGCGGTTTCATACTATGCACCATATTACCATACTGTATGGTTTCATACTACGCACCATATTACCATACTGTATGGTTTCATACCATGTATCATATTACCATACTGTGCGGTTTCATACTACGCACCATATTACCATACTGTATGGTTTCATACTACGCACCATATTACCATACTGTATGGTTTCATACTATGCACCATATTATAATACTGTATGGTTTTATACTGTGCTGTACGGCTTTCCATCAGACTAAAATGATATTTATTTAGCAGTAATCTGTGCTGTTGCTATTCAGATCTAGTAGTAAAAAGACTACACAATACTGTAAGAAGAAAATATGCATTCCTATGTCTGGGGGTGACCAGTTGCATTATTAAACAGGGGCCAAGTCATTGCTGCACAGCAAGATAACACAAGGCATTCCCACTCATACAACCTACATCTCGGCTGCATCCTGCTTCACTATACCATTGATTTACATTAATCCCATACCACATCCTTCCCCATTTGCATGAGCAAAATACATTAACCCATTCTTATAGTGTGTATAGTCAGTAAGAAAGATTTCTGTTAAATCTGCAACAGATTGTACAGTGCATGTATAATACTTATATCTTCTTAAAAGGTTTGTATTAGAATATTTAGTAATATCTTGGAAACCTTAAATTTGCCTTTTTATTTATATCATGGTGGGTTACATAGACTGAATAACAAGTTGCCATAGAAAGGGTAATAACTCCATACAACTAGCTGTGTGTATAGAGAAAGGATTTATTCCAGGAGTGTAGCACTATTATTTAGTGTGACACAATCCCAGTGCAGACACCTGTTACAAACCTGTCCAAGCCGTGAAATCCCCGAAAAAGAGAAACAGTTCGACTAAAGTGCGATCAGCGATCCTTAGCAAATGAGCCCAATATGTTGTTGTGTTATCCTGAGTATATTTAAGAATCTTGTCTTCCTGAAAATATCCCTATAAGGTGTATTTAACCATATTTTTGTTACTTAAAGTTGACTGCAGATGAACATGTAGAACTCATGGAAACTGACCTCTATGTTGGTCCAAAACCCATGGACTGAACACATTGCACAGAACAGGAGTCCTTGCATCATACTGAACTGCAGGCCGGTACTAGAAGAACTTTTACAGTACTGGTGGTGCTGACTTTTTTCATAAAAGGAAAAATATAAGCACCATAAAGTCATAAAAATTGCATAGAAATTAACCCCTTAAGGACGGAGGGTTTTTCGGCTAATTTCTCGCTCTCCAACTTCAAAAATCCATAACTTTTTCATTTTTACGTGTACAGACCTGTGTGAGGGCTTATTTTGTGCGTAACAAATTTTACTTTCCCGTAATGTTATTTATTTTAACATGCCGTGTACTTCGAAGCTGAAAAAAAATTCCAAATGTGGAAAAATTGAAAAAAAAACGCACGTGCGTCACGTTCTTGTGGGCTCAGTTTTTACGACTTTCACTCTTCGCTCCAAATAACATGCCTACTTTATTCTTTGGTTCGGTGCGATCGCGGTGATACCAAATTTATATAGGTTTTATTGTGTTTTAATACATTTTCAAAAATTAAACGAATGTGTACAAAAAAGAAAAAAAATTTTTTGCCATCTTCTGACGCTAATAACTTTTTCATACTTTGGCGCACGGAGATGTGTGAGGGGTAATTTTTTGCGAAATGAGGCGATGTTTTCATTGCTACCATTTTGAGGTCTGTGCGACATTTTGATCATTTTTTATTTAATTTTTTATGTTATGTAAAAAGGTGTAAAAGTCGCATTTCGGACATTTGGGCGCCATTTCCCGCCTCGGAGGTCACCGCCGGCCGTAACCGTTTTTATATTTTGATAGATCGGGCATTTTGGGACGCGGCGATACCTAATATGTCTGTGATTTTTACTGTTTGTTATGTTTTATATCCGTTCTAGGGAAAGGGGGGTGATTTGAACTTTTAATATTTTATTAATTTTTTTTATTTTTTAAACTTTTTTTTTTTTTTTTTTTTCACTATCTTTTAGACCATCTAGGGTACATTAACCCTAGATGGTCAGATCGCTCCTACCATATACTGCAATACTACAGTATTGCAATATATGGCATTTTTGCAGGTAATACATTACAATGAGCCACTGGCTCATTGTAACGAACCTGCATAAACCATGTAGCCTCGTGTCAAAAGAAGACCCGAGGCTACCATGGTAACCGATCGCCGCCCCCCGATGACGTTCGGGGGCGTGGCGATCGAAAAAAAGATGGCGGCGCCCGCGCGCCGCCGTCTTTTAAACGTCGCCGGCGACTTTGCCGGCGGCGTTTAGAAGGTTAATAGCCGTGATCGGTGCAAGCACCGACCGCGGTTATTAGCGGTGGGGGTTTTGTGCAAAATGCAAAAACCCCCACCTCTGTATGAAGAGGACTCAGCCCGTGAGCCCTCTACATACATCCCTTATACCTCTGCGCCGTAGAGCTACGGCGCAGAGCGTTAAGGGGTTAAGCTACACACTGGGGCACATTTACTTAACTGTCCACGTCGCGATCCCCCATCTGGAATGTCCGACAATCATGGATTGTGCCGCGATTCACAAAGATCCCGCATGTGTCGCTCCCCGCTCAGGTCCGCCGAAATTCACCTTCTTCTTCCTGGTGTATGTAAGTGCATTGGTTGTGTCACAATTTGAATATTAAATCCCGCGCTCATTCTGAATCAGTCGGTTTGTCCCAACGACACGCCCCCGATTTCTGTTGCATGAAATCCGGCGCCGATGCACCAAAATCCGTTCGCGTGCGACACAATCCCCTTCTAAGTGCCTGTAGGCACCGCGATCCCCGAAAAGTCCGAAAATTCTACGGGAATGCGGCCGCAGTACCCTTAGTAAATAAGCCCCATTTTGTGTTACTAGCGTCTTAGTTTTTCACATTTCAGAAATCTTTCTACCACATCTGGATTCACATAATAAATCTGGAGTAAGTTGTCTGAAATGAATAGTGGAGAAATTGTCAAAAAGTTTGGTGCAAATTAGCAAATGTGACAATTGTTGTGACAATGTGACAAAGAACTGACGTAACTGCAATGATAGATGGTATAAAGGTTGTGGTTACATAAGGACCAGTCACAGTTCTGTTTCCTACAGACTCCTCTATAGGCACATGCCACTTGTGCCACTGTTTTTCTGCTATGGACTCTGACTGCAATGCTCCAAAGTGATTCGGGTTAAGAAAAGTCCATAGAGAGTAGTAAATTATTTGCATCTGCTGGGAGCAACACACCTGTCTCTTACACATTCACTCTCACTAGGGGTATATTTTTGGAAAGCAATCTCCAAGCTCCCAATGGGAGAGTATGTGAAAACTCTTGGAGTGGAACGTTTTCCCTCTCCTAGAGAAGGGTGAGGCAGGGCACTCCTCAATGCAGACCCTCCCTGGAAAAGCTTGTCAGCAATGTGTGGGTTATAGAGTAGAGGGGGTGGGGAAGCACTAAGACCCTCTGTGATCATGGGGCAGAGGAGGAGACACAGGACACAGGAAAAACGTTACAAGTTACTTCAAACTTTTAGCCTGCTTGTCAAAAGAGGAGAGGAGGGGTCAACCTCAGCAAGGCTCAGAAGCTCACATCCAGGAGGACTTCTGGCAGATAGCACTGCTCAGATCAAACTCATAGGGAAACAATTAGGAAGGGTGAAATGTTCACATGCTGGATCTGGAGGAGGATCTCTGCTCATCCAAGATGATCAGATAAGGAGCTGATGCAGAAGATCTCTCTCACATAGAGGAGGCATCAGCTTACACCAGAATAAGTGCAGGAGGACCTCTAACTGTGGAAGAAGAGCAGAGAGAACTATTAACAGTGACCAAAGCACTAGGGACCTGTTCACACCTGGGAATGCAGCACTGAGTTAGGACATGGAGCGTATTAAAGGTCAGTGCAATTCTCTTTTTCATGCAATGAATTTTGTGCATTTTTCTACCATCTCAATGAATTACATGAATATATACATTAGGTTATTGGAATATTGCTAGGGATTGTAATGTACCTGCAGGTCTCTGCACACATAGCATCAGGACCAGGAAACGTAGACTGGAGAAAAATGTCTTATTGCTCTAAATAAGAAAAATATGAATGTAAAGTTTTCATTTCTGATGCGTTTAAATGGCTAACTAAAAAAGATTGTGCCAACTGCAGGCTTGGGGTTACTTAGGTCTCGGTATCAAGTATATTACAGCAGGAAACGAATTACCTGACCCCATAAACTTTTAATGGACTTTTTTTTAGGATAATGATATTTTTAGGATACAAACAACCACAAAAATTTCTTTTGATTCCAGACATGACAGAACCTGTATCATTAAGTTGGCAACAATGTTGCCTCAATAAATGTTGGCATGTTCCCATGCCATGTATGGGGCAGTGAGCTTGTATTAGGTGCAGCCAATCTCTCCTTCTGTATTCGCTGTGAGTCATAAACTACAACTTCTTTTAATTATCCCTTATCCCAGACTATGGCTGTAACCCCCTGTAATCCTTCAGTCTCATATTACACTGTGTCAGATGAGGCTGTTCAGGTGCCCCCACACATACACAAGGAAAGGGCTCCAGTTATGGGCAAGCTATTAGCATGAAAACATCTGTAGGAGAGCACAGGATACTGGATGGATTGTGTTTGGTTATTTTCTTTTCTATTTTAAACATATTTATATAGAACTGACATGTACTATACCAGACCAGTATGTTCTTAGGTGCTTTTATCTTGTATTATAAATACAATTGAATTGTCAGTAGGAAAAAGAAATTGTGCATAAACGCTCCATCGGTTATCCTGATCTCATCGTTCTTTACACCAATACTGGAACTATACTGCCATCCACAAGCTCTAAACATCGGTAGCCACAGAAATGCAAGTACTTTTCTTAATAGAATATACAAACTCTAAAATTATAAATGCAGGTTAGGTAATAATAAATAATATTAATAATTCATTTATTTATATAGCGCACACAGATTACGCAGCGCTGCACAGAGTTTGCCAGATCGGTCCCTGTCCCCAACTTGGCTCACAATCTAATCAACTTACCAGTATGTTTTGGAGTGTGGGAGGAAACCTGAGGACCCAGAGGAAACCCACACAATCACGGAGAGATCATACAAACTCTTTGCAGATGTTGGCCCTAGGACTTGAACCCTGGTCCCCAGCGCTGCAAGGCTGTAATGGAAGAAACATGCCCAATAACTTCCTTGCTCAGCTCTGTTACTTTTTCAGCAATTTTCTGCATAAATATATAGTATAGGTGAATTTCTCTCCATTTATCAGGTTCTTCACCTTCTGATCACCTTCTTCCTTATCTAACAATTAAAGCTAACACATGGCTGAGATCAATCCGCGAATCACAACCACATCTTTGGCGCTGCGGTAGGACTCATATAGTGCATCATATATGAGTGAAACAATACATGACACGTTTTGTGATTCACAGACTGACCACGGACATGTGTTTCTGCTCTAACTGCTGGTGCTTCAGCTAAAAGGTCGTCTTCTATCTCACCTGAGAATTTTATTAACTTCAACACTGGCCAGGACTTTCCCACATGATATTTCTTCATGCAAGTGATAGGGAAAATGAGAGTAAGAGATGAAAAGGGAAAACTGCTAAAGATGCAGAATGAAGGTCTGCACATTTTATGCACGTTTCTAATGAACTCACATTTTCTATTGATTTATTCAATGTTTCCTAAAAGGTAACTACCATATAGAGAAGTGGTGGCCAAACCTGGATCAGTTTTTCCCACCAATTCTGTATCAGGATAATAATATTGATGATCTATAGGAAAAGTCATTATTATAAGATCAGCGGGGGTCCAAATATCAGCATATTCTGAAAACTTCCCAGAGTCGGAATTAGGCTTCACGCACACGAACATGTGACCACCGGCCGAAGCCAGGTGACCCCTCCCCTCTTCATAGATAGAGGACATGTTCTTTTTTTTCCCCCGTGTACAGAGCGGTACAGTGCCGCATGTGTGTGGCACTGTATCGCTCCGTGCGGACATTGATGTATATACGTCCCCTTGACGGTCGTGTGCATGGGGCCTTAGCACAAACAATGACTAATTCAAAGCACCTTTTATTTCTATTGTTCACGGTACGGTGCATGCACCATGGCTCTCTGCACCGTGAACGCACCGACTGGTGCGCCACAAGTTATAGAGCAGATACTATTGCTGTGCAAATTTTCATCATGGCTGCTCATTTCCTATGTACACCAATGTCAGATGGATTGCAAGCAACAAAACACGTCCCATTGCTTGCGGCCTTAAAATCAGAAAAAAGCATTGGACTTTCAGTTCCATTCACTTTGTACCAGGAGCGACTGAATGGAAGGACAAAGGAATGTATGGATAGGTCATTAATATAATTATCCCAGAAACCCCTTGTAAACATAGAGAATCTCACCATGGATTTGTTGGGTAAGTTAACCTATTTACTACTTTGATGATATTTCACATTCTGCGCATATTCATGAATTCATGCAGACAATACAGAGGGCAATGGCTGTGGGGGAGGTGCATGACCTAAGGATTGGAAGCATAAAATAGAGAGGAATCTGCATGTAAAGCACTACTACTAGCCCTATCATGCACATAATGCATAGGGAGCATTTATTATGGCCTTTCAAATGGAAAACTGGTGGTGTTTGTGTTTTTTCCCCTCTTTGCACCACGTCCACCTGAATTTCTGAAGTGTCCTCTCCATAATATTGTTGTTTCCGACACTCTCGGCTTGTTCTGTTTTTGGGCGCCCAATTTTGGCAACGCTTTTCAATCCACCAGTTTTTGCGCAAGTTATGGTGTAAAAATAGCCCAACTAAGAGCTGGTGTAGGGAGTTCTAAACCTCTCAGTCAGTGCGCCAATTCATGAATCCCTTGCACCACAAACATATGACCCACTGAAAATTATAGAACGGTTCTAGCGCCACCCTGCGCCAAAATTAATAAATGCCCCTTCTAATGTTTTGTGCTGGAAAAGTTATGCTGCCTTAGGTTATAATCCCATCTGTATGAGAGGACACATCAGGAGCCTTTGTCATTTGATGAAATGAAGAATGTTGGATGTATATTATGGGACAGTTGGATAACATTGGGTTCTATATGGTGTTTTTGGGTGTACAGGCAGTCCCCGGGTTATGTACAAGATAGGGTCCGGAGGTGTGTTCTTAAGTTGAATTTGTATGTAAGTCGAAACTGTATGTTTTATAATTGTAGATCCAGACAAAAAAAATTTTGGCCCCAGTGACAATTGGAGTTTAAACATTTTTTGCTGTAATGGGACCAAGGATTATCAATAAAGCTTCATTACAGACACCTTACAGCTGATTATTGCAGTCTGGGACTATAGTAAAGCATTCAGAGAGCTTCACCAGAGGTCAGAGGGGTCTGTCTGTAACTATGGATTGTCTGTAAGTCGGGTGTCCTTAAGTAGGGGACCGCCTGTATATGAATAGTTGATTATGGAGGAAAATAATTAGCATTTATTACCTGCATTAAAGGCCCTTTACGTTGTCCTATTATTGGGCAAATCATTACTAGGAATGATCATTCGCAATAAATGTATAAATGCAGATCAGATGAAATGATAAAGAAGCAAATGCACATTCGATCAAATCTTTTATGCAATGTAAACTGGAAAATGAGCAGCCAAGCAATACTGTATGGGAAGGAATAACTAACTGATCCCTATACAGAACTGATATACTGATTTACATAGAACAGGGCAATGATAGGGAACAATCACTCCTATGATTAGGGCATTATGTCTTGCCATTCTCCTGACCTCCTATTCTAACTGATAATAAAGAGAGGATTGTATTTAAGATAAAAAAAGGTTGCGTTTCCTTCACCTGAAGGTATATACATTTCATCCGCTATAATGAGGTTATTTCGCATAGGAGATGGCAGTGGAGGTAAGCTGGGCCCCCCCTGTGGTGTCACAGTCATTGTGTCACAGACAGGGAATAATCATCATGTCACTCTGTGTGTCACATCCTTTGAACCCAGCACAGCAGGGCAGTAACTGGGGTAATTGATGACACATGCCTACATTGATGTCAGTGGTCGGAGCAGGCCCTGTGATCTTGTAGCAGTAGGAACATTACAAGTTCTATCTCGAGAACTGAAGTAAAAGCCAGGTTTCGCTTCGAAGTATAATACATGCAGGTTAGACAAGATCATGGTCATATTTTTTCAAAAACCTCATGTGTAGCTAATGTTTTCATATAATGACAAATCAATGATAAATCTACCACAAAATCAGAACTTCAATTCAATGAAATAGGGTAATTTTTGGGAGTTTGGGAATTCTTATTCCCAGCCAACCACAGTGCATTTTTAATTTGTCTTTAGTTTTTGAATTCTAAAAGCTGCAATGTGATTTGTTGCCGTAGGCAATTTGGACAGATTATCTGAGTATCATCTGGCTGATGTGATTAAAGAAAAGTAATGTCACTAGTCATCTCAAACAATAAAGAATACATTACAAACACGTAATATCAAGAAACAACATATCAACAACGTGATTTCAATGTTTAGACAGATCAGGTCACGATAGTGTAGGGCTTGCTAATACTTGCCGGGCTTCTCCCCATCACGAAATGGAGGAGACAACCTGATGACTACATCAGTCAACACGAGTCATCCTAAGATGGTCATGAAATGGTCATGAATTCTGCAAAGAGTAGATTTCAGTTGAAATAGTAGATTTAACTTTAGGCACGCCGTTTAGAGCTTTACCCTATCGTTGCAGGATTGGGGAAATTGCATATATATAGGGTCCAGTGTTTTTCCACATTGAGCAACCCTTTTTCTAAGATCCAATGCACAAGGACAATGTTTTAGGATGCTTGCTAGCAGGTGTGTGCTAGCACATGTCCCCATGTGTTGTATGAGCTCAAACACACGGTTGACATGTATCGAATGCATAAAATAGAAGTTTTAAATGGCATATAAATAAATAATTCCATTTTGTACGTGGAAATTTTTTTTGAGCACCGTATATACTCGAGTATTATCCGGCCCGAGTATATGCTGAGACCCCCAATTTTACCACCAAAAACTGGAAAAAACCCATTGAGTCGAGTATAAGCCGAGGGTGGGAAATGCATTGGTCACAGCCCCCCCACAGTATATAGCCAGCAAGCCCCCAGAAGTATACAGCCAGCCCATTCTGCCCCCTGTAGTATACAGCCGCCCATTCTGCCCCCTGTAGTATACAGCCAGCCCATTCTGCCACCTGTATATACAGCCAGCCCATTCTGCCCTCTGCAGTATACAGCCAGCCCAGCCTGCCCCCCTGTAGTATACAGCCAGCCCAGCCTGCCCCCAGTACTATACAGCCAGCCCAGCCTGCCCCCTGTAGTATACAGCCAGCCCATTCTGCCCCCTGAATTATCCAGCCAGCCCAGCCTTCCCCAGTAGTATACAACCAGCCCATTCTGCCACCAAAGTATACAGCTAACCCAGCATTTAAAAAACAAAAAAAAGCTTACATACTCACCCTCCGGCGGCCCAGATGCGCAGCACTGCTCCCACAATGTCTGTGCTGCTCCCACGATGTCATCGCGGCTCCTCTTCTGGCTTCCTGGCTCCTCTTGTTTCTTCGGTAACATCCTGCAGGACGCGGCCATGTTATCTGCCGGCAGGCGCATAGTATGACGCGGCCGCTGCAAGATAACATGGCCGCGTCCTGCCGCCTGTTACAGAATAGAGAAGAGGAGCCGGGAGATAACATGGCCGCGTCCTGCCGTCTGTTACAGAAGAAAGAAGAGGAGCCAGGAAGCCAGAAGAGGAGCCGCGATGACATCAGGGGAGCATTGCGGACATCGGGGGAGCAGCGCTGCACATCGGGGCCGCCGGAGGGTGAGTACGTAAGCTTTTTTTTTAAGTGTTTTTTTTTAAAGTATTGACTCCTGTATAAGCCGAGTTGAGGTTTTTCAGCACTGAAAAACTCGGCTTATACACGAGTATATACGGTAGTTCCCAACAGGGGCAGATTAAGACTGCAGTGGGCCCTGGGATGTATAAATATTATGGGCACTTCTGCCTATTTTCAATCTGTGGTTTCAGGACCTTTCCTGAAATGGCTCTTGAGTACATGTGTATTGAGAGCGTGAACAGGTGTATGAGGATTTTATGGGTGAAGGTCCTTCTCAGTTTAAAATTTGGTGAGTGGTTTGGGTGGCCATTGGCCCCTAGAAGGCTTGGATCCTTGGATACCACCCAAACCGCCTATATTATAATCCACTACTGGTTCCAAAGGTAATTTTCCGATGTGTGGCTCATTCCAAAACACGTTTTATTATTTATTTTCTAATGGAATTTATATGCAAATTACCTACAGAAGCTATGCCCGGCAAGGAGTAGCCTCTGCCAGCTTCAGGGGCAACGGATGTGGCAGCACAGGGGCTTCCAGTGTGTTGCTGGCTAGAGGGAAGCTCTTTGCATGCGCAGAACCTCCTGGTCCTTTGCCGGCTTCACTGTGTGGTTCACAGGCGGCATGGACACCTGGGGGGCGGCTTTGCAGAAGGTACTTAAGGCATGAACTAGTCTTAGCCCCTGGAGCTCATAGAGACTACTCCCTGTCCCAAGTAGCCTCTGCAGGTAATTTGCATATAAAGATTATAACATTTAGCAACCTATAGTCAGAAATCTACCTCTGTAACTACTCAGAAAAGTAGATTCTACACTGTAGATTACCTTTAAGAGAAAAAAAAAAGTGGTTCAGTTTAGACTCTGTGACTATGGCTTCTCATGTTCACATATAAAACTGACACTTCCATGTGTTCCTGAGCTCTAATACAAACACTTGTCTCCTCCACTGCCCAGTTGTGACATGTATGAACAGAGCAGGTTATTAATACTATCACCAGCTGTGGGTGGCCATTATCTGCAGCTATGTGGCGGATCACTTGGAAGAGAGAAACTCATACCGTAGCATTAGTGTCTTGTACTGGTATTCCCCTAAAATAAACAGAAATTATCTTAATTCTCTTCTCCTGCTGTGATGGCACTCTAAGAGTTTAATAATGTTAACCTAAAGTCCCCGGCACAGTATGGATGGCCCTGGGCAGAGGCAACTGCTTAGATTTCAGATATGTAATGTTTCCAGTCAATGTAGTGTTATACCATTAGTAAAGGGAAATGGTAGAGATCACTGCTGAGAATAGACATGGTGTTTCATTAAATGCCCCTCTATTGGCTTATCTGATGCTGCTGATGTGATGCTGATCTCAGTTTTTAGTGACACAAAGGATCATTGTTGGCGTCTGAGAACATAACAAATATGGAGCTTTGTTTCAGCTTGTTGCATTCTAGCAGGAACTAGCTACACCGAGACAGCCGAAATGTGATAAAGTTTGGGAGGGATTTATTTTGCTTTTTATCACTGTTTATTGTAAATATATAATAATATAATTAAAGGACATCTACTATTAGTTTAGTGATGATAGATGTGTTCTTGTAAGAAGTTCTTTTATTATAACTCTATATGCAAATTAGCCTGGGGCACTGAGGCTACATCACCAAGCACCTCAGAAAGCCTTGTATTTTAATGTATGCACTCCCCCTGTAGTGCTAGCGGCCCCCCTAGTTCCACAGGCTAATTTGCATAACTTTTATAGATCTATATTTCCACGATCATTGTATATAGAGTTATAATAAAAGAAGTCCTGAGGAACAATATTCCTCAGGCACTTCTTAGTAGGACACATCTAACATCACTAAACTTATAGTAGATGTTCTTTTAAGATTGTCTATGGCTGTGATGGTAACCATGATAATGACATCTTCAAAGGATATGATAGAAGAAAGCAAGCATGCTTGGAAATTACTGTAATTCACTCATCTTAGAGTTTTTTTTGTGCTTTGAGGTCAATAACTTGCTGCAACACTATTAAAGGAGAGAACTGATAAGATGGCAGGTAATACATATTAAATGCCAGAGATCTGTACACTATTAGTGCAGTGCCTACAGGGCACCACATAGGAACCTCAGATCTCACCTGTGTCAGGGCTTTCTTTTACACTCTCCATTTAGAAATAAAAAGGGGGATTACCAGAAGGTCTTCCATTCCCCTTTAATTCTCCTTTTACTTCAATGTTACGCTCCGTTATCCTAATGTATAAAGTGGTCTCCCTGTTTTTCATTCACAGCCAATTTCAGGTTTAAGAACCATTAGTCGGGATGAATTGTATTCTGCCTAATCCATAGCCCTGGAAATCCTGCAAATTTTCATAGGAGAGTAAGGGAACATATCTGAGGGCAATCTTACAGTTACCTAATTTTATTGGGAGTCTAAAGGGTTATTGCAGGTAGTTTTTTGCTCCATAACTCTCCTTAGGCACCTGCATCGATCAGCTGTTAGAAGAAACTGCAGCATATTAAAAGCCCAGTATCGTACATTGTACATTGTAGAGTGGCTGTGCTTGGTATTATATCTCTACTCAAAATGACTTGAAAGGCACCAAATTAAAAATGTTCCTGAGACTAATGGACGTGACATTACAACCTGGAATTCAGACACATCACTGACTGAAAGGTTGTAACTTCTTCCATTGGATGATTGGTGGTAGTCCCATATGTTGGACCCCTGTCATTTTAATATTAATAACCTTCCTTACGACTAGCTTTTCATGGAAAAGTAGAAGTCAGTCTACGGGCTCATCACATGATCATAGTATGGGGACATGTACTACTCATTAGGGCTCATTTACTAAGGGTCCGCGGACCGCATTTTCGCCAGGTTTCCCAACGATTTCCGATTACCACCGCATTTAACAGGGGTTTTTGCTGCACATGATCGGATTTTGGCACATCAGCGATGGCTTTCACGCAACACAAATCGGGGGGGGGGGGGCGGGCCATCGGACGATGCGACGGATTCGGACAACGTGCGGGATTAAACATCGTAAATTGTGTCACAAGACACGCACTTACAAGCACCGGGAAGAAGAAGGTGAACTCCGGTGGACCTCAGCGGGGAAGCAACAGATGCAGGATCTCAGGCGAACGATTTTGGTGAATTGCGCCGGACTTCATCTTCGTCAGACCACCGGGGATCGCGACAGGACCAGGTAAGTAAATGTGCCCCAGTGTTTCAAAGGCTAGCATATGTCCCCATGTATTTCAATGTGCTCATACACATGGCCTTTGTTTTCACAGCCCCATGTCAATAGCATGTAAGCAGACCTCACACGTAACAACAAAACAACAAAATATGGCCCACAAACATTGGACCATGGGCCCCTTGTCTGCAGCCCTTGATATGTATGTGGCCTTATAATCAAGAAATCAAGAGTCAGTCGATGAATTGTTATCCCGGTCCCACACATAATATTATTAGTATTCTTCTCAATGTCTTTAGTTTATTTAGGTCAATCTGCCTAGTAACTTGTATGTAGAGCATGAGAAATTCTGACACCATTCAAGGTAACACTAAAAGGTGACGAGACACATGCAGTCTGGTTATTGTCTGCCATCAGCTTCTATCATTGAGTCCTGCTCATGTCTAATACATGGTGCGTACACAGAGATGGAATATTCCCACCCTCAGCACCTCCACCTCCACCCTGGTTTTTGATTCTACAGGATAGGAGCATTTCCTTGTTTTCCGGCCCTGTCTCCCTCCCTCTGCAAGCAAAGTCTGACTACGACACAGGATGCTGCTTGCACAGGAAACTTCTGAGTTGAAATCTCTGACCTTGGAACTGCACCTGATCTATCCCCCCTTGTATTGCAGGGGAAGGGAAGGGCTGACTAGTCACAGGAACAACATATCTAGTGGGTATACGCAAAGTTATAAAGGGGAGATTGTCAGTCAGTAATAGGACCTTCTCCTTGACTTCTCATAGAAAGCACAGAGATATAAATTGATAAAGAACAAGTAACACTGAATCTATTACCGCAAACCTCCATATAAATTTACTGCTCTGTTAGATGCCACCTGCAGGTTACATCCATCACCATGGTTATTATGGAAAAAGCTCACTTTTATGCACACTGAACACTGTGTTGATGCACACAGCCGGATTACTGCTCTGTACAGAGTTGTCCACACATCAGCCCTGTCTGAACAAAGTCCACTCTATGGCATATGGAGTATCTGGGATTGTCTGCAATACATGGGACTGTGTGCTACTATATCTGCATAAGCTAAACATTCAGGCTGCTGTGTGTTCTTCTCCTATGAGCCTTCCAGCGGTGGCATTCACAATGGCTTATTTATTGGCCCGCACACATCCCCCAGGTGACCAGTGCCGGGCATGGCTAAATGTCCATAGCTTCGGCTGATATATAGCAGGTACAGTCTGCCAGTAAAAGTCAAGGCCAAGACATTCCTCCCCCGAGCCTCTGTTATATAATATTCTATATAAAACGTTTGTAGTGTTATGGTACTTTTCTACATAGGTTTGATTGCTCATGTTACTGTACATGTCAGTATTCCTCTCCCTATGTCACAAAGGGTTTGTATCTGGGTACAGCAAATACTTTATATTCATGTCACCTCTATGTGACTGTTATATAAGTTCTCTTTTGTTTAGTCTTATCTGTTTTATATCATATCTTGCATAATGGCGCATCATTTGACCTGGTTTTCCAGGTTATAATATTGATTACCTTCCCAAACAATAGGCCACCCAACCTTCAGGTACATACCATTCTGCAAAACTAATGGGGCACATATTTTCCTGTGGGTATACCTGGTTCTGCAGTTCAATCACTATTCTCTAAAATGGGATGACCTACATGAACTAGAAAACCCTATCATTACTATCAATGGTGAAAATCTGTCTTCAAAAAGCTCTTCAGCTCGCTACAGCATTTTGCCATACACAGTAGCCCTATAGGGAAGTCTACATTGAAAAACTTACACAACATATTTCTCTATAGTGGATAAGCCAGTTACATACATAAAATCATTATAAACATGTATTAAACTAGCATTTGTGAAAGTCTGTACAAAAAAATCTGGCACTTTCAAGAGTCAAAACTTTACACCCTTCCTCAGCACAAACATGGGCTCTACTATCCAATGATATGTAACAAGATATTTTGCAGATGTATCATATGTGAAGCCTGGTCCTTCAACAGGTCACATATTGGGTTACCTGAAAAAGTGCCATTGTAGTTGTCTACAAAGCCTTCAACTCTGACATGGATGTAACAATAATGGGAACCTAAGTGGCTTTTATTTATACACGTACACAGAACCATGAACATGACATAAGACTGCAGTGTAATAGTTAGAACATTTTTTAATGTTTTTTTTTTTAATGTTTTTATTTACATTATCTCCATAGAAGTCTATTGGACTGTACAAAATAAGGGACATATACATTGGCATTCTTTTGCAGCTCACCTTTTCACCTTGTAGACATATTGCATGTACGGAGCACGGTCCTTCCTCGCTGCAGAGAAACCCATCAGCTTTATTAATTATATGGTACAAATCCAACTTTAGATCCAATGACTCTTATCGTTACAGCCTCAAGATACATTTTAGACCACGGAATTGTCCACGCGTTTCAGCCACATGGTGTGTCCTTACTCATGACGGTCATGATTGAGGGAACAACATGTGTCTGAAACACAAGTACCTTATATTTTGTAAAGTTGCCCAGGAGACCCACAATTGTGGGAGGAACTTTCTGGCAGGGGTTTTTGCACATGTCGGTGCTGGAGCAGATTGTTAAAAGGATTGTATGCCATCGCAAAAGCAAGTAAAAGCCAGAATCCATCACAAGAAACAGAAATGGAGTCTGACCACGCTTTCAGTGAAGAGAAAATGAATAATGGGCCGGTCAAGGGGCAATATTTGGGGTTGGGTCAAGCTAACAAAATAAAAATGCCAACCCACTGTTTCTTTGTATGGATACAACTTCTCATGTGCCATACGGGGAAAAAATTGTTTTAAGGCTTTAAAAACAGGACAAAAAAATGCATACAGTTGTATGTATGAGGCCTTCGGTTGAGTTTCCCTATATTCGGTGACACATGTGACATTGGTTGTGCTGGACATTTAGTTGCCACACTAGTGCACAATGCTCACCAAAATATTGTCAATTGTGTCCAGTTCAGGTATAAAATTACAGGGTAGACATAATAGACACATTTGAACCCTGGCTGAGTAATGAAGGGCATCTTATTTGCTCTAATTGTCCTTGACCTAATCACCTCATATTCTACCATTCACCACTTTCTCCTGTTTTATGACCTTTTATTCGGCAGAGTCTTATATGTCACGCTTCATTACGAATAGTCTTGTTGAGTGAATGGATACAGTTGACACTAAATAAGACTGTAAAGCATGTGCATTGCCTGCAGCTGTTGGATGTAACTTATATGAGCTTGATATCTTCTTTTAGATTATATAGAAATATCCGCAAGTGTGTTCTATGTAATAATACATATCAATTTATTTTGGAACTTCCTAAATATATCTATGGATTACGGTAAACAACTTCTTCGCCAACTTTAATCTACTTCAAAAAAATATTTAATATATCTAACATGTAACTACATTCAGTACCTAATGTGTTCCCATTATATAATATTATATAGTTTGAGCACAAAACTTCCATATTTATGCTACACATTCTGTAGTGTATCTTCTAAACAGACAGTGCAGAACAATTGGGCATATAAATCAGTGGGGCACATTTACATACCCGGTCCGAGAAGTTCACCAAAAGTGCATTGTCTGTTGATGATGCACTGTGTCGCTATTCACTAAGATCGTGCGCCCGATATCCTACATGTGTCGCTTCCCTGCTCAGGTCCGACAGAGTTCACCTTCTTCGTGGTGCATGTAAGTGCATTGTCTTGCGACACAATTTGAAAATTAAATCCCTCGCTCATTCTGAATCAGTCAGATCGTCCAACGGCACACGCCCTCAATTTGTGCTGCATAGAAGCCAGCGCAGCTGCACCAAAAGCCGATCGCATGCAACACAATGCCAGCGCAGACATCTGTTATATACCTGTCTAAGCTGCACAAATCCTGACAACGTCGGAAAGTCAGACGAAAGTCTGCACACGGGCCCTTAGTAAATAAGCCCCAATACACTTTATTAGGTACACCTGTCCAACTGCTCGTTAACACTTAATTTTTAATCAGACAATCACATGGCGGCAACTCAGTGCATTCAGGCATGTAGACATGGTCAAGACAATCTCCTGCAGTTCAAACCGAGCATCAGTATGGGGAAGAAAGGTGATTTGAGTGCCTTTGAACGTGGCATGGTTGTTGGTGCCAGAAGGGCTGGTCTGAGTATTTCAGAAACTGCTGATCTACTGGGATTTTCACGCACATCTCTAGGGTTTACAGAGAATGGTCCGAAAAAGAAAAAACATCCATTGAGCGGCAGTTCTGTGGGCGGAAATGCCTTGTTGATGCCAGAGGTCAGAGGAGAATGGGCAGACTGGTTCGAGCTGATAGAAAGGCAACAGTGACTCAAATCGCCACCCGTTACAACCAAGGTAGGCAGAAGAGCATCTCTGAATGTACAGTATGTCGAACTTTGAGGCAGATGGGCTACAGCAGCAAAAGACCACACCGGGTGCCACTCCTTTCAGCTAAGAACAGGAAACTGAGGCTACAATTTGCACAAGCTCATCGAAATTGGACAGTAGAAGATTGGAAAAACGTTGCCTGGTCTGAGGAGTCTCGATTACTGCTGCGACATTCGGATGGTAGGGTCAGAATTTGGCGTCAACAACATGAAAGCATGGATCCATCCTGCCTTGTATCAACGGTTCAGGCTGGTGGTGGTGGTGTCATGGTGTGGGGAATATTTTCTTGGCACTCTTTGGGCCCCTTGGTACCAATTGAGCATCGTTGCAACGCCACAGCCTACCTGAGTATTGTTGCTGACCATGTCCATCCCTTTATGACCACAATGTACGCAACATCTGATGGCTACTTTCAGCAGGATAATGCGCCATGTCATAAAGCTGGAATCATCTCAGACTGGTTTCTAGAACATAACAATGAGTTCACTGTACTCAAATGGCCTCCACAGTCACCAGATCCCGACGTAAAAAACGTCATTCGGGCCCTTAGTAAATGACCCCCACAGAGGTGGTTTCCATGTGAGCCACCCAACAAATATAATAGCAGGTCTTGCTCTTGCCTATGATTGCGTCTCGAGCCATCGGGGCTTTATGCCAAGGACTTGTGGACAACTTGTCCGCTTTTTGCGGCTCAGAAATACTTAAGCATACCGATATATAGATTTGTGGGAAAAGAATAAGAATAACAAAACGATGCTGAAATATCCCTAAAAGTCATGGGGAAGATACACTCATTTCTTATTTATTCAGTTACATTTGTATACACTCTGGGTCTGGAGTGGTAAGTTATTGACCACTGGTCAGTCTTTAGTGTATAGAAAATGATTTGTGTATATGAAATTATAATAATGCATTAATTTTTTTTTTACAACAATAAAGCCATCCTTCAAACGGGTATATATACACATACAGTATATATAAATATATATACACACACGGATATATATATACAAATGGATAAATAGAAAAACCAAGTCCGCACAGTGTAAGGAATCCTCATTAGAGGGGGTGCAAAGAGATTATTTGAAACAGTGCCGTTTTTATATATAAAATATTACATCTCTGCTTTTGTAAGTGATGTCATCATTACTATATAATGAGACATTGAATAGATAAACTGATATTCCTTTCCTTTATGTTTCTGCTGGACATTTAACTTCTATTTACTTACCACTTGTAAAAACTAGCAGTGTTGGAGGTTATTGTCCATCCTTTGAAAATCTATAAGTGTGACATTGAGCCTTTAGTACTAGGTCATAGTCCAATTTCATGGGTATCTTATCTTGCTGTGCCCCTGCTGGTAGATTTTCACAGCGATTAGCATTGCTCATCTGCTGACCCCTATGATGACCTTACTCTTATGTAGGTTTATATAGGCGGATAGAATAACTAATGAGGGTTTTGCTGTCTTAGTCTAGATCTGTGAGAAAGTGACCATCACATGGTTTCCACATATAATCGTACATCAGTGTCATCTGTTACAAAGACACCTGGAAAAGAGGAGATTCAGGTTACTTTATAGGATTTCTACCATTTTATCTAGAAAAAACTGGAGAAACTGCTACAGGTAAAATGGTTTCCGATTACAATGGAAGTGATTACAACTTTTAGATATTGTAAAGTTTAAAAGTTAAAGTTTTAATGGTAAATTTACGAATGTCTTCATCTTGCACCACAGTGATGGAACCAGATGCTTGTACGGTGCTAAAAAAAACAGGATCAGACATAGAACCACATGGGAGGCAAAATACATCCTTTTACCACGTAGTAATAATAATAAATCTGCATTTCTATAGCGCCATCATGAGTAATGAATCAATAGCGTAGGGGAGCATAAGGAGTTACAACCTACCTGACAGTACAAGTGATGCATCAGTTAATACTTTATGTGTGCCAGGTCTTTAGTGCTGTGAAAAGTCATCTTGTATTTTCCCGGTTGCACTGGTGGTCACATCCCCCTTTCTCCCGCTGTCTCTCCCCTGGGTTGCATTAACATTGACCGGCAATGGAATGACCTCAGAGCTTTTCCTTCCTATGAAATAGCATTTCCTCCTCCTTACAGGTGAAGACTCTGCCCCAGTCTCTGTCATACACATACGCTTCAGTCTATTGATGTCTCTGCTTAGGTTTTTTTCTGTCTCTATGTTAATTCTTTCCCAGTTCACTTGCAAGGAGGAATAGACAATCTAAACACGTAGCATCTATTTTGAGTATTGTCTGTTTAACAGTATGCTTCCTCTCTATTAATATGTTGTGTCCTGGAAACCAAATATACTTATAATGTTATAGGACAAGTCAGTGTGTGCATTCGATGGTGAAACAGGAGACATAGGCAGTTATTACAGCTTGTGTATATACTGGCTCAGAAAATCTTGTGGGGTGTTACTGGTTAGTTGTGGTTAGGGCCTGCCACTCCACCCATTGGTGAGTACTGGATCCCCATTCCCCGGATCTTGGCAGTCTCATTCTCGCGATCAGTGGTGGTCACAGCAATCGGACCCATGCCAATCACCTTGTTATTCCCTATCCAGTGGATACAGGATAGCTTCTAATTTTGGGACAACCCCTCTAAACTGCACCTGGTCAGCCTGGTCATTACAGACCAAACATAGCCCTATTAGCTCTGTGTAACTGTGATCTGGTAATTGATATTATTAATCAAACATCAATATTTTTAACCTAGACAGTGTGACCCTTTGTAGAGGTGCTTGTAAGGTGCTAAGGGCGGTTTTACATGATTGTGTTTGATACGAGGAACAAGGTTTGTATGTCTGTCCAATTGATCGCTGCTAGAGAAAGATAATGCGGCAGATTTACTTACCCGGTCCATTCGCGATCCAGCGGCGCCTTCTCTGCGCTGGATTCGGGTCCGGACGGGATTCACTAAGGTAGTTTATCCGACGTCCACCAGGTGGCACTGCTGCGCTGAAGAGCATCGGAACGCGCTGGAGTTCACCGGTCTATACCTAGTGAAGGTAACTGCAAGCTCCGCGACACATTTTCCGTTTTTAAATGCGGCGGTTTTTCAGAATCCGTTGGGTTTTCGTTCGGCCATGCCCCCCGATTTCCGTCGCGTGCATGCCAGCGCCGATGCGCCACAATCCGATCGCGTGCGCCAAAATCCCGGGGCAATACAGGGGAAATCTCCGCAAATCTGAAATATTCGGGTAACACGTCGGGAAAACGTGAATCGGGCCCTTAGTAAATGACCCCCCAATATTTTCGATTTCTTTATTATAGCACAGTACTACTGAAATAAAATAAATATTCAGCCAAAAATTCTTAAGAAATTTGTTGTCCATGAATTAAAAAAGTGCCGCTTTCCACGGGAAGTGAAGTATAAGGTCAAGTAGATTTCTTTGTTTTATTTCTTGACCTTTTCTCTACTGATTAAACCTCAGAAATACCAATGCTAACCATGTAAACAACCCCCCTTTGTTTAAAACATAACAGAACGGATGTGCACAATATTGTACCTAAGAAAAGTATTGCACAATGTTATTTAATATTAAGCTGCACAGCAATTTTGGCGGTGGCCAAAGATTTATGTGTTGCAATTCAAAGACCCAGTCAATACAAGTGACTATATCACCATTCAGCTTGGCCTTACCATGTTATCCATTTTCGGAAGTGGAAATTGTGCACCAGACCCTGAGAAATAAGCAGGAAAGGGCTGTGTGATGATTGCTGTTAATTGTTGTAATGTGTATGAAATAGTTATGTTTCAGAATGTTACACTGCTATGTACTATCCATAGAAATGGCAACTAGCAACCATTTGTGAACTATATAAGCCTAGGTAAAGTCAATGGTAGCATTTTACAAGGAATACAGCAGCTGTCAATAGTTCCTAATCCATGCCCCGAAAGAAGGTCTAAAGACAGTAATGAGACAAAGGTCAAAGGTGGATAACATGTGGATGCAGTTTTATGTTATATTGTACTATACTTTGCTTTGCACCATGGTACAGCATCTCATAATACACTTGGTGCATTGGAAGGTTCAGTGGGGAAAAGCTAAATTTCACATCATTCTATTCAGATGATATAATTTGATATTTAGATTACTACAGGGTGAATGGAAAGGGAAGAAGGTAAAAAAAACTGCAAACTTGTCAAAGCCACACATTGGGGCACATGTATCATAGTTTTTCAGCTGCCACTTTTTCAAGTTTCCTAAAGTTGACCTACTTACCGTAATCATTACAATGAATCCTAAGTTTTTTCCCTTCGTGATACATGCGATGAGTTGCCTGTTTAGTCTCACTTTTGCAACTATTTGTGGTGTGCAAATTTTAAGTCCCAAATAGTAAGTCTGGGTCTAGAATGCTCTGTTTTGGGACTTATAAGGTGCAAGAATGGGACAATTTCAGAGCCCAAAAGTCTCACAAACAGTCGTACAAAAAGACGCTGAAAAAAAGTGATAAATGCCCCACATTGGGGCAGATTTCTCAAAACTGTATTTACGGCAAAGGGGTTCAGATGGTTTTTAGACACTTTTCTGACTAGTACAACAAATGTGTGTGTGGGAGGTCTTGGAAAAACATAGGATGTGTCTTTGTGACACTTTTGATATATCTCCATCCCTTAAGTCTAATCATGCTCAGACCATTTGGGTCTGGTCTTCACAGACCCATCTTGCTGCGTCTCTTGCTGGGTACTTCTGTGCCTCTCACATGGACCTTGCCATAATTCCAGGTATTAATAAAATTAGTTTGCTTAGTTTTGGAGTGTTCTTAGGTGTATCTACTTACACGTTCTCTTACTTTTATTGGTGATCAGTAAGTAAAGAACAGTTTTAGACGCCTTTATGACTTGATAAAGCTGATGTTCCTTGGCTCTCTTTTGTTGGTGACCTCATTCTTGGTTTATTTATTATTTTCATCCCTTCTGATGTTTTTGTGTTCAGCAGCTTGTCTCCATTCAAGTGCCGGTGCTCATCTGAGAGGAAACCTGACAATCCCTGTGTTTATAGATGGAAATAAACTTTCCTTTGCTCCTTGCATTCCCTTGGGTTCCTCTTCAAACCAACCTCTTCTGCTGTACATTGCTTGCACAGTTCACTTATGTTGTCCCTGGAACCTAACTGAATAAATTGCAGATAATAGAATCTGGAAAATGTACCATATTGTATGTGCCAATTCTGTATTTCCATTGTGGCGGACCAGTCAAATTCACAGACTTATTCCAAGTACATCTCTAAAGCAAGTAAATCAATGTTATTATAACAGGACATGTATTTAGTGACCCAGACACCATCACACATTAAATAGCCAACATAAAGTCTACTTTCATTTTCATAAAACACCCTTATATCATATCTGGAGTGAAAGCATTTATTTTCTTACAAGGAAACAGTGTAAAATCAAACAACTTTACTAGATAGGCAGAAGATACTTTGGTTGGCCCAAGTTTTGACATGATGAAAGAGCATAGTTTGATTGGACTGACCATAGCCCCTACAGTGGTCCCTTTTATTGACATACAATCATGAGATTTCCGACACTCCTATAGTTGAATGGAGCAGCAGGACACATGTAGGCTCTACCACACCATCAATTATTGAGAATAGGACCTCCATTTTCCAAATGGATTGGCGCCCAGTTCACATGATCAGTAGTAATCTCAGCAGTTTGTTATACCTTATCCACAGGTTAACTTAATAGTTTGTAAAATTTTCGGTTAGCACGGCTTATGTTGTCAATGTAAAAGAGTAGAATTTCCCCTAACCACTATGTTGTCAAGCAAATTAATGCTACATTCACACGACCATTGGGGGACGTGTACACAGCCACAAGCTTGCAGCTGTATATACGCCCCCCATAAGCCGGCAATGGGTGCACGGAGCAGTACGGAGTGGTACACTGCAGCACACGTTCAGCACCATACCGTAAGCTATGAAAAGATAGGACATGTCCTATCTTTCCCCGTATTACAGCGCCATGCGCCACGTATCTCTATTGAGAGGGTGGGGGCGAGCAGCGCTTACCGACTTCTCCTCTACCGTGCGCCGACGCGTGCCCGCACACATTAGTGTGAATGTAGCCTTATACCTTACATCTTTCTTTCATGGACCAGTGTGGGGGCATCATCCAGAAAATGAACTTTGAAATGATATGTAAATTGGTTGTATAAAGTCAGGGAGGTGGGGAGCTCATCATTGAAGTTAAGCTTCACTTGACTCATAAACCCCCCCCCCCTGTGTCATTCACCAGATTTCAGAAGATATGGTTACTGAGGTCCTTGGATGTAGACCATAAAGTGCATATATATATATGTGTTTTGTTAGGTATGGCAAACTGTTCGTCAGGGTACAATAGCGAGTAACCTCTTAACCTCGCAAATCAGTCCGAACAATCAATTAGTACCACTGACTAAAGGCATCGAGCCACCACTTCTTTCAGCAGGAAAAACCTTTTATTTAAAGTTGTAGATCCCTGCACGTAGAGCCATAATGTACAGTTAAGAGGGCATTAGGAGGAGGAGCGAGGTTTACTTCTATGCTAAACTCTCTGCCAACCAATACAACCAATTTACATATAATTTCAAAGTTTTTTTTTCTGTATGAAGCCATCATGCTGGGCCATGAAATAATTATGATCTGTAAGGTGTTTAGCTGGTTGACAACATACTGGTAGTACTAGTTTCAATTTCCGCTGACAGGATCCCAATAACATAATTGTAGATACTGTATTATATCCAAAGACAGATTGATATCCTGTATAGCAGCAAAAGGCCTCCCACAGTAGTTATCAGGGGTGTAACTACAGTGGTAGTGCCATAGCAGCTGCTATGGGGCCCACATTGCTAGGGGGCCTCTGCATCTAGGGTATTGGGTGTGTATTGGGTGTATGCTTTATGTATGTGGTGTGTATACCCTGTATGTCTGTATATGGTATTATATGCATGTGTGTATTTGCCATATATTTGTATATGTGATATGTATATACTGCATGTCATCTGTATGTATCTGTGTATATGCTGTATGTATGTATATATGGTGTGTATATACTGTGTGTGATTGTAACTCTCATATGTGAGAATACAAATATGTATATTTTTTTAAGGGAGAAGGGGCGGTGATTTAGAAGTCTGCTATGGGGCCCTGCCTCTCCTAGTTACGCCCCTGCACATTACCAAAGTATACCTGAAATGACCCCCACATACTATATGGAAGTCCCTTCATGATAGTGAGATGCCCAATATAAATGTAACAATATATTTTCTGTTCAAACACAGAGATGCAGAGATTTTGGGTAACATGAGTGGGCACATGCCTGTGAAATGAGTCGATGTGGAGGCAGGTGGACTTGGTCCCAGGATGATAAGAATCTCGCATTGCTTTGAAGGGGAGGATTTTTATGTTGTGTATGCACTTCCCTAAACCACAAACATAGAATAAATCTCCACACCAGTGAAACATAAAAGTTTGACCTCTACAACCAAGTACAATTCCCCTTTATGTCTTAAAGAGAGATATCACTTATCAACGCCTGAGGGAAATGAGTGGGGACTGAGCACTCCATTAATCCCACTACCCTCCCTCAATTAACTCCCCCCTATACTATGAGCTAAGCAGAATTACTCTCCCTTTACTTCCTTGCACAATTTGTTGATTAATTGTCAGGAATCCATTTAGTTACACTGGACAGCTGGACTGATATGGCCACTCGACAGCAGAGTTATGTGTTATTCGAGGTAACCATGGAGGTCAGCTCAGATATAAAGTGAAGCTGACACCGCTTCTGTTCTATAAAATACCGGAATTCCTCCTTACTTATAATGGTGTTATAAATGTCAGATTTCTGTTAATTCTCATCATTTGAAAAATGGGTGATACTACTTGGTGACATGTCACTATACAGATTCTAAAAGCAATGCTAGAGGAATGGCACAACATCCAGTGATACAGACAGAAGCCTTTTATTTTAAAGGAAATGTAAGCTTCTACTTAGGCTTCATTCGCATGGACGTATGGGGGACGTATATACAGCTTCAACATTGCGGCTGTACATATGTCCCCCATATACGGCAATAGGTGCAAGGAGTGACACTGTGCCACACACGTGTGGCACCGTACCGCTCCGTACATATGTGCATGGCCGCAAGCTGTGCATCTCTATGGAGAGGGAAGGGGTCACTTCCTCCTCCTCAGTGCACCGAACGTATGCCCCCTCCCCCCAGGCATACTTTCGTCTGAATTCTCCCTAAGGCAGACAATCAGTATACATATCAGTATGTATAGTGAGTGGAATACATTTGAGAGAGGCTCACATAACAGTAGAGGCTTTCCATTACGGGAGTTAGTTTTGACTCCCAAGACAGAAAAACTTAGTTTTTACTGGTATTTTATAGGGGGTGTGGTTTTCTTTTCAGTACTATGATAGCACATTTTACTACTAACGATAGAAGATGTCACAGCTTTTTGGATTGTGTAATCTGTGCAATTTGGGACACTAAACCAGCCACTGGTCTGGAGGGTTTAATGTCCCAAATTCTGTCCGTGGCTGCAATACAAAACAAATGTTAATACTCACCTTGGCCTGGATCTCACAGCACCTGTGCGGTCATTCAGTGAAGTCGGCAAAGTATTCCTGATCTTTTCTGTGCATCTACGGCACAATGAAGCCAGGGTGCAGCCAGCTTATTGAAGCAACAGACAGGCACCAGAATCAATTAATCCAGACTCATCACTAGAGAAGTATAAAGGTTTTGTTCTTGTTTTTATAGTGCCGGAAGGCAGATCTATGGCTGGAGACAGAACCACAGATCAATAAGGACCTGTGCTTAGTTTAGTCCCGTTGATGACTGTAGGATTGTACATTATATGCAATAACTAAAAATGCAAAAGCTGGCATTGAACGGTTGTACATTTTGCATTGGTGCTGCCATTGAACTGCACTAGAGGTGACAGGGTCACCATTGGCTCGTGGAGTGCATGCTCAGCTAATAATAGTAGTGATCAATGAGGCACACTCACATACTTTGCTATGAGCTCAGAGGTCTACAATGTGTATGTCTATAAGGGTGAAGGATGCACATCCTCTTCAGGAAGACTGGGACCTTTGTTCTGAACTTGTCTCTTTCAACTCTGACATAGTTTTTCTGTGTGTTGCCACTTGTGTTTAGGAGTCAAACCTTCGATTTGTTACTAGACCACAACAATGACTTTACACAGCCTTGGTTTATTACATCTGTTAAAGCCCATTGACTGAGAGGGACAATGTAGTGTACAATGTAAAAATAAATCTACCTAGCACCTGTTATGTAGCCTTCATATATACCGCACTGGTGTATTGTGCAGCATTATGTATCATACTTTGGTGACTTTTGACTTTACGATTCCTACAAGACTTTTCTTTTTTAGGATGCATTGAAGAGCACAGTTGTAAATCAATAGTGTAAAGTATACAATACGTGTTTGTATCCTTCTACGGAGTCTGGGCAACGCAGAGTAAGAATAGAGATAGACCATAAGAAAGTGGCTCATTTCATGTATTACAAGTACAGCTATTTACTTGAATACAGCTATGTATTACTACAATTGGTTGTCCATATGTGGCTTCCTGCTGGCTGGGTCTTAGAGAGGTCAAGGTTGCAGCTAAATATAGCATTATCTTCTTTTTTGGGTTGTCTTGATGAGACAACAACATTAATAAGCCTCCCCAAAGTGAATAGACAATCAAGTTAGTAATGCTCCTCAATTGCAGACATGCCAATACACAGTAGGTGGCCTATGAATGGAAGGTGTACAGGCGCATGTCAGTAGAAAAAACTGTAGTGGATTATAATATAGGTAGTTTGGGTGATAGCCCAGGGCTTAAGCCTTCTAGGGGGCCATGGCCACCCAATCCACCCACCAAATTTTATACTGAGAAAAGCCTTCGCCCCTATAATAATTCCTGCTCTCAATACACATGTTCATAATAGCCATTTGTAAGGTCCTGAAACCGCAGATTGAAAGTAGACAGAAAGGTTGCGTGCACCATTGCCCAAGAAGCTGATGCCAGTACTATATGTAGGAAGTGACTTCCAGACTTGTAGGGGCAATAATATTCATACAGCCCAGGCAGTCTTAATCCGCCTCTGTACGTTTCCAACAGTATTCTGTACTTCTAGTGCTCCTGCGTATTTATGAAATGTCCCTAAACTAACTACTGGTTGTTTGTTTTCTCACTCAAAATATGTCCAAGTTTTCTTCCATTATAAAATAGTGGGAAAATCCTATACTATTAATAGCCTTCAATCAGTGGAGCAAGAACCCGTTATTGATGTCATTTGACCTTTTTCAGTCTTTGAATCCAGAAGAAAAATTTCAAGTCAACAATAAAGCCCCTCTGCACTGTGCAGTAGTAATAATTACTAGCTCTTGATCTTTTGTAAGTTACTGACAGTCCGGGCAGCTTGGAATTGCCATTTGCTCGAACTGCGCCTTTTCAACACCACTTTATGCAACTTCAACAATTAAAGTGTGCAGGAAGGACTGAAGACTCTATAGTGTCCAATTTTTCAGGAAAGGGGACACCCTGCATCTAAAAATAAGAAGATATAAATATAGGCCGGATTTCCTACTTGAAAGAGGAAAACTATTGTGAAAACAAGATTGTTTGTAACAATCTGTAGAATGTGGCTAGAAACAAGTACTTTGTTATCACAGTATAGGGCAATCTGTATTTGTAGCAACCGTTATATTCAGATTTAAATTGACTGAACAGAAAACTTCCCTAGGTTATATAAAATATATAAAAAAAGATATATCACTATATAGAATTTTTGTTCTGACCCACTGTTTTCCATGACAACCTGTCTGCCAGGTGACACCATGGGGGAATTTATGTTATCCCCAGTATATCAAGAGAGGCCAGATAATTTTACGCCAGGTCCTAATACCCGCACCGCATCGGGCCACTGCCCAGCCCTTCACAAGGTGGCCCAAGGGGGAGTAAAGTAATTCCTGGTCATACCCCAGTACAAGCCTTAATAAATATTTCTATGGTGTCTACATTACAAAAATGTTCACCTAGCCACAAGACAAAATATTTTACTTGCTGTTTACATCAGACAATCCATTGGTGTAACAATGTTTAGATTTTTGGTACTTGGCTCTAAACATTCTGTTGTAGGCGACATATAACCCGTGGTGCCCAGAAAGTGCAGTATGTCTGTTGCTTACAGCCACACATTGCCTACAAAACTTAGTACATACATCATTAAAAAGGGTGCCATATATTGCCAAGTCAGTGCATTACTATGCCCATATAAAGTGATGGCAAGGCCCAGTAAAGCTTGTCATGTCCCAATGACGGTTGCTAATTTTACTATAAAGTGGATTTTTGAGCACTGAAGGCTTTCCCAGAAGTCAGCTCCTTGGGGCTATATTAGTGGATGTAGGAGTATATGTATCTGTACACAACGGGTCATGTAAGTGGTCAGAGGAACACAGCAAACTATTCCACCATCTCTGAGAATGAATGCTACAGAATGCAGAGCCATTTAAACTTTGTTGCATAGCGATGTGATGGGCTACGATGTATGGCATCAGTATAAGTGTATTTTATGTTAGTTGGCAGTAGATTGCTGGTTCTGCTCTATAGCACTGCAGAACATAAACCTGTTTTATCTAATGCTCTGGGGCTTGCCTATCTCTGCCTATTAATCTGCTCCTCTGCAAACAAAGGACTTCAAAGGAAGCCAGTTTTCCCTGCAGGGTAATCCGATCTTGCAGTGAGGCAAGTGAACTGCCCTCCAGCAGGAAATATCTAATCCGGCTAGTGACTGCTGTGGCACCATGCTGCTGCCTAAACTCCACCGAGCTGCTGCGCTCCTCCATCCTCTCACCACTGTGTCATATTGTACTTTCTCTATGTAGCATGGGTGATGATTGGAAAATCAAAGTAATCCCTTTTGCATATGGTGGCGGTTCACACACCCTTTCCTTTGAGTATGAAATGTAAACGCCGTTAATGTATATCTTCTTGGCAGCCAGCAGTGAGGGTGTTGGATGACATGATGTCATAAACTTTTACTGAGAGCAATAAACCAATTTATAGAGCATTTCATTGGATATCTATGCATTATCTGTGACTTCATGGCGACAGCTATTCCTATACTTGCAGGTGTTCTCTTTCTTTAATAATCAATATGTATCAATATGCACAAAAAATGTAACAAACATAATACAGCACTTTATATGCTGCAGCACTTTACACATAAAATAAAACATATACACGGATCTACCTATAAAGGTGCATCTATAGGACGTGAGGATAGCCCTTTTAAGGGCAATATTTTAATAACTTTTAATTCCCTAACATGTAAAGAGGTTACTGGATTTTGTAAAGGTTACTGGGGCGTGGAGTAGCCGGAGCTGAGGCTACAGGGCGTGGCTACTCCACGCCTCAGTAGCCTCTTTGACCCTCCGACCAGATGTCTTTGGCGCGCAGCTACGAGGAGCCCTCGTCCGAGAGACCTGCCGTCTGCACATGCGCAGAACAGCAAGCCTGCGGCTGCGGTGTCTCTACTCCAAACCCGGAGCTGCTCAGCCGCGGGCCTGCTGTTCTGCGCATGCACACGGCAGGTTTCTCGGACGAGGGCGCGTAGCTACGAAGAGCTGCGAGCCAATGACACCTGGTAGGAGGGTCAAAGAGGCTACTGGGGCGTGGAGTAGCCGCGCCATGTAGCCTCAGCTCTAGCTACTCCACACCCCAATAGCCTCTTTACAAAATTTACATATTAGAGAATTAAAAGTTAGTAAAATATTGCCCTTAAAAGGTGGTAGGTTCCCTTTAAGCCGCTTTGTAACCAGTAGGGCAGTAGCTTCAGGTCATTGTCCATTTGGAAAACCCATTTGCAGCCAAGCTTTAACTTCCTGGCTGATGTCTTGAGATGTTGCTTCTGTATTGCCAAATAACGTTCTTTCCTCATGATGCAATTTTTTTTGGAAAGTGCACCAGTCTCTGCCCCAGAAGATGATGCTGCAGCCCCCATGTTTCACAATTGGGAGGGTGTTCTCCCAACACCCTGTAAGATTCTCCCCTTTTCTTCCAAATGTAACATTGGTTAATATGGTCAAACAGTTCAATTTTAGTTTCCTCAGACCATAGGACATGTCTCCAAAAATGTAGGTGTTTGTTCTTGTGTGTTTTTGCTTTTTTCATGTTTCATTTGGAGAAATAGCATCTTCCTGTTAGAGGGACCTTTCGCCCCATGTTGATCCAGTATTTTTGTCACTGCGGATAATGATGCATCTTGTGTGCAAGAATTAAATATTGTCCAAATTACTTTGAACAGCAGTTGGGTAAAATGGGCAAAAAGCAGAGTATTACTTTATATTTAAAATTTCTCAACTCTTTAAAAAATGTGACTCTTTCTGAAATTTGGGAGCTTATGATAAGTTTTGCTATGGTGTAGTTGCGAACACAGATAGTACCGAGCCATTGTGTAGGAACCGTATACTGGCACCCTACTGTCCTATATCTTATAGCACGCTCCATACATCTCTTTTACCGGTTAACAAGCACCAATAGATTTACTAGTAATTGCTGACCATAGAATGTATTAGCTCAGGGATTTAGATACAGACATAAAGACAGCCAAGTGTGGCCCTGTAGTGAAAATGGGCCCCCTTACCTACTGAGCCCCTGTCTAGCTGCATAGGCACCAATGGTATGTCTTCCACATTTGTGGAGTCTTATAATATTTCTATGTATATCTATTCTGCCTGAACTGTTCACTCATAAACTGAACATGCAAAGTGCATAATATGCAATATTAAAGGGGTTGTCGACTATCAGCAAATAATTGATATTGTTTGTGTAAGACAAAGTTATAAAATTTTCCATTATATGTCACTGTTTTCGAGATCTCTGCTTGATTCTATTGAAAGCTGCTATGTTTACAGTGGATAGAAATCTGTCCATAGTCATGTGATGTCACACAGGTGCACGAGCCATTATTATCACAGAGAATAATCAAAGCCTGATAATAAAGTCTTTTGCACCTGTGTGTCCATCGCGTGACCATGGGCAGATTCCTTTTACACTTGAAGTAAGCATAGAAGCTTTCTATAAAAAGACAGCAAGCCGAGATCTAGTAAACCATGAGGAATTGATACAGAAAGTATATTGGAAAATTGTATAACTTTTCCTTACACAAACAATATCAATTATTTGCAGAAAGTGGACAAGCCCTTCTAAGTAGAGAGGAGCAGTGCATCCTCATTATTTATCATATATAGAAATGAAGAAATAGAAAGTGTCAATTGAAATAGGTTTGCCACATCGGTTGTCACATTGATAATAATTCACTTTAATAGAGCATCTTACTGTTCTGGAGTCATATTAGGGATTGCAGACATAATGTGGAGCATTCATCAATTTTTGCGTAGGGTCCATGTTCCATTTATACAGGAATATTTGATTGTGGTGCAATGGGTTAATGAATTTGCGCCAACCCGTAAAGGTTTAGAACTGTCTTCACTTTCATAATGGTGAAACAGAACTACATAGACCAACTTTTTGCAGTTCTAAGTGTGCGCCAAAAAAGGTGTGGGTAAACTATAAGCGCAGGAAAAGTGTTGGATTCCCAATCAGTGTCCAAATTGTGTGCCAAAAAAAGTAAAATTGGTGAGTGTCAGAAAAGCACCAATATTGTGGCTCTTCATAACTAAGGCGCAGCAAGAGGGGAAAAAAACACCAGAAATCAATATTGAATGCCCCCCATTTAGCTTTCAGTATAAAAAATATGGGAATTTTGTTCAGGCACCTAGCAGACCATAACAGGCTGGCACTGGCAGCCCTGCACAGCTGTGTTTCTCTTGCAACCAGCCTTCCTGTTTTAAAGCTAGGAAACTTTTTCATTGATAAATCTGACTATCTGTCAGGCCAAGTCTAGAGTAAATTTTGGTGACTCCCCTCGGTGAAAAGTGCTGAGTTCGGCTATAGTCACTGTTTCACTTGGCTGGAATGAGCTGGAAGGAAACAGAAGGGCTGCATAGATAGATATACATTAGCTGCTGATATGTTTACAGCAGGAGGTGGCAGGAAGGGCAGTGGTTGGAAGGTGGGGGTGAGACGTTCAATTTACATCCAGCACAGTAGCAAATGCGGAGAGCAACCCAGATCAGGTCATCCATGGTCAGTCCATTCCGTTAGATTAGCAAATAGAAGGCTACAAACAATCAGCACATCTGACGTCGATCACCAGGCGTCTGCCCATTGTTTAAAAGGGAAATGATATAATTATAACACACTTTTTAGTGCAATGTGAGAACATGTGGCTGTATACCTGGACGTTAAAATGCTCATCAGCCCAAGGAAGCTCTTTAAATATGCATCAGAATCTAAACTTAGAGTTTATTCCATCAATATTTTCTGTGTAGATTATTGAAATCTGTATCTGTTCTGCACAGGCCTGCAAAGGCGATCTTTAATGGCTTCCTAAGGCATTTTCTTACTTCATGAAACTAGTCAAACCTCCCACTCAGCTAAACCAGTTCCCTACACTGTACTGACGAGTGCAAAGTCATTGAAACATTGCTGTTTACAGTTAGGAATCGGTTCCTTTTGGATACCACATCATGTCATTAAAAAGGTCATGCTTGATGCTAAGGGAGCTGCCTTATAAGGTAGCTAAGAGGCAATGTTTTCTTTATCCTGGAAGACATATTTGCATATTTCCCAGAATCCCCCAGTGCAGCATCAATTGCTGTAAGTCTCCACACACCTGCCCAGAATCTTGATAGATAAACAGGTTTAAAGCAGCCAAACGCATGGTTAACGGTAAAAAATGGATGAGTTTTAAAAATGCATGCATTTTTAAACGGACTGAAAACGCATGTTTAAAAACGGACCAAAAACGCAACGTGTGGCATCACCGTTAGGGTGCAGTCAGGCGTGCCACTAGTGGAACACACCCTATTGAGTTTTCTTACCGATTTTTGTTCTCTTTAAACAGTCTGGTTGAGGGTGCATCCACACATTCAGTTTTTCAGATGCAGATTTTGATGCCCAAACCAGGAGTGGAGTCAAAATAGAAGAGGAGTAGCACTTCTTAATGATAAGTCCTCACCCATTATGATCCACACTTGCTTTTGGCTTTAAAAACTGAACGTGTGACTGCACCCTAAAAGCTAAAATGACAAGAAGGACTGAGCATTAGACAAATAGTTCCCAAAATAGCCAGACAGACACATTTTGTAGGTCTTGGAATTGTGCCCAATTTGCACCTAACAGAGAAGTGGACATGTTGAATTTTATAATAGGTTTTGCCTGGAATATAAACTGGTAACACACACTTGATCAAACACATGCACGCTGGATTTAATAGCGGAAACTTCAGGTGGAATACTTGTTGGTGAACAGCTAGTGGGAACAGCAGTCCTAAGCTGGCTCTTCACAATGTGTATACGGGACACCCTGATGGCTTAGTGCTTAGCACTGTTATCTTGTAGTACTGGGTTTGGCCTATTGAACATTCAATAACCATGAGAGGATCACAGTAGGGGAACACTATACTTCCCTGATACCTCATATTTAGCCTTGCAGAATTATTCTCATTTTGCACTAATGTTGTAATGCGCAGAATTTGATGGAGCTATATAAATATAGATTATTATTATTAATGTTTTCAGCTTTGTGAATAGCACATAGTAATGTTAAAACAAATCTGCTGTGAATACAAATGAAGGAAACTGATCTTAGTTGAATGGCAGAGCAAGGAAGTATCACGTGATAGTCACAGCAGGAATGGGAGACTACATATTCAATGGACTCTGAGAAAGAATGAAGGAACGAAAGAAAGAATGGCTGATACACAATTATGAGAAGTCTGTAAGGAAGTGGTGATAGGAGGAATAAAAGAGGGAGTGGTATGGGAAGGAAAAAAAGGCTTTCAGCAAATTCCTATTGCTGTCTACAGGTGCCTACCCCCCACTCATTGACCCATTTGCTTATTGATTTTGAGAGTCTCCTTGACCAAAGTTCTTGTTTCCCAGAATTGTTTGTATAATCCCAGGGATTGTTTGCACAAGAGGAGTGTCATTACTTGATAAAATCCCCCTTCCCATTACTAAATTGCTTATTTGTGGACTGGAGATTTTTGGATAATGTAAACCGCAGATAAGTATTGTTCTGTACAATCTATCTGTCCTTTTAGAGATCTAGGATACTCCTTATAACCAGTATCACTCTCACTATTTCATTTTTGTAGCTTGTTTCTGGCACAATGGATTGGAGGGAAGCAGTGGGAGACACTCCAGACCCCACTTCCCAGCTCTGCTAGTTCTTCAGTTACTTTCAACAGTTTTTGAGAGCCAAAACCAATATGACTCTACAGAGATAAGGTATAATGAAAAGACTTGCATCTCTTCTGTATGTTCGACCACACCTTGCTTTGGCTCACAATATCTAATTCTGAAGACCTGAGATGTAAACTGGTATACACGTGCTACCTGCCCACCGGGGCTGGACAGGTTCTTTGGTAGATATAGCATAGGATTAGAGTGGTTCTGGTCTAATGGGAGGCCTGTCATGGTCACAATGTCTAGCTCCGGGAAAGACACAGAAACAATGATTCAAACTCAGTGTTCTTTTTTTAAGTTCCCATTTCTAGAGGGTTCTAATTGAATCAGCCAATAGAAAAGCCCCATGTGACATGGATACATACCGTAGGTTTATCTTAAACAAATTTATAAAATATAGCGGAATACAATTTAATATCATAAATGGCTATAGGGCAGTCTGCTCTTTGATATCCACAGCTTAGGTCTTGGTGATTTCCTTTATGTATCAATTGCAACCATTCTTCTTGGTCAAAGGACTTCTGGATCTATCCCAGGATTCTCTTACCTGCGGCAATGGATAAGGTGATCAGACCTGTCCACCTGAAGGTACAGAGGTTACTCGGAAGACAATTAGTATCCCTCCTGGATCACTACAAATGTCCATTATCAAAATGATCACTTGTGGTATCGGTTTTCTTACTATAGTTTACTAACATGCTGCAAGTAAGAACAGATCTCCAGATGTATGAAAATTAAGCCTTAAATGGGTCAAAGCAGTGCCCTTAGAAATGTTACATTTTGTATATAGTTAAGCACCCTACTTATTCTCTTTTACTAGAAAAATATTTCTTTGAGGAGACAAAACAAAATACTGTACCTTACAATGAATTGTCCAGTCATTGCTTGGTAAAATAATGTACACAGGTTTAAGAAGTTCTATACTTTGAAGTTCTTCTGATTTATCACTTTCAACTTTGGGTGCTGTATGTTCAGTACTGGTATCAGTAGTTGGAGATAGAAATAAACCACTGAGAGCTGTAGAAATGCCCAGACTGTGACTGTTGTGTACCTGGATTGTGTGTGAGCTGTCGGCCTCCTATCTTACTATTACTCATGGCACTGCCCTCCGCCTTGGTATTCTGCCATTGTAAACAGCCGAGATAAAGGTTGGCTTTGTGTTTCATTTTTATTCCTCTCATTGTTCACATTCCACCTGGCTCTTAAACTCCTTAGATACACTGAGACCTCACAAGTGCTCTTCATGTTCTTCTTATGCTATAATGCTTAGTACTGAAAAATCTAGGAATCAATACAATTTCAAGGGAACATCAAAGGCAAATGATGTCTGCACTGTAGCCAGAACTTAACCTCCAATACTGAGAGCTTGTAAAATATGTATATTTTACATTATTTTGTTGTAAGAGTTTTACTAAATACTTGCATTACCCATAACATCACATTCAAGTCATAGAATAATATGATATATTAGATGAGGTTATCTTGGATTTATAGTTTAGCTCATTGTCTGGTGTATAGCCACATTCATTTGTTTGGAGTTCTGATGAAAGCTATGGGAGCTAGCTACAGCTGTAAACAGATCGCCTCCTTGTGGTGGTAACCAGTAAAAAGGATTTTCCCTAAAAAGTGAGGAAAACATTTTTTGGATTAAAGACAGCAAGCGCTGAAGCCTTGTGATATATAGTAAAACACTAAAAATCCGTTCACTCGCTTAATATATTTCCACAAGATTCCACTCATCTGTTTACTGCATCTGTTCCCTGAAACATCTGACAACTAAAAATATGTGAGTAATAATTCCTCATATGACGTTCTCAATATAGTAATCTGCATGTATATTTTTATCTACTTCAGTTCTAGACCAGCTGTTACCAGAATTGAATGTTCTACTAAAGCTTCTGGACCACGAATTCCTGAGTGCCACCACCAGAGAGAAGCAAAGCGCGGTATGCAATATCCTGCGCCAACTGCAGCCAGCTCCCGGTACGAAGCAATTGTTGATAATGTGACTCATCATTAATTATCCTGATATTCTTCCATTGTCTTCACTTTCATTGTATTCCCCATAATATAACATTTCTAGATCATCTTGTCCTAAGGCTTAACAGATTTCATGAAATATACATCAGAAAGTGTAATAAGTTATAGATCTGCAACATCCCCCAGGGCATAGCCTTTTCTTGGGGCCTGGAGGCAGCCGGGCCCCAGAATACCGGAGTGGCTGGCGGTTGCGGCCTAGGCAAGCTGATATCACGGTGCTTGGTATGGGGATCGGAGGGCTGTCCTACAGCCTGGCAGGTCTCCAGCAGGTGGTGTGTGCAAGAAATATGGAGGGAGAGGCTGATGTACTGGATCTCTCTGGGGCAACTCCTGAGTGTCTGTAAGATAAGTCCCTGGGTATTGGATGGGGAAGCCCGTGATGGTAGACAGCCGTATCCAGGGATCAGATGGAGGCAACGTTGTGCAAATCAACTCATGGTTCTTTATTGGAACAACTGCAGGCAACGGGCCAAAATGATCTCAGAACAGATGCCAGATTGTTGGAGATTCCAGATTGCTGGAGTGGTCATGGAGAGTGATTCTCAGGAGTAGATTCACCAGCCTGGTAGTAGATACAGGCTAGGATGGGGCTGTGTCCAGATGTGGAAGCTGCTGCCCTTGTGACTGCATTATCCCTAAGGCGAGTTGCGCAGGCTCACCTACTGGGAAGATACAGATAAAGGGCCTCATTCGCAAACACTCCTCTGCCCATGCGTTGGCAGGGGTGTTGCAGATCCAATGTGAGTTTGCGGCTCAGAATTTGTGTCTACTTCACTACAAGGCTTACAGCTCCTTAATAAATCAAGTACATATTCTCTCCAGCACAAAGTGATCGATACGTTAGTCTTCATAAAGATCGCCCAATTTCTTTATCAATACAACACAAGCTTAAACTGAACCTGTCGCAAGAAATTGGCCTAATAAACCACTACCAGTATGTTGTAAAGTAGCCGGGCAGCTTCTAGATGATGTTTATTTCATGGCCTAGTGTGGTGGCATCATCCAGAAAATCAACTTTGAAGTGGGATGTAAATTGGTTTTATGAAGTAAAGGAGGTGGAGAGTTTAACACTGAAGCCAAGCTTTCTCTACCTTAGAACTGTAATTGAAGGTCCTGCATCCAGCAGCAAAATTGATCAGATCTACTGAAGTCCAGGGCATGATGTCAACCACAAGAGAAGAGGTGTTCAAACTCAGGGAGAGCTTGACTTCAGTGCCTCCGCCTCCATAAATCTATAGATCTAACTACAAAGTTGATTTTCTGGATGATGCCACCATGCTGGGTCATGAAAGATACATGACATAGAAGCTGTTCAACTGCTTGACATCAAACTGCTAGTGGTTAATTAGGACAATTTCTGATGACAGGTTCCCTTTAATCTTTTAGTCTCCTTGGAAATATATTAGTTCATGGAAGCTACATTTGTATCTCATTCCTATTCTGTATTAATTCATGGATGCCTTCTCTGTCATATCCTCAGGGGATGATTTTCAATATATGAACACTGCAGCCTACCACAATGGCACAAGTTTTGTGGAGTCCCTCTTTGAGGAATTTGGTAAGATATTGTTTTATTCAATATGTTAAGACATACCATTATCTGTTGTGAGCAAGGCCCTCACTCCTATTGTTCCATATGAATGTAATGTAATATTATATTTGTATATGTATATTATATTTTGTATATGTATTTGTAAAGCGCTGCAGAATTTGATGGCTCTATATAAAGATTATTATTATCTGTGTGCTGAGAAGGAGATCTTTGCTGTTAAAGGGATTTTACTGCTTCCCTACCCTCAAATGGGGGTGATCACTTGTGCCCCTTACATTGGAACCCCTGAAAATCATAAGATTGGGGGCCTGCTAAAGTACCCTCCATGAATGTGCAAATCCAACCCGCTCTCAATTCTCCTCTATGGCACTTCCAGGACAACTATCTCCTGTAGTTCCATAGCATATTAGTTCTCAACCATCTAGGACTCACAAGACAGTCCTGTTTTATGGGCACTGTCCCATTGTCCCAAGTGGTAGGGAGAATCTCCTGTGCTGTCCCACAATTTCCCACCTCATGGTCTGTGCCCTGACACACTAGAGGTGCAGAGCCGAGACCAGGAGGTGAGTTCTTTACTCACCTTTCCATCGTTCCCCCGTAGTCCTGCTTCCTCCTCTCCCTGGGACTCCAAGATGAGAATGAGGAGGGACGGGGCTAACCAAGGGGAGGAGCTACTGCTGGCTGGCCCATGCTCCTTCAAATTGGGGAGGAAACAGGACTGTGTGGGAACGATGGAAAGGCGAGTAAAGTTTTTTTTTTGTTTATTAAGCAGGTGGAAAGATAGGCCACAATATAAGTGAGCATGGAGGACAGGGGGCCACAATATTCAGAGGATCGAGTAATTAAAGGGGGAGCAAAAAGGGGGCACAAATAGAGCAGAGAAAAGGGGAACGATAAGAAGGGGAGTAGAGAGAGGGCACAAATGGAAATGGAGAAAAGAAAAAAGGGGACAATAAGAAGGAGAGCAGAGAGGGGCCACAATAAGAAGGGGAGCAGAAAGTGGTAGAACAATAAGAAGGGGAGCAGAGAGGCAAAGTAAAGAGGATGGACAATGTATGAGGCCTATTTATTGTACTGGGATATGGGACGTGGCAGCATGAACTACCTTAGGTATATGCCCAATGAATAAGTAACCAGGTTAGGTCTTCTACTATGAAAAAAATGAGTACATTTAGTATTTCAGAAAGACATATTATGAATGAGTCTTTGTATTCGATTCAAGTAATTAACCATCCAATTCACATACAGTTTGATTTCATAAAATTCCTGGAAAGCAGACACCATTGCCTATAGAAGCAGTCATCTTCTTATTAAAGGGATATCTTTCCGCAATTTTCACCATACAAAGCGCAGTATTAGTTGGCACTGCAGCCCTGGAGAATTGTGTAGTCATACAATAGCTGTGTAGTAGACAGACTGTGAAAACTCAAGTTATGATTTTCAATTGCTCTGGTCGGAAGAGCTTTCTGCCCGACACCTCTCCCCTCTGCAACAAGTAGGAGTTCAGGATTTTGGTTGGATGCTTATAGCAGAAGGGTGAGACTCTCAAACCGTTCATTGCAAAAAGCAGAAAGCTCTTCAGGTGTACGCCTGGTGCAAGAGTTCACTTTTCACAGTCTTGCTGCTACTTACCTAGTGCTGTCTGCAGTTTATTAAACCATTATTTATTATGGTTTAAGCTTCAGATCCTTAAAGGGGTTACTTTGTTCCAAAAAAAGTTACATACCAGTCGGCAGATTTGTGTGAAGAGGCAGTGCACTATTTCGGGAACAAAACAGCCATATTTTTTTTTACTGGAAAACCACTTACACATCTGCCATGATAGTATTTATTAACCCTACCCTAGGACAAACTGAATTGTAGCATCCTCTTACTGCACTTCAGCCCTGTCAGTAAATAGAGCTATTTAGTAACTTTTACAATGAGACCACCCTAACGCATGCATCAGTGACGTCCCGGTGTGTGACTCATTCTTGTTAAATCTTCCTGACAAACCCCTACATTGTCATTCACTAACTTTAAGAGATCCACAAGTCTTATATTCAGGAAACTCTTCTTTACAATGTGCGTAGTTCTATATGATTGGACACAGTTAACTACATTACTGGAAAATATTTGCTTTGGAGGTTATGCTCTGTAAATATAAATATTTTATTGACAGTATAGCGGAGTGATTGACAAGATGAGATTTTGTTTTCCTTTTATAGACTGTGATCTGCAAGAATTACGGGATATGCAGGATGACTATAAAGAAATAGAAGGTCAATCCACCCCACCCCCACCTCCACCTTGCATCCCACCACCACCATTACCAACTACTCCCCCACCTGAAGATTATTATGAGGAGGCAGTACCACTAGGACCGGGAAAGTCCACAGAGTATATCACCTCTCGCAGTAAGTGATTTTCATCATATTGCAGCTGACACATTATAGCCAGTTTCCTACTCCAACCATAGTATAGCACCACTGCACTCAGATGGTGGGGATGTTGTAACCCTACAGATTACCAATTAGCATTGGACCATTGGGCGGTGGAAGTTCAGGTCCAAAAACCCTTTTAGAGTAACCTATGGTAAGTCTATGCTATTAATGCCATATCTATATTCCAGTGATGGGAGCATTAATTGGCAACTAATGTCTTATACAGCTAACTAAATATTAAAGGAAATATACTATAAAAATCAATGGTATAAGTTGCAGCACAGAGGGGCTCTGGTAAGACCCCAAAGCCCTTATGGCTTGTTATCATAATTTTAAAAGTTGATTTTAGAAGGAAGGAGGATAACAAATATAAGAATATTACCACAGTCACAGTGTCTTGATCTATGAGTAAGTGCCCCTGGTTTTTCATGCTTGATTCTTGATTTCCTTTAATGCAGTTAGTTTTCATGTCTCACAATTTGGGAAAACAGTTTCCGAGAAGAGACGCTCTGAAAATTACAATGATTGCTTAAGTGTTTGCCACTGTGTAGCCATGGAAAGGAATACTATGACCCAGCAGTTACTGCACCTAAATACATATATGTATTTTATGTAGACACCAAAAAGCTTCCTTACAACCATAGTATGAATGCACAGATATAAAGAGGCTTTTGGGGTTGTGGTTTTGGGCTGTTCTCATTTAATTGTTTAACTTTATATTTTCAACAGATAGCTCCAGTCCTCCAAATTCCATAGAAGACGGATATTATGAAGAAGCAGATAATAACTATCCTCTTACACAGATCAATGGAGAGCAGAAACACTCCTGTAAGTGGAGCTCAACATTGCAGACTGTACTGTGCATAAAGAGAAGTATAACAACTAGGTGGCTGGCCCATCCTAATAAGTGCTCCACGGGAAGATGGGAGGCATAACACAAGTAGTTAAGAGAATTTGTGACCCTCTCTTGACCAGTTTTGCCACGCATCGCCTTTATTGATAGTGCCACTTTTCTAGTGAACCTATAACTACAGATTTCCTCTAGAACAGTACAGTATGTTCACTATATATGAGAGCTGGAAGGTTCTTTTTTATATTATAGTCTAGTCTAATCTAATCTTTTATAGATATTAACAAGTATAAAAACATTGCGCAAGATACCCATGGAGAAACCGTTAAAGGGGTTGGCCACTTTACCTCATGCTTTTTGTAAAGTGTTTGTAAGTGTGGGAGTAGGCTATAAGGTACTTTACCAATATACATCCATTCAAAGTTCTGTATCTAACTATGCATTTGCAATTGCCCTGCAAGGAGATACTGGCAGGGCAATTGTTCAGGGACAGTTAGATATCACATGACCCTCCATCTGCAGCCATTTTATGAGCAGGAATGTCTGGCTGATGAGGTAAAAGACAGAATGCTTTATTTCACATATCAGGAAAGGAAACACTTTTAATAGATGTATATGGATAAATGACCTATTTTCCTATCCCCCACAGTTACAAACACATTACAAAAAACATGAGGTAAGATGGCCAACACCTTCAATGTAGGAAAATGATGGCGATGTTTAATGAGATTTTTTTTTAGAAGGCAGTGAAGAGTGTTCCCACAGCTAACACATAGAGAATTTGGCTTGGTTAGAAGTAGCACAGCATTATGTTTAAAAATATCCAAACAGAAAATGTTTCTTTAAAAAGTGAACTATGGCGTTCGGTGGTGAGAAATTGTATAGTTCTGCTGCTATGTGCTGAAGAGAACATACAGCTTGCATGAAGAGAGTAATGCTTTATGTGATATTTATGACACATACACACATTCTCACCAGTTACATTGTAACATAATGGGGCACATTTACTTACCCGGTCCGAGGAGTTCCCCGAAAGTGCATTGTCCAACCACTATGCCCCAATTCACTAAGATTGTGCACCCAATATCCTGCATGTGTTGCTTCCCCACTCAGGTCCACCGTCTTCTTCCTGACGCATGTAAGTGCATTGTCTTGCGATACAATTTGAAAGTTAAATCCTGCGCCCAGTCCGAATCCGTCAAAACGTCGAATGGCACACTTCCCAATTTTTGTTGCATGAAAACTAGAACAGATGCGCCACAATTCGATCGCGCAAACCCGTGTTAAATACCTGTCAAATCCCTAAAACAGCGAACAAATCGACGAAAGTGTGATCCGCGACCCTTAGTAAATAAGCCCCATTCTGTCTCTTTCTTATGCTGGTGGACATTTATGAAATCGTTAACCCAGAATTTTGACTTTGAATAGAATTTGAACATTTAAAGTCACTTTACCCTTCATGTAATTGAGTGTCTTTTCATATGTTTGTATACAGATAATGAATCTGATGGATTAAGCAGTTCCTATGAGTCTTATGATGAGGAAGATGAAGAAGGTAAAGCCCAGCGTCAGATGCACCAGTGGCCTTCACAGGAATCCTCCCTGCACCTTGTACGAGACAGTAGAATCTGCGCTTTTCTCCTGCGGAAGAAACGCTTTGGCCAGTGGGCCAAGCAGCTTACACTCATTAGAGACAACAAGTTATTGGTAAGAAAATGAGTTGTGTCATTCATTTCCAGGGTACAATCCTCAAGTCAAGTAAAAGTAAAACAAATAGAGTGATATTGTAAGCGTAGGAAGGAAGGAAGGAGGATATATTACATCCCTCAATATCAAAATATTGCCGCAGCCAGAAAGGATTTCCTGCATCCACATTTTACTGGCCAAATATATGGAAATAAGCTCTGACAGTGAGACTGTCAACTAGTTGTGCTGGGGAGGTCACTCAACAGCCCTAGTTATTCTACAGGCTCAGTGATGGGAACATTTACTGTCATTTGTAGTGTCAGTGTTCCTGTCTAACACATGGAAGCTGTTACATTTCACCATGTGGTTCTACATGACATAGAGTCAACTCTTCATGCCGCACATTTATAGGAAATCTGCTGTGAACACTGAACGGAAGAATCTATTATACATTATGTTAGAACTTGGCCCCAAAATCTAGACCTGAGGGACTACTATGGATGTTTTACAGCTACAGCTGTGTCCACCTTACCATAGCCTGCAGTTGGCAATAACTTCAATTTATCATGAAACCAATTTTATATAATACATAACGTTCCAACAGAATGGTTAACAGGCATCAGTTTGGAACACAAACACTGGGTTGCCACACAAAGAGAAATATTACTTTCTGGCACAATCTTGAAACAGTAGTAACTTGATAAGTTGATAATCTCTGGACTGAACATATTCAGCCACAAAGGTAATAAAAACCTTATACTGTATTTCTGATAATGTTTCTCGTTACAGTGTTACAAGAGCTCCAAAGACCAGAATCCTCACTTGGAGATACCCTTACCCCTGTGCGGTGTCATTTATGTTCCCAAGGATGGGAGACGTAAGAAGCATGAGCTGCGATTCTGTCTACCTAATTCTGAGCTTCTGGTATTAGCAGTTCAGAGTCAGGAACAGGCTGAAGAATGGATGAGGGTAAGAACAATTATAAACATAGTTCTGACTTTGAATTGTGCACCATAAATATGATAACATATTCCAAGATAATCTCTTTGAAGACACATATACACATTCGGACAGCTGCCCATGATGCTGCAGAAATTCATTTAATACATAGAACCTCATACATGATTGGTCATGATGAAATTCAATAGGAGGAATTTATCATCATGCAACTTTTTAAAGAAAGTGCTAACTCTTTCTAAGGCACCTACTGCTGTGGGAGTCAATTTTTGTGATTTTGTCCATGTTGATAAATCTGGCTACATAAACTTTCCAAAAAGGGACCCAAAAAGTTGCATGTGCCCTATTTTGTAGCTTTTTGGAGTCATAAAAATTTAGATGGCGAGCCTGAATGCTGAAAGCAGTTGGTTTCACAGACTAGTAGCCTAATATTTATGAGCTTTAACATTGTTATGGACATTTCCCTTTTTCATTGGACTTCCTCATATTACTCTTGTTTTAGTCTACATTTCTAAAAAATACCAAAGAGCAAATACTGCATTTAGTGGGAAGACACTGCGTGATTTTAGATGCCCAGATCTGTAATGTCACAATACAATTTAGCCCTACACCTTTAGCATTGAAATGATTGGCACAATGGAGATGCAAATTTTAGACTTTTCTATTTAATACAATATTGATATGTTTTGAAATGAAATCCCTGCTAAAAGTTGTATACATGATTAATTATACTCTGAACCGTAAAAAATACCAAAGAGCAAATACTGCATTTAGTGGGAAGACACTGCGTGATTTTAGATGCCCAGATCTGTAATGTCACAATACAATTTAGCCCTACACCTTTAGCATTGAAATGATTGGCACAATGGAGATGCAAATTTTAGACTTTTCTATTTAATACAATATTGATATGTTTTGAAATGAAATCCCTGCTAAAAGTTGTATACATGATTAATTATACTCTGAACCGTATTCTTCATCCTGCTGCATTTATATAGGTTATTAGAGAGGCCAGCAGCCCAACCACAATCCAGCCACTGGCATCGCCGTCACTGCGGCATAAACTAGACCTGGACAAGGTGAGATATGCACTTCTTTTATGTTTCAGTCTGAGAGCAGCCAGAGGTCAAGTTTTACCAGTAGTCTTTATCTATGACTTATGAAGAGAATTAGTGGATAGACGGACAGAAAAGAGTAATAGCACTATACAGGGATGTAAGAGAATATACCATAGAACTTTAATATTTGAGTAATACAGTTAATTACCGAAGATGTGGCAAGTCCTCTTTAATGTAGCATACAATGCGGCTTTGTTTCGTTAAACAGGAATCCATTAGACTCAATACAATTGTAACAGACTATTATGATAAGGATAAGTTTTGTTTGACTTTTGCCATTGGATAGAAACAAGAATTTTTCAGAAGTGTTTTCCACTGAACACCTATCTTAGATATTAGATCAGCTCCCCCACAAACAGTTGTTATAAGAGAATGCAGCGTTTACATGAGGATTGACTGCGGATTCTTCAAGGACTTCCAAGCACAGAGCAATACATGGTATAGTGGCTTTGCTCCGTTCAGAAATTCAGGACTGATCAATAAATGAGCCATGTGACTGTTGGATGTGACATTACACGCTTGGTGAGCAGAACAAGCACTAATGGGAGTGATGTGACGGCTTCAAACAGCTCATCAAAGGGGCGCTAGGTGTCAGAGTGTCAGAACTAGGCCACTCTGATACTGATGACATATCCTAAAGAAAGGTGAAAAAGTGCTGGAATACTCCTTCATATTAACCTCTACATTCCCCTACAAGTCTCCTGATAATTGCGGTTGCAGCTTCGGCGATTCAGTTGACGAGTCACACAGTGTCACTCCTGAACTTTACACCAATAGCACATCACTGTGAAGGTCAGATAATGATGTACCTAATGAGATGCCACCACTAAGACTTGTGATAGACGCAGCTGGTATCCTGCATGACTAGACACCAGAAGAGACAAAACCGTAGTGTGAGTAATAGTGCGACTTGTGTAGGGAAAGGATGATAAACATACATTAAAGAAAATCTACAATTAAAATCAAGCATGATAATCCAGGGACCCTTACTAGACACTGTCATAGTGGTAATCTTCTTATTTTTGTTATCCATGGCCTCCTAAAATTGACTTTTAGATTATGCTAATGAGTCTGAAGGGCTCCAGGGGTTGTTACACTGTGTAGGAACACTTGGAAATGAGAGCAACAGTCTGTAAAGCTACACCCCCTGACCAGAGCCCAACAGATTACCACAGTTACAGTGCCTGGATGTATGAGTAAGGGTCCCTGGTTTATCATGATTTCAGCCTGTAATCTGTTCCCTTATTATTGTTTTCAGAGACTATCCCATGACAAAACATCTGATTCAGACAGTGCTGCCAATGGTGACAACAGCTCCCCCAGCAGTGGAAAAGAGAGCAGGGACAATGGTGAGTACTGAAATTATGAGTTCAAAAGATTTTCTTGTATTATCACCCTGTGATTATTTTAGATAAACTTGTTCATATGTCCTATACAATACTAAATGTAAGTTTTAAAGGAAACCTACCACTTGAAGTGGCAGGTTTCAGATGGGAATACCGAGCACCAGCTCAGGGTGAGCTGGTGCCGGAGCTTATTTTTGTTAGTGTTTTAAACCGCTGTATTGCGGTTTAAAACACTTTTTAAACTTTATAGCCGGCGCAGGGAGGTACGCGCTCGGCGCTTACCATGCGCGCGACCGTGCGCGCGGCTACATAGGAAGTGAAGGAGAGCCGCGCGCATGGTAAGCGCCAAGCGCGTACCTCCCTGCGCCGGCTATAAAGTTTAAAAAGTGTTTTAAACTGCAATACAGTGGTTTAAAACAGTAACAAAAATAAGCTCCGGCACCAGCTCAGCCTGAGCTGGTGCTCGGTATTTCCATCTGAAACCTGCCACTTCAAGTGGTAGGTTTCCTTTAAGCTCTGAAAGTTTACATTGGAAATTACTAGGATTGAGTATTCTCTATTGTCATCAACTGAAATTCCATTTTTTGGAATGGAGATTCATCATGTTGTATTGACTATAGGTACAAATATTAACATGCATTCATTTTGCCTTTAGCAAAGTGTCGGAGAACAGGTCTGGCTGACCTAAAAGGCTCTATGAGCCGAGCTGCAGGGAAGAAAATTACAAGGATAATAAGTTTCTCGAAAAAGAAGCAGTCAGCTGAGGAGCAGCACACCTCATCTACAGATGAAGATGTCCCCTGCTGTGGTAGGTGACAGTATACTAGGAGAAAGGGCTGCTTTCTCCATATAAAAAAAATATATATATATAAAAATGTGATCCTTTATTCCATATTAAAGTGTAATGTTTCAGTTACAAAACCTTCCTCAGCATGTAACTGAAACCTCCCACTTTAATATGAAATAAAGGATCATGTTTTTACTTTACGGACTTTGGATTGTGTATTAAAAATTGTGTATTAAAGATTCCTGGCCAAGGATTCCATGGCTTAGCACCCACTCTGCTTGAGACTTTCATTATATATATCATATATATATACATATATTTATATGCATTCTCATCTTATGAAGTGTAAATTGAATTTACAGCACTATGTAATAATACAAACAGATGGAACTTTTGGTTATACATGGGGATGTCTTGCTACAAAGGCTACAGATAAAATTATAAAACTGTATTAGAATCAGTGAAGCTACATCTTATTTAAGGAGTTGGCCACCACTATTAACAAACTTTACCAGGATAAGTACAAGACCCTAATAGGGTCAGTCATATTGTACTTGCATGCTTGTAGCAGTACTTGGGCTTTCTGTGTCTCAATTGCTTTTGGTGGATGAAGGTTGCCGTGCATTTATGACAGTATCTGGATGTCATGTGCATAAAGTAATAACTGCATAAAGCCTTGAGTCCTACTGCAAGTGGGTCACGTGATCCGCAGCTTCTTGTACTAAAGTAAATGTAAAGTTTATTAGGAGCCAACTCCTTTAAAGGCGTTTTCCCAAAAACTAAAGTTAGGCCCTATCCAAGGGTTAGAGCCTAACTTGCTGATTGCCGTTCCTCAGACTAATGGAGCAGACGGCCGTGCATGACGGTTCTGCTCCATTAATCTCTATGGAGCTGATGGGGATTGTGCTCAGCAATGGTCCCCTCGTTTTTGCAGTCTGTGGGGGTCTCAGCACTGAGAGCCTAACTGATCAGAAAGTTAGGCCCTATCCCGTGTATAGGCACTAACTTAAGTTTGTTGAAAATCCCCTTTAAGGAATGCAAAGAGTGGTGAAAATCCCTAATGGAAAGGATATACACAACTTTTTTCATATTTTTCTCTCTTCTGTCTGCCATAGGCTCCCTTAATGTGCTTGTGAATCAGTGCTGGAAGGAGCGTTGGTGCCGGCTGAAGGGGCAGACTCTTTATTTTCACAAAGACCGTAATGATCTCAGGACTCATGTTAATTCTATTGCTTTGCGTGGCTGTGAAGTATCACCAGGATTTGGACCTAAGCATCCATTTGCTTTCCGGATACTACGTCAAAATCAAGAAATCTCTGTTTTGGAGGTATATTGCCTTTTTGTATTTTTATGTGAATAGTAAAAATAAAAACATACATAAAAAGATATGAAATCTGCTCATAACTTCAACCGTATTAACATAAGCCAGTTATATACATAGTGTTGATCGGTATACTGTTTTATTTACCACCATGGTCAGCTCCATTTTATGAATTCTACATAGTAAATCAGGACCCAGTTTCAGGTTTTGTATTAAACAGAGTTTTCCTGTGAGATTAGAGTTTATTGCGTGCAATTTACCAGATCAGATAATTCATTAAAACACAAGTTTACGTCTATGTAAAAAATATATATTTTCACTTCTTTTTACAGGCCAGCAGTTATGAAGAAATGGGTCGATGGCTGGGTCTTCTACTTGCTCAAACAGGCTCAAAAACCAGACCCGAGGCCCTGCACTATGATTATGTAGATGTGGAAACAATAGCCAATATAGTGACTGCTGTTCGACACTCTTTCATGTGAGTTATTATGGGGAAACCTGAAGTCTGAAGGCTACAAGTGTATGGCTAATGAATTGGTTGTACTAACAATATATATGAATCCTAAATTTCAGGTGGGCAAAATCCTCCCATAGTGGCAGCAGTGACTCTCAAGTGTATGATGATGTGGCCTATGAAAAGGTATATGAAAGCTGAGTTGTTGAAACCTTATAGAGTGTTTCCTGCAAAATATGTGTTTTTGGTAGTTGACAGTATTCTTTATAGTGACCAGCAGTGGGAGCCAAGATACTTTATTTTCTCCATTATTGTTTTAGGTTGAAGACCCAAAACGCACACAGGGAGGAACACAAGTGAAACGCCATGCCTCCTCCTGCAGTGAGAAATCCCGCAGGTTGGACCCTGAAGTTAAAGTCAAACGCCATGCTTCAAGTAAGAGCTACACATTAAAAGCTATTAAATTTGTATCATATTAAACTTTGGTATACAGGTGACTGCAAACACAATAATGAATAATGCTAAATCTAAAAAAAAAGGATGAGGATTATCTGAAGCTAAAGACACAAAGGCTGCAGTTGCACCACTGAAAGATGCTGTACATTGAAAATGTACATTATAAGTTTCTGAAAATGAACATATTTTATTGGTAGGACTTATTAATAAAGCTGTAAGACTGGAGTTGTACAGGGGCGGGATTCCCTAATTTAAGATTTCTGTTTCTCAGCAATTATCAAGTTGTAAGGTCTGGGTATGTTTGCGGATAAGGCCCTCAGTACGTTTGTACATTTACTTTCATATGCATATATACTTATGCCTCACCATTAGCCAGAACTTGATCCTAAGTAGTGGTTATCAAAGTAAGAGAACAGCAAAAAGTACCAAACAATAGCGGATAAGGTTAGAATAAATTCCAATGTTTACCTTTATAAAAAGCCTTATATAAACTCTTTTCCAGATGCCAACCAGTACAAATATGGTAAAACCAGAGCGGAGGAGGATGCACGCAAGTTTGTGAAAGAGAAAGAACGTCTGGAAAAAGAGAAAGAAGTGATTAGAAACAAGTTGGTAGCTCTAAGAAAAGAAAGAAGAGAGCTAAAAGAGATGCTGAAGAACAGCACAGGTAAGTTAAGAGACAAATGAAATGCAAAGCATTATTTAACAAGGAAGCAACCTGAAGACACCAAAAAGTCTCACCTCTACTATTGCAAATCATATTAATAGTTTCTCAAAAGAAACGAACGCCATTCGTAGTCCATAAATATGAGTGTGTATGGAATACCATATTTGTTTAAGCATACTACTTGTAGATCATGATTAGAGATGAGCGAACACTAAAATGCTCGGGTACTCGTTATTCGAGACGAACTTTTCCCGATGCTCGAGTGCTCGTCTCGAATAACGAACCCCATTGAAGTCAATGGGAGACTCGAGCATTTTTCAAGGGGACCAAGGCTCTGCACAGGGAAGCTTGGCCAAACACCTGGGAACCTCAGAAAAGGATGGAAACACCACGGAAATGGACAGGAAACAGCAGGGGCAGCATGCATGGATGCCTCTGAGGCTGCCTAATCGCACCATTATGCCAAAATTATGGGCAACAGCATGGCCATGACAGAGTGACAGAATGAAGCTAGATAGCATCTAAAACATCCAATAATTGACCCTGACACTATAGGGGACGGCATGCAGAGGCAGCGGCAGCAGGCTAGAGAGTGTCATGGCGACATACCCTAAATGGACTCAGGCTTCAAACCAATGGGTGGCAGAGAGGAACCAAAGGAGGTGAGCAAGAAGCGCTCAAATAATATCGGTACATGATAAAAGTTTGCCAGTATATTTTGTGGATTACACAGCAGGGTGGCGACAAAGTTAACATGGAAGCCATGAAAACAACCCAAAATTCTGCCTGACACAGCTCGTTTGATAAGGGGACCATGTATGGAGGCAGTGAACTAGTAGTAGATTAAAGGTGCTGCAGTTAAAACTATGTTAGTTGGATCTTGGCATGGAGCTGGCGCTCCGCTGCCAGGCGAGCTTTCGCCAATCCAAGCCCCTGTCTATAGGCTACTCCCCAAACAGCACTTCTAAGAACCTTTTGTATAAGATCAAGTGTAGTAGCGTTCTTATAAGTTTAGGATATGGCGGGTGAGGGGAATGTAAACAGATGCGCAAGAAGCGCTGAAATAATATCCCTAAATGGTAAAAGTTTGCAAGTATATTTTGTGGATTACACAGCAGGGTGGCGACAAAGTTAACAACTTTGATGTGGAATGCCCTGTAATAGCTCTTGGGCGGTGTGCCTTTTATCGCCTAGGCTCAGCAGTTTCAGCACCGCCTGCTGTCGCTTAGCGACGGCACTGCTGCTGTGCCTAGAGCTACCGACTGATGGCGCCATGCCCACGGATGGTAATTCGGAGGAGGAGGAGGTGGAGGAGGGGTGGGAGGAGGTATAGTAGGCCTTTGAGACCTGGACCGAGGTAGGCCCCGCAATTCTCTGCGTCGGCAGTATATGACCAGCCCCAGGGTCAGACTCGGTCCCAGCCTGCACCAAGTTAAGTGTAGTAGCGTTCTTATAAGTTTGGGATATGGCGGGTGAGGGGAATGTAAACAGATGCGCAAGAAGCGCATGATGCGCATGGAGCTGGCGTTCCGCTGCCAGGCGAGCTTTCGCCAATCCAAGCCCCTGTCTCTAGGCTACTCCCCAAACAGCACTTCTAAGAACCTTTTGTATAAGATCAAGTGTAGTAGCGTTCTTATAAGTTTAGGATATGCCGGGTGAGGGGAATGTAAACAGATGCGCAAGAAGCGCTGAAATAATATCCCTAAATGGTAAAAGTTTGCCAGTATATTTTGTGGATAACACAGCAGGGTGGCGACAAAGTTAACAACTTTGATGTGGAATCCATGAAAACAACCCAAATTTCTGCCTGACACACCTCGTTTGATAAAGGGACGATGTATGGAGGCAGCTATATGGACGACTTTTGGAGGTAGCAATGGAGACAACGTGTGGAGGCTGCTATGGAGACAATTTAATTTGGATAGTGCCTGTATGTGGCAGTCCCAAACATTTTTCAAACCAGAGGAGCAGGTAGGTGGCCCTCCAGTAAAATGGGATAGATTGAGTGCCTGTATGTGGCAGTCCCAAAAATGTTTCAAACCAGAGGAGCAGGTAGGTGGCCCTCCAGTAAAATGGAATAGATTGAGTGCCTGTATGTGGCAGTCCCAAAAATTCTTCAAACCAGAGGAGCAGGTAGGTGGCCCTCCAGTAAAATGGAATAGATTGAGTGCCTGTATGTGGCAGTCCCAAAAATTGTTCAAACCAGAGGAGCAGGTAGGTGGCCCTGCAGTAAAATGGAATAGATTGAGTGCCTGTATGTGGCAGTCCCAAAAATTGTTCAAACCAGAGGAGCAGGTAGGTGGCCCTGCAGTAAAATGGAATAGATTGAGTGCCTGTATGTGGCAGTCCCAAAAATGTTTCAAACCAGAGGAGCAGGTAGGTGGCCCTCCAGTAAAATGGAATAGATTGAGTGCCTGTATGTGGCAGTCCCAAAAATTGTTCAAACCAGAGGAGCAGGTAGGTGGCCCTGCAGTAAAATGGAATAGATTGAGTGCCTGTATGTGGCAGTCCCAAAAATGTTTCAAACCAGAGGAGCAGGTAGGTGGCCCTCCAGTAAAATGGAATAGATTGAGTGCCTGTATGTGGCAGTCCCAAAAATTGTTCAAACCAGAGGAGCAGGTAGGTGGCCCTGCAGTAAAATGGAATAGATTGAGTGCCTGTATGTGGCAGTCCCAAAAATGTTTCAAACCAGAGGAGCAGGTAGGTGGCCCTCCAGTAAAATGGAATAGATTGAGTGCCTGTATGTGGCAGTCCCAAAAATTGTTCAAACCAGAGGAGCAGGTAGGTGGCCCTGCAGTAAAATGGAATAGATTGAGTGCCTGTATGTGGCAGTCCCAAAAATGTTTCAAACCAGAGGAGCAGGTAGGTGGCCCTCCAGTAAAATGGAATAGATTGAGTGCCTGTATGTGGCAGTCCCAAAAATTGTTCAAACCAGAGGAGCAGGTAGGTGGCCCTGCAGTAAAATGGAATAGATTGAGTGCCTGTATGTGGCAGTCCCAAAAATGTTTCAAACCAAAGGAGCAGGTAGGTGGCCCTCCAGTAAAATGGAATAGATTGAGTGCCTGTATGTGGCAGTCCCAAAAATTTTTTAAAACAGAGGACCGGGTAGGTGGCCCTCCAGAAAAATGGAATAGATTGAGTGCCTGTATGTGGCACTCACAAAAATTGTTTCAAACAGAGGACCGGGTAGGTGGCCCTCCAGAAAAATTAAATGCATGAAGTACTATAGCAAGAGCCAGTGGGCCCTGTCAAAAAATAGCCATTTTCCTCTGCTTTACTGTACAAAGAGGAGGAGAAGGAGGAAAATGAGGAGGAGGAGGAGGAGTGGATCAATTATTCAGGTTGAGCTTCCTTCACCTGGTGGAGATTGGAAATTCTGAGAAATCCAGCCTTTATTCATTTTAATAAGCGTCAGCCTGTCAGCGCTGTCAGTCGACAGGCGTGTACGCTTATCGGTGATGATGCCACCAGCTGCACTGAAAACCCGCTCGGACAAGACGCTAGCGGCAGGGCAGGCAAGAACCTCCAAGGCGTACAGCGCCAGTTCGTGCCACATGTCCAGCTTTGAAACCCAGTAGTTGTAGGGAGCTGTGTGATCATTTAGGACGATGGTATGGTCAGCTACGTACTCCCTCACCATCTTTCTGTAAAGATCAGCCCTACTCTGCCGAGACTGGGGACAGGTGACAGTGTCTTGCTGGGGTGACATAAAGCTGGCAAAAGCCTTGTAAAGCGTACCCTTGCCAGTGCTGGACAAGCTGCCTGCTCGCCTACTCTCCCTCGCTACTTGTCCCGCAGAACTACGCACTCTGCCGCTAGCGCTGTCAGAAGGGAAATACTGTTTCAGCTTGTGCACCAGGGCCTGCTGGTATTCATGCATTCTCACACTCCTTTCCTCTCCAGGGATGAGAGTGGGAAGATTTTGCTTGTACCGTGGGTCCAGGAGAGTGAACACCCAGTAATCGGTGCTGGAATAAATTCTTTGAACGCGAGGGTCACGGGATAGGCAGCCTAGCATGAAATCTGCCATATGCGCCAGAGTACCAACGCGTAAGAATTCACTCCCCTCACTGGCCTGACTGTCCATTTCCTCCTCCTCCAACTCCTCCAACTCCTCTTCTTCTGCCCATACACGCTGAACAGTGAAGGACTCAACAATGGTCCCCTCTTGTGTCTCGCCAACATTCTCCTCCTCTTCCTCCTCATCCTCCTCCACCTCCACCTCCTCCGATATGCGCTGAGAAACAGACCTCAGGGTGCTTTGGCTATCAACAAGGGAATATTCTTCCCCCGTCTCTTGTGACGAGCGCAAAGCTTCCGACTTCATGCTGACCAGAGAGTTTTTCAACAGGCCAAGCAGCGGGATGGTGAGGCTGATGATGGCGGCATCGCCACTGACCATCTGTGTTGACTCCTCAAAGTTACTCAGCACCTGACAGATATCAGACATCCACGTCCACTCCTCATTGTAGACTTGAGGAAGCTGACTGACCTGACTACCAGTTCTGGTGGAAGTTGACATCTGGCAGTCTACAATCGCTCTGCGCTGCTGGTAAACTCTGGATAACATGGTCAGTGTTGAATTCCACCTCGTGGGCACGTCGCACAACAGTCGGTGAGCGGGCAGTTGGAGGCGGCGCTGCGCTGCCCTGAGAGTGGCAGCATCTGGGCTGGACTTCCTGAAATGCGCACAGATGCGGCGCACCTTCGTGAGCAAATCAGACAGATTGGGGTATGTCTTGAGGAAACGCTGCACTATCAGATTTAACACATGGGCCAGGCATGTCTGCCGAGTTGCAGAGCCGCCACCAGGTTACGGCCGTTGTCACACACAACCATTCCCGGCTTGAGGTTCAGCGGTGCCAGCCACAGATCAGTCTGCGCCGTGATGCCCTGTAATAGCTCTTGGGCGGTGTGCCTTTTGTCGCCTAGGCTCAGCAGTTTGAGCACCGCCTGCTGTCGCTTAGCGACGGCACTGCTGCTGTGCCTAGAGCTACCGACTGATGGCGCCGTGCCCACGGATGGTAGTTCGGAGGAGGAGGTGGAGGAGGGGTGGGAGGAGGAGGAGGCATAGTAGGCCTGAAACACCTGGACCGAGGTAGGCCCCGCAATCCTCGGCGTCGGCAGTATATGAGCAGCCCCAGGGTCAGACTCGGTCCCAGCCTCCACCAAGTTAACCCAATGTGCCGTCAGCGATATATAGTGGCCCTGCCCGGCAGCACTCGTCCACGTGTCCGTGGTCAGGTGGACCTTGTCAGAAACGGCGTTGGTCAGGGCACGGATGATGTTGTCTGACACGTGCTGGTGCAGGGCTGGGACGGCACATCGGGAAAAGTAGTGGCGGCTGGGGACCGAATACCGAGGGGCGGCCGCCGCCATGAGGTTGCGAAAGGCCTCGGTCTCTACTAGCCTATAGGGCAGCATCTCCAGGCTAAGCAATCTGGAGATGTGCACATTAAGGGCTTGGGCGTGCGGGTGGGTTGCACTATATTTGCGTTTCCGCTCCAGCGTCTGGGGTATGGAGATCTGAACGCTGGTGGATGCTGTGGAGGATCGTGGAGGCGACGATGGGGTTTTTGTGCCAGGGTCCTGGGCAGGGGGCTGACTAGCAGCTGACACAGGGGAAGGAGCAGTGGTGTGCACGGCCGGAGGTGAACGGGCTTGTTGCCACTGAGTGGGGTGCTTAGCATTCATATGCCTGCGCATACTGGTGGTAGTTAAGCTAGTAGTGGTGGAACCCCTGCTGAGCCTGGTTTGGCAAATGTTGCACACCACAGTCCGTCGGTCATCCGGTGTTTCCTTAAAGAACCTCCACACTTCTGAAGATCTAGCCCTCGCCGCAAGAGCCCTCACCACGGGAGCTTCACTAGTTGACAGTGGCGCTGATGCACCAGCTCTGGCCCTGCCTCTCCGTCTGGCCCCACCACTGCCTCTTCCAACCTGTTCAGGTCGAGGACTCTCCTCCGTCTCAGAAGCACTGTGTTCACCCGGCCTCTCAACCCAGCTTGGGTCTGTCACCTCATCATCCTCCGATCCCTCAGTCTGCTCCCCCCTCGGACTTCCTGCCCTGACAACAACTTCCCCACTGTCTGACAACCGTGTCTCCTCATCGTCGGACACCTCTTTACACACTTCCACTACGTCAAGAAGGTCATCATCACCCACAGACTGTGACTGGTGGAAAACCTGGGCATCGGAAAATTGCTCAGCAGCAACCGGACAAGTGGTTTGTGACTGTGGGAAGGGTCCAGAAAACAGTTCCTCAGAGTATGCCGGTTCAAATGCCAAATTTTCCTGGGAGGGGGCAGACTGGGGGGGAGGAGGCTGAGGTGCAGGAGCTGGAGGAGTGGGGATTTCGGTGACATGGGTGGACTGCGTGGAAGACTGACTGGTGGTGGACAAATTGCTCGAAGCATTGTCAGCAATCCACGACATCACCTGTTCGCACTGTTCTGGCCTCAACAGTGCTCTACCACGAGTCCCAGTAACTTCAGACATGAACCTAGGGAGTGTAGCTCTGCGGCGTTCCCCTGCTCCCTCATCAGCAGGTGGTGTCTCACCCCGCCCAGGACCACGGCCTCTGACCCCTGCAGTAGTTGGACGCCCACGTCCCCGCCCTCGTCCTCTACCCCTAGCCCTCGGGTTAAACATTTTTAAAATGAGAGTTATAACTTTTTTTTTTTTTTTACTTCTTTTTGTTTTTTTTTGTGTTTTTTTGTGTTTTTTTTTTTTTTTGTGTTTTTTGTTTTTTTTTGAGTTTTTAAAACCAAACAATCCTATCCTATTGCTATGGCTATTTTCTAGCCAAGTATCAAAGGAAGCACACTACTATGCCAGATGAGATGACACTGAGTTAGTGCCTAATAGAAATCCAACCCCTACTGAATTTTGCCACTTCGGCCTTTGCTATGGATATGTGCGCCACTAAGCGCAGAACACAGCGGTCGCAAGTCTCACTACAAATTGCTCAGAATTGGCAAGTACATGCACTGCAGAAACTACAGCCACCAGCAGATCAACCAGAAATCAAATATATAGAACGCTACTGTAGGCTTCAAGAAGCTGTTTGTATTCTCCTATGGCTATTTTCTAGCCAAGTATCAAAGGAAGCACACTACTATGCCAGATGAGATGACACTGAGTTATTGCCTAATAGAAATCCAACCCCTACTGAATTTTGCCACTTCGGCCTTTGCTATGGATATGTGCGCCACTAAGCGCAGAACACAGCGGTCGCAAGTCTCACTACAAATTGCTCAGAATTGGCAAGTACATGCACTGCAGAAACTACAGCCACCAGCAGATCAACCAGAAATCAAATATATAGAACGCTACTGTAGGCTTCAAGAAGCTGTTTGTATTCTCCTATGGCTATTTTCTAGCCAAGTATCAAAGGAAGCACACTACTATGCCAGATGAGATGACACTGAGTTATTGCCTAATAGAAATCCAACCCCTACTGAATTTTGCCACTTCGGCCTTTGCTATGGATATGTGCGCCACTAAGCGCAGAACACAGCGGTCGCAAGTCTCACTACAAATTGCTCAGAATTGGCAAGTACATGCACTGCAGAAACTACAGCCACCAGCAGATCAACCAGAAATCAAATATATAGAACACTACTGTAGGCTTCAAGAAGCTGTTTGTATTCTCCTATGGCTATTTTCTAGCCAAGTATCAAAGGAAGCACACTACTATGCCAGATGAGATGACACTGAGTTATTGCCTAATAGAAATCCAACCCCTACTGAATTTTGCCACTTCGGCCTTTGCTATGGATATGTGCGCCACTAAGCGCAGAACACAGCGGTCGCAAGTCTCACTACAAATTGCTCAGAATTGGCAAGTACATGCACTGCAGAAACTACAGCCACCAGCAGATCAACCAGAAATCAAATATATAGAACGCTACTGTAGGCTTCAAGAAGCTGTTTGTATTCTCCTATGGCTATTTTCTAGCCAAGTATCAAAGGAAGCACACTACTATGCCAGATGAGATGACACTGAGTTATTGCCTAATAGAAATCCAACCCCTACTGAATTTTGCCACTTCGGCCTTTGCTATGGATATGTGCGCCACTAAGCGCAGAACACAGCGGTCGCAAGTCTCACTACAAATTGCTCAGAATTGGCAAGTACATGCACTGCAGAAACTACAGCCACCAGCAGATCAACCAGAAATCAAATATATAGAACACTACTGTAGGCTTCAAGAAGCTGTTTGTATTCTCCTATGGCTATTTTCTAGCCAAGTATCAAAGGAAGCACACTACTATGCCAGATGAGATGACACTGAGTTATTGCCTAATAGAAATCCAACCCCTACTGAATTTTGCCACTTCGGCCTTTGCTATGGATATGTGCGCCACTAAGCGCAGAACACAGCGGTCGCAAGTCTCACTACAAATTGCTCAGAATTGGCAAGTACATGCACTGCAGAAACTACAGCCACCAGCAGATCAACCAGAAATCAAATATATAGAACGCTACTGTAGGCTTCAAGAAGCTGTTTGTATTCTCCTATGGCTATTTTCTAGCCAAGTATCAAAGGAAGCACACTACTATGCCAGATGAGATGACACTGAGTTATTGCCTAATAGAAATCCAACCCCTACTGAATTTTCCCACTTCGGTCTTTGCTATGGATATGTGTGCCACTAAGAGCTAAACACAACGGTAGCAAGTCCCCCTGCTAATTCCTCACAAAATGGTAAAAGATGCAAATTAAAATAAAAAAAGTAGAACGTTATTGTAGCCCTAAGAAGGGCTGTTGGGTTCTTTGAGAATCACTCCTGCCTAACAGTAAGCTAATAGAACACCCTAACGCTTTCCCTGACCAGCAGCAGCTCTCTCCCTAGCGGCATCCAGAGACAGAATGATCCGAGCAGCGCGGCCAGCGGCTAGTCTATCCCAGGGTCACCTGATCTGGCCAGCCAACCACTGCTATCGACGTGTAAGGGTACCACGTCATGCTGGGTGGAGTGCAGAGTCTCCTGGCTTGTGATTGGCTCTGTTTCTGGCCGCCAAAAAGCAAAACGGCGGGAGCTGCCATTTTCTCGAGCGGGCGAAGTATTCGTCCGAGTAACGAGCAGTTTCGAGTACCCTAATGCTCGACCGAGCATCAAGCTCGGACGAGCATGTTCGCTCATCTCTAATCATGATCATAAAGGTGTCAAAAGCTCTTTAGTACTATGTGTAGTCTCCTGCCTAAATATTTTACAATTTATAGGAATCTATCTTTTTAATTCAGCAGTAAGAAAGCACCTATAGACTTTTTTTTAGTTTATGTGGTTCCTCTTTTTGTGTGCAAGATCCCCAGGCTGGGTAGGATGGTTATTTATTGTGCTATCTTTCTACAAAATATATTTTGAACTCGTTTTCTCTTTGTGTTTAGGAAAACAGCAGCAGGAGCTGGAGGCAAAGTTAGCCTCATTAGAAGAACAGTGTAAGGACAATGAGAAGAGCCGTGTAGATTTGGAGTTACAACTTACAGAAGTAAAGGAGAATCTGAAGAAGTCCCTAGCTGGAGGTCCATCACTAGGGTTATCAGTGACGGGCAAAGCTGAGAATCCAGTTAGTATTCAGATTTGTTTTGTTCACCTATACCCAGGTTTGGTGGTCAATATCAGATCCTAGGGGATCCAACATGCAGAAACCCGAATGATCAATTGTATAAAGAGTATGTTGTGATGGACGGACATGAGAGAAGAAGTGCTCACCAATGCGCTGTGACTTCTACAAACATATAATAATATAATAATAATATCTTTGGGGGTGCCAAGTGTTGGACCACCACTGCTCTGGTATTAATCATTTATCATAAGAATAGTTGACCATTAAAGATCGTCCATACTAGCCCCCTCTAAGTTTCATTGTGCTTTATAAAAATGTGAACTAGCATTCACTTTTTGTTTTTACAGCCACCAAAAACCCAACAAGAAAGTGAACGTCCTTTGCCTGTAAACAGTGCTGCAGAATTGAAGCACAGAGCTCCATCTATAGTGACGACGAACAAAGGGAAAGTGCTCCAAAAGGCCAAGGTTAGTTATATATATTCAACCTACAACATAATTCTGTATAGTAAAGCATTCCTTAGTATTTAATAGTTTAAATGTAATGTTACCATTAAAGAGCTATTCCCACCAAGACAAGATTCTTAAATGTATTCAGGATAACAAAATAACACATTCTCTAATTCACTGTTATCAACAAAAATACAGCATTTCACAGATATAATTCCAACCTGTCTCTATCAGTCCTGGTGTTTACAATTTTGATTGTCCTGGATACGACCATAATCGTTTGACTATTGTCGGATTCCTCATGTCTTCACACTGCAGTGCTCTCTGCCTCCTGCCCCCCACCCATCCCGCATTACAAGACCAGCTCAGACACAGGTACTTCCTGCCGGCAAGCAGCAGTTTGCAGAGACTTGCTCTACTAGCTATAGACAGAAAAGGTCTTCATAGTAGAGCTTACTCTGTGTTTTATTGATTAGATGAGGGAGCAGAGATAACTCTGTGTTTAATTGATTAGGTGGGTTAGCAGAGCTGAAAGTGTCATTGTGTTTTATATCCATCTCATGGATTTCATCATCTCCGTTCTTTGATCTGTATCATCACTCTTTTTCTATGTGTCAGCTGCTAGTAGAATGTTTGGAAGCCAAATAAAAGTGTAGATAAACCCTGTACCCCGATTATCTAAACACATTGGGGGACATTTACTAAGGACCCGATTCCCGTTTTCCCCGAATATTTCCGATTTGCGCCGATTTCCCCTGAATTGACCTGGGATTTTGGCGCACGCGATCGGATTGTGGCGCATCGGCGCTGGCATGCACGCGACGGAAATCGGGGAGCGTGGCCGAACGAAAACCCGACGGATTCGGAAAAACCGCCGCATTTAAAACAAAAAATCTGTCGCGGAGCTTGCACTTACCTTCACTCAGCCCGGCCAGCGCGTTCCGATGCTTTTCAGCGCAGCAGCGCCACCTGGTGGACGGCGGAGGAACTAGCTTAATGAATCCCGGCCGGACCCGAATCCAGTGCAGAGAACGCGCCGCTGGATCGCGAATGGACCGTGTAAGTAAATCTGCCCCATTGTCAGCACACAAAATCTCATAGCACAGATGGATCATGAAGTGTCTTCTTAGGGAGTCCCCACCTACACTCTGAATTCTTACACTTATCTGTCTATTAAGATATAGGACCAGAAACAGCAATAAAACTGACTAAAATTTCAAAGTAAGGGGTTGAATTATCTTTATTGTGTAAACATCACTAAGGGATTAAAATTTGAGAACTTTCTTAAATGGAAAAACCCTTTAAATGCATGCTGCCTATGTTACTGTGATGGTATTTCTTTATTATAGGATGTTACTGAGTGCATCAAAAGGCATAATAATACAGCAAATTGACCAATGTAATAAAATCACTATTCAATCATCTATATACAATTGCTATTCTAATAAGCTACTGTTGTATTTTAGGAATGGGAAATGAAGAAATAATAAATTACAATTATTGTATGCAAAACAAAGCTCTGGTGAACAAGAAGCCTTTGTCATATGCATGTGCCTTATGGAAACAGTAAGAAAAAAAGAATAAACACGTGAACTAACATGAAGCAGATTCAGCATCGTATAAATTCTGAAGGATGTATAAAGCTAGTTCTTACCCTAAGATGGTCTTTAATATTAAAGAAACACATAAAAGGAGCTCGCTAATTTATGGTCTTTGGAAATATGATTTTATGATATTGAATCCATGATGTAAGTTGGAGGAATCTACCCTTGATGGTCGCAGAAAGTGAATGAAAGTGGATTTTGAAGTAGAAACAGGGATGGACATCCGTGATGCAATATTATATACTGGAATATTTGGTGAGCACTATGCTCTGTTAACAGGACATAAATTCTCTACTGTGAAGGTCAAAAGTATCTACCCCAATTGTCTAATGAAAATGCTCACTGAGAAGGATGAAAGTTTTTCATTTTTTATCTATGTACAGTTCTAAAAACGAACAGAATATCATAACACATGGTAGACAGGTATAGAAAATGAAATACTCAAATTTATTGTATCTGGTTTCCTCAAAAAGAGACATTTTGCCTGTCATCTTTTGATCTAATTTTCATTTGGATTATGAACATTGGAAGCAGCATCAGGCCAGTCCAATACGACCCACCACAAATGAAGAAGAGTCTTCGAATATCCAAAATACTAGAAGCTATACAATATGCAAGATATTTCCGATTCATATTGTATTATATACTTCAACTGCCCTTAAAATCTATTGAAAGATATTTGTAAAATAGGAACAAAGGAAGAAACATAAAGTTGCTGTTTTATTTTTGTTATATGCCCCTGAAATATGGTTGGGCAACTAATGATGCCCCTGTGTTAAGGGATTGCTCTTACGGCACAGCACTAGAGCATACCATAATAGTGGGGTTCAACCTCTAGTATTGTGTAGACCTGGAGAACAAAGAGACTCAGATTTTCCCCTTTATGATGGTTGTTTAGAAATTTGTAAAGTTGTCGCACTGCTTATCTAGTTCTGTGGCCCCTTCATTCTAGAATGTATCCAAATTAAAGGCATAACTTTACATGCAAAATTGTCCCCTTTAAATGCATATGGCACATGTGATTTTCAAGTTTCTTCTGTCTCACAAAATGTCTCCAAATGTCTCATCTATTGATTTGGGATGGAGGATTGGAAAGTGTTAATATTTCTGGTGATAATGTATAGCACATCGTGGAGGAAAATCGTAAAAAGAGTCCCCTTTTTTCTGCATATTGTGCCACTATTGTACAAAGAGCTGTATGCACTTTAACAAATGTTTTTTTTCAATAAAAGGACAATGTACAGAATATATTTGCTTTTCATTTTTCATTTTATTACACTGACTTGCATAACCTGGGGGTCATGGTAGAGGAAGATGAGGAAAGAGTTTGAATGTTGCCTTCTTAATTGTCTTCCCACACATGATGAGGGATAATATAAATTCTCTTTAAAATGTCAACAGTTTAACCCAGGAAGAGGTGCGGCGCTGCTTCAACACCACTAAAATAGACAAATCCCTGGGCCCAGATGGCATACATCCCCAGGTACTGATGGAATTGTGTGCTGTGATACACAGACCAATATTAAATTTAAAGATTCCTTAAAGAGGACCTGTCACCCCATTTATCGGCACTAGGAGCTGCTTACTAAAGTAAGCAGCTCCTAGTGCTTGAACAAATGCTGCAGTGTTAGAGTGATAGCGTTACCGGAAACCTCCGGTAACGCTATCTAACACTGCGACAGGGTATACTGTAATTGTCGGACAGCTCGCAAAGCTGTCAGACGTATTCATGAGGGGGCGGGGTTGGGGCGTGACTAGGGGCAGTGACTGCCGCCTAGTACGCGGCAGTCAATGCCGGCCTATGGAGCGAGCGGGGCGGTCCGGGGTAGAGGCAGCGCCTCGCATCGCCCCCTCATGAATACATCGGACAGCTTTGCAAGCTGTCCGATGATTACACTATACCCCGCCGCAGCGTTTGATAGCGTTACCGGAGGTTTCCGGTAACACTATCACTCTAACGCTGCGGCGTTTGATCAAGCACTAGGAGCTGCTTACTTTAGTAAGCAGCTCCTAGTGCCAATAAATGGGGTGACAGGTCCTCTTTAAGGACTGGTTCCAGGACTGGTCCATAGCAAATGTGGTGTCAACATACAGAAAATAATCAAAAAGCGATCCTGGAAACTACAGACCTGTGAGTCTAACTTCTGTTGTGGGGAAAATATTTGCGGGGTTTATTAGAAATTCTATCCTGGAGTATCTCACTGTGCATAACCTTATAACCCAGCATCAGCATGGGTTTAAGAGGGATCAGTCCTGTCAGTGTAATCTGATTGGCTTCTATGAGGAGGTGAGTTCTAGACTGGACCTGGGGGAGGCTGTGGATGTTGTATATCTGGACTTTTCCAAGGCATTTGGTACAGTGCCAAAGAAAAAGGTTGGTACTACTGGAACTAGGGGAAAATCTGTGTATTTGGGCAAGCAATTGGCTTAGTGATAGAAAACAGAGGGTCACCATTAATATCATTTTCAGATTGAGTTTAAGTTACCAGTGGAGTACCACAGGGGTCAGTATTGGGGCCACTTCTTTTTAAGATTTTTATTAATTACCTTATTGAGTGTATATACAATAATGTTTCAATATTTGCAGATTATCCTAAACTCTGTAAAGTAATTAACACCGAGGCCAATAGTATAACATTACAGGGGGATTTGTGCTGGAGGAATAGGCAGATAAATAGCTGTTATATAAATGTAAAGTTATGCTCTTGGGCCATGGAAACAGAAAGCAGAATTATGTAATGAACAGTCAATGACTTTGTAAAACTTCAGCAGAAAAAGACTTGGAGGTATTGGTGGATGGTAAACTTAATTTAAGTGACCAGAGCTAAACAAGCAAATAAAATTATGGGATGTATCAAGAGAGGAATAGATTCTCATGATAAGGACATAGGGGCATATTTATCTTGTGCGCCATCGTATGATAGCCCCCTGCAACATATTCCGCTCAGCCGGTGTGGCGCAGAGGTCCTGATAAATATGCCCCATAGTTTTGCCCTTATACAAATCACTGGTCAGACCACACATGGAATATTGGGGCAGATTTATCAAGATGTCTAAAAGTAAGAATGTTCTTGGTTGCCTATGGCAACCAATTACAGCCCCCCTTTAAAGTATTCATGAGCACTGGTGAAATGAAACCTGAGCTGTGGGCAACTAAGAACATTCTTACTTTTAGACAGCTTGATAAATCTGCCCCATTGTGTACAGTTTTGGGCATCAATGTATAAAAAGGACATAGTAGAACTGGAAGGGGTGCAGAGTAGAGCAACCAAGATTATTAGCGGAATAGGGGGGCCTGGAATACAATGACAGCTTACAAAACATGGGGTTATTTAGCTTAGGAAAAAGATGGCTGTTTGGAGACCTCATTATAATGTACAAATAGATGAATGGGTGTTATAGAGATCTATCCAAAGATTTTTTTATATCTAGGCCTGTGACCAGGACCAGGGGGTCTTTCTAAGCCTAGAGGAGGTGGTTATTATTGCTGTTGTCTTTTTGTTTTTGCAACACTTCTCTGTTCATTGTGTTTAAAATCTGAGTCACTTCAGAAAGCCTGTCATAGCATGCCTGATGAAGGTACCTAAGCTGTCCCAAAAGCTTGCTTGTAACACGTTATATTTCAGTTAGCCATTAAAAGGTATCAAGCAGGTTACTTTATTTGACCTGTCAAAAGCAATAGTAATGTCAAAGGTCAGACTCATCTTTGGTGCTCCTCTTACTATTCTGGCTTCAATGAAGGTATAACAATTCGTTTTTTTCGGTTTGGACCACAATAATTTTTTGCACAAAAATTATACATCAGTATGTCCAATCCTTCCTGCTCTATAACCATGCTTCCAAATCTGCCATGTTCAATGGGTACGGTTCTTCCTAAGTACTTCATAGTATATAAGGTTGGAAAATGACGCAAGTCAATCAAGTCCAACTTTTAAGAAGTAAACAAACGTTTTTACCCATAATATGAAATTTTAGCTCTCAAGAAAGACATCCAGGCCTGAACATGTACAAAGAATCTGCCATAACAACCTCCTGCAGCGGAGAGTTTCATAGTCTCCCTGCTCTTACAGTAAAGAATCCCTCTCTATGCTGATGAGACAAAGATTGAACTTTTTGGTGGATAAAACCAGGCACTGTTCATCACCTGCCAAATACAATCCCAACAATGAAACATGGTGGTGGCAGCATCATGCTATGGGGTTGTTTTTCAACTTCAGGGGCAGGACAACTGGTTGCAATTGAAGGAAACATGAATGTTGCGAAGTACAGAGATATCCTGGATGAAAACCTCAGAGTGCCCTGGACCTCAGACTGGGCTGGAGGTTCACCTTCCAACAAGACAATGACCCTAAGCACACAGCTAAAATAACAGAGCAGAGGCTTCAGAACAACTCTGTGACCATTCTTTACTGGCCCATCAAGAGCCCTGATCTAAACCCAAATGAGCATCTCTGGAGAGACTTGAAAATGGCTTCCACCAAAGTTCACCATCCAACCTGAGGGAACTGGAGAGGATATGCAAGGGAGAATGGCAGAGGATCCCCAGATCCAGGTGTGAGGAACTTGTAACATCTTCCCAAGAAGACTTATGACTATATTAGCTCAAAAGCTGCTTCTATTCAATACTGAGCGGAATACTGCATACTTATGACCATGTGATATTTCAGTTTTCCTTCTTTAATAAATTTGAAAAAGCAGAGTGCACATTAATGAACAAAAAAAGAACCTTTTTTTTCATTTTTCATTGAATGGAACAAAGAGTGAAAGATTTAAAGGGGTCTGAATACTTTTCAAACCCACTGAACATTCTGGGTTAAAGGGAGTCTCCCACGAATATAAACTAGGTCCTATCCACAGGATAGGGCCTAACTTGTTGATCGGTGGGGGCCTCAATGATGAGAACCCCACAGATCACCAAAACGAGGGGTCCAATGGGGTCCCGCGTACCTCCCTCGGCCCCCTCGACGCTCCGAGTAATGGAGCAGCCGGCTGTGCTTGACCGTTCTGCACTATTAATCTCTGTGGAGCTGATGGAGATTGCCCAGCACAATCCCATCGGACCCCTCGTTTTCGTGATCTGTGGGGGTCTCATCACTGAGACCCCCACCGATCAGCAAGTTAGGCCCTATCCTGTGGATAGGCCTAACTTGTGCTCATGGGAAAACCACTGTAAGATAAATAGCATTAGACACCAATAAACACAATGCAAGCACTTACATCAAAACATGAAAGTTCAGTTGAGTAAATTTATATAATCAGGGTCAGTTGTCGAGCAAATTATGGTACTAGGGTTATGAAGAGCCAAAAAATGAATTGTTTGCATATTTCCTTTAAAAGAAACTGTGTTTGGTGTGTATTCTATCTAAAGCCACTCCTAGGAACAGCTGGCCGCTCTGCTGACAACTGGATAATGTATCTAGTCCAAACAAAGAGAAACAAATGTGTAACCAAGCATACAACTCATTCTCTAGACAAAACGAAACAAAAGGATTGCAGGTTGGATTTACACTGTGTTTGGGGGAAGGAATCTCCCAGTTGTCAGATAGAAGAAGGATTGGGAGTGTTGTGTTTAAAGGTAAACTACCACTTGGATAGATATGATTTAACCCCTTATCACTGACGCTTATTTTCAGCTTAATGACCAGACTCGATTTTTCAAATCTGACATGTGATAAGTGATAAGTTTTGTTTTCTGTTCTGAAAGAAAAATGAAAAATTGGCAAAATTTCAGAAAAATTCTTAATTTTCAAAGTTTTACATTCACAATTTATTCAGGGTGCATAGCCGTGTATATAGAAAACAGAAATGCTTTGCATAGGCCCTGAAAAGTTGATTAAATACTGAAATGCTATAGGTTAGCTTGAATATACTTTGTGCACCTCCCCTAAACCTTGCTATCAAGGGAATAAAACGTCTAATCACTAAATGTACTATGAAGCCCCCCCCACACTAGTCAAAACATGACCTCTAGGCTGGAGCTGCAGAGAAAGACAAGAGTCAGGGACAAGCAGGCAGATTACACAAGATGGCTAAATCATGAGATGGCTGACACCAACATGATGGTGTCTGAGTGAACTAGATAGCGTTTGGAGAGAAACATGACATCTCTCACATAGTAAAACGCCATAAAATACCCCACTATAGAAACTACAACCCTCAATGTATTTAAAACAACTTCTATTAAGTTTATTAACCCTTTAAGTGTTTTACATGGGTTAAAACAAAATGGAAGTGTAATTTCGAAACTTTTTAATTTTTTGGGAAAATACATTCATTTAGGCCAAAAATGAAACTTTCATAATGAATAGAATGTAACTGGGGTGATTAGGGCATGCTCAGTTAGTTACAGACAGGTCCTGCCAGGAAGCAGAACCCTCCGGGAGTTTTTCCGATCCTGGGTGTTAGTGCCTGGTCTGGGCTGTGATGATACAGCCGGACACCAGCACTTGCAGGACCTGATGTCCCGCAATCTTCTTCTGAAGCGTAATTGTAGAAAGGTGGCGCATCAGAAGAAGTACCCTTGGCCGCCATAAAAACACGAAATGGCAGTCATTAAGGGTTGGGCAGTACAGTGGCTTAGTGGGTAGCATTACAGTCTTGCAGCACTGGGTTCCTGGGTTCAAGTCCCAAGGTCAACATCTGCAAAAAGTTTGTATGTTCTTCCTGGTTTCCTCCCACACTCCTAAAAAAAACATACTGGTAGTGTGCTATATAAATAAAGAATTATTATTAAACTAAATACATTTACAGGTTTACAAGTTGGCGTATTCTTTTTGTTCCAGGATCATATCTTGCGGTAAAAAATACTTTTTTTTTGCATGTTTTTATTTTGTTTCTTATACACAACAGCATATATCAAGCCAGTGCTGTAGGTAAGTACTAATTTTATTACTTTTTTATATTGCCTAATTCCTGGGCCTAAAAGGTTTGTTGCAAATTACTATAGATGGAAGTGGGCCCTGTCTAACAGATTACTGAGAGGAGGAACTGTCCAATGGATTACTGAGAGCGTTGGTCTATCTAATGGATTATTGAGCAGGGGGGCTGTCTAATTGATTACTGAAAGGGGGCCTGTCTAATGAACAGCTGAGCGGGGGGGGGGGGGGGGGGTCTGTCTGATGGATTACTGAGGGGAGTCCTGTCTGATACACTACTGAGTGGAAGGGCCTGTATAATGGATTATTGAAAGTGGGGTTGACCAATGGATTACTGAGAGGGGGTTCTGTCTAATGGATTGCTGAGGGGTCCGTCTAATGGATTACACTGAGAAGAGGGCTTGTCTAATGGATTACACTGAGAGGGTAATATATATACAATACACCTGGCACAGTGCGGTCAGTTGTGTTGTGAATGGGATATATGTGGGGGGCACAATTTGCTAAGTTGTTAGTTGTGCATAGTGTGGCCAGTTTTGGTGTGAGAGTTATTTATGATTTATGCCAGGCTGAGTTGTGGAGAGTATATGGGTGTTTCCAAATATTTTTTTTTTATAAACCCGCAGAGTTGAGTCCTAGCTGTAAGATTGGCCCGAATTAAACGGACACCATCAGCGACATCATCTGTAAAGCATTGGATTACACTGCAGCCTCTGGTATCTACTGCTATTATACGGTATAATACTGGTGTGTGCGTGTGTTTTTTTATTCACTCATTATGTACTGGTAATATACATGGTATAGTGGTATTTTATGGGCCTTGTACAGAGGTATCATTAGTAATATTGGCATTTGCATGGCATGCTTTGTTTAATAACAGTATGGTGGTAAAGATTAGCAATAAATGGAAGGCATATCTGGAAAATTATTGGCAACACTGGTCTTTGTATAGAGTATTTAGTTCATTATCATGATGGTGTTAATTTTATGTGTTTGTGGTAATGCGGTGGGTCACAATTTGGAGGAACCTTTTGGGCATTGCACTGCTATTGTTTAGAATTCTGGTCCTATGGTAGTTTTATTTAGAAATATTATGACGGTATTATTATTTGATTGGTCATGGGCCTAAATTGGACACGCTTTAATGAAGGTTATTTTAGTATACTATTAATTTGAGCAATCCTACTCAAAAATAAAGCTTTCCTCACCTCCTCTGGGGCTCTCAGTGTCCCGCGCCATAGTCTGTCAGAATTGTGCCCCTGTTTGTTTACAAATCGTTTCACCTGGTACAACCCACCCGTCTCCTGTCCCAGTGCCTGCTCCAGCGCTGGGATATAGGGACAGGTGGATGTACCAGGCACCTGGAAGTTGCCAGAAGGTAGTTTTCATGCCTCTGAAAACAAACCAGGACCCTATTTTACCTGATGACTTACCATATACAGGCGGAGCAGTTTAAAAGCCGTCCCCAGCCATTCTGCTAATTTTGTCTAATAGTCGGACAATCCCTATAATTGCATACAACTGCTAAGCTTGTATATTGTACATCACATAGTCCTGATTGGACTCAGTAGTCACATGTCAGTCGCTGTACAACAGAAACTGAAAGGTGTGCGGACTACTTTAGGCCAGTTTCACACAATAGTAATCTAGTCTTTTGTACTTTGAAGCCAAAATCAGAAATGAATACTGAATGCAGAAGATGTACAGATGTTCCCAATATACTTTTGAACTGTAGAATTCTCTCTTGGTTATGGCTTCCAAAACTGATGTAAAACCCTGAGTGTAAAACTGGCCTTATGAATATTTACTAATGAGATTACCAGTAGATTAGGCCACAAAGCTATGAGACCAGCATGAATGCAATGATCAAAAACATTGGGGCTTATTTACTAAGGTTCCCACGGAACGCACTTTTGTTGGATTTTAGAAATTCGGCTGTGACAGGTATTTAGAAGGGGATTGTGTCACATGCGATTGGATTTTGGTGCAATCGTGCCGGCTTTCATGCAACAGAACCCGTGGGGCAGGTCGTCAGACGATCCGACTGATTCGGACTGAGCGCAGGATTTAATATTCAAATTGTATCGCAACCAATGCACTTACATGCACTGGGAAGAAGAAGGTGAACTCTGCCGGACCTGCGCGGGGAGCGACACATGCAGGATATCAGGCGCACGCTCGTAGTGAATCACGGCACAATCCATGATCATCGGACATTCCGGATCGGGGACAGGTAAGTAAATGTGCCCCATTATCTTTGAACATACCATTAGTTCTAAGGAACATGTTTCTAGTGGTTTAGTTATATTCTCCAATAATTTAGTAATGATGTACGATTCACAAATTTTGACCTTTTAATCTGCAAACAAGTTTAGGATCAGTTTTCTGCCCAAATATATGGGTTGAATAGCAGGTTAAACCTGATGATGGGCTTTCTTATATTCCGAGCAACATCTGTCCGTATTTTGCTCATAATACATGCCATGACACTTCTTTTATTTTCGCAAGCAACGTTAAGAAGTTTGGGCAGCCTTGTATTGATTTCAATTGAAAATTAATTGGAACTCTGGGCAAAAATCTGCCATCTGAAATAGCCCTTAGGTTGCCTCCGCTCAACCTAAGGGCTAATGGCCCAGGTATATTATTGTGCCTGCGACATTTTTTTCTTTACATGAAAAAGTGTCTATTGAGCTTGCACATGTATTTATTATGCGTTTGTACCACAATTTGCACCTAGAGGGGTGTGTTGGTGGTGTGTTCCTAGTTTGCGTCACATTTTTTACTGGGATACACCACAATTTTGGCGCAAAATCATGAAGCAAAGTGCACCAAGAAGAAAGAGTTACAACCGTGTCACATCCTGGAAACTGACCAGAAGAGCATGCGACACTAATAATGTGGTACAAAGTGCACATTAGTGAGGCAAACTGTAAAAAGGAAGAATGCACCAGTTTTCATATATCTGGGCCATTGTGTACACATGGAAATATTTTTAAACGGTTTAAACGTAAGTCTTCAATCTCTTCCCACGGACACACCGGCGCCCATATCTACTAAGAGTCTCCAGTCGCAGGTTTTACAGTGGACACTATAGTAAATGCGGAAGGCCGGGCCATTCAGGCCCCTGCCCCCTTGTCCCCCGGCCTTGCTCCCCGCTCTGATAAGCCCAAAGTGGTGTGCGGGGAACAGGGAAACTGGTGGAGGAGAGATTTATGCCTCTTCTCTGCCAAAAAACTACAATGATGAATGCCCCCCATTATGTCTGGGCAGCCGAAGGTATAACGATATCTATCGTAAGTTTATTTGATCCTGGCCCTTCAGATTTAAGAGATTACTACAAAAAAAATCTGCATCTACCACAACCTATAGCTTCCCTTAGCTTTTATGTAATGAACAGCAGGATGTACCGCAATGTGGATGAAACCACCACACCTGTTGCAACCATGTAAACAAGCCTTAATTATTGTATTATCCACTGCACTTTGTAGTCTTTCCTGTCCTACACCAGGTAATGTAAGTGCTTTCCTGTAATAGTCTGACCCCTGGAGATAAGTATCTTGTTGACAGACGTATATGGATAAGTAACAGGTTCACTTTTTCCTGGCAGCAGCATTGTATACACTTCCTGTCAAATACACAGACAAAAATCCAAATTTTCACTAAAATTCTAGATTTTAAGAATTACAATTAAAAAGTATAATTTTTTGCCATGTGATGATGTAATTTGCAGACGAAATACTGCATAATTATTTTTATTATTATTGTAGATTTATCAACCCAAAAGGTTCACCAACAATAATGTTTCACAGAGACACTCGGGAAACACTTCGAACATCGGAAGGAACAAGTTCACATCTCGGGGAAGAGTTGAACAAGAATACGTATCCTACTTTATGAGTATACAGTGGGATAAGCTGTTGCCCTCCATTGTAAGAATATGTTGGGAATCCTATTGATGCATCCTTACAATGGAGACCTAAAACTAAATGTAACTGTAGCCTCATGATTTCAGATATATCATCATACAAGACCTATAGGTCTATGTGAAAACAGTGTCCACTTACTAATTAAATGATGACTACCTTCCTACATGAACAGAGAATAACTCTGTTCTATCTTTAGAATAACGCCATAAGGCTTCCTGAAGGTCATGCTTGATGTCATGGGAGCTGCCTTACAAGGTATCTAAAAGAGGTATGGTTTTCCTTATCCCATTCTGGAAAACTTTGCATATTTTCCCAGAATCCCCTAGTGGAGCGTCCATGGCTATAAGACTCCACACGCCAACACGGCGGCCTTAATTGGCAGTCTCCGTAAGGAGAACTCTCACTTCCCGACCCCTATCTTTAGAAATACATACGGCCTGGCTGCATGGCTCCCTATGAAGAGGGAAGGATGAGAAGCACTCAACACTCCCCTTCCCCAGTATACTATGCCCGAGTTGTGTCTTAGGCGTAACATCCATTCTTCTGGATGAGGCCTAAGGCTAGATGCACAGAATTACGGACCGTGTGCTGGTCAGATTTCACTGACCAACCACTTTGAAATATGATTCAAGAAGTCCCTTTTTCACTGCAAAACAGCTGCGTAGTGGCCTCTGACCATAATAGAAGCAATGGTGGCACTGATATTACACTATGATATCTCGTAACAGACCCCGCTAATATAATGGGGTTCATCAGGGTTTCTATCACTCCAAAAGCAAAGTAAGTGCTGCATGACGTAATGTATTTTACCTCTAACCATGTGAGGTAAAACCTCACAACCTATGTGTATAATAGGTTTATTTATACAGATAAGCACTTATGTCATTTTATGACATCTCCCAACTTCATAAAAGAGAAATAACACATATCCTTTACCAGTATGATGCTAACATGCAAACACTAACATGGTTTCTCCCATCACATGAAATAGTTGTGTGTCTAATGTAGCCCCTTCCCTTTGTTTGCACTTCACATGGTGTCTCCTTTTAGGGACATCTGTAACATTCCACAACTTCATATGTCATTAGCATATCAAATAGCTGGGGCTTCCTGTGCACAGCCAGGACAGTGTGTGGTGCCCCATCAGCAGGACAATGACAGCGGCTCTGCTTATAGAGAAACCAGTTTGCATACCTCTGCCTCCTTGTTTCTGGTAATTGTTAATCCCCCTCCCCCTCCAGTCTCCAACAGCTGGAAAGTCCAACAGTTACTTACATGAGAATAATTGATATTGATTGACAATTTCCTATCAGAAGTCAATCCTGCAGCAGGCGACAGGCGTAACAAATTGTTCTAAAATCAGTTTGTATTGTGGTTAGAATGGCCATCTGGTTCTGTATTTAAAAAATCTGGAAAAGAGGGTAAAGATAGTGAAATATATGAAAATTAGGTAAATATGTATTCAAATGGTATCAATTAAAGGGGTTGTCTGACAGCATAAATAAACTATTGGCAGCCGGGAGGGGGCTGGTTAAAAAAAAAATAACCCCTTTAAAACTAGAGGTAAGGATTCTTTCACATGGGTATTCTGTTTCACGCCCGCGGTTCAGTAATTTCCACGGATGCTTGACAAAGCCATTGATTTCTATGGGTGTTTTCACATTGGCTTGTATTATCACTGATCCGTTGTCCGTGGAAAAAATTATGAAACATTTCCTATTTTTTTCACTGATGAGGATCACAGGAGGCAATATAAGTCTACAGGACTGCATAAAAACAGAAGGCTATGGGTCTACAAAAAATGGATGCCACATCCATTTTTTTCCACTGATGAGGCTGAAAAACAGGGTGTGAGGTTTTTAAAGCAATGTTAAACCTTCAGTTTTATTTTGCATAAACAGAGACAAAACGGACAAAATGGAAGAAAATCTGAGACAAAATGTAATGGATGCACAACTGAAGCTGAACATCAACGCCAATATGAAAGAGCCCTTATCCTGCAAAAAACAATCCCCTATAATCCGCTGTTGATGGAAAAGTAGAAATCTTAAAGACACCATATGGCTGCGTTCAGACATTGCATTTTGAAACACATTACAACAGCTGAGGTTATTACACAGAGCTTGCCAAATCGGTCCCTGTCCCCAAAGGGGCTCACAATCTAATCAACCTAACAGTATGTTTTGGAGCCAACCAAAATGCAACATGTAAACACGCTCAAAGGTCTTGCTGGTTACTGATTGCATGTGTTCACATGTAAACGCAACATTAGCGGTACCTCTAACCGCACCCTCAGGGTGTGTTCACACGATGCTTTGCATCACGTTTTTTGATGCGTTCTTTGACACATTCCAAAGGCTTCAGCCTGGATCACATGCTGAGATAACATTGAGTTTCCATTACATTTGCTAAAACACAATGTTACGTAAGCGTGTGTTCAAGGCTGAAGCCTTTGGAATGTGTCCTTTCAGGGCGCGTTCACATATTCCGCTAGCGTTGCGTTCTCTAGCATCCCTTTGAGGAAACATTGCATTTCCATCACATACAGCAAACGCATTTCCATCGCATTACCTCCCCACGGGATCACGGCTGGAGTCTTTGGAATGGAAAACGCAATCAAAACGCATCATGTGAATGTTTAATCAGGGTCTGTTCACACAGCGATATCTGACATGGATTTCTCAGTTGAAAAAATACACTGATGACCTTTCCCACTGTTTTCAATTGGAGTGGAATTCATAACTATATAATAACATATATGGGAATGTACTTTTAGATTATTTTGCGATAAAATTTTTTACTATTGTAGCACAGATAAGTTGTACTTTTTATGCAACAGCCTTGGAAATAACTTCAGAGAGATCAGCTGTGATTTATAAGAGAACCCAGATTTCTGAAGTCCAACTTCAGGTGAAGAAGCACTTCCATAGCTTAGTGAGGACGGGCCAGGAATGCAGGGTATAATGAATACCACATTTACCATAATACTAGGTGTAAGGTACAAAATACAAAGGCTGATAGAAGCCCTGGCCACGGCTGTGATATAACTCTGGTAATTTTATTAAACAGCTAATACACATCTCCAGCTGACTGACTGACTACAGGAAATACTGGGCGGGTCCTATGTGTAAACCCCTACACAGACACGCCCTGTGCACGGCGGCGGGGTGCGCACTGGGAGTTGTAGTTTTACCGGCCCCCCTTATTCTATTGGCTGACGCCGGTTCAGCCCCCTTCCCCCCCTCGCTCCCGTAGTAGTTGAACTGCGCACGCGCCTCCCCCCATCAGAGAGACGAGAGTTGTGAACATGGCTGGACTGAAGCTGAAGTCTGTGGCGGAGCAGCTCCGATCACTGGTAGCACAAGGCACACGGCTCAGCAGGTGAGTGCCATCACTGGAGGCGACAGGTCTGTATAGGATGCGGAGAGTGTGCCCCCTCCATTGCATTATGTAGAGAAGCACTGGGGTGTCCGCTAGTTTCCATAGTAACTGCCCTAGTCACTGACCACACTACCCCGGGGAGGGTTACAGCATATACTGTGTGATGTGGGGTCTACATGTATAGTGAGAAGGACCCTCCATACACTGCACCTGTATGAGACATGGTGGTCACAGCTGTGTAACCAGTGGGGTAACTAGGAGAGACAGGGCCCCCTAGCAGGTGCATATACACATACATACCGTGCCATATGCAACATACTCGCATACAGTGTATACAGACACCATATACACTGGTGCACATCCTCCATTCTTTGTGTCAGGTTGGATGATGGTGCCCCCTGACACTGCGGGCCCCATAGTGGCTGCTACCGCTGTAGTTACGCCCCTGTGTGTAACTAAAGATAATTGAGCATTTATATGAAATATGATGAAGCCCCCCACAGCCTGTGCCCCGTCCCCTCTCAGCACACACAATCCGCTGGACTATCCTTTGACCGGTGTAAACAATAGGCAGCCCCCAGCTCTAACAATGGTCATTCACATTGACGAAGTTACCCAGTAACCAATTATCTCACAGTGAAATCTCATTTACACAAGAAAAAGATAAGATTGAATGCTGTCCATTGAATTGCAGTCTCCATGGTAAACATTCATGTTGTGATCTATTCCTGTTACATCCTTGGGTGACATGACGGCAATTAGATAGTTGTCAGAGGAGCCATCAGCACCCATTACCATGGTGACAGCTGGGAATTCACTAACTAAATCTGCAGGAGACATGAGGACATTACAGGATTTACTGACAGAAATCTCATGTATCTAAGCACCTATAGATGTTTGGAATTGCTGATGGAGTGGGTCCAAATAATAAGGGATTTGTCTAAGACAAGTGACGTTTCTGCGTTTGGTGCTTATAATTTGGTCTGTCCTATAGAGGAAAGTAATTGGGTCGTAGGGGATCCTACTCTCTGGTTATACACGAATTGTATCCAATTTGCAAGAAACTTCCTGATGTGGGCTGCATTTTGTCTTGTATGATGACCATATTTTTTGGATTGACTGTGGTTGAATCCACTGAACTCGCTGTCTCATACATGAAGGGGGGTCCACCCCAACTGGGGATCCACTGAACCTACTCGGATCAGGATATGGGTTTAAAACCATAGTCCTTGTTGGTGGGCACCATGTGGACCGTTTTACACTGTGGAAGTAGCTGTAAAGTCCCACTATGTAGTGACATTGCTACCCCTTTCTTGTGTATGTAGGGATTTCCCTGCAATTTTTCATCATCTGATTCCCTATGAAAACTTTATGTAATGTGATTAGATTGTGAGTCCCATGGGGACAGGGACTGATCTGGGAAGCTCTGTGTGCAATATATAAACAAAGGAATTATTATTAAAGGGGTTATCCAGGTTTTAAAAATTACTGAGGGCAGTGCTGGGGCGGGCTATTTAAACATAATAAACATGTACTTACCTCGTCTGGCGGGAAGCTCCCATCCGACACCATCTCTTAGCGCTTACAACGCTGAGAGATAGGGACGGATGGGAGTAGCCGGCCACATTGCGGACCGGAAGCTCCCTGTGCGCGGCTTCTGTGCCCCTGTAAACAAACAGGGTCCGCGGCGCCGGAGGAGGTAAGTGGATGTTTAGCCTGGCCTTCACTAGTTTTTAAAACCTGGATAACCCCTTTAATGTGATATGTGAACTATGTAAATGTAGCACCGGCATTCGTCCATGTAGGTTGTTGGTGTCAGGTACGTAAAGGGAACTATCTTTCTGAATAGAGAAGCAGATTGTTCATACATTGGTGACTAGTGAACATGGCCGACTTGTTTCCAGTTTGTTATAAAGCTATTGTTGTTTGCTCCCAAGAATCAATGGTTTTAGTCTGTTTGTCTTCATTTATTGGGGCTGTACTAACCTGTTTCTGATAGATAAGCATTTTTGGAAATATTTGCTTTTCACCAGTATACTTCAGCTGCTTTTATGGTGTTTGGATGCAAATTATGCTCCAGCATAAATGATACTCTCCCTGCTGGCAGATGTGTCTATTTACTTAGCTGCATCCTTGTACACAACCTCTGGGTGATCGGTGTTAACACCATTGTGTACTGTATATGCCTCGGGGGAGGGGAGTGAATGTGACACTAGTTTTGTGGACTGTGTTGTCACGTACTAGGTGGTAGTAGTGTACACATAAGAGGATCATAGCTCACCACTATAGTGTAAATCTATATCCTAGACATGTCAGGAATGCCGTGTATCTCTTGGCTTGTCATTAAAGGCTTCCTGTCCCCGGAAAACCATCCACGTGATCCGGCAATGTATGTTTTCTGTCTAATACACTCGGGATCTGATCCAACAAATGTAGAAAATATTTCCAATTCTGTCCTGTAGACTTATTTACACAGAGTGGACCTCTTCTTGTTCTGATCAGTTTTCATTATCCCGTATATATTCAGTGCTGAGCTGTTAAGGGGATGAGAAGGACAGGGGGACGCCCTTCCCCCAATGCCTTCAATAGGTATCTCTGTATCCAGTGACCATGTAGAAAGACTCTGCGGCCATCAATCATGGCTGGATCCCTGCAGTCCTGAGCAGATCTTGCATCACACAGCATTCCTGGTGGTTTCAGCACATTGTATAATAGTTTCTCCTGATATTGGGGGAATTACTTGATAGTGGTGGATAGATTTCCAGCAAGTCAAGTGTCCAGTGTGTGTAACCCCCTACCCCCATAGACGTGTTTCACTTCTGTGAAAGGTCAATGAGTTCTTCCTGGCTCATTATCAGCCCTGGTGGTCTCTGCTCCTGTCAAGGTGTTTGACCGAAGATAAAGCCATAGTGTAGGTTCCCAGCTGTTAGGAGACAAATGGGTGAAGAGATAGCACCCTGCACCAGGCTGTGACATATTGCCCATAATTACCCCATACTAGAGACAAGTGGGGTAGTGTTACAGGACACTGACCCGGCTGTAGCAGAATTACTCCTAGGCTTGGGGGTATTCACTATGTCTGTGACCTTTCCATAATTGCCCTTAATGACAGTAGTTAGCCTTTAAGACTGTATGTTCACAGAAGGGTTTAAGGCCTTTTTTTAGCATAGATTTTATAGTGATGTTTTGTAGGTTCTTTGTTATGAAGAAACTCTGTATACACAGCTGACCGGTGTCTTGGACTTTGTCCTGGTAAATGAAGGCACTTTTCTAGCCATAGCTTCTGTGTGTGAGGTCAGACACAGGGAGGGGGAGCAATAACCTAGAAGAGGGAATCCATTCTCCACCCTCTCTCCTTCACGTAGCTTCATTCCCTTAAAGATTTACAAGGCTGTGCGTGCTGTAGAGAAGAGGCTGCCGAGGGGGAAACTTTACAGAACAGCTACTTTCTATAACCTCCCCAATCTGCTGATGGCTGGATACTGTGTGCACATGGTGCAGTACTACTAATAGGGTCAGGGTGCGCACCCTGGGGGTGATGGCGACACATTCTGCAGCACATTCACCTGCATTCACTCGCGAAACGCGATACAGCAGCTAAGGAGGAGTTTTTCCTAATAATATTTTAACATGTTAACCCAATGTAAACAACCGTGTAATTGGGTAAGCCTCCTCTCCTCCGCTGTTGTATTGTGTTTTAAAACGCAATGTAAACGCCTTGTTATGGTTTCAGGCTGAAGGAAGGACCCACAGCATTAATGGACAATTATGGATAATGGAATGCAATGTGGATGCACTGTGTTCAGCGACTGGTATGTGCTAGTGTTGGGGCATTCACATCACTGCCACAGTTTCTGCCCATGTGGCCCTGGTTTTGCTCTATAATCTACAGCCTGGCAGTCGACTCTTACAGGGGCTGTGCAATCGGTGTGTGTGTAGCAGACCATTAAAAAAAAAAAAAAAGGGATTGTATGTTGGCGCTAAAAGAAAAACAACTAGCACATTCCCCCATTTCACACTTGTGTACGTGAGGCCAAATGGAGAAGTTTGTAGGAAAGATCAGAAATGTGATCTAATAGTAGATGGTAATGAGGAATATGTGATTGTAAGGTTAAATGAGATCCCTGTGGTGCAGGATTCAGTAATACAGCCATTGTTTCATGCTAAGTTGTAAGATAGTAATAGGGGTCAATTGGACATACAATGACCCTGTGAACACAATGGCCTCTCTCTTCTCGCCCTATAATAGAGATTGTGCCTTTGTACAGAGACAATGCAGTCCGCCTAAACACACAAGCAACAGTGGAGGTCTAGTGGACTATTTTATTACATGGAGGGGGATCACTAAGATTAATGCTTCATTCATCCCTGATTAACCCTTTGTTTTTATGGCAGGTGCCCAGTGTGTGCCTCTAGTACTGCTCCTCAACAGAGAAATACCGGAGGCCAGACCACCGCACAAGGTGGAACCAATGATCCGACTAGTGTTGTGAAGGCACTGGAGAAAAAGACGGTCAAGCTCGAGGCAGAGATTCGAGATTTAACGGTAGGTTCCCTGTAAGAAGATTCACCATTACACACTTCATCCATACAACTGTATAGAAAGTAATATGGCTTAGTGCTTATCTTATGGTTCACACTATGTTTAAATGAGAGGAAATATGAAACCTAAGAGGCAATACAATACATTTGCCAGCTGTGTAGATATTTTTCTGTTTTACTCTTGTTCTATTTTTTGCTCATTGAACCTTGTAGTAATTGGATTTCTAAGCAAAAAAAAAAATCTATTCCTAGTGATTTCTGAAGAATTCCTATTCTGTCTGATTTGAGATGTAAAATGCCTTCCTTCCATGTAATGTATATTATTTGCTAATAATGTTTTCTTTCATAGGAGCGTTACGAGAGAGCTGTAGCCGATTCTGACAATGTTAGGCAAAGAACAAGGAAGTTTGTGGAGGATGCAAAACTCTTTGGTAAGAATCCTTAATTTTTAACTTGGACAGACTTGCTTATATATAAGTTTATGGAGAAGGAAGGGACAGTAGTCAGATGATCACCATCCCCTCTATAAACCTTTTATCTAAGCTGATTTATTGAAAACCAGAAGTGAATGATATTTCGTGTTCTCCCTCTTTGTCCTTGACTATTAGACACATGATTAGTCATGTGCAGTGTATAGAAACTGGAACTAGGTCTGGCTATAGATGGCTGTGTGTGTGAGTGATAAGGGCAGGGTTTACTGAACAGCAATATGACAGCTTTAACCAGTGCATAACCACAGACCTTTTTCAGCTCTGTGTTTCCATAGTTCATTGGAACTATTAGTTTGCTGCTTAACAGATATTACTTTTTTCTCTTGACCTTTTCCACTACCTATATGGTCTGGTGCACTCCAGACTTTATATAAAAATAGCAGCTTCTTACTTCACTTGGGTGTACCCATGGCAGGGCCATGCCTGCTCGTGCACCCGTTTTCAATGATGCCACACCACCCTGGACCTACCCTTCACATAAATGGTCCTCCATAGAAAGAAGTAGATTTGGTGCAACTTCAGGAGCGGCCACACCCCTAGTGTACTGGGAAGCAGATTTGCATAATAATGTGTATATATATATATATATTTTTTTTTTAATGGACAAGCATAGTAAGTGCCCCATAAACTGCAGCTTTTTCCTTTCCACATAAAGTGAGTTATTATTGCATAGACTCCTTAGCAAAGCATACAGTGGGGGATGTATCAGACGTCAGCACTCCATGCATGGGCATATGATGAAACTACTCCAGCCAGATACATCTGGAGACTGGGGTAGGATGTAGCAAGTGTGCGGAACAAGATTGAGATTTTAATTGAGAAAACTTTATTGAGAAATAAAGGCGTTCAAGAACTGATAAAGTTCCCTTATAGAAGGGACGCACAGAAAAAGCAGAGTGATGTAAATGTGCCGTATAATGTCTTGTAAGCCACTTTCTTATCATTTTGTGTTTTTGTAGGAATCCAGAGCTTCTGTCGAGACTTGGTAGAAGTGGCAGACATTTTGGAGTCGGCAGTGAATGAAACCAAGCAAAAAGGCATGACCGATGCAGCAGAAATGTTAGGTACAATCGAGGCGAAACTGCATGGGATTTTTACAAAACACGGACTGCGTAAAATGACCCCCGTGGGAGGGAACTATGACCCTTACGACCATGAAGTAGTTGCTCATGTGCCGGCAGAGGGTAGAAGACCTGGGAGTGTGGCCACTATAAAGCAAGATGGCTACAAACTACATGGCAGAACCATCCGTCATGCTCATGTCAGTATTGCGGTGGAAACTCAGCGATGACCAATGTCTGGATGGAGTGAAATCCCCTTCTACGTTCCTCTGAAAGCTCCCGTTATTTATTATAGTTAGAGTTTAGATAAGTTGTATGTCTTTCTTTTTAATAACCTCACCTGGAGATGTTACTCTGCTGGAGGAGTGCCTTAACTTAACCTCACTTTATGCAGGCCTCTCACCGTGCTTTACAATACACTTCTGGGATTAAGGGACTATATTGTTCCTTTATTTGTATGCTATTGCTTAGATGACACTAAGAATAGTGACAAATGTTTAAGTTCATGAAATATTTTTCCAGATTATAGATGTAGAAAAGCAAAAAGAACAATCTGTAGTTGGTTATTGCCATTGTTTTATGCAGACTTGGTTTTAAAAACTTGTATTGGGCTCATGTCACCCCTACTTCACTGTAAGTGCCCTGATCTGAATCTTATACTGTAGATCGGGTTGCATTTCCTGGTGAGCAGGTCTCCCCCCAATCCTTTGGCAATTTCTTAAATGTTTACAGATACCAGGCTGCTGCTAGTGTGTGTTAAAATGGACTAGTATTATTAGTTACACAAGGACTAGTCCTTGGGCTGTAGAAAATGTGTGCAGTCCAATCCCATCGGGATCTCCTACCATTAGTCCAAGTCTTCAATTTTCTTACACGCCTTGTCTAATGTTGGTGTTTATTTGTAATTTAGATTAGATTGTAGAAGTGTTTATGAAGGGGTGTTTTATATAGGGGGTTGTGAAGATTTACATTTCATGCTTGTGGGATGAAGGAATAATGTTTCCCCAGGGTACCATAGTGTACCACATCTACCTCAGTACATAACCTGTAAGCTGGCCGTATGACTGTATGCATGTATGTAGCTATTGCACTCATTTCTATGGAGCTTGTGCTGATAGAGAAGCATGTGACGTGGTCATTATGTGCCTCTGAAGGGCTTATACAGAAGTGGAGCAAAGTGTGAAATGTCTGTTCAGGGGACATGCTAAGTTTTTCACTAATTTTAGTTGTTTCATCAAATAAAATGATTTACATGCAATTTGTGTGGGTTATTTTTTTAATATGTGCATAAAAACACAATCGCATACATACCAGATAAAATACTGAAGAGACTATCAACACATGCAGCGGACTTTTACTCCAGTGGTAATTTTGTAGCCGCTGCACAAGGATCAGAAACCTGGTGATATCCGCTTGATGTGTATTATGCTGTGATAATACACTACTGCAGTGGAGAACTGATGTAGTGTATGGGATTTTGATCATTCACATACATTACATTACTGGATATTTTTCCTGCAAAAATTCCACATGGCATAGCCGCAGGTGTGAGCACCCCAAAACATAAGTGCACACTAACAGCGTTGTGTGTATTCTCATCCAAATAAAATCTGCTTTGTTACAAGTTTGAGAGTTAGAAAACCCCATGTTTTCACTGTGGATCCGAACCTTCTTTCCTTTTAAAGTCTTAGAATGTGCCACTTGACCTCTAAAAACAACAAGCAAAGCTGCATGTAACAGATGGGGACTTTGGGGTGGTCATTACTGACCATGTCTATTTAGGCTTGGGAAGAGAAGTACAATATAGCATGTGTCAAATGACAGCCAATCTGCATCTGGTTTTGTATTGTACATAAGCAGATGAATCATACTCGGGGGGCGTAACTACAGCCGTAGTGGCTGCTATAGGGGCCCTAAAGGTCCAGGGGCCTACATAGCCGAATCATTATCATGTGCAGCGGCGTAATTTCATTACAGGAGCCGCGGAGACTATTCTGGGCCTGACTTTTGATCTGCCCAGTGATGAGCAGGCCTGGCAATGTATTGGCTCTCCCTCTCCTGACGCAGAGGAGGAGAGTGTAGTTTATTAATTTTATGCTGCCCAGTTCGGGGTCCTCCATGCATCTCCTGAACCCTGCCCTTTGTGAAGTGTAAAAGGGAGCCTATTTTATTAATTTTTATGGTCACTGGATTGTGAATCCCCTCCCGCATGAACCGACGGCGTGACAACGGTGACCACAAGTGAAGCATGGTGGAAGAGAGGATTCTGTTAAGTATTTGTGTGTGTATGTATTATGTGTATATACTTTATGGGGGTTATACCAGTGTATGATACCCCCACCACACCTCCAAGGCTTAGGCCTCTTGATGAATCCGGTGGGTGGCTATGCTGTGCATTATTTCTGCGCCAGGCGCTACATGGCATCGAAATGAGCACAGCCAAGGACTATTATTTAAGTCTGAAAAGTCGCTGGCTGCAGCAAGTGCGCTGGCGTCAGGACAGGAATGCCCTGCACCGGACCAATCCTGCACTGGTCACGCCCTCCTTCACGCCCATTCTGGGAAGGAGTTGGCAGAAAGGGGAAAATAACCACAAGTACTAGTGATTGCGATTATTTCGGGTCTTCTACGCCCTGATAAATAAGCCCCTTTGAATTTGTATATAATATATATTTGAGTGTTTAAATACACGCACGCACGTACGTACGAGTGTAGAACTTTATGTGTGTGTGATTTTACAAATATGTAAAAAAAAAAAATTAACAGGGAAGCAGAACCCCATGCAGAAATCTGCTATGGGGCCAAGCCTCTCCTGGTTATGCGGCTGACTAATAATAAAATACTACTACTAATAGAATACTACTAATAATACTAAAATACTACTATTACTAATAATCATGAATTATTAATAATTAACTACACTCACCGGCCATTGTGGTCATAAAGGGATGGACATGGTCAGCAACAATTCTCAGGTAGGCTGTGGCGTTGCAACGATGCTCAATTGGTACCAAGGGGCCCAAAGAGTGCCAAGAAAATATTCCCCACACCATGACACCACCACCACCAGCCTGAACCGTTGATACAAGGCAGGATGGATCCATGCTTTCATGTTGTTGACGCCAAATTCTGACCCTACCATCCGAATGTCGCAGCAGAAATCGAGACTCATTAGACCAGGCAATGTTTTTCCAATCTTCTACTGTCCAATTTCGATGAGCTTGTGCAAATTGTAGCCTCAGTTTCCTGTTCTTAGCTGAAAGGAGTGGCACCCGGTGTGGTCTTCTGCTGCTGTAGCCCATCTGCCTCAAAGTTCGATGTACTGTGCGTTCAGAGATGCTCTTCTGCCTACCTTGGTTGTAACGGCTGGCGATTTGAATCACTGCTGCCTTTCTATCAGCTCGAACCAGTCTGCCCATTCTCCTCTGACCTCTGGCATCAACAAGGCATTTCCGCCCACAGAACTGCCGCTCACCGGATGTTTTTTCTTTTTCTGACCATTCTCTGTAAACCCTAGAGATGGTTGTGCGTGAAAATCCCAGTAGATCAGCAGTTTCTGAAATACTCAGACCAGCCCTTCTGGCACCAACAACCATGCCACGTTCAAAGGCACTCAAATCACCTTTCTTCCCCATACTGATGCTCGGTTTGAACTGCAGGAGATTGTCTTGACCATGTCTACATGCCTAAATGCACTGAGTTGCCACCATGTGATTGGCTGATTAGAAATTAAGTGTTAGGCCCGTTCCACACTTGCGAGTGTGATGCGATGAACTCGCATCACACTCGCAATGCAACGCACGGCCCGAACGCTGCACACCGGGAGTGAACTCAGCATGTCAGTTCACTCCTGCGGTGCAGCGTTCGGGCCGTGCGTTCCCGGCACCATGCGTTGCGAGTGTGATGCGAGTTCATCGCATCACACTCGCAAGTGTGGAACGGGCCCTAACGAGCAGTTGGACAGGTGTACCTAATAAAGTGGCCTGTGAGTGTAATTTGCTTACCTAAATCCTGAACTTCTGATGAGGGCCAGGTCTGCATGAAGTTTGTATGTTCTCCCTGTGTTTGTGTTGGTTGCCTCTGGGTACTCGAGTTTTCTCCAACACTCCCAAAAATATACTGATAAGATAATTGGCTTCCCTTCATATTGTCCCTATTTAGCATACGCTTAGTTTTTACCTACATCCCAGTCTCAAGTCTTTTGCAGTATCTAACAGGTATTCCTCCAGGATTTCCCTGTATTTAGCCCCATCCATCTGCCCATCAGCTCTGAGCTGCTCCCCCAGCTTGATGCTGCCCCACCATGCTCTCCTGGAAGGATGGTGTGTTCAGGGGATGTGTAGTGTTGACTTTCCTCCTCACATAGCATTTATAATGAGCTTTGGCCTCTTTTTAGTATAGGTTGTTACATATGATTTCTGTATCGCTTTTGCTTACAGCTTGCTTTCAGTAATGGCTGCTTCTTCAATAAACTGCAGATTAGTGGAGAACAAGACCAATAATTGTCCTGTGGACGTTTTCTGACACTTGGGCTCCTGCCTGGGCTTTCATGTGGATTGTCATGGTAGGTCAATCTTTGACCTACCATGTTTTCTTAGGTTAGCAATTGTGCCATACTCCTTTACTGATATTGTGTGCAGAGGGTCTGCACATTTTATCCACATCGTTCCGGGATCCTGGTCCCTAAATGAATATTGCCTTCCAGGATCGGCAGCTGGACTCCTAGATTCTGAAAAGCCTTCTTATTATCTAATTCAGGTGAGAGTCCTGACTTATAGCATTCATTCTATGCTTTATACATATGGTATAAGACGAATATTGCGCTTTGTTCCTTTCTCCTTTGCACTACTGCTATGCTGGGGTGCTTTGATTTTTGCCCTAGCCCCCTATCCAAGGTGTTTTTGCTCTTCACTGATAATGGATTGATCAGCTCTCCAGAAGATGTTCAGAGCTTTCTAATCCTGCAAGAGATTTTGCTACTTTGCAACATTTCTTTATTTATGAGCGGTCTGGTGTGTTCCTTGGTTTTTATGACACTGTTTGTTCTCTAATATTCTGTAACAAACCTCCAGGCCCCTCTTGAACATGTACATAGAGTCCGCCATAACAACCGCCTGCGGCAGAGAGTTCCACAGTCTCACTGCTCTTACAGTAAAGAACCTTTGTCAATGTTGATGCCCTGGGCAAATCAGCACTGTGCAAGTTTATTTGGGTTCCCAAGTCTATATAGAAAAGCAGGAAAAAAGTAGAAAAGGAGGAGCATACAAAGCATAACATATCAGGCTTCCCAGATCATGTAGTCTCTTGATTGGAGAGTTTTCCTGCTGTCTCATGCTCACGTCACCTTTAGGGTATTCCCGAGGTGAGTTTTGGGTGCGGTCCACGATGTCGGCGCCATTTTAAAATGTATTTTCTGTTACAGTAGTTTTAGGAAACTAAAGCAAGTAGATCAAATCCTGTCATTTCTATCAGCTAGGTTTACCTTAACACTTGTAGTGCCTGTTCAGGTATCTGTAAATTGTAATGAGGTCTCCTCTCAGCCATCTTTTTTTTCTAAACTTAACAATCCCAACTTTTGTAATCTGTCATTGTTTTCTAGCCCCCCCCCATTCCCCTAATAATCTTGGTTGCTCTCCTCTGCACCCGTTCCAGTTATATGCCCTTTATAAACACTGCTGCCCAAAACTGTACACAATATTCCATGTGTGGTCTCACCAGGGATTTGTATAAGGGCAAAACTATGTCCTTATCATGAGAGAGATGATGACATTTTACATTTTAAAACTGTGGTGAAATATTTTTTCATTCTGCATACAGTTGGTTTTTCATTTTGGAAGAGCAGACCTCTTTATCAAGTAATGAAAAGGGTGTTTTTTTTTTGGCAGTGCACCTGTTTAGGGCAGATTAGTTTGAGGCCCAGTTGAAAAAATGTACCCGTGTGAAGATAATTTCCCATATATGTCGCCATGTTGTCCCTTAGAAACAAGATTGTTGTCCTTGGATACAACCACCCCTGCTCTAGTGACTGCACAAACAAATAGTTTTTGCAAATGAAATGTCTGTGAGTAACAGCATGTCCTACAGCCGTTCTATGGTAATGAGTCTTGAATCCAGGTGGTTGGGCACCTCAAAAGGGCATGTGTGGTCACTGTTGGAAAAGCACAGTGCTGGCCATATTCAAGGACAGCTATCTTGATTTTAAGGAACAACATGGTGACATTTAAAGGACATCATCTTCACACAGGTACATTTTTCTAATAACATGCAATTGAAGAGATCTATATATGGCAGCACAATTAAATTAAATGTGAATGCTGAGATGGAAATACCCCTTTACATTTGAAGGTTTCCTATGTGACCCAGATACCAATATATCACTGCCCAGCAGGAGACTGACTCCTTCCTGTTTTTCCTAGTTATTGGTCAATAAGAAATGCTGCAGTTCCCGTGTCTGACACAGAGTACAGCAGCGGTGATGAGACCCTTCATCAGGTAAGCTTTGTCTTCTCTCCAGTGAAGTGTCTCGCTGTGGACGGTATTATATGTCCCACTGTTATATATCACTTCTTCTTCTTTCAGTCTTATCCACTGATTTCAAGGTCTCCAAGGAGCCTTGAAGATGCGGATGGTGGCTCCGCTCCTCACCTGCTCTACATACAATCAGGTATCTAATGAACTGATTCAGTAAATAAGAATTCATTGTATGATTTTATTTTATCGATGAGAAATAGAAATAAATGATGAGATTTCTTTTATTTTTTCAGAGCCAAGTTCTCCCCAGTTTGGTTTTGTGGAGAAGGAGACAGCATGAAGTGTGGTTCTATATAAATTACAATATCTGGTCCGTTTTCATGTTATTTAGTCGCTAGGCGGCGCTGTTATGTGGTGGATATTATTAATCTCTGATATTCTCTGATGTTTTTGTTAATAGGAGAGCAGAGCGTCCCATCAATAATGGTTTTCTATTCTCTATTCCCCCACATCCAAATACGCGACCAAGTTCCATAAGTACAGACAGGAATGCAGTGATCTACGAGTGCTCAGCGTGCCAAGCCAGGCAAGAGCTAATGTTATGGTTTCTATCAAAATACTTAGTACATCAATCATGTAAAAACTGGTGCATAGTGTTGACCATTTCATCTCCTGCATTTTGCTGTATTATTTGTGTATTTATGATATTTTTAATATAAAAGTTTCCCACCTTAGATATGGCCGCTGGACGGCCTCTATGGACACTGAGAGGTTTGGATGCGGCCACTGTAACAACAGGCTGGTAGACCCCACCTAAAAACTTCCATCAGTTTCCTCATGCACATGGACCAAGTCCTCCAGAAGACCAGTGGATCTGCATTTTCTACAGAGACCTCTCCTGATCAATTAAAGGGTAGCACAGAGGCTCAGCGATTAGTGCTGGCGCCTTGCAGTACCATGGATGCATATAGACCAGGTTCTCCCTGTGTTGCGTGGGTTTCCTCCGGATCCTCCACTTTCCTCCCACACTCCCAAAAATATACTATTACCGTAGGTCAGTGATGGCTAACCTATGGCACTGGTGCCCAAGGTGGCACTCGGAGCCCTTTCTGTGGGCACTCAGGTCATCAACAGAGATGACTCCAGGTATCTTCCTGCAGTCCCAGACAGCCCAGGACAGAGGTATTTTAAAGTGATAGCTCTACCTGGGACTATTTTCTGCTATATTGGTGTCCTCAGGGTGCTGGTATCAATGAAAACTGTGACAGAGAAGGAAGTATAAATCACAAATTAAATTTCTGTGTTGCCACTTTCAGATAAATAAGAGGCTCTTTGTTGTAGTTTGGGCACTTGGCCTCTAAAAGGTTTGCCATCACTGCCGTAGCTTAATTGGCTTTTCCTTATAATTTGTCTCTAATATGAATGGTGGTCATCCCTGTACAGCACTGCAAAATATTGGGGCACTATATCATCTACAGGAGATAGCTCCATCATTAAATAAAATCTTTAAAAATGAAGTTTTCGTTACATTGTATGTATGTATTTTTCAAACTATAGAGTCATAGATAAATATGTTCATGTCGTTTTTCCTGTGTTACATGTATAGTTTTTCCTTTATTAAAGGAGGCACTATATATATATATGAGTTCATGCTCACTGTTGTCCCAGGAGAAAAATTGGGAGAAAAAGAAATTTATTTTAAAGGTTAATAATTAACATGGCATAGAACTCATACACTAGGAATGTATGTAAACCTTCTAGATTTATTACCAAGTATTTATCATAAATGTCATACATATAAAACATATAAAGACCATTAAATAGACCTAAAAAAAACTTTAAAAACTAAAAAAGTAAATGTATATTTTATCCAATGTCCAGCATTTGCACAATCATAAAGCAATAATCCATGTATAACATAATATTCAAGGGCCCTTGTATACAAATATTCTGATATTCCAAGCTCCCAAAAATGTATTTATATGAAGTACATTTTCAAATCTTAACTTGCAATATATATTATTCAATGTTGATAGTTGGTATCCACCATGGATATCGTAACACAATTCACATTGGTTATTTGCTATTACTTATTACACAGTGGTGAATGAGGAGAAATATACAAAGATATAATTATACTTGCAGTAACCAGTATACAAATAGGCTGTCTGGCACAAGCGTTGTCCTCCTCAGCGTGTATTCACTACCCTCGGCGTCTTTTCTCCATTGCCTGTTGACTAATGTGCATGCTTATGATGTCAATTCCAGTAAGAGAGGTCAATTCAGACCACCCCTATGCCAGAATCGCTGAACACCTTACCGACATTTGACATAATAGTATCTTGGGAGGTGCATTCCCGCATTTTGCAGTACTATTACGTCAAGCTTCGGTTGTCCGCTTTATATGATATGGATATATATATATATATTATACTTGGAAGCGTTCCAAAGTTATAACCAAGGAGCAGACAAGCTGTCAACCAGCAGTATGATAATGTGCACACTTTTAAAGGAAATCTACCACCAGGATGAAGGATTGTAAGCCAAGCACACTGACATAGTGGTGTGTGACCCCACTGGCAGGAGCTGCTCTTCTTTTAGCTTCTTAAGCCCTTGTTTTTATCAAAAAAGCTATAACTTCAGGCTCAATTAACACCTATGGAGCTCGGAACCCCTCAAGTTAATTGGCATAATTTTAAAAGACGTTTTTTTAGTAAAACAAGGGCATATGAAGCTAAATGAACACCAGATCGAGGGAGCACACACCAGTATGTGAGTCAGCAATAGTATTATAAGTAGTTTTATATATTTACACTCTGTGTGATCTACGTATGGCAGTATACTACTATGGCTGGCTATGGTGCTTGCACAGATCCTGTAGGCATAGGCCTCCTGATGTATCCATCAGGTGCCAGGTCCCACCTGGCGTACTTTTCCTTGAAAACAAGTATGCAGGTATGGAGCAGAAATGCCCTGTACCACCTCACTCTGCGAGGGGCTGCACCCCTCCACGCCCATATGGCATGGAGGTGGCGTAGCCGCAGAAAATTAATCACATTTTCTTGCAGTCCGCAAGAAGTTGCTATTATTTCAGTGATTCTATGACAGAAACTGGTGTAGAAGCATGGATATATGCCCCCCATAATCTTTTTTTCATAGATTAAAATATATAGTCATTGTTTAACCCCTTCCTGACGCGCGCCATACTAGTACGGCGCACGGCGGGTCCCGGTGCTCTCTATAGCCGGTAAGTCTTTGCTGCATATTGCGGGTGTTTTCACCTCGATCGCCGCCGGCAATGCTGCCAGCGGCTTCAAAAAGATGGCGGCCCCGATGACCTCACGGGGAGCAGCGATCAGTCGCCATGGTAGCCTTGGGTGTTCCGAATACCCGAGGCTACTTCGTTTTAACCCATTCATTACAATGTGCTATTGAATGGGGAGTAAAATCCACAAATACTGCCATAATGTAGTATGGCAGTATATGATAGGATGAATCAGACTACCTAGGGTTAAAGTACCCTAGGGAGTCTGAAAAACAGTAAAAGTAAAAATAAAAAAAAAGTTTAAAAAAAATATAATTAAAAAACCTAAAAATTCAAATCACCCCCCTTTCCCTAGAACTGATATAAATAATAATAAACAGTAAAAATCATAAACACATTAGGTACAAATGTGGTATCTACGTGATTGTGACAACCCAAAGAATAAAGTAGACCTGTCATTTGGGACGCTGAGTGAAAGCTGTAAAATCCAAGCCCACAAGAAAACTAAGCAAATGTGTTTTTTCACCATTTTCACTGCTTTTGGAATTTTTTTCCTGCTTCCCAGTACACGCCATGGAATATTAAATACCGTCACTATGAGGTGCAATTTATTACACAGAAAATAAGCCATCACACAGCTCTTTATGTGGAAAAATAAAAAAGTTATAGATTTTTGAAGGTGGGGAGTGAAAAATGAAAGTGAAAAAACTAAAAAAGGCCAAGTCGTTAAGGGGTTAAAAAAGAGGGAGAAACAGGAGAAAGGACTACAAAAGCAAGGTCTCTGGCAAAAAGATCACTGATGATATAACTGATGATTTATTAGTGAGTCAATGCCCACTATATAAAGGTAGTGCATGCATTTAAATGTAAAGGAAGTTATAAAGTGACAGAGCAGTGGTGCACATGGATCAATCTGGCTTTATACTGTCCAAATCGTCAGCCCAGAACTTGAGACGCCTTATGTTGAACTTACAGATGGACCCTGATAATTCTACAGGGAGAGCTATAGTATAACTAGATGCTGCCAAAGCATTTGATAGTGTTGAATGGGAATATCTCTGGGCGGTCTTAAAGAGAATGGGTTTGGCCCCATATTTATTATATGGGTACAGCTGTTATATCTGGTGTCAGTGGCATGTGTTACGGTCAATGGAGCTGTTTCAGATAATTGTCTCCAGAGGGGTACTAGACAGGGGTTCCCACTATCGCCGTTCTTGTTTGCATTGGTGATTGAGCCTTTAGCCGGTATGGGACAAGGGAAGACCCTATAGCGGATGGTTGTACGGGGATGACATTTTTTCTATTTTTGACAGAGGTAGATTGCACCTTGCTAGTGGTATATGATTGTATGGTTCGGTAGATATTCAGGACTGACGATTAACTGGACTAAGTCTGTTCTTATGAAGATTGACCAGATTGTTCTATCGGCCCTCTTAGTGGGAGATATACACTCACCGGCCACTTTATTAGGTACACCATGCTAGTAACGGGTTGGACCCCCTTTTGCCTTCAGAACTGCCTCAATTCTTCGTGACATAGATTCAACAAGGTGCTGGAAGCATTCCTCAGAGATTTTGGTCCATATTGACATGATGGCATCACACAATTGCCGCAGATTTGTCGGCTGCACATCCATGATGCGAATCTCCCGTTCCACCACATCCCAAAGATGCTCTATTGGATTGAGATCTGGTGACTGTGGGGGCCATTTGAGTACAGTGAACTCATTGTCATGTTCAAGAAACCAGTCTGAGATGATTCCAGCTTTATGACATGGCGCATTATCCTGCTGAAAGTAGTCATCAGTTGGGTACATTGTGGTCATAAAGGGATGGACATGGTCAGCAACAATACTCAGGTAGGCTGTGGCGTTGCAACCATGCTCAATTGGTACCAACGGGCCCAAAGAGTGCCAAGAAAATATTCCCCACACCATCACACCACCACCACCAGCCTGAACCGTTGATACAAGGCAGGATGGATCCATGCTTTCATGTTGTTGACGCCAAATTCTGACCCTACCATCTGAATGTCGCAGCAGAAATCGAGACTCATCAGACCAGGCAATGTTTTTCCAATCTTCACCTGTCCAATTTCGATGAGCTTGTACAAATTGTAGCCTCAGTTTCCTGTTCTTAGCTGAAAGGAGTGGCACTCGGTGTGGTCTTCTGCTGCTGTAGCCCATCTTCCTCAAAGTTCGACGTACTGTGCGTTCAGAGATGCTCTTCTGCCTACCTTGGTTGTAACGGGTTCTGATTTGAGTCGCTGTTGCCTTTCTATCAGCTCGAATCAGTCTGCCCATTCTCCTCTGACCTCTGGCATCAACAAGGCATTTCCGCCCACAGAACTGCCACTCACTGGATGTTTTTTCTTTTTTGGACCATTCTCTGTAAACCCTAGAGATGGTTGTGCGTGAAAATCCCAGTAGATCAGCAGTTTCTGAAATACTCAGACCAGCCCTTCTGGCACCAACAACCATGCCACGTTCAAAGGCACTCAAATCACCTTTCTTCCCCATACTGATGCTCGGTTTGAACTGCAGGAGATTGTCTTGACCATGTCTACATGCCTAAATGCACTGAGTTGCCACCATGTGATTGGCTGATTAGAAATTAAGTGTTAACGAGCAGTTGGACAGGTGTACCTAATAAAGTGGCCGGTGAGTGTATCTATAGTAGCAGAATTTCAGTATCTAGGGATCCAGATTACCAGAAAAGTGGAGGAGTACATAGAATTGAACTTATAGCCATTATTAGGAACCTTTAAGGATAGGGTTTTGATATGGAATAGGTTGCCCCTCTCAGCTCTCGGCAGGACCTATCTAATTAAAATGATACTGTCACGGGCTCACAAGTGCCCCTCTGCGCTCGCCTGGGCTCCTGTTCTGTCCTTCTCCGCCCTGTGTGCACAGTCCCGACTCCTAAGGCATGCAAGCCGGCTTCAAAAGGGCCTGCTCGCTGCTAATTGGCCCTGGCCATTTTCAGGAAATCTATTTAAGCCTGCTTCTTCCTGCAAACCTTGCCGGATCTTTGTGCCTACGCCTTAGGGCTTATTCACATGGTCGTCTGCGGGGACGTACATGCGGCCACAAATTTGTATGTCCCCATGTGTGGCACCGATCCGGCCCGCACACCGCAAAAAGATAGAGCATGCTCTATCTTTTGGCGTGTGTGCGGCCGTGCGCCGCTATTCTCTATGGAGGGAGGAGGGGCCACCTCCTCCTCCTCTCCAGCACACGGCGGGCATACCGCTGTGTGAATGTACCCTTACAGAAAGCTCCCCTGCGGTATTCCTGAATACCTGCGTGTTCCTGCGCTCCTGTGTTCCCATTCCCATTTGCCAGGAACTCCCGTTGCTGACTCCGGATTGGACTTGACCTTGCATATCTGCCGCCTGCCCTGACACTTGCCTGAACCTGACTACTCAACCTCGTCTGCCACCGCAGGGGCTAGTCGCACCTGTGGAACGGGTGGATCTGGTGGCACACCGCAGCAAGACCATCCCGCTTTTTGTGTGGGTGTACTACTTAGCAGCACAATGTCAACATATGAGCGGTTGGGCCAGGGAGGAAAGGGTGATTGATTGCCCGAAAGCTTTGTTACACCTGGGAGGCGACATGGGCCCATTAGCTGCACTGGAGGCAAAACGGTTTCAGGGGATGGCTAGACATAGGCCGACTTTGGGGTTGCTGCAAAAAGTGTGGAAGTTATGTAAAGGTTTGCTGGGAGTAGAAAATTGTACTATATATACGCCCCTATGGGATAATCCCATTCCAGGGGAAGAGTTTATGTTGGAAGATATGCAAAGGTGTGGTAGCAAAGGGGTGCGCTACTTGTGCCAGCTGTACTCTGAAGGGGTCTTGAAGTCCTTCCAACAACTACAGGAAGATTTTGAATTGCCACAGTCTGGGTTCTTTCCATATTTGCATTTGAGACATGCCTTACAGACACAAGCTCAATGTTGCTTGGAGATAGGATCTATTGGAGTATTGAAGGGGGTAGTTAAGGCCCAGGGGACTAAGGGGCTAATTTCCCTGCTGTATGGCTCCCTTCTCTCAAAAGTTCTGGTGGATCCTATGGCCGAGACTAAAAGAAGGTGGGAGGAGGAAGTTGGGGAAATATCGGAGGAGGAGTGGGCAGAGGCTACGTGTTCTCCTATTATTTTATCAATGAATGTTGCATAGAGGAGATCCCAACTGTTCCTACTACATAGAGTGTATAGGACACTGTATGTACTATGGAAAATGGGATTGCGGGAGGATGCTAGGTGCCCTCGGTGTACAGAAGAGAGTGCAGATGGATGGGGTATGTTTTGGTCCTACGCTACACTAGTGAGCTTGTGGAAGGAGACGGAGGATTTAATGGATAGGGTGTATAACATAAGGCTTCCTCATGATCCTAAGGTTGGTTTATTGAGCTGCATGGATGGACAGCAGGGGACCCAAAATGAACGGTTGGCTGTGGCAAAATTTCTCTACCAGGTCAGGAAAAGTATAGCTAGGCACTGGTTGAATGCGGAACCTCCAGGCTTGGGTGAGGTGATATCTATGACTAATAGAACTATATGGATGGAGATGAAAGTTTACCAGATACGAGGAAATGTCCTCTCTCTTCTTGAAACTTAATCTTTCTAAGACTGAACTTCTTGTCTTTCCACTATCTATTAACTTACCTAACCCTGACGTCTCCATCTCGGGCTGTGGGATCACTATAGCACAGAGGCAGCAGGCCCGCTGTCTTGGGGTTGTGCTGGACTCTGACCTCTCCTTTTCACCATATATTCAATCTCTTGCTCACTCTTGCCGCATGCATCTCAGAAACATCTCCAGAATCCAACCATTTCTGACAATTGAAACTTCTAAAATACTAATTCCTGCACTTATTCACTCTCAACTAGACTACTGTAACTCCCTACTAATCGGTCTTCCACTCGCTAAACTCTCTCCTTTACAATCTATTCTTAATGCTGCAACCAGGCTTGTCTTTCAGACCAAACGCTACATGGATGCCTCCAGTTAGTGCCAATCACTGCACTGGCTGCCCATCTCCGTTTTCACTTTAAAATAATAACCTCATCCACAAAGCTCTGAATAATGCTGAACCTTCATATCTCTCTTCTCTCATCTCAGTCTAACGCCCTTCTCGTGCTCTTCGATCTGCCAGTGTTATTAGATTAATCTCTGCCTTAATTTGAACCTCCATTGCATGTCTCCAGGACTTCTCCCAAGTTGCTCCAATTCTATGGAATTTCCTTCCCTGGACTCTCAGACTAATACCCACCCTCCAAAGCTTCAAACATGCTCTTAAAACCCATCTCTTTAGGCAAGCCTATCCCACTCACTAACTGCATGAAATGTCAACTCTCCCTTTACTAATCCATCCTATGTCCTATCTCCCGTCTGTTATCCGGCAAACAGTAGATATATATCAAGTTCCAGGCTTCTCTGCAGTCACTTTCACCTTGGACCCTGTAAATAAGATGGCGGCTAATTGTTTGTTCAAGCAGCAGAATTTTTATTTATTAAATTATTTATTATGGTATAAACTCGAGTATAAGCCGACCCGAGTATAAGCCGAGGTCCCTAATTTTACTACATAAAAAAATTGGGAAAACCTAATGACTTGAGTATAACCCGAGGGTGAAAAATGCATTGGTCACACCCTGCCCCCAGTATATAGCCTGCCAGTCCCTCCCCCCCCCCCAGTATATAGCCTGCCAGCGTCCCAGTATATAGCCAACCCCCTACCCCATTATGCAGGCAGCCCCCAGCCCCATTATGCAGCTGGCCCCCTGCCCCATCATGCAGCCAGCCCCCCACCTCGTAATACAACCGGCCCCCCGACCCATTGTACAGCCAGTTAATTAAAAATAAAAATGTAAAACTCACCTTTCCTGCGCCCCCCGTGGGTCTTCTGTGCGAACCGTCCATCAGGGGCAGGTCCGTGCGGCGCACAGCTCTGACGTCAGCCGACAGTCTGACATCAGAGTGTGTGCCGGATGCTGACACACACACACCATTGCAGCAGCGGTAGCTGATGTCAGAGCCTGTGACATTGCACCGACATGCCGCTGATGGACGGATCGCACAGAAGACCCTTGGGGGTTGGGGGGCGCCGGAAAGGTGAGTTTTACAATTTTTTTTTTACTCGAGTATAAGCCGTGTTTGGGTTTTTATTCTTATAAAGAATGGCTGGACAATTATACAAGCTCTTTTACCTCTTGTGTCAACACCATCACCCTCATAGTCTGTAAGCTCTTGTGAGCAGGGCCCTCAATCCTATTGTTCCATATGACTGTGTAATTTAATATTATGTTTGTTTATGTCCCCTATGATTTGTAAAGCGCTACAGAATTTGAGGGCACTATATAAATAAAGATTATCATTATATATTATATATATGTAATATTATGTACTGAATGTTGGCTTTTTGTAATGTGTAAAGTTTGTGATTTAATAAAGTGACAGAGCAAAGGATAATCTATAAGTATATACTCTTTTTATAAAAATTAAAAGCAGGTATGCAAAATAACAAGGATCCAACAAATCAAATTACCTGCTACAGATTGCACTGTAGGAAGAGATACACCATCTGACGTCCACCTCAACTCACGTCTCAGTCGTACAGATCTTTCTTAAGAGGTCTTTTCACACACAGCACCTCTGACTATTGGATACAGTGGGGGCTTCTGTGACTATTTTGGCTACAGAAGGGGTACCTGTTACTATAGGCTCCAATGGGGGCACCAGTGACTATTAGCTGCAGTGGGGGCACCTGTGATTGTTTTGGCTACAGTGAGGGCGCCTGTGATTATATTGGCTATGGCGGGGGCACATGCGACTATATTGGCTATAGTGGGATAAAACTGTGACCGTTTTGGCTACAGTAGGGGCTCCTCTGACTTTTGGCTACGGGGGGGCTGTGACTATTGGCTATAAGGGGGGACACATGTAACTATTGGCCACTGTGGTGCACCTGTGACTATATTGGCTACTGTGTGTCTCAGGGGGTTAATCAGAGCTGCTGGGTCTAATCAGTCACAGGTTGTCGTTTTACCCTGTAACTGGGGCCCTTATAGATGCCTCAGTTACAGGGGAAAACTTGTAAAAGAAAAAAAAATGTAATATTTAAAAAAAAACTGTAGAGATGTCCCCCAGGGGTCTTTCATACAAAGTAAAAACACACATACACAAAAAATATTAATAAATATTCATAAAAAATGTGTCTTTATAATTGGCTGTGCAGTGAACGTCCTCTAGTGGGCATCTGATACTAGTGCACAAAAGCCAAGTTTTATACGCAGTAGACTGACCATTTTTTGTGAGCTTGGGCTGCATCTGAATAGTTATTCTATGTATTTTAACAGAAACAAGTCCACATTAGAGCATAAACTGTGTAACAAGAAACATCAATGGCATCTATTACAGTAATGGACAGCAGACAATGAATGCTGAGCCACAAAGTTCAAGGGCTTGTCCCTAATGTGTAAGTTTGGGAGGATAAGTGTTCATTACTGTGGGTTCAACCTCAAGGATCCCCAGAGATTTCAAGTTCAGAGGTCCCAGAGGTACATCGCAGCCAGCCAACAATTTCTAAGCTGATCTGAGCATCTGTACCTTCCACAAGAAGTCACAACTGAGAGCTGCTTTCTTTTGCTCCCACTCCTTGCAGAAGCGGACTTTTCTTCAGGTATCATAGTGGCAACTGGGAGCAGATGTCATTGGAGAAAACCATGAGGTTTGCATCCTGTGGATGGCTACAGTCTGACCATATGGTCCATGTCTCCTCATGTAACCCAGGGAGGGAGGACAATTACAACTGTGTGCACAGTAAGGTCAGACCTACCTTATTATCCCAGCTAAATACAGACTCATAGTATCTTCTGTCAGGCTTTGCACATTCTTGTAGGGGAAAACAGTTTGCACAGGTATTTTAAAGAAACCTACCATTTGGAAATGGTCGTTCTGACCTACACCAACCTGCACATAAGTGGAGCTGAGCTGGTGCAGACACATATTTTGGTTGAGCATATAATCCGACCGTTTCGTTATAAATATAGATTCTTATCTCTGCTAATCACCCGCTCGGCACTTCTCTGTGTGTTACAGCGCTTGGGCATTAGCATAATAGGGCAGGCATATAGAGTGACGTCCCTGCCTCCCCCCACCCTTCCTTCCTTGCTCCTGAGAGTCGGTGACGTCACCGAGCCCTCAAGAGCATTAGGGCATGTGCATCGCTGGCTTGCAAAGCGCACCCGCCGTCTCACATGGCATGCTTAAAGGGGTTATCCGGGTTTAAAAATTTTTTTATGGCCGGGCTGGGGAGGGCTATTTAAACATAATAAACATGTACTTACCTCCTCCGGTGCTGCCGATGTCCCGCGCCGCGGCCCGTCTTCTCCGTGCGCCGGTTTCGGTACAAGGGCGCACAGGGAGCTTCCGGCCGGCCGGATGCTCCCATGCGCACCATCTCCCAGCGCTTACAACGCTGAGAGATAGGGACGGATGGGAGGAGCCGTCCACAACGCGGACCGGAAGCTCCCTGTGCGCGGCTTCCGTGCCCCTGTTTGTTTACAGGGGCACGGATCGAAGTGACCGCTGTGCGGGACATCAGCGGCGCCGGAGGAGGTAAGTCCATGTTTATTATGTTTAACTATCCCTCCCCAGCCCAGCCATAAAAAAAATTTTAAACCCGGAAAACCCCTTTAACCAAAATATGTGCCTGCATCAGCTCAGCTCCACTTATGTGCAGGTTAGTGAGGTAGGTTTCCTTTAAGAAGTGTCTGTGCCACTATTGTGGTGCAGACAACCCTTTTGTGGCACAGCTGCACTAGCCTCCATGCGACTCAAATGGTCCGACTAAGTCGCACCGTATTTAACACACTCCCTATGTTAAAGGTGCACCACAAAAAAGTTAGTGAAATCTGTCGGCCAGTGCAGGGAAGCGCCAGATTCATGATTTCTGGCGCATGTTCTTAATGAATCTGGCGCACCAAGAATTATACACATATATTGTCCATGGCCCAAAACTGGGCAGTAGAATGAGTGAATTTCCCCCCACAATAAATAAATAATAATGTTGCCATAAATATTGATTTCTATTATACCCATAATAAACACAATTTATTTTGGGGGCAGTATACCTTATTATTATTAATAATGGAAGACTAAGTTTATTATTGGTGCGCTATACATACTATTATTCAGTTTATTGTCCGGACAATGCTGATGCCTCTTCTATTTTCCTGAACATAAATTATTTTCGATTACGACCCATCATGAATAATACATTGATCGCCCCTTTAATAGAGACACCCTAATATGAATAATTTATAATATGTCTAGGTGCTATGACGAGCACTAAGACGCTTTTGAATGTGGTTTCCAGTGTGAACACAGTCCCATAATATACTGTAAGTTCACTGCCTTCTAAAACAACAAAACGGCAATGTGTGGACAGCAAGACTACACATGCTACGTGCCATTTGCGAAGAACTAATCGTGCAGCTTTTTAAAATATTCTCCACGTTCTTTGTCATCCCATAGAGATCTAATAAGAATCATTGCAACACCAGACTACGAGGCAATTCCGCAGTACGCAGCGCGATACTAGAGATGTAGTACGCATGCGCAGTTCATCAGCTTGCGTTCCGAGCCTCGTTCCAGTGTGACTCTTCTCAGTCTGTCTGCTCTCTGATTGGCCGGATGGGGCACAGGGCGATTTTGCCCTCTTCTCTCCACATCTTCAGAATGGCTCCTCTTCTGCTGCTGGTAGCTCTGGTCCCCCAGCTCTGCACCGGACAGCCAGGACCCCCAGACCCGCCTGGCAGAATAGGTAATATGTACAGGGGGCGGAGCTTCGGCGTGCACCTGTATGTGCATCCATATGTGGTACATGCACACATATATAGCTGGGTTACATATGGATGTATATGGTATATGTGGTACATACACACATCCATAGCCGGGTTACATATGGATGTATATGGTATACGTGTCACATGCACACATCCATAGCAGGTACATAAACACATCCATAGCAGGGTTACATATGGATGTATATGGTATACGTGGTACATGAACACATCCATAGTGGCTACATACCCACATACATAGCCGGATTAAATATGGATGTATATGGTATATGTGGTACATACACACATCCATAGCCGGGTTACATATGGGTGTATATGGTATATGTGGTACATACACACATCCATAGCCGGGTTACATATGGATGTATATGGTATATGTGGTACATACACACATCCATAGCAGGGTTACATATGGATGTATATGGTATACGTGGTACATGCACATATCCATAGCAGGTACATACACACATCCATAGCAGGGTTACATATGGATGTATATGGTATACGTGGTACATGAACACATCCATAGTGGCTACATACCCACATCCATAGCCGGGTTACATATGGATGTATATGGTATATGTGGTACATACACACATCCATAGCCGGGTTACATATGGGTGTATATGGTATATGTGGTACATACACACATCCATAGCCGGGTTACATATGGATGTATATGGTATATGTGGTACATACACACATCCAAAGCAGGGTTACATATGGATGTATATGGTATACGTGGTACATGCACACATCCATAGCAGGTACATACACACATCCATAGCAGGGTTACATATGGATGTATATGGTATACGTGGTACATGAACACATCCATAGTGGCTACATACCCACATACATAGCCAGGTTACATATGGTGCACTGGTATATGTGGTACATACACACATCCATAGCCGGGTTACATATGGGTGTATATAGTATATGTGGTACATGCACACATCCATAGCGGGTACATACACATATACATAGCCAGGTTACATATGGTGCACTGGTATATGTGGTACATACACACATCCATAGCTGGGTTACATATGGATGTATGTGGTACGTGCACACATACATAGCCGGGTTACATATGGTGCACTGGTATATGAGGTACACACACACATACATAGCTGGGTTGCATATGGATGTATATGGGATATTTGGTACATGACCACATCCATAGCTGGGTTACATATAGATGTATGTGGTACGTGCACAAATAGATAGCCGGGTTGCATATGGATGAACTGGTATATGTGCTACATGCAAATATCTATCCCTAAGTGACATATGAATACACAGGTTGCACTGGTATATGTGGTACATGCATATATTTATCCCTAAGTGACATATGAATGCACAGGTTGCACTGTTATATGTGGTACATGCATATATTTATCCCTACAGAAGATGATCATGTTGTAATGACAATTGATATTGTCTTTAATTGGGCTTCTCTTCAATTGGTAGCGGATAATGTATTCACATTGATGCTTATGTCACCATCACAGACCATCATGTTGTTGTGCTTGTTTTTACACTCATGCTATTATAGAATCCGCTGTATACAGCATGATGATATGTCTATATAGCAGCCAGCATGTGTCTTTCCACTTGGTTTCAGACTCTTTATCACGTAAAGGGTTGTAGTATGTAGGCTATACATATACACAGATTTTTAGTATATTTTGAAATATAGTGTGGATCCGCATGTTACACATGTAAATTCTCCAAGGATTTTGCTGTGAATTTCCTTGTACACAGTATGCTTAGAGTCCAAATCTATATCCTCCTTCGTAGAAATTTATTTCTAGTTCTAATTCATCTAAAATAAAATTTTTAAAAAGTCAAGCCACTTAGCAAATAATCAAATTAAACAGGTTTTCTGGAATATGGAAAAATATAAAAAGTGTTTTGGTGCCTGTATGTAAGCGCACCACAGTACACCAGGTAGCAGGTATAGATGAAAACAGAAAAAATCTTAAATTTTATTAGTGTCCTAAGGCATATTTCTGGAATATGGGTCAAATTAAAAAATGTCAAACCGAAAACCTTTCTAAAATCTCCTGTAATGGTGAACTGTATGTGTCTTTATTCAGAAATGTGCACCATTTGAGTGTGTTTTGTGTGCTTTGTGATTAACTCTTTGTTTATACTGTAATCATAGGGATTCATTCTAGAAAGGGCCTAGTAACTAAAAATGACAGTTGTATATCATGTGGAAAAGCAATTTATGTCATGATTATCATTTTTTATTGTGATCCATTATGTTTTTCAGAGGGTTATTCTTACATTGTGTACATTTCTTTTTATGTTTTGCAGCGGTTATTGGTGCTGGAATTGGGGGCTCAGCAGTCACATACTTTCTTCAGCAGCAATTTGGACCTCAAGTGCAGATTGATGTATATGAGGCTGATCGTGTTGGTGGGCGACTGGCCACCCTTACTGTGAATAGTCAACAGTACGAGTGTGGCAGCCCATCAATGCACTCATTAAACCTGCACATGCAAGATTTTGTCAAACTCTTGGGTAAGTCCTTGTATACATACTCTCGCATCTAATGTTTGATACTCTAGAAATGTGACATTGGCCTTGTCACCTGTATCAGGATTGACATTTACCAGACACTGTTGGCTTATCTTGTACTGGAACAGAGGGGCAGGTGTAGAATACTCTTTTTGATTAAAGTGGATGTACCAAGTTTGATGGTATCCCCTTTCCAAAAGATAACAATCTGATCTGTAGGGGTTTGACTGTTGGGATCCACACGATCATGGGAACTGATTGAACTCCAGCATGTGTCCTGCCGATCCATTCAATACTCAAGGAGTGTCAGAAATTGTTGAGTACAATTCTCAGTTATCACCGGAACGGTCATAGAACATGAATGAAAGTGCCATTAGAGCTCTGAAGTGCTCTGCAATATCTAATGGAGTGGCAGGTCCTAATTTTAGCACCCACAATGTTAAGTTGTTAAACATATTCTCAATATACTGACCTATTCTACAGACCACTAGAAACAGCTCAGAGGATGTCTTTGGAATTTGGACCCCAATCAATTTGGCATGACTCCAAAGAATCATTTCAAGGTCCTGGAGTGGCCTAGCCATTCTCCAGGTCTCAACGGCATAGACTTTCCTTGCCCTCCAAAGGTTTTCTAATGATAGCTCCAAAACATCAATGCTCTAGAGGAGATCTGCATGAAGGAATGAGCCAACATACCAGCAACAGTGTGCGCCAACCTCGTGAAGACTTGTAAGGACAGAAAACTTTGACCTCATTGCCAACAATACATACAGTATATAACAAAGTATTGAGATGGACTTTTGTTATTAACCAAATACTTATTTTCTACGATAATTTGCAAATAAATCCTTTCAAAATCAGACAATGTGATTTTCTGGATTTGTTTTCTCATTTTATACCTATGATGTACATATTAGACTTTTCTCATCTTTTTCAATTGGAGAACTTGCACATTTAGTGGCTGACTAAATACTTATTTTACTGTATTCACATTTTTTTCTTCTACTTTAAGGGTTAAAGCATCGTAAAGAGGTGGCAGGCAAGAGCGCAATTTTCAATGGAGAGAATTTGGTTCTGGAGGAAACAGACTGGTACCTGCTAAATCTTTTCCGGCTCTGGTGGCACTATGGAATCAGTTTCTTGAGACTGCAGATGTGGGTGGAGGAAGTCATGGAAAAGTTTATGAGGTAAGTTTTTTGTAAAATATTTTCTCTGCATATGTCTGTTGTTTGCTGTGTGAGGCCCCTTGCACATGATGTGGAAATGAGGCATGTACTAGCTGTATTTTCTACAGCTAGCAGACATCCAGATTTACTTCTATGAGCTCCCGCATGTCATCTGCAGGTAGCCGGAGTCTATTTTGTAGAAACAATTTGTAATTCTGTAATACTGTATTGCGTTCTTGTAACCTCAAAATGTCAAATTTATAAAGGGTAGAGAAAGTATTAAATGACCAATCGCAAACTGCTTTAAAAGCAGATAAAGAACAGTCCGCTACTCCACACCTAACCTATGTGTATCTGTAGTTTAAAATAACTTTTTAAGCTACATCCTTAACCTAGCACCAGGTTCATACCACATACAGATCGTGTATATGTATCTGCCCCCTCATTAATTTTAATGGGCAAGCCTTGCTCACAAAATAGATAAAAATAGTGTATGCTAAAGTATTAGGATCCATGGGGGTCATTTGTCTTGGGGGGGGGGGGGGCTGGTCTCTGTTCCTGTTGTTGAACACCTTGTTCGGAATGTTTTTACCTTTTTGCAGATAATGGTCATGGCATGTATAAATAATGTCTTTCTTTTACAGGATATATAAATATCAGGCTCATGAATACGCTTTCTCAACAATAGAAGGGCTTCTCCGTTCATTGGGAGGGGATCATTTTGTTAATATGACGCAGAAGTCGGTTGGGGAATCTCTGCAAGGTATTGGGGTGTCTCAGCGATTCATTGATGATGTGATCAGCGCTGTAATGAAAGCCAGCTATGGACAATCCGTCTCAATCCCAGGATTTGTTGGTAATGTATCATTTTGCTTCCCTTCATAAAATTTGGAACGAAATGGGTATAGCTGTATTACATCTAATATATATCCTCAGATGTCTAGGAAGAGAAGTATATCTTTTTTTCCAATTTTCCCTGAATACTACTCACCCACCAGACCCATAACTATATCACAATATTTTACATACTTTATCTCCTTTACTGTAATTGTAATTTTGATCTGCATCTTGTATGGAGATGTTTTTATGCCTTATTGACTTTTTATGCTTGAAGAAATATTAACTAGTTTGACACTTCAAAAACTTTATGTGCGTTTTGCTAATTTGAAGCTGCACCCATAAACTTTTAATAACCAGTCAATCTACTGCCAGTTGGGGAGAAATAGCAGTTAGTTATTGACTCAAAGTTTCAGTGATGCAAAAGTGAAGGTTTTTTTTTATTGGTGGCTTATAGGTGTGATGTTTGAGCTACACCTGCTTTTCTCAAAAATCAGTGCCTGGTAGAAGAAATGGATTCATAGAAAGCAGCTTGCAAATTTGCACCTTAAGGGGCTTCTATCACCAGGATGAAAGACTATATACAAGTGAAACCTGAGGGGCTTCAGGCCCCAAAGGTGCTTATGAAGCCAGGAGCCCCTCAGGCTCATCTGCAATCTGTAACTAAATTTTCTACTAAATTTTATAAGTGAATAGTGCAGATGCTAATAGTAAATTTTGGAATATACTTTGTTAAAGAAATATGTTCCTCTGCCTTTCTTTTTCCCCTTCCTTTCTTCCTTATTTAAGCAGTAGTTTGTGTAAATCAGTTTTAAGGAACCTAATAATGTTCCTTAATGAACACTTTACTCTTAAAGTGTAAAGTGTCTTATCTCTTTAGAGAGCTGAGGGAAATATTCTGTAGGTATGGAAAGAGTAAGTAATTTGCCTGCCTATCTGTCTAAAGTGGACAGATCTCAGAGGGCTTTCAGATACACTGCTCACTATAGGAGAAAGAAGCAGAAACAAGGTAAAGCGAAGCTGCTTTACTTAAAGGAAATCTACCATTTAAAAAAAACATGTACGGATACTCACATACACTCCTCTTGTCCTTCGCTTATCTTGACACACTGGAATTACCTAGAAAAGAAACTTATGCCTGACCTATGTCTGACGCTCTGGGTTGCTAATTTTGCACACCCCCCTTTCGTGACGTCACCTACCACTCCACCATAGGAGAGGGAGGCATCTATCATGCAGGAGATATGAATTCACACCACTCGCGTGACGTCACCTCCCTCTAACAGCATGGGACAGGGAGGTGCGGGGGGCATGCATAATTAGCAGCCACAAGGTGGTCCTTGTGTGTCAAGCTTCCTGATGGACAGCACATGGACTATACATGGTTTTTGTTTTGTTTTGTTTTTTTTGGTAGATTTTAGTTAATGAAGTATATTACAGTGATCTCTCAAATGGCCGGTGTTATTCTCTCTCCGTCTTCTCAGTGATGAAGACTGAGTGAACACCTCAGCCGTGCCCCCTCTCTCCACTGTGCAGTACTGCTCTGCCCTGCTGATTCTCCTCACTTCTGCTCACAGCAAGCACTGAGAGGGTTACAGTAATAATGTGCTCTGTACTTCTTACTGTGTATCATGTGCAGTGATGCAGGTCAGGATAACTTGTAAGTGTCCAGGACTATTATAAAATGTGTACATTGCGTCTTCTGTTTAATGTGTGCTGTATATATGTCTATCTGTATGTGTTATGATCTGCACATGTGTGTGCTGTATGTACATACATATGTTTATCCCCTTTTAAATGTGTTGTGTACACATTCCCTCAACCTATGCTACTGTATTAAGTTGCAGATTTACCACATACATATGATGCTGCTGAGGCCTCATTCACACACAGCGTTTATGTTGTGTTTTGGAACGTAATACAAATGCTGCGAGTATGGGGCTTGCCCGATTGCATATTCAACGCTTATGATCAAGCTCTACGTGTCTGCATATAAAGACAATAATACAAGCTCTGAGAAATCTCCTCCAAGCTATGGTAGATGGTTAGATAGGAGGTATGACAGATATATAGGCGGTCCCCTACTTAAGAACACCTGACTTACAGACGACCCCTAGTTACAAACGGACCCCTGGAATTTGGTAATTTACTATACTTTAGTTGTAGGCTACAATAAACAGCGGTAACAGTTCTAAATGATGTCTGCAATTTAGCTTTAGTGTTAAAGGAAACCTACCATTTAGAATGGCAGGGGTAAGCTGTAAGTACCGAGCACCAGCTCAGGGTGAGCTGGTGCCGGTACTTACTTTCGTTAGTGTTATAAACTGCGGTATCGCGGTTTTAACACTTTTTAAACTCTAGACCAGAACAGGCTTCGGCGCTGCGTGCGCCTACATAGGAAATAGCGGAGACGTTGCGCGCGCACGGTCGCGCGCAGCGCTGAAGCCTCTCCTGCTCTAAAGTTTAAAAAGTGTTAAAACCGCGATACCGTGGTTTATAACACTAACGAAAGCTGGTGCTCGGTACTTACAGCTCACCCTGAGCTGGTGCTCGGTACTTACAGCTTACCCCTGCCATTCTAAATGGTAGGTTTCCTTTAATCCTGGTTCTTATGTCACAGAGACCCAAAAAATTGTGGCTGGGTTTACAATTCTAAAGTATACAGTTCCGACTTACATACAAATTCGACTTAAGAACAAACTTACAGACCCTATCTTGTACGTAACCCGGGGATTGCCTGTATAGGTAGAAGGCCCAATAGATGGATAAGAGGTATGATGGATGAGGGGGGAGGGGGGGACGTTTCGGTATCACATTTTTCTCTAACTTGCGAAAGTTATAATACCGAAACTTTGCTGGTCATCAAATAAATCTTCACATTTTCTCTATTTTTTTGTACATGATACAAGCCTGTCCGTGCTCAAACTCTGGTCAGCAGCATGTGCTTGCCCCCCGAGTACCAGAGTTGAAAAAGATGGTTAGTATGGACAATAAAGGAACTAAATGGGTACTGAGGGGTAAAATACTTGGGACACCTGGAGCAGAATTTTGTAGGGTTTTTTCTTCAGAAGGAAAATTCTGCTTTAAATAGGTGGCACATCTGACCACTTTCTTCTGCTTGTTCATTATCATTATCAATGGTCTCCTGTGCTGTGAGGCTACAGGTACATAGTGGTGGTGACAACATTGTAACAATATAGATAATGTAAATGATCGTTGACCTGAGTGCAAAGCTTTCACAACTGATAGTCTTCTCAACCTAAGGTCTTATTCACTTGGCTGTGTGCTCGCCTGACCCGGATCCCATGTGTAGTACATACCCGTGTGGAGAAGGGAGGGGGAGTGAGCACTCCTCACTCCTCCCCTCTCCAGAGAAAGCCACGCGCTCCTATGTTTTAGCAGCCCGGCCACTGTATCTGGTGCTGTAGACAATTATGGCCGTGGGAATAGGGCCTTAGAGACACAGTTCCTCCGTAATGACGGCGTGGACCTATCTTTACAATTGTCTTGTAGCTGTTCCTGCAGCTACAATATTTAGTGAATCCCTCATTCTATTATATGTCTATAATTTTTCTCTCTTAGGAGCTATGTCTTTAGCTGGAGCTCAGGGAAACATGTGGTCTATAGAAGGTGGTAATAAACTTGTCTGTTCCGGTTTGCTGAAGCTGACGAAAGCTAACGTGATCCATGCTAGAGTGACTGCTGTGTCTTTACATAATACAGGTATCTGCTTTTAACAAATTCTGGAGATGTCTTATAACGAAGTTTTACAAGACCTATGTATTGTCAATTAATTGCTATAGTGTCATTTCTGTATAATTGCTATGGTATTCAAGTCCTGTGAATTACATGTTATAAGAGAAATTCTTCTTATGTATTACTATATATTCTCCACCAGAGGGAGCCACAGCCTTGTCTCAATGTACTGTCTGTGTGCTCCATGTTGACAGTAAATTGCAATAGTGTAATCAGTTTCATTGCTACATCCAGCACTGACATATAAAACTGAGGTCCTACTTCACCAGGATTCTTCAGTTCAGTTCATATATAAGTTAGTGTATTATTAAATGTTGCAGGAAAAGTCAAGACTTCATGACTATAATGTAATATAAAGTATATAATGCAGGTAAAAATGATTTGTAATAGCTGAAGATGATAAATGCATGGTTGCTCTACTGTAACATATTTTGCACAGCGCCATTCCTTCTGTCTGATTTCTTTACAGAGAAGAAGCACCTGTATGAAGTTCACTATGAGCAGGAGGGAACTCTTGGCTCTGATTTCTATGATTTGGTGATTTTGGCTGCTCCTTTGCACAAAGCTGGGTACCCCATCACTTTTCTGAACCTCCAGCCTTCACTTCCAGAGCCTATGGGTCCTTACCACCGGGTAGTCACTTCTATTGTCCATGGCTACCTCAATTCTTCCTACTTTGGTTTTGTAGATCCTAAACTTTTTCCTTTTTCAAGTATCCTCTCTATGGACACACCAGATGCTATATTCCATAGTCTGGAAAGTCTGTGCCCGGTAAACGTATCGGTTGGCTTCCGACGCAAGCCTCCACAGGAAGCGGCTGTGTGGCGAGTGCTATCTCAGAGGCCACTAGACAGAAAGGAGCTAAAGACACTGTTTAAGTCTTACTACTCCGTCCAGGTGATCGAGTGGCAAGCCTTCCCCAGCTATGCTGCTGCTGGTTCTTCTAAGTCATTACCCCCTATTATTCTTCACGATGGTCTCTATTATCTTAGCGGAGTAGAGTGGGCTGCTAGCTCTGCGGAGATGAGCGCGGTCGCAGCAAAGAATGTGGCTCTTTTGGCTTTCAACCGATGGTTTGGACTCAACGAGAAAATAGACCAGCAGGACTTAATGCACAAGCTGAAGACTGAACTTTAGGGTCACACAGCACAAGTCTTGACTCATTATCATGGCATTATGTGTTAACACTGGACATCATGGTATGGCGTATCCTCTGTCTGCAGCTGGATGCCCTGTACTTGACGGCTTAACTTCGGGATCTAGAGTTGGATCATAATATTGTTATTTAAACATTTTGCTTTGAATAACTGGAAGTAAAATGACATCATATCTCACATAGGAATAAGCGAACATTGTCATCTGTGCCCTTCTTTTTGATCATTCTTCACTGTGATTCTTTTTACTGTGTCCACATTAACAATGAAGGACAAGTGGATGGACGTTAAGCACCTGGTCATAGTGCGGTGTCACAGGCCCCTTCACACTGCATAATCAAAGCTGAATTATGTGAATTTTACCTTTCAACTTATTATCATGTTATTTCTATACAACTTTTGGGTCTTGTGCTAAAGAAATAGCCGAAGCTAATCTCAGGAGTACTGTGGTCTGATTGTAAATGTGAGATTATAGAAGAGCATATAAGGAAAGCGGATGCATCATGGACGGCTTGCGATAATAAAAATAAAGTCAACATTTTTTAAAAAATTTATTATTGCCTTACTTGCACATCTTGGCTGTGCAGGAGCTGGTCACACACAGTCATCTTCACTTTAAAGGGCTTCTCCCAATGTTGAAAAACATGGCTGTTTTCTTCTAGAAACAGCGCCACACCTGACCATGGGTAGTGTGTGGTATTGCAACTAAGCTTCATTCATTTCTATGCAGCTGAGCTGCAATACCTGCACAAGCCATGGACAGGTGTGGCCCTGTATTTGGAAGAAAGCAGGCATTTTTTTCAACATCGGGAGAACCCCTTTAAGCATCAGAGATTGGTGGTAAGAGTTTGGTAAGGTCCATTTGTTTATAAAAGCTGGTAACTATCGCTGCTACATATTAAGAATTATTACATAAAAAAATATACTGCCCAAAGCAAATAAAGTCTAACTAAACTATTGACAAGACAACATAAATGAATAGTGCAGATGATAACTGTAAACTGTGTAATATACTTTGTAATATACTGAACCTAGAAACAATTCTGATATCATAGTAAAGGGGAGAATCGTCCCTTTAATAACATATAAGGATTATGCTTCTAGGTGAAACAGAATTTGAGATATTCTTTGTTAAATTTGCCATAAAAATGTGATTTTTAAATACAGATCTTAATTCCTGATGGACTTTAACTCAATTGGGTTTCTCCAGTGCCTGCATATGATAAATTACCCCAGTGTTTTTTATATATATATATATATATATATATATATATATATATTTATTTTATTTTTTTACCCTTTTTTGTTTTTGTATATTATTATGGCTGTTGGAGCTTTTATGTAATTTATTATGTTATTGTAGATTATTCATTGTACTGACTTGTTCATGCACTGATATCTTGTGGTCCACTACCTGACCAGTGCAGGGATCCTGTCCAGATGACTACTTGTAATTCCCTGATGTCTCTGTGAATTGTCACCAGGTTCTGTTTCCTGTGCTTGCGTTTATATACACACCGGAACAATCCCATGAATATTTTTTTACTCCCGATGCCGGAGTCTTGATTTATTCACAGGAAACCTGAGTGACCTGGGGTGTGCTGGAGCACATAATGTGAAACAAATTTTCTTCAACGAACAACAAACTCATGCGGACGAATGTTGTTTTTGGACATGTGTAAGACACTGTTTCAACAGCTAGCACACGTCTCCATGTTATTCCATGGGCTCCCATGTTACAGTGTGTGATTCGATTGCCCGGGCAGTCCTCATCTATTGTCACCAGCACGTGAGTGTAGCTCGCCTGCCGATAACACGGTTGTGAACCTAATTGTGTGCAGGTAGCCTTATTCTTATTGACACTGACAGTGGTTTCCAGGTTGAGTCCTATTTTACCTTCTGTAGCCTATTTATGCTTTGCCCGGTAGCATTCACCACTTGATTTTACTGCAGTGATATAAAGCAAAAAGCCACACAAAAGGTAATAGGACAGATACCCGGAATAGATCGCCTGATAAAAAAAGATTGCGTGAATGGTCATATGGATGAAGGTGACAGCTGGTAATAGTGCAGAGGGACGACAATAGTGAAAATAGACAACTGCTGACCATAATTCTCTCTATATGTAGCTTAGTACTATCAACGATAGGAGTGCACTAGGACAAAGAAACAGTGCTTTCTACAGGGCAAGCCATGTAAATAACAGAATTTACAACATTTTACCAGTTTTTGGTCCTGCTTGCCACTTTTGCTGAAAGTAATGTGACCTGGTGGAAATGGGGGTGTGAACGCCGCGCCATATTTACTGTGGCCCCCACAGGAAAACAAGCAGTGGCTAGAACTGATATCTCTGCCAGGTCTGACCTGGCATAGATTGCTTTCCAACGTTCAGTGTGCCAGCGGGGGGAATAATTTATTCCCCCCAATAAATACTAAGTGAGCATTTCTGATGTAAAAGACAAGGTAGATACAAACAGAATGAAACTTGCTGAACTCTGGCCTGCTCCTCAGTGGTGTTACTGCTGAGGTCTAGGATTGGTCTAGATCTCATCTGCCCACACATGTATAAGGGGTTCCACAGCAGAGGTGCTAGAGTTGTGCCCATTACCAGGGCACTTTACATGTGTTAGAAGAGTTGTTTTTTATGTACTGAAAACACATTACTACATTACAATTTATTTGGACAAACCTTTAAGAGAACGTAACTGATTTTCTAATCGGGCTCAGCTTTTTTAGACTCTGATCTTTGATACTATATCAGCTGTGAAACAGCATAAAAATTGCCCTAAACGGATAAGAAGTTTCTCGTACTATAATCATGTTCTTTCTATGCAACATTGAGAGGTAGTGAATCAGGTCATCATAGGTGACTAATGTTGTTAATTATGGAATTGCACAATGCCAAAGCAGAAGGAGACGTAGACGCTAGGAAAATCCTTATTGATCTTATTGAGTTGCAATACAACTTTTACTCTTCTGATTTATTGCATGAAACCAATTTCCAACATAACCTGTTTTATCCTCCATCTTAATCTTCTTTGGCTACAGAAATGCATGCACTTGTCTGATCTATCAGCCCCATGAGAACTATATAAAACTCATGTAGAATCTTTGACTTGCATGTGACTTGCCTCCTTTTTGATCTGTTTGCATGTTTTATTTGTTCCATGTCGGTAGTAGTAGTAGTGGTAACAGTTACTGAGAGCTGTTCTTCTTCTACAGCTCCGGTGACGTTTGCCTCCGTGACACACAACAATACAGCCGGGTTTCAGAAACCTAGTGCTGTCAGAGCACGAATAATCAGTTTCACGTTGTGTGATAACAAGCGGCGTTGATAGCTAGATCCGGATAAAAGAACTTATTCTATTTGCTATGTCAGGGATATGATTACAGCTATGTGTTCAGTCATTCCAGACTAAAATATAAGATTTCCATAAGAGTCTCATTTCATAGAAACGAATAACATGCCACATAGGAGCCAGTGAGCAATCATAGTCATGGCTAGGTGACTGTGGCTTGTACCCAGGGCCGGTTCTAAACAAATTGGGGCCCTGGGCAAAACTAAAAGTGGGGCCCCAAAATAAAACAATTTTATGACAAGTCAGTAAGTGGCTCCCTTTAGTATGGTAAAACAAACTGTAATATGGAAGGCGATAAACAGATGATAGGGAGATGATAGACCTGAGTGAAGTTGGCCCCCCCACCTTGTTCAAATCAAACAAAATTGGTGTCAAACGTTTGTGCTACGTTTGTGCTGGTTTGTGCTGCAGAAATTTTTGTTTGTGCCGCCATCGTTTTCGAGATTTTAATGAAAGTTTCCAGAGGTCATCAGAGGTCAACCAGCCCCCCCACATTGCCCAAATCAAACAAAACTGGTGCTGAACAATTCTGCTACGTTTGTGCTGGTTTGTGCTGCACAAATTTTTGTTTGTGCTGCTTTTGTTTTGAATATATGAACAAAAAATTAAAGTTCAAAAGTTCAAGCAGCCCCCCCACATTAACCGAATCAAACAAAACTGGTGTCAAACGTTAGTGCTACGTTTGTGCTGGTTTGTGCAGCAAAATTTTTTGTTTGTGTCGCTATAATTTTTAAGGTATGTTCAGGTGTTTGAGGTGTTTAGGATGAACTAGTAAAAAACAAACCTAGTGACACTTCCCTGGTTTGATCACCAGGGGGAGCTAGCAAACACATTGTACTTTGGAAGAAATGAACTCTGATAACCTCTGCAAAAAAGCATGAATATATTAAAAATGATAGCGGCACAAACGAAAATTTTTGCTGCCCAAACCAGCACAAACGTAGCACTAACGCTTGACACCAGTTTTGTTTGATTCGGTTAATGTGGGGGGGCTGCTTGAACTTTTGAACTTTAATTTTTTGTTCATAAATTCAAAACAAAAGCAGCACAAACAAAAATTTGCGCAGCACAAACCAGCACAAACGTAGCAGAATTATTTGGAACCAGTTTTGTTTGATTTGGGCAATGTGGGGGGGCTGGTTGACCTCTGATGACCTCTGGAAACTTTCATTAAAATCTTAAAAACGATAGCGGCACAAACGAAAATTTCTGCTGCACAAACCAGCACAAACGTAGCACAAACGTTTGACACCAATTTTGTTTGATTTGAACAAGGTGGGGGGGCCAGCTTCACTTAGGTAGATGATAGGCAGCACAGTGGTTCCGTGGTTAGCACTACAGCCTTGCAGCGCTGGTCATCATCGGCAAAGAGTTTGTATGTTTGTGTGGGTCCTCCGATTTCCTCCCGCACTCCAAAAAATGACTGGTTGGTTGAATAGATTGTGAGCCCCATGGGGACAGGGACTGATTTGGCAAGCGCTGTGTAATCTGTGTGCGCTATATAAAGAATTATTAATTATTATGATAGAAGATAAATATGAAAGATGATAGAGATTTCTAGACGCAGAACTATAAAGTAGATGATATATACAGTAGATGGATATGAGAGATAAATACACTAGAACAGAAATAGAAGATTGATTGATAAATAGAGAAAAAGCGAGATATATAAATGTTCAGATTATAGGAGATAGATATATAGACAGGAGAGAGATGATAAGCCTCTTCACCCGGGAATTCAACAGTCAGGTATTTCTGGATATTTTGTTGCGTTATTGACCGGAGCAATTTTTACAATTTTATATGAATTGTGTAAGGAAAACAGAGATATCAACTGTTAATCTGAATAGGCCTGAATATCTCTGGATCCATGGCACCTAGAAACAAAATTCAAGATTCATTTGTAAGAAGAGATTCTCCCCTTTCATGGGGCCCTGGGCAATTGCCCACTTTGCCTACCCATAGCGCCGTCTCTGCTTGTACCTGCACATCCTCTTTGACTTGTTTCCTATGTAGAGTATGATGTTTCACATGTTGGTTTTCTTTGATCAGTCTGCAGTTTCTTGCCTTATGAAATTCTACTGCCTTTGGCTTATATCATACTGTAAGTATTTTGCATATATGTGGACTGATTTAGTAAATGGCTTCTGAGTATTGTTCCTCGGATTATATTGACCTTATTTGATATTTCAGACATAAGAGTTCACTTTCTGTGGAGCCTCACACTTGCCACATGACCATAGGAGCCTAGATGCAGATTCTCGACCTCCCACTGCAAAGAAAAAGTCACTAAATAATAATTTTGGAATGAATTCTCAGCAAAATGTGTAAATTGGATGTGACTGGCTGCTTCGAGACCAGTAGGATCAGTGAGGGTCCTATTGCTGAGACCTCCACAAATCACAAAAACTGGGGTCCTGTGCTTACTATAGGGTGCTGCTCCATTCAGTATTATGGGAGTGTCAGATGTTGTGGAGCACAGCACTCAGCTATTTCTGGCACTGAATGGAAATTGGGAAATTCTGAGCACTGTGCAATTTTTCTGCAATTATTTTCCAATTTCCCTTGGTATCAAATGGACAAATGCTTGGATGTCCTGGTGCTTCATTTGATACTAGAGGACAGTGGAAAATAATTTCTGAGAACAGCGTTTGGCTACCTCCACCTTCCCATTCACTGTCTATGAGAGGGCCGGGGATAGTTGAACGCTGTGCTCAGCAATATCCAATACTCTCATATTACTGAATCCAGCTGCAAGTAAAATGCTAAACCTCCTGCTCCATCAATGCATGAGAATTGTGGATTACTAGTCTCTCTTATAAATACACAGAAAATGATCATGAGGCAATCTTCATGAATCTAATCTTCTGGGGCCCGAGATGGTTAATTAAGGCTGTTAATTAGACCTGTTAGTCTTGGTGTGGCATCTAAATACATAACACACAGAATTATGAGCGGGAAGTGAGTCAGCAAACTAAAACAGTTGCCTAAAATTAACAGAAGCCACTTCATTTCCTGTTCTGTCCATCAGACCATGTGGGTGGGCGGGGAGTGGGCGATCCAATGTGGGACTGGCGACTTGCTCCTTGAGGAGTCTGGGCAGTGCTCCCCTTCGCCTACAACAATAGGGCTTCCCTACATCATCCTCAGCAGTATTGTCCACAGCAGTGGCAATAATCTTTCTGCCGGCCATTCAGACAGCTGTTGAACTGCAACTTGATGTACCTCACACCTTACTGTAATTGCACTCTGCCTGTGTCTAGTGCTGAATTGGTCTTAAGATCCCAAAGCAAACGTTGCTGTTGGTAATCTTTATAGTCTGGGAGTATGGATCCCACACTCACACGCACTATTATCTCGATCCCACCACTTGCCACCAATGTGAAGGAAAACGTGATGTTTCGGACCCCTGAAGGGTACGCAAGGACAATTTATCATCTTTTTATAGACACTCCCAGAACACATGGAAGATGTAGCAAGTGATTTAGAGTTGTCCACACAACGATTGATATGGCACAAAAATTAATCACAACCCTGAATGGCTGAAGAACCCCTTTTACTAGCCTCAGTGAAACAGAACCTTATCAACCCAATTAAGCTGCCGCCAGTTCTCCTTTAATTTAAGCCCGGTACGTAACAGGATTATATAAACTGAGGAACCAACCCAGTAGCATGTATATAACCGAGACACAGATGTGGGGATTTGTGGATCGAGATAAAAGAGCAACACAGGCTAAATTTTATATTTAATTGCCTTAAGGGCACACTAGACAAACAGTATATATATATATATATACAGTTAGCAGAGAACAAAATACAAGGTTAGGACTACATGTATCAGTATGCAGTATTTTAGTTGCCTTGTGTGAAGCCTAATAGAAACTGATAGGCCGCACTAAAAGATCCTTCCTGCGCTTGTGATGGTGAATTGTTTCCTCAGGCAAAGACCCTGGGCCTCAGGGATGCTCTGATTATGTTTGGTGCAGACACACCCCTGCACACCCACAGGAAGGCTTTGAGGACCCGCCTACCTGGTATTGATGAATCCGTGGATACCCATTTGCTATGGTGCCATCCCAAGATATTTATATCTCTGGACCCAAGGATGCTAGAACCTAGTTTCATAGTTTCATAGTTTATACAGTTGAAAAAAGACACTTGTCCATCAAGTTCAACCGAGGTAGGGTAGGGATTGGATGAGGAAGGGATTTAGGGGAAACAATCCTATATAGCATAACAATCAATGTTATATAGGTGTAAAAAGGCATCTAGACCCTTCTTGAAGCTCTCCGCTGTCCCTGCTGTGACCAGCGCCTGAGGCAGGCTATTCCACAGATTGACAGTTCTCATAGTAAAAAAGCCCTGTCGCCTCCGGTGATTAAACCTTGGTTTCTGCAAACGGAGACAGTGCCCTCTCGTCTTTTGATTTGATTTAATCTGGAACAACTTACCACCATATTTTTTGTATGGACCATTCATATATTTATATAAATAATCATGTCCCCTCGTAGTCGTCTCTTTTCCAGACTAAATAAATCTAGTTGTTTTAATCTCTCCTCATAACTAAGACCCTCCATACCCCTTATCAGTTTTGTGGCTCTACGTTGAACCCTCTCCAGCTCCAGGGCCTCCTTTTTATGGACCGGTGCCCAGAACTGGACAGCATATTCCAGGTGTGGCCGAACCAGTGCCTTGTATAGTGGTAATATTACATCACGAGAGTCCATTCCACTTTTGATACATGACATGATCCTACTAGCTTTAGAGGCAGCTGATTGACATTGCATGCTGTTATTCAATTTATGATCTACTAGGTCCTTCTCAACAAGGGACTCTCCCAGATTTACTCCCCCAAGGACATATTTTGCCTTTGGATTATTAGCCCCCAGGTGCATAACCTTACATTTATCCACATTAAACCTCATTTGCCAAGTGGATGACCAAACATTCAGTTTGTCCAAGTCACCCTGCAGCCTATGAACATCCTCCATAGACTGTATTACACTACACAGTTTGGTGTCATCTGCAAAAATAGACACAGTGCTTTTAATTCCTACCTCTATATCATTAATAAATATATTAAATAGTAGTGGGCCAAGCACAGAACCCTGAGGTACACCACTTATAACTGGTGACCATTCCGAGTAGGAATCATTGACCACAACTCTCTGGATACGATCCTTCAGCCAGTTTTCAATCCAATTGCAAATGATTTCTGCCAAACCAATAGCCCTAATTTTACCCATCAGGCGTCTATGAGGGACAGTGTCAAATGCCTTTGCAAAGTCCAAGAACACAATATCCACAGCTGCTCCTCCATCCAGGCACCTGCTCACCTCTTCATAGAAGCAGATAAGGTTAGTTTGACAACTTCTATTCTTAGTAAACCCATGCTGGTTATCACTTATTATTCTATTTGATGTCACATACTCCAGTATATAGTCTTTTACTAACCCTTCCAATACTTTCCCCACAATGGAAGTTAAGCTTACAGGCCTGTAATTGCCTGGCGAAGTTCTAGAGCCCTTTTTATATATTGGCACCACATTTGCCTTGCGCCAGTCACTTGGCACCACACCAGACATTACGGAATCCCTGAAGATTTTAGACAGTGGTACAGCAATAACAGAACTGAGTTCTTTAAGAACTCTGGGGTGTAACCCATCTGGTCCAGGAGCTTTGTACACATTGATTTTATTGAGCTTAGATTGGATAATGCCTACATTCAGCCAGTCTACTATATTACAGGGTGCATGACCCGCACTAGCACCACCCAAGTCAGAAGTTCTCTCTTCTATTGTATAAACGGAGCTAAAAAACCTATTAAGTATCTCCGCCTTCTCTTGGTCTCCAATCACCGATGCCCCATTTTCAGAATAAAGGGGTCCAACCTGTTGTGACCCATTTTTTTTTTGCATTGATATACCTAAAAAATTTCTTGGGATTTGTTTTGCTATCTTTAGCCACCTGTCTTTCATTTTGTATTTTGGCTGATTTGATTTCCTTTTTACAGATTTTGGTAAGTTTTTTGTAAGTATTGAAAGCCTCAGGTGACCCGTCAGATTTATATTTTTTAAATGCCCTCTTTTTCTCATTAATTGCCCTTTTAACTGTAGCTGTAAGCCACGAGGGGTGTAATCTAGCCCGTCTATACTTGTTACCTATTGGAATAAATTTAGAAGTATAAAAACCCAGGATAGATTTGAATTTCTCCCATTTAACATTAGTATCACCATGTGACAGTATCTGATCCCAGTCTATATCCTGTATTGCAGCCCTGAATTTTTGGAAATTAGCCCTCTTAAAATTCAAAGTTTTCGATTTTCCCACCTGTTTCAGCTTTTTAAAGTTTAAGAGGAAAATAATTATATTATGATCGCTGTTCCCAAGGGGTTCCCGGGTACTGACATTTTGGACAATCTCCGCATTGTTAGAAATCACAAGGTCCAACAATGCGTCACCTCTTGTGGGATCTTCTACAAGCTGCACCATAAAATTATCCTGAAGAATGTTCATAAAATGTCTCCCCTTCACAGATGAAGACGAGCCCTGACCCCAATTTATATTTGGAAAGTTAAAGTCTCCCATTATCACTACGGTCCCCTCCTGTGCAGCCCGCTCCATCTGTTTATATAGGTGACCCTCTATTTCCTCAGAGAAGTTATTCATATCTATACAATCCCCTGACTATATAAAATCCAAAAATGTATTAGCCCTTGGGCTAAGATGGACCATAACTCCATAACTGTTCCTAACCAACGTATGGGTCTGAGATTTTTACGACTCTTTGTCTCTTGTTTAATAAATAGAGGGAAGCGTCTGAGAGTTGTTGTGGCTGGGGGAATTCTTTGGAGCTCTACCACCTGGAGAGCTCTATTAGGCTTATCAAGATGAGGTTGGAGGAAAGAGGGGAATTTGTACCAACACTGATGAACTGGCCATTAAAAAAAAAGTTCAAATGGGCAGCACAGTGAAAAGAGGATTCAATCCGTTGAATCCGTGCCAGCTGTATGGGTCTGACTCAAGACCCCAAACTTGCAATGATAATGAAGAAAGTAGCAGCTGCTACTTTCTTCATTATCGATGACCTGGCCATATTTATCATACTATCTACACCAAGATTTAACACAAAAGAGGCATTGCTAGAAACCGTATTTCATACACTTTAAAGGGGTAAACGCTGGGGACAGAGTTTTAGACAGGACACACTGTAGTAGTAGCTGGACACATTTGCTTCCATCAGTCAAATGTGCCTCTGATAAGTGACTGCAGCTGCCTATAGCATAAAGCTAAGATGGGGCTGTATGAAATAATAGTAAGATAATCATTAAATGATGCTTCCATTACGTGTACATGAGTTTTATTAGTAGATATGTGAGTTTTATTACAGACAAGTAAGATTTCCATTTATTATTGTTTATATTTAGTTTGTGGCATAATAGAAAATAAATAGAAAAGTTCACTTTCATACACAGAGGATACACACTGCATATGTGCTCTGTCATTAAATGACTGAGTCACACCGCTGCTGTATTATTTTGTATATCGGAATGAAGATATGAGAGGGATAAGCGCACCATCTTCAGAAGATGCAGGTACAGCCTACAGCTATGTTCTCCATGACTGCAGTGTATTCTTTGTGACACTTCTTCCTTCTCCTTCCCCTGTGTCCAGCTGAGTTCTCACAAAATCGCCTCCGCACTGGGATCTTGCTATAGATGGGAATACTTGACATGCTGAGGTCCTCCTGCATGGTGAAAGGGTTAATGCAGCCAGAGCACAGACATCGGGCCTCTGGTATGTCAACAGGGATGCGGTTCTCATCATGGTTAATCCTAGAAGGAGTCAAACAGATATCTAATAAAAAGTAAGTCGGACCAAATCAATCGCTATCTGTTTTTTCAAACTGAAAACATAGCGCTGCTGCTTCCATTCAACTTCCACAAACAACGGAAGCACTAACGGAATTTTGCAAAAGGAAGCCTTTCAAAGTCAATCAAGGTACATTTTAACGGATCCATTAGACTTTTGTGATTATCGTTTTAGTGACGGAAGATAATAATTGAGGCCAAAACACTGCGGTCAACTCACTCTAGAAAGGAGTTAAAACAACACACTAATGAGGTTGCAAGCCCAAAATCTACTCTTTACCTGTTTGCAAGATATGATATTTTTAACTATAATCCTCTAGTGAAGGGGGCATGTATTTATTATGCTAGCACTTATTGGACAATAGAGAGACATAACCTCGCTCCAACTGGTCTGTTCCTGGTCTTGGTCTGTTCCTGGCCTTTAGTGTTTACATTTTTCGCGCTTCCAGAATTGAAGAAAAAAGGATCCAAATCCATGGTAAACATGCAAAACGCATGCGTTTTTGTCATGCACGTTAAAACGTATTCAAAACACAGAGTGTGACCGCGCCCATCGGATATCGTAGAACATTTGGTCATGATGAATACGAGTAGTAAGAAGAGTGGAGTTTTTATTGCTGACAGGTGGAAACCCCATTCAATAAATAATATAAAAGCTACAACACAACATGTGGGGGAATATTTTTCAGTTGGTTTATGATAAATAATTGTTGGAATCTGCAACTTATTTATTTAGGACACTAGATTTTAGATACTTTTATAACATGTGAAAGGTGTGTTGCTTCGTGGGGAAGCGGTATGGCCAAAACTTTGGCACATTTGGGAAGTCAACAAATCGGGCTAGAGAGTAAGACTAGAGAGTCATAAACACTTATATCGGGGGAAATTTAGCTTTCTGGTGTAGAAGCACTGAAATAATAGCAAATTCTTACACACTGCAAGAATTTGCAACTATGCCTCCTCCATGCCATGTGAGCATGGAGGTGCATGGTCACCGGTGGAGTTCCGGCCCATGCCCGTGTACACAAATGGGGACAGACTTCGGCCCAATCTCCATTGAAACGCATGCAATCAGTACCCAATTTAGTGTATTTCACTGGACACTGGAATAGTGCACTAGTGGTAAGTTTGACCGCAGTCACAGAGGTTTTTTGTGCTAAATTACGCAAGATTGGACCTGCCATAGTTTTGCCTATTGATGTATCCGTTGGGACTTGGAGGGCGTGGCCTTTGTGATACCCATCATATCATTTGGGTTGTCAAGATTCAATAAATGAATGTCATTTTTTGTTTAATTAAAAGATATATATTTTTTCAATATATTTTCTGTATCGATTCCTCATGGTTTTCTAGATCTCTGCTTGCTGTCATTCTGTAGGAAGCATTACATGTGGCGTTAACACATGCGTTTTAAAATGCAGTGCAAGAGATGAAGAGATTTGCCTAGTTAAATTGCTGATAACATTTGTGTTTACAAAGCACATCCATGTGTGTGTTAACACATCAGTTTTTGTAAATGCTAATGTTAACAGCAAATTAATTAGGTAAATCTCTCCTCAGCTGTTGCATTGCATTTTAAAACGCATGCATTAATGCAACATGTGGTTTACTTTCAGTGGGTAAAAAAAATCTGTCCGTGGCCATGTGATGTCACACAGGTTCACATCTCGTTATAACACATAGTTCTGATTAATGTGCACCTGTGTGACATCACATGGCCAGATTTCTGTCACCTGGAAGTAAATTAATGACAGCAAGCAGAGATATAGAAAACTTCTACAGAGAATATAAAGGAAAATTTGCATGACTTTGCATTATAAAAAGATTACATTATATTCCCAAAGTGGACACCCCCTTTAAACCTAGTGCCCTTTGAGTCTCATCTAACTTTCAAACACTATTAGTAAACCTGCCTCTTTATATTCACTTTTAGACTGATGTTCTTTCCAATTCGTCATTCTCGTGAAGTAGTACTTTATATGCTACAGTTGTGCTAATTTGTCGTTTACTTCAAAAGTTTATTAACTACAATTAGAAAATAAAGTTGGTGAGGCAGCACTTAAAGCAGACAGATTTCTAAAGTACATTATTTTATTCGTGCTCCAGCTGAAACTAAGGATTTCCAAGCACCTCAATTAGTAAGTATCCCGCTACTTGAAAAATGAATGTGAGCGGAGTCCTGACATGTTCTGTGCCGGCTGGCAAAAGATAAAGGGCGCAGAGAATAGAGGAAAAGTGTGTGCGAAACTTGGAGAGAGAAGAAAGCGACTAAAATAGCCTAAGGTGGTGAAAAGCGTCGGAGAGGGTTTTAGATTGTTGGGTTGAGAAGGGAAGTTAGTACACCACAAGGTCAATGTTTGATATCACCTTAAAATTGTTGAGTTGTCTCAAGTCTAACGCTATCCCCCTCCCCTAAATAGGGAGTCCTGTTTCGCCTATTTATCTCTATACGGGTACCTTCAGTGTTGCCAAGTACAGTATAGTTGCATGGTTGGGGTCGCTTCAGTTGGATATGCATATGGCAAAACATGCAAACTTTTGATAATCCCGTTTATGATAAATTGGGAGGGTGGTAAGTGTAGAACCTCTGGACAACCTTTTTAATATTAGCACAATGATGCTCTTCTCAAGCAGCTAACCAGGTTCTGGCACTTGTATGTCAGTACGGCACCACCATATTTGTGTGAGCCAGGTTGTGTACTGCATAGCAGTCCATGCAAACAGAAATGAGCCTTGCATAGCGGTAAAGTAGATCATTGGCATCACCTTAGCCACAAGATAGAATTATCCTCTCTTGATGCTGTGACACAACAGTCCCACAGGAAAGGAGTCACAACATCATAGATGACTATAATACCTTGAGTCCAGATCCTGGTGTAGTGTTCATTCTGGAAAATATGGCTGAGGAACGTACTGGACTTTAAAAGTACAGCTAAACCTGAGTCTACCTACAACATTGACTGTATTGATAACCTACAATGTCTAATTGTGACTGGTACACATAGAATAATCCATGATTTTGAGCGGTGAAGGGTGCATGTGGTCTAGTACGAAATTATCCATTTGGCATCTAGTGCACACCAATCCTTATGAATACAACAATACCTGCCACTTTTACATTCGCATTTGCTATGAAAGAACTAGACTGCCGTGCACAGAGCTTTTCAATCAACACCTTTTGGGTGAACTAAAGTGGAAACCTGGGCATGTTTCGATAAACACAAAAGGGATATCCTGGCAGGAATGGTGGAAAGACACACACGAAGCTCTTCCTCAACAGTTCTCAGTCTCTCTCTGTTTTTAGTATATGGTGCTGATTATTATGTGGCTCATATACTGCAAAATAAAGGGGTACAATGAGAAGTACTATGGCCATGAGGCATATGAGCTGGTACTTGTAGTACTCCAGCCTCATGACTATAGTATTACTCATTTTACATTTCTCATTGTTATATGCAGCATACTGCTGGAGTACTACAAGTACCAGCTCATACGCTGAGTATGCCAACAGTTCATATACTCAGGCTCATATAGTCAGAATTATTGGTGGGCATTACCTTGGCGGTGGGCAAATGCGAGAGTCTCTCCGCTCTCAAGATGATGCGCCGGCCTCGGTGACGTCAATTTGTCGCTCGAGGTTCAAAGCTTGTGCGTGTGTTATTGTACACGTCTCCTACATTGTAAGAAGCCGTAACTGCTCATCGCTGTGCATTGCCGCGAAACAAAACACAGGGGGCACCATAGTTTGGGGAACTTTCCACGCGGCACACCCGACCATGTGTCGCGGCACACTAGTGTGCCACGGCACACTGGTTGAAAATCACTGCTCTAGATCGTATACAGCCTACAAGTGATGATAAGGAATTTGAATAGGATGCAATAAAATGTCATATAGGTGTATAAAATATAGTGTATGTTATATTATCAAGTTGTGTTCGCTACTGCCTGCAGAGGTTTTACTCTAACAGTAATCTTGTTGATCCTCTGGACATGAATGTGTGTGTAGTAAGTACTTGTTTCCCATGTGATAAGAGTGCTGTGACATCTTTCCTGAGGACTGGGTTCCATTTCCTGTTCCAGAACAGAAAAACTGAAGTAACATTGGAGATGTGAACCTAGCCCTGTCATCGATAAAATGAAATGACAGTCAAAATGAGAAAAAATAGGCACAAGTATCTGAGTAATGCTCACTTACTAGTGGCATAAGTATCTGAGTAATGCTCACTTACTAGTGGCATAAGTATCTGAGTAATGCTCACTTACTAGTGGATTTTGTTGTGCAGTTTTTATACAAATTTTACATCATAGGAGATTGGTTAAAGATGAGAAGTCTATAAATGGGTATTCCTTTTTAAGTGTGTATTGTACTACAGGCATAGTAGGGGGGTCTTACCTGTAAGTCCACGGTGATAAGCTTCTTCTGTTAGAAAGCCAAAGCCTCAGGTTGACTTCACATTTTCCACCAGAGGGTTCTGAGCCATTTCGTAGCTGGTGCACCATCTCCATCAAACTTTGTTCGTAATCCTCCACTAAACTGTAAATCTGTGAAGGAGCAAAGGAGTTGCCTCCCAGCACAGGGTCTGGGGATGTCTTCCCATGGCCTTTGTCCTGAGTGGGGCTCTCTTTTGCTTTGCCTTGACCTTTTTTTCGGTTTTTAGAAGGTTTTGATGTGTCTGAGCTGAGGACATGGACGAGGAGTAGAGAACTGGCATACAGAAGTAGCTGTGAAGGTAGGTAAATGTTCTGCATTATGTAATGCCACAGGACAACATCTCTTTTCTATATTCAAGCATTTACATATTTGACTTCAGGAAACAATGAAATAATGTCAAATTAAAATATATAAAGGGAGTCCTTTATCTTTGCTATTTCTCCCTTTTTTTCTGTTATATTTGCAACCTTTTTGGACACATTGGTAGTATGTGACAAATTTAGCGACTTTTTCAATTGCCCACCAAAGTTCACCACAAGAAAGTTTTTATGCTATCACAGCAAAACTGCTTTCTAAATGAAGCTTAAAGGATTTCTCCTACCAAACAAGGTCAGTGGTGGCGAACCTATGGCACGGGTGCCAGAGGTGGCACTCAAAGCCCTCTCTGTTGGCACCCAAACCATGTACCCAGCACAGAGTTCACCAAACAAACTCAAAGAATCCTCCTTGAGTCCCAGGAGACTCGAGCTGCTCTCAGTGCTACACGTAATTGTCTACTTGGGACTGCAGGAATAGTGAGAGTTGTGTAAAGGGCTGCATTATTTTTGGAGGTACTAGTGCTGGCCCCATATTTCTTCCTTGTACAGGGGGACCCTGAAGAGAAGCTACAATGATTGTCCAAATTTGCCTTTCTTCTTTCAACTGTATTGGTATCGTCAAGAGGCCGAAACTATTGAAATTTGTGGCAGAACAGCTCGTAATAACTTACTTCTCAAACTTTTTTGATGGCACTTTGTGATAAATAATTGCGTTTTGGTTGAAATTTGGGCACTTGGTCTATAGAAGGTTCAACATCACTGAGTTAGGTAGTCTCCGTGATGAGACCCCCACATATCATGAGAACTGAGAATTCGTCGCTACCCAAGATGCCTGGAGTAGAACCAACATGCGCAACCATCTGCCCCAGTCATCTCGGGGAGCGACGAGGAGGTACTTTAGACCTCAATGGACACCTCGTTCTCGGAATCTGTGGGGGTCTCAGATTCATCGGAATCTGTGGGGGTCAGCAAGTTGTTTGGTTTGAAAACCCTTTTAAAAGTTTTTTATATTGAACTAATAGAATATCCCTTAACACGAAATAATTAATACATCTTTATTTAAAAAGGGTCATTGTATTCTGCAGAGCTTACAAATCCTGTGAGACATATACAGGCCAAGCAAGTTAGCTACGTTACGTGATCTACCATTGATGCTTCATTTATTCATCAAAGATGAGTTTGTGTCATTTTAACCCTGTATATTGCATTGCAAAGTTTTTGAGCCATCAGTGCTATGTAGACTGAATTCTTACACAATATTTGGAGTTCAGCAGGGGATAAAGGTCCAATTTTTATTCTTTCCTGCACTTAAGGAGAAAGGACTGGGCAGGAAAAAGGACAGCCTAGCAATCCTAACGATACAATAAGAGAGCAAGTGACATGTTCCTATAAACATCCTCCAGATGTGACTAACTAGAAAACACAGTACACAAAGTATCACTGCTCTCTGAGCACTTCCATATTATGACTGCATAATAGACGTGAAGAATTAATTCCATTTGATGATCCAGTAGGGTCAGAGATGGAGACCATTATAAAGCCTAGTCTATATATTTTTGTTACAGCAATACATATGAATAATATACATATATACTGTATACTGTATCTGTGATACACATTGATGCATCATGGGAAATTTGTATTTTAATATAGGCTACTGTAAGGTTGCTTACATTTATTTATGTAATACATTTTTTTATGAATATTTATTTAATACATTCATTTATTTTTCTACATTTAGGTGTTTTATAGCAAGATGTGATGTATTACACATTTTATTTATCAGCTCTAGGTTCAATAGGCAACCTCCTTTGTCTTTTTAGGGGTATAAATGCATGTTTCAGTCATGGAGAGATTGTCATGGTCATTATTGAAATACTTTGGCAATTGTCAATTTTTGGCCATTTGATGATCGCATCTTGGTTGCATCAGAACTGCTACATGACTGCATCACAATGACATCTCGCCCACATCATGACCCTTAGAAGCTGACCTTGAAATTTTGTTATTTTTGGCAAGTAAAGGTGATGAGGCATATTTTAAGTTATTCCAACTCATTTATGATTTGCTCCTTTTTAAATATGGTGCAACAGTTTTTGCACTTAATGAAGTCATGTAAAACAAACCGAAAAAAATGATTGGCAAATTTAGTGAAAATTTGTACAAATATATCAGTAAACTTGAGCCTTTTTAATAAATAACAGCAGCCAACATGAAAAACACAAAAAAAGTAAAAAAGTCACAAATGATACATGACCTATGCCAACCCTACAATTCCGTTTGAGCATTGAATATGATATTTTACATTTTTCCCGGCTACAATTGAACAAGTATTACAGAATATAGTGTGATATATAATACACTTTAATTTTATGTTATGTATTAGATATTTTTTAATAGTTTTTTCTGCCAAAAATCTAATATACGTAATGTATTACAGGTTACAATTACTTGGACGTAATGATTGTCATGTATATCTGAAGAAATCCTTTTTACAGGAGGCAATCAAATGTATCATATTGTATATGCTACAGGTTATAGTATTCTATTACATAGGTACAAGCGGACTACACCAATATATATACATGATTATTACATGTCGCTATCAGATGTATTATGTATATTACAGGCTACTATCAGATGAATATAGGTACTATAGGCTTCAGTCAGATATGCTATATGTATTAAAGGCTAGTATGTGTACTAGCACATTTGTCATATTACAGGCTACAAAAGTATTGATGTGTGTTCTTCTAGAATTGGGGAAATAAAAGCATATCAGCCTACTGTAAGTTGCAGCATTTCAAGCTTTACATTTTGGTTAGTTCTTTGTAAAGAACATCTTTTTTACTTTGGGTATTCAGAAATGTAATACAGTTCAAATTTCATGCACATTCTTTTAATCGTATGTGGCAGAAAAGCATCGTAATGATAACAAAATACACAGATAACATCTTAAACATCAACTGCTCCATAGCATAGAGCAGACATAGAGTGCCTCATGCACATCTTTTCTATGACATGCTCAATTACACATGCAATTTAGAACATATGGTTATGATAGTGGACAAAAAATATATAAACAAAGCCTATGCCCTATCATGACCCATAGAGTAAAAACACATATTATGTCCACAGTTGGATCACATAATTTTGATATCTATGTTTGTCTATTTGAGAACTTACCAGTCTATTTGAGCCAAGCATCGTGTGGCGTGAAGTAGCAAATGCAGCTGCAGCCTTAACAAACCTCAGTGTCAGAGGGGCACAGGCTGCACCTACTCTGAGTGTCTCCAGTGGGGCTGGGCCCAATCCAATGTACAGTTAGATTTCTAAAGGTGCTGAGTACAATGTTAACAAAGGCCCAGCTTGTCCCTTTTCGCCTTCTGTTCTTCGCCTCTTGTTTTGTGTCCCTGACTCCACATGCAGGGACTGTGTTTGCAGACTGGGAACACAGTGCACAGCGGCTCTGTTCTCACACTCGACACACACGGACCTGGCTGATATGTGCTGTTTGTTTGCTTGTTCTTTAAACTTCTTTTGGAATGGAATCCCCCATTTAATAGTTCAATGGAGAATTGTGAAAATGTAATATTACCAGCTGCAGAAAAGGGCAGAGTATCCCTTTTCACCTTCTGTACGGCTGTGGCTAATTTAGGAATAGGCATGAACTTAGTGGTTGGCCTGTAAATGTTCTATGTGGGAATGTAGTGCTGTGTATGCTCAATACTGGCAGTGGGTTTACAGCATGTATACCAGGCAGTACTTGATATTATCACAGCAGATACTCAATGTGTCACTGCATGCACACATGCACATGTTTAGAAAATGAAATATTAACAATACATCTCCTTAGTATAAAATATGTCACTGAACAGTCATTATATTTGTGAGCCAGAAGAGGCAAGAAAACAAGATGATACGTTAACTCTAGTCTGGGGGAATCTTCTATATGACTTCTCTAAAAATCCTTTTCCCCTTAAAGCAGCCACATATAGGGTATATGACCTCATATATGATCCAAATTCTTTACCAATGATCAAGATAACAAAGCCAGTGACTTCCCTAGGTGCTATACAAATCTGTCTTCACCTGTTCAGGTTGGATCACTCAATAGCCACAAAAACCTCAGTTTTCCTAAGAAGTCTCCAAGAAGAGGGGCAATGGCTCCAGGGTATATGCCCTTCATGTCTGCCTTATAAACCAGCCATGGCTCTATAAGACATTGTAACACAGTGATAAAATGTGTGACTATAATGTTACCCATGTGGTACAGTACCAAAACACAGGACAATTTGTAACGATATTAAACATGCTATCTACATGTCTACGTGCATCACCATAGGCTGCAGTTAGTGGTCCAGTACATATGAGGGCCATTGTGAAAATCTTATGATGATCAGATTGACTTTCAGACAAATAAGCAAAAGTAGATATTGAAAAAAAAAAAAAGATATATTGCAAGGAAATAAACTTACCGTTATACATTCTGAGGAAACTTTATAATAGGTTAAAATGCTTAAAGCACTTGATGAAGAAAATTCTAAAACTTATGTACCACTTAATTGTGCTCTATGTTAATAGGAATCTTGCCTCATGACAACAACCCCTTCATAAACAAAGTGTCTCATCACAAGGGTTGGTCACATTCACAGAATGGTTTATAAAGAAGAATGTCCCTAATTATTGACCCTCCCGCTGTGACCTTCATGAGCTCCAGTAGGCTACATGCTATATTATGTCTTGATACTTTCTATTAAGATAAAAAAAAATGTGAAGGCCTGTATAAAATACAAGAACTCCAAGCAGGACTGCGTAGTTCAAAATCTACTCCTCTATGTACATTTTATCCTGTGCTTTGTTCTCTATATTATTTATCTCATACAAACCTTCAAACAACTAAGACCTAAAATGAGAATTTCCTCTAGTTCCCATATCTTGTGGAGACAGTTTGTGTCCAGCTTGGGCAAGGCTGATATTTCCTTTAAGTTGTTGAAGACAAGCAAATTATTTTGACTGTTGCCAAGAGTCTTTGTTCTGGGGAATATCTTGGAGCAGCACTTGTGTTGTTTGACCTTCCCTGTGCTGTTTTAGGAAAGGAAGTAGAGATAAATGTTTGGCTGTTCACAGTTCATCTGTTCTTCTTTTTCTTCCATACAAGTCATTTCTCAAAGATCTGGTGCTGCACAAGTGAAGCATCTGCTACATCCTGAACAGAAGATGGCTGTTGACATAGAGGTGTGTAGTGTGCAAGACACTGCACATCCCTTCACCCCTCCCATGGACGTATTTATACAGCAGAAACAGGCAGGTGAGTTAGGGCTATAACAGGTGTCCATAATCCAAACATGACCTTGTAAATGCTTATAGGGGTTGTCTGAGTCGTTAAAAAACATATGTGGCCCCGATAGGGCTGCATAAAAAACTAAAAACATTTACTTACCTCTGCGATCTCTCCCAGAGTCCAGAGCTGAGTCCAGATCTCTCCACAAAGTTTGGCTTACGGCCAGCCGAGGTGGGCATGGGATATGTGGGCATGGCATGCCGGAAACCGAAGTCAGCACAGTTTTCGTGCCTTTGTAAACAAACAGGTGTACAACCAGAGAGACGGCAGCGCGGGATGTCGGGAGTGACTATGGAGGTTCCAAAATGTTTATTTTTTTATGCCACCCCCTCCCAGCCTCATATATTTTTTTAACGTCTCAGACAACCCCTTTAAGATAGTGAGGGAAACACAGGACAAAATATTGCAACTAAATAGTGTTTTATAACTTATAGACAATTCACAAAAACATTGTGCAAAATGGATGGTAAATTGGCTCAATATGGGCCTCATTTATTAAGCACTTCTCATCAAGGCTTATGGCACAAAAAGATTTAAAAGAGGCTTTTAATTTTTTTGTTAATAATTCTGGTGTATCTCGTGCTAAGGATAGGTGTGGATTTCAGCTTTCATATTGCACAAGTTATTGTGAGACTGTCAGCCATGTTGCAGTTTTCGCAGCCCTGTTACGTCAATTTTTAGATGTCGGATTCTGGCACAAGAACCACCCAAGATGCACCAACTTTCATGCAACTCAAGTATTTAGTCTTTTAAAAGCCACTTTCTAAGGACTGATTAGTAGGTGTACTGTGACTTAATGTATTGTTGTAGGCAATTTTAAATACATGAGCGCCAGCTCTAACCTGCTGGACCTCAAATTGGGGCCTTCCAAGTCCAGAAGGCAGGTAGACAAATAATTTGAATACATTTCAAATGGGCCAATTCATTGATAAGACATTTGAAACTGGCTCCTACAGAAGATCTTACTTTGTCAATACTCAAATATCAAACTACAGCATTAAGTTATGTGACTAGCTCGGAAAATGTGCAGAAATTTGTAGTAGGTAACACAATGGGAACACAAATGGTTTATAAAACAAATCTTAAGTTATGGTGAAGAATTAACTATACTGTTCCTATGCCATAGGATTCATGCTCCAACTAGATTTGTCAAGTAAGCCTTGTAAAACTATGTAAAGTCTTCTCGCTGACTGATAACATCATTGCAGTAAGTTAATAGTCATATTGAATGTTTGCAGCTGTTCATATGTACAGATTCCTAGAGCATCTACACTATCTAAGGAAACTTATCTACATAGCATTATACTCTATTATTTAAGTCTAGGTTCAGACAAAATGTTGTTCCGGTACAAGAGAAATGCAACCACAGCAGCAGAATTATTTCAAAATTTCACTTACTTTTCTAGAAACTTAGCATACAGTCTGTACGGAAATTACCAGGCCCCATTACATTTTTCATTATTTGTTTCATTGCAGCCAATTGGTAAGGTAAAAAAAAGTGCTTATTTTGCTCATTAATGTACACTCTGTACCCCATCTTGAGAAATGTAGATATTTTTTTTAATTTTGCAAATTGCTAAGAAATACTAAAATATGACCTGGTCATAAGTATTCAGACCCTTTGCTTAGCATTGAGTAGAAGCAGCTTTTGAGCTAGTACACCCATGAGTCATCTTGGGAATGACAAGTATTTCACACCTGGATTTGGGGATCCTCTGCCATTCTTCTCTGCAGATCCTCTCCAGTTCCCTCAGGTTGGATGGTGAAAGTTGGTGGAAGCCATTTTCAAGTCTCTCCAGTGATGCTCATTTGGGTCTTGGCTGGGTCAGTCATGGATGGTCACAGAGTTCTTCTGAAGCCATAGCTTTGTTATTTTAGCAGTGTTGATCATTGTCTTGTTGAAAGGTGAACCTTCATCTCAGTCTGAGGTCCAGAGCACTCTGGAAGAGGTTTTCATCCAGGATATCTTTGTACTTGGCTACATTCATCTTTCCCTCAATTGCAATCACCCTGTCCCTGTAGCTGAAAAACACCCCCATAGCATGATGGGGGCATGACCACCATGTTTCACCGTTGGGATTATATTTGGCAGGTGATGAGCAATGTGTGGTTTTCTCCACACATATTGCTTACAATTAACACCAAAAAGTTCAATCTTTGTCTCATCAGACCAGAGAATCTTATTTCTCATTTTCAGGGAGTCCTTTATGTGTTTTTTTGCAAACTGTATGCAGGTTTTCATACAGCTTGCACTAAGCAGAGGCCTCAGTCAGCCCACTCTGCATCAAAGCCGCAATTGGTGAAGGGTTGTAGTTGACTTTATGGAACTTTCTCCAATCTCCCTACTGCATCTCTTGAGCTCAGCCACTGTGATCTTGGGGTTCTTCTTTACCTCTCCCACCAAGGCTCTTCTCCAACAATTTCTTAGTTTAGCACGACAGCCAGGTCGAGGAAGAGTTGTGGTCGTCCTAAACTTCTTCCGTTTAAGGACTATGGAGGCCAATGTGCTCTTAGGAACCTTAGTGCTGCAAACATTCTTTTGTAACCTTGGCTAAATCTGTGCTCTGCTACAATTCTGTCTCTGAGCTCCATGGGCAATTCCTAAGACCTCATGATTCTCATGTGCTTTGACACACACTGTGAGCTATAAATTCTTATATAGACAGGTATGTGCCTTTCCTGATCAAGTATACCTTCTATTCAGTTTAATTAAACACAGCTGGACTTCACTGAAGGAGTATAACCATCTTAAGGAGAATCAGAAGGAAATGGACAGCTTTTGAGTTAAAGAGAGTCAGGCAACCATGCAAAACTAAATATATTTGCATAAACTGCCGTTAGAAAGCATTGCCCCATATCCTTACATTGTCCCTCTATATGCCTGTAAACTCAAACCAGTTTCTAAAGCTGTATGCAAATGACCCGAGATGGGTCCAATGAGTCATTATCATACTCAGTAATCCAGCTTATTCCTGAGTGTGAGGCACAGCCAGTCATTGACTGACAGCCTGTATAATGATGTGACCCTCCTGATGCTGATTACTCTATGTGTTTTCTAGTGCTGGTGCCCCCTATGTGTGTATGACATACTCTTATACACATGACTGACAGCCTGTATAATGATGTGACACTTCTCGTGCTGGCTACCTCTATGTACTTCCTAGTGCTGCACCCCCCCCCCCCCATGCACCCTGTTTGTGTATGAGATACTCCTATACACATGGCTGACAGCCTGTATAATGATGTCACACTCCTAGTGCTGGTTGCCTCTATGTACTTCCTAGTGCTGCACCCCCCCATGCACCCTGTGTGTGTATGAGATACTCCTATACACATGGCTGACAGCCTGTATAATGATGTCACACTCCTGGTGTTGGCGCCCCCTGCAGTCTGTGTGTATGAGATACTCCTATACACATGGCTGACAGCCTGTATAATGATGTCACACTCCTGGTGCTGGCGCCCCCTGCAGTCTGTGTGTATGAGATACTCCTATACACATGGCTGACAGCCTGTATAATGATGTCACACTCCTGGTGCTTGCTCCTCTATGTACCTCATAGTGCTGGCGCCCCCTGCAGCCTGTGTGTGTATGAGATTTTCCGATACACATGGCTGCATTCTGTAGCAGTTGTAACAGCCTGACATGCTGTTACTCTTATAAACTATGATGTGCCCAGGGTCATTTACATTATAAAGAAAATATGATTTAAGAATGGTTATTGTATCAATTAACTAGATAAAGGCTTGGATGGGATCCTTGTGAGCAGCTCTAACAGGTAGTGGTGACAGAAATAGTTACCTGATGACAGCTGTTTTTTTTAAATATTAATGTCACAGCAAAAGGTCTGAATACTTATGACACGTTGATATTTCAGTTTTTCTTGTTTAATACTATCTACATTGATCTCTCTACAAATGTGATCTAAATTCTTTTCAGTAAATGTTAGAAAAGCAGATATCTTTATCATTAACATGACGACCATTCTAGCAGCCACATCTCTGCTATGAGGCCCAAGGTGTCACCAGGTCAGAACAGCCAAGATTTGTTGGCATTAGCACTACTGTATTGTATTGTTCTGGAATACATATCTGTTAGGGTGGTCAAAAAACAACATTGTAGGTAGGCTTTAATACATTATGGTGCCCACCATGCACACGATGGTACACACAATGGGCACTCCAGCCTACAAGGTTCATGATATAAGTTTGTTATGGACCCCAGCCTTTCTTAGGGACTCCCCTGTTCCATCGTATCCATCTGCAGTGTAGAGGAGAAATCGTAGCAGAGCTGGTCTGCACCCAGCAGCTCAGAGACGAATGCACATAATTCACTGTTGAATTATGCAAAACTTGTTGAATAAAGAAGTACTAATTAAATACACACAGTAGTGGCTGTATAATACCCCCTTTCTTTCCTTTGTGGACTTTTCTCACTATTTATACGCTATGAATAGTAGCGTATTATAATTGCCTGGCAGCCCAGGGCCCAAGCTGTCTTGAGGGCCCATGGCCATCCAAACCACCCACCAAATTTTATACAGAGAAGGACCCTTAACCATAAAAGCATCGTACATCTGTTCCTACTGTCAATATACATGCACTCCAGAACTATTTCAGGACCTTTGAAGGTCCTCCAAAGGTCAAGGAAAATGCACATTAAAAATAGGCAGGAAGGATGCATCCCCCATTCTCCAAGAAGCTTGATTCTAGAACCATAATGTAGGAAGTGAATCCAAGACTTGCAGGGGCTATAGTATTCATAAAGCTCATGGCAGTCTTAATCCGCCCATGAGTATGATCTACCTTCCTTAAAGACTTAAAGAGTATTTCTCTTTAAAATGAATAGGTTAGGTGAAATGAAACTTTTCAATATATCTTATTACAAGAAAATATTATTTCCCTTTATGTAGCCTCCTGCATGCTAAACTGCTCAGTTCACTGCTCTGATCTGTGCCAAATATCCCATTTTCAGCTCAGAGTGTGCTAGTTTGGTTCACTACTTGCCCCATAGTTATGAAGACTTGCCCCATAGTTATGAATGGCTACGCGTGAAAGGTGGGTCTGCACTTGAATGCAAACCATGACAATATTTAATTAATTGTGGGAGCGTAACAGAAGTGTAACTTGCTTCTATTCAAGTCAGTGGGAACAGATGATAAAGGATGAGTCTAGGTCTCCTGTTATTCTCTCCCATAACAAAGTAAAGCAATGGGCACCACTTCATGTGAATTTAGCCTCATGCTATCCTTATGTTACTTTTTAAAGAGAAGGGAAAATAATTCTTTGTAAACTTCAATATTCATTTTGGCCTCATTTTCATTTGATTCATGATCATAAGAATAACTTCTTATAGCCTGTAATTGCTTCTTAGAGCGTTGCATATTTTCAATATTCCACTTAGTACCACTTTATATCAGTTATGTATCTTTTTATACAAAGTAAAAACATGTATATTCTTTCTGATTATAAATGTCATCCAATTTTAACTAACTATAATGTTTCTCCAGAATGTACTTACTTTTAATAAGATCTTTCAGGTTCTTGATTCTTCTGATATCATTCATGCATGGATGTCAGTTTTCCTCCCTTCATTTATATAGGGCCTTTACCAAAGAGTTAAATTATTAATGGGCATATTTTATGCGGTATATATTTCTCTCATTGTTGTACTTGTTGGGTTTGTAAAAGGGGGGGGGGAAACAAAACCTTTCAATAAAAATATCTGATTTAAAAAAAAATTATTAATGGGCATTTACCAATGTCATCCTTTAAAAAAAAATTTCACAGAGAACAAAGCAATTTGGGCTGGGGTTACAATTATAAAATATACAGTTCCGACTTACATACAAATTCAACTTAAGAACAAACCTACAGAACCTATCCTGTACAAAACCTGGGGACTGCCTGTAGTTCAATCACCCTTCCCCCCATCTTTCTGGCATAGAACAGGAGTTTTGTTCTCTCCTTTCTTGTTTAACTCAAAGAGCCAATAAGTTTATAATTGTAGTAATAACTGATGGTGCTCTCAGATATGACTGGTTGGCTACTATATATATATATATATATATATATACTTTCATGAATGATGGATTAATAATACATTGAATTTGTGCAGCTGCATCCTTAATGCATTCTTGTCTCTTACCAGCAGGGAGCACTGTGCTCTTATTCACTAATGTCCAGATTCATCCTCTCCTTTTTTTTCTCCTCATCATAAATATGCCATAACCCCTTGGATTTGTGAGATTACATGAGTATACAGCGTACTTGGCAAAGAAAAGGAGTATTGAGCAACCAATAAATGATTTCTGCAGGATAAGTTCTTTTTCCATTAAACCCCATGAAAATGTTTTTGTTTTGTTTTACATTCACTGTAAATGATATTGTTGAGTGTATGAATATTATGTTTAACTTTATATTAACCCAGTGTAATGTTGACATCATATTCCAAGAGGTCTACCTTGTGTCAGCACACAGCAAAATGTTTATTACTATTTAAATGATTTTGTATAAGGTTGTAGAATGTAACTACTGAATACTGCATGTTGTTCCTTTGTGGCACCTGTATCAATGTGTGTATTGACAGAATCAGAATTAATTCAGGGTACCTGTCCACTAACTGTCTATTTTATTTCCGTTACTTAAAGGGAATCTGCTTCCAGGTTTTACCCCACTAAACTACCAGTCCCCTCAGGTATGGCATGAAATTTCCTTTCTAAATTCCCTCTTTTATGTAAAATCTCATCCATTTACCTATAAAATAAAATCCTCTCCAAAGTCAGGCAAATATGACTCTTCTCATGTTATTTGCACATGAGATAAGTCAAGTGATTGCAGGGGTAGTGTCACTTCAGAAGCCCATATCTTTGGTTCAATAGTATGTAGAAGTTTTTGTGTCACTTAAAAGATAGCAATCTCATCTTGCAGATCCCATCAAGCTTATGGTTCTCTGAGCTACAGAACGGAACATAGAGGCCATTACACAATAGTCGTGAACTGAACCTTTTTAGCTGCCTGCATTTGCAACTATGGGGGAGATTCATTATGTCTTCTCTGCCAGTTTTATGGTGGAAAAGGCACATAACTCGGAGGAGAGTTTCTGGCTCTTCTGACCCATGTACCAAATTGGGTGTGTTGGGCAAGAAAGCGGACTATAGAAAAATGGGAAAGCATGTTACTAGGTACTATAGAATAGATTGTAGGGGCTTCTGAAGTGACTCTAACCCTGCAACCACTAAACTTGATACATCTCATTCGAAAATGAGGTGAGAAGAGTCATTTCCCTAATTTTGGGCGAGTTTATTTTTATAGGTAAACGGGTGAGTTTTGACATAAAAGATGCAATTCTGGAAAGGACATTTCATATTCTATCGGAGGGGACTAGTAATTTAGTGGGGTAAAACCTGGTGATAGGTTCCCTTTAATAGGTAAATGGTATAAAAGAAAAGGTAATGCCACTTCTGTTGCTTTCAGCTGACAGATGACTGATTAGGTTGTCACCAGGATGCATTGCTAAGTGATTGATTTGGGATCTTGCTAGAACAGACACATTGGGGCACATTTACTCACCTGGTCTGTGTGCTATCCCCGAGATGCGTTGTCCGACGAGGATGAACTCTGCCGCGATCCACGTAGATTGTGCGCCCGATATCCTGCATGTGTCACTTCCCGCTCAGGTCCGCCGGAGTTCACCTTCTTCTTCCCAGTGTATGTGAGTGCATGTCTTGCGACACAATTTTGAATGTTAAATCCTGCGCTTATTACAAATCTGTCGGATCGTCCGACGGCCTGCCCCCGATTTCTGGCGCATGAAAGCTGAAAGCAAAATCCGATCACGATCGACACAATCCCCTTCTAAATGCAGCGCACATCAGAAATCGTCAGATATTCCGACTATAGTGCTGTCCGCTGCCCCTTAGTAAATGAGTCCTATTGTTTGTCACGGTCAGGAGTGTAAGTATCCCTAATACAACCCATGCAATTTTCCATGGCCATAAAGTTCAGGGGAGTACCACACAGTTGTTGGGTGCAGCTAATTCTCCCAGACCCGTAAGGTAAGCAGGTACTGACCTACAGCCTCCCTGCATTCTTTAAACTATTCCTCGAAGGATTACAATACAGTTTTGGAAGACACTTGGTCATCCACAAACTACAGTGTCTAAGTGGTAAGGGGATGCCACTGTTGCCCATCAGCATCTTGTAGTAGCAATCAAAGTATGGCAGTGGAATCCCATGGGGGCAGGGGCTGTTGAAGGACCCCAGATCTGTCTCTATCATTTGTCTGTTAGGTCGCCCCAGAATAGTACAATATATTATATAAGCAATCAAGTGATCGCATGTCAGTGCCCCTAAGGGGCAAAGTTATTTAAAAACTATAATATTTAATAAAAACTATAATATTTTTACAATAAACAATTATAACAATAAAGTCTTTAAAAAGTAAGAAAGCAAAAACTAAACAAAAAAAGACACAGCCCCTTGTAAAAGCATTATACTCATTTTAGTACTTCCACACCAGTTGCAATGAGTAGTGGATTATAATACAGACTGTTTGGGCAGTACCCAGGGCCCAAGCCTTCTAGGGGACCCAAACCACCCACCAAATTTTATACGAAGAACATACATACACCTGCTCTTAATACACATGTACTCAAGGTGCTGAAACTGCAGATTGTAAGCTGGTATAAGGGACACATCTTTCTTTCCTCAAGAATCTGATTCTAGTACAATATGTAGGAAGTGAATTCCAGACTTTTAGGGGCTATAATGTTTATATAGCCCAGGGGCCATGGCAATCTTAATTTCCCCTTGTTGCAATCCAGGTTACTTATGTATAATAGTATTTATACCGGACGACAGGTATAAAGGAATAAGGAATAAAGGAAAAAGAATGGCAGAATTGATCCAAAAAGTAAGACCCTATACATTTGGTATTACTGTATTATGTTACACTGTAACTCCAGCAATATTTTATTGGTAAAAACAATGGCAGGTTTTTATTCTTTTTAATATAAACTGTGCAGAAAGTGGTTAATAAAAGCTAATCAGTAAGATACCCATAAGTGATGGCGAACCTATGCCATGCGTGTCAGCACTGACACATGTAGCCATTTTCAGTGACACGGCGCCCGTCGGAGAAAAATTGCTGTAGTGCAGGGGCGGACTGATCGGGGCTGTCTCGGGACGGTCGCCGATGTCTAGCGAGCAACACCGCCTGACGCCCGGTGATGTGGTCTGCAGTGAGCGGCTGCATCTCAGTCAGAGAGATCGTAGCTGCTCCTCCTGTTTTTCTATCCTGCTCTGCGGAGGCCGTGTAATGACGTCAAAGTGGAGCGTGGAGACAGAGCAGCCCCGGCTCGCACAGACGGGACCTGTGCTGCGCCAGCGCGGGAACATCTTCTACACAGGAGCTGCAGCGCCCTGAAGAGGATTAATGGAGGTCCGAGGCGTCGTTGGAGCCTGTGCCAGTTAGGTAATTTAATTTATTGAGTTGAGCTCTGCCGGGCTGGGCTGTGATGTACACTCCTATGGGGGGCAGTTTTCTCATTGGCCCCTTTTGTTTTTTTTGCTTTTTCGTTAATAATTATACATATTTGTTATTTAAACTCTAAATATCACAAAATGAGTTTTTTTTCTAAAGATGACACACCACTTGGTTTTTTGGCAAATTTTGACACACCAAGCTCAAAAGGTTGCCCATCACTGCGATAGAGCAATAGGTAAAGAAAAAAAAATAATGCTATAGCTTGTACCAATTACTAATTGTATCTTACTACCAATTTTGAATGTAAGAGGTTAATAATAACTAAAATTGAAAAGAAAAACTATTTTGTAGTATTTTTAGAAACGTATCTACTGTAATTCTAAAACTTTGTGCATGACAATGAAGACACTGGTCAAAGAACAAAAACTGCTTCAAAGGCTGTCATAGTATAGATGTTGCGCACATGTAGTAGCAGGTAGAAGCTTTGTAAAGAAACTGTAACTATGCTTTGCCTCCATTGCCTACTGCAGCTGGTGTGTACATAAGAATAATAGCAACAGAGAAGCGACCGCTGTGCCATTATGCTGTAAGAATGTCCCTAAACTTATGGTCAGAAGTGATGAGTGTATACATTTTCTGTCTTTTTGTCATAATTGTTTGGACAACAAACATAATTTTAGTTGATTGAAAATATAAAGCTCTTTGTAAAATGAGAGGATAATGTCTGAATACTTAAAGGGGTTGTCCACTTTCAGCAAATAGCAAATGTTTGTATGACTAAAAGTTATACAATTCTCCATTATACTTTCTGTAACAATTCCTCTGGCTTTTTCTAGATCTCTGCTTGCTGTGTGTTATAACAGGCCATGCTCCTGTGTGACATCATATGACCATGGGCTGGTTCTTATACACAGTGGGGCTTATTTACTAAGGGTCGCATATCGCACTTTTGTTGGTTTGTTTGCTGTTAATGGGATTTGCACGGCTTTGGCAGGTATTTAACAAGGGTTTGCGCTGGGATTGTGAGAAAGGGCTCTCCGGGCCCCTATTATCCAACAATCATACAAGGGACACTCTACTGTCGTGGATATTTCAATGCAAAACTTCTGAATTCTGGTGTACAATTACAGCATACAATCCAAGCACATTTAAGAGTATATATTCCCCCCTTTGTTGATAGTTACTCCATATAATAAAGTCCATCCGCCCTGGGAATAGCAGGTTGAAACAAATAGTCTGAATTCAGAAGTTTTGCATTGAAGTATCTGCGGCGGAGTGTTCCTGATATGATTTTTAGACTGACCATCAGATTTTTTTCCCAGTAAGTGTGATCTGTGTGCATGTGTGTTTTAGAATCACTGAACTGAACTCATTGGGGCTCATTTACTATGGGTTGCAAATCGCTGCTCTTTCGAACTGTTCGCCATTTTCGGTGATTGCACGGCTAGGACAGGTATTTAACAGGGGACTGCGCTGGGATTGTGTCGCACGCAATCGGATTGTGGCGCGGCTGCGCTGGCTTTCATGCGACAGAAATTGGGCGGTGGGACGCCTAAGGATCCGGCTCGGACTCGGACTGAGTGATGAATTTAACTTTCAAATTGTGTTGCTAGACAATGCACTTACATGCACCACGAAAAAGAAGATGAACTCCGGCTGACCTGAGGGGGGAAGCGAGGCACACAGGATATCGGGCGCACAATCTTAGTGCATCACAGCACTGTGCATTCTCATCAAACAATGTACTTTTGGTGACTCCGCGGAAGGGTAAGTACATGTGCCCCATTATATCAGATCAAACTTGCTTGTGGGCAATGGGCTAAGCTAAACATTTGTATTTAAGAGGTATTTTTATTACAGGTATGTTTGTCTATCCATGGGAGATGCCACATGTCAGCTAGATGCAAGTCCCACACTTATTTATCTCTATAAGGGGTCCTATCAGCCTACAGTAAGTGGCTGTACTCAATTGGGAATTCTACCAATAATTGTGGTAAACCCCCAGTGCCATTGATCTGTAGGGCAGTTCCCCATTCAGTGCCCCCAAGAAAATGTATTCACTAAATAAAAGGCTTCAATGTGGAAATAAAATGCAACAGGCCAAAACCAATGAATAATTGCTCTGACTGTTTCTGTCTATGTCGCAATACATATTAAAAGAGATTGGAAAAGAAAGTATCGAAAAGGTGGAATTTGGAGACTTGGGCATGATGGATTGAGATACTTTAGGAGTTTCATTGAAGATTGTACTAGTCATGTGGCTGCTATGGCTCTATGGTCTATAGTGGAAGGGGATGACCGCAGGGGGACAGGAGTAATATCCAGGGGTATGACCCCGGTCACCCCGGTAGTGATCCATATCTGTAACTGCTGTTTTCCATGCACAAATAAAAGATACAAGTTTTGATACAAGCAAGCAAGAGTGCGAACCTCGTCTTTAAACTATTTCCATTGCACTTGGGTGAAAAGAAAGGAGTTCCTGGAGGTCTACGCACCGGGAGTAGAGCAGGTCTGTTAATATGTGATCATAGATCACTACCATTTGGACTATGACCCCGGTAGATTCTTCTTGTCCTCATTCACAGGTAGAAGCAAGCTCCTGTATTGTATTTTTGGTTACAAAATTAATTTCACAAAGTATCCTCCCTTCCATGAACTGGGGTGGAATATGATCTCGATATGGAACTCTAATTCTCAGTATGTGCTCCTCATCTCCTCTCCTAGTGATATTAGCTTGGCCTGTTAGTGGCACTACAACTCTGCAGTTTTCTATTTCTAATCTGGGAGGTTGTGTATTTTCTGTGCAGCCAGCGGTTACTTGGCAAGTCCTCCTGGCCCCTTGCCTTCATAATATCAACATTTAGAAGTAATGTTTAGACATAAGAGAAAGGAAAGATAGTCTGCGGCCACAACCAATTACAGAGTTTTGATCTTTTTTGGTGAGATGGAAACTCGCCCTCGGCAGGGCCAAATTTGATAAGAAATAAGGAAAGGGCAAGCAGGAAAGGGAATATGGCAGGGGAAGAGAGGTTTATGCATGTTTCTCAATATTTATTGTTTTTCCATTTCTGCATATACATATAGGTGTTCTGGTGGTTTTTCTAAACCTATCTTTTCGCTGGTTAAAAGTGTCAACCTACCAGCATTGCTAATCACAAATATATGCTCCTGCCATTGTTTTACCTGCATATGTGTCAAACCTCAGCAATACATGTTCTTGTTCATATTAGCCAATGCCATCTTATACCTACTCATTCAATGAATGAATATTATGTGATCAGCTCTCACGTCTTGGAGGTGGGTAAAATTTTCAATTTGATTCAACACATATTAAAATCCATCAGTAGAGAGTGCTAGATCAACACGGTTCAGCCTAAATGGCCATAGGCAAGACTGAGGCCATTTAGGCTGAAACGCAATATAGGCGGATATAGGCGGAAAGGCATTGATCTAGCACTCTTTACTGATGGTTTTTAATGTGTACTGAATAAAATTGAGAATTTTACCCACCTCCAAGAAGTCATGGCTTCCACCTATAATTTGCAATATCGCAGAATTCTGAGGGCTTGTCGTGCACAAGGAGGAGGTATATGGATATACAAGGAGCTGGATCTGGAGTTTGTTAGGCTATTGCTCTGCGCCATAGATGTTCATTCACTATCTTCTATTCATATTAGCCCCCTCCATGTACATTTATGGGGTCATTCAAATGCTTTATCAATCCAGTGCCATAAATCACATTGCTTTTCCCCTGCATATTGGCTCACTCAATGATATTGTGTATGTGATTCTGCCCATCACCCTGGTGCCATACATGAACACCACAAATGCCTATTATGAGGCAAGATACTGGAACGATACAATGAATGCTGTTCATTATGCCAGGCCACATCAAACCTCCTTGTTCTAAAGATATCCTGAATTTTGCTCCGTTCCCTCTCTACAGACTCACAGAGACACACGTCTTTCCTTCCCCCTCAGCTTGCACCATTGCAAGTATTTATAATCAAGTGCAATATAAACCACATTTCCTTGTAGGGTAAGAGACAAGCATTTTGTGTAGATGTAAATGTAGATAGATCATTTCTTATTCAACAAGCTGAGGAATGGAGGGTTTACTCTAAAAGCAACACATATATTTATGCCAAGCCATCTAAGCAATGTGTATTGAAGAATGCGAAGAAGAGAGACCATGCAAAGGGGGAATTTACGTAATGAACTAATAACTCAGTAGGGAAAGCAAGTTCACTACTAAAGGGGAGAGGGGGTCACATGAACACGTTTTCCAGTATAAGGTTAAACCAAAGACCTGGTATAGGGTTAAACCAAAGACCAACAGACACCGTATACATAGAAACAGCTTCCATAATATCTAAAGGAAACTTTAGTACACCATCAGCTCTCAATACTTCCCATGGGTAACACCAGGTTAACTTGCCTGCTCCAAACATTTACAGTTTCTAAATAACTTAATTACATTTAAATGACTTCACTTGCTTCTTATTTTATGAATGTCTGTATATGCCTCCCTTTGCCCCTTTAATGCACTCATCTCTCCATACACAAAAGATTTTTTCAACATTCAAGTCTATGGAGTAGGGAATGGGGAGGAGGATACTGCTGACAAAGATTACAAGTTCTGGTTGCGGGTCTCCAGAGAGTTCAACATAGAGAGGGACTATTCATTCCACCATTCCATTATTTATTTTACATAAATGAAGCCAACATGGGTAAGTTATGTCTTAAAAAAAGTACACCCCATGAATCAATGAAATGTCCACCGCCCACATTAATCAAATTTCCACAATACATGCCCCCCTTTAATGAAATGTCCACCGCCAATGCCCCATTTAATGAAGTGTCCACAACAGATGCCCCATTTAATGAGGTGTCAGCAACAGATGCCCCATTTAATGAAATGTCCAAGATAATAATAATCTTTATTTATATAACGCAATCATATTCCGTAGCGCTTTACAAATCATAGGGGGACATATACAAATATAATATTACATTACAAAGTACAAACAGTCATATGGAACAATAGGAGTGAGGGCCCTGCTCTCAAGAGCTTACAGTCTATGAGGATGAGGGGGTGACACAACAAGTATAAGAGGTTGTATAATGGTCCAGCCATTCTGTATATGGGAACAATATAAAATAATTTAATAAATAAAGTGCTGAAATGGTCCATTTAAAAACTAGCCAGAATTGCTGTTGGCTTTGTCAAGATTCTTCAATGAATTGAGGAAATGTTGTAAGAAACAGGTTATTCTACCAGCTATTGATTCTTGGGGGCATATGGGGTAGACATTTCGTTAAAAGGGGGCATCTGTTGTGGACATCTCATTTAAAGCGGGCATCTGGGGTGGATATTTCATTATGGGACGGCATTTGGGGTGGACATTTCGTTATACGGCAGCGTCTGGGGTTGGACATTTCATTAAAGGAGGGCAATTGGGGTGTTATGTAAAGGGGGCATCTGTTTTGGACATTTCATTAAATGGGGCATCTGTTGTGGACATTTCTGATACCCATCCTCCAAAGTTTCAAACATGCTCTTAAAACCCATCTCTTTAGGCAAGCCTATTACACTTGCTAACTGCATGAAATGTCAACTCTCCCTTTACTAATCCATCCTGTGTCCTAACTCCCGTCTGTTATCCGGCAAATTCCAGATATATACCAAGCTCCAGGCTTCTCTGTAGTCACTTTCACCTAGGACCCTGTATATAAGATGGCGCCTGATGGCTGGTTCAAGCAGCAGAATTTTTATTTATTAAATTATTGTATATTGTTTCCTTATAAAGAATGGCTGGACCATTATACAATCTCTTTTACCTCTTGTGTCACCCCCTCATCCTCATAGACTGTAAGCTCTTGTGAGCAGGGCCTATTGTCCCATATGAATGTTTGTACTCTCTAATGTAATATTATATTTGTATATGTCCCTTATGATTTGTAAAGTGCTACGGAATTTGATGGCACTATATAAATAAAAATTATTATTATTATTATGGGGCATGTGCGGTGGACGTTTCAGTAAAGGGGAGGTCTGCTGTAGACGTTTCTGTAAAGGGAAGCATCCGCTGTGGACATTTCTGTAAAGGGGAGCTCTGCTGTGGACATATCTGTAAAGGGGGCTCTGCTGTGAACATTTCAGTAAAGAGGGCTCTGCTGTGGACAATTCTGTAAAGGGGGCTCTGCTGTGGACATTTCTGTAAAGGGGGGCTCTGCTGTGGACATTTCTGTAAAGGGGGCTCTGCTGTGAACATTTCAGTAAAGAGGGCTCTGCTGTGGACATTTCTGTAAAGGGGGGCTCTGCTGTGGACATTTCTGTAAAGGGGGCTCTGCTGTGAACACTTCAGTAAAGAGGGCTCTGCTGTGGACATTTCTGTAAAGGGGGCTCTGCTGTGGACATTTCTGTAAAGGGGGGCTCTGCTGTGGACATTTCTGTAAAGGGGGACTCCGCTGTTGACATTTCAGTAAAGAGTAGCATCTGCTGTGGAGATTTCTGTAAAGGGGGGGCTCTGCTGTGGACATTTAAGTAAAGAGGGACTGCTGTGGGCAATGCTGTAAAGGAGGCATCTGCTGAAGGACATTTCAAGACATTTTTTTAGAGTAGCGATATAATTGTGTAGAATTATGTAGAGATATAATTGTGACCCCCAGCAATTGGAATGCAGTTTTTGATGTTTTGTGTTTAGCGCATGCACAGATACAAGCATCATAAGTTGCGAACACTATGAGCTGAATGTATATGAAGGGTATAGTAAGGATGTCATATCCAGGGCATAGACAAATGGGGGCCTGGCCCAAATTTTGCATAGAGGCACAGCTGCTTTAAGTTATGCCTCGACATCATATTACATTGTTTGATAAGGAGACTCCCAGGTTTCATTGTTCACATGGCAGAAACACAAACACGTCATTTAAAAAAACAACAACTGAACATAAATAAAGTTATTGGTACGTTTTATTAATTTACTTTAAGAATGTTACCTGCAACATATCCATAGTGTTTATTAATGTAGTAATTCTGAGTGTAGGATTGCAGGATTGTAGGATTTTATTGCATTGTTACTTGTAAAGACTGTTGAAGATATTGCATGCAAAGAAACATTGATAGCCTTACTACTAAAGGGTTAACAGGGGTGAGAAATTGCCATGTTTATAATGAGATGTAGGATTGAGTGCTGCTGGCTGGTACTTTGCTGAGCTCAATTGGGAGGGGAATGTGTGACTTTATTTTGCTGTCTTATTGACTAGACTAGAGAAAAAAAATCCAAATTTGGGCACATGTACTCTATTTAGATGTCTGGAGGTCTGTAAGGAAAATACTGGCCAACGGGGGAGGGGGTGGGATAGCTGCATTTAGATATTGTCTCTTGCAGAGATTTAGCCTGTAAGCCTGAACTTTATGTGTTGTCCTTAGTTAATATCAGACTTATATTAAAATGGACAGTATATGGACATATATTATGTTATAATATATGAGATTTAAATAATTTTCTAAACATCCTACACAGTTTTTCACCAGGAAATACAATTTGGAGACTGCCACATGTATTCCCCAGAAAATCTGCACAACTGCAGTTCTAAGCAGCTTCTGATTTTCTATGCAGCTTTTCAAGTGTTTTTTTTTTTCATGGAATCTTTTAAAGTTACCCTTAGAAGATATATGTGTATTCAAAAGGGCAAATGCCTATCCCAGTAATAAAGGAAGTCTACCAGCAGACCGTGTTAGGTAGTAGCCATGAAATCTGTGCTACCATACCTTCTATGTGATGTTGTTAGTAGAAGCAGGACTGTGGAAAATGGATTTATATTCCAGGATTGTAGCTTGTTGGATTGGAGGCCTGTGGTGCACTAATGTATGGGATCTCTTCACTGAACACAGCACAAATTCCTCTTAGGCCTAATCCCTTTTGGGCTTTGAGCCCAATCAGTAGCAGACTTAGGGTTATTTACCCAAAAATGATCTCCAGCTATAAAATACCTTTTTCATGTCACTCAGGGTTGTCCTAAGACTGCATTAACACAGAAAGTTTGAGTTTAAAGACCAAGATTTATTGAGAAACGGGTTAAATTTTAAATCAAATTACAAATATCACCTGGACAAATAGGGTTATCACACAAAAAACAAGTGTGGGCTGATTGGGGTTCCTCCACTTGTGGATTTTTGAGAAAGCCTGTAATTTGACATTACACAGCATTTTTACTTATATATTATACCCTTAATGGTAACTGTATTGCACATATGTATTACTTATTGCACCGGCCTTCTCAGTGGATTGTTTTACTAAAACTATATTGCACTTTTCCCTTTGTAGTCATAATCTCATCAGTCTATTTTATAATGAAATAAATGCAATAATTTACGGTTAGGAGGCAGCACAAAGTAGTACAGGGTCAAAGTATGAAAAGAAGAGAGGAGGATTGGCAGCGCCCACAGCACACCCTCGATGCGCGTTTCGCCTTTGCTTCATCGGGGTTAGTATGATTTGTAAAGTGCTACAGAATATCATGGCGCTTTATAAATAAAGATTATGATTAATATTACAGCAGATGGGCTGGGGAGCAAGCGGTTTAAAGAGACAACCCAGTATTCCAAGTCCAGCTACAATCCTTTTTACAGTCCTGCTGTACTAGCAACACACACAAAGGTATGTTTACACATATATTGTGGGCTGAACCTTTCTATAGCTTGGTATGTAAAATACTGCTTCTAGACTCTTATTATATATAATACCACTGCTCTCTGTTGTTAAATCAAACCAGTAGCCTGTTACTTCTTTTACTGAGAGCAGAGGGAGGAGCTGTGTTCTGAGCTCTAATACAGGAGTGCACCAGGAGCAGCTACAATCTTGGAATATAACATGGTGGGCATGGAGGAGCAGAGCGGGCATCACGGAGCGGGTATGGAGGAGCAGAGCGGGGGCTGGAGCAGGCATGGAGAATCGGAGCGGGCATCATGGAGCAGAGTGGGGGCTGGAGTGGGCATGGAGGAGCGGGGCTGGAGTGGGCATGGAGGATCGGAGCGGGCATGGAGGATCGGAGCGGGCATGGAGGAGTGGAGCGGGGGCTGGAGCGGGCATGGAGGAGCAGAGCGGGGCTAGAGCGGGCATGGAGGATCGGAGCAGGCATCACGGAGCAGAGCGGGGGCTGGAGCGGCCATGGAGGAACTGAGCGGGCATCACGGAGCAGAGCGGGGGCTGGAGCAGGCATGGAGGATCGGAGCGGGCATGGAGGAGTGGAGCGGGGGCTGGAGCGGGCATGGAGGAGCAGGGCGGGGCTGTAGCGGGCATCACGGAGCAGAGCGGGCATCACGGAGCGGAGCGGGGGCTGGAGCGGGCATGGAGGAGCGGAGCGGGCATCACGGAGAGGGCATGGAGGAGCGGAGCGGGGGCTGTAGCGGGCATGGAGGATCGGAGCGGGCATCATGGAGTGGAGAGGGGGCTGGAGTGGGCATGGAGGAGCGGAGCGGGCTGGAGCAGGACCAACAGCACAGAAAGAACACATTGCAGATGTTCCGAACATTATCGGAAGACACGCACGCCGAACGGTGTTCTTCACAATAGTATATGAAGAACAATATGTGTGAAGAACACATTGCAGATGTATGGAAACATCTGCAATGTGTTCTTCACACATATTGTTCTTCACTATTGTAAAGAACACCGTTCGGCACGCTTGTCTTCCGATAAGTTAGCAGATGTATGGAACATCTGCAATGTGTTCTTCACTGTGTTCTTTCAATGTGTTCTTTCAGTGAAAATATCTGCAAACATCTGCAATGTGTTCTTCTTCAGTGTTCTTTCAATGTGTTCTTTCAGTGAAAAATGCTCGAGTCTCCCATTGACTTCAATGGGGTTCGTTATTTGATACGAGCACTCGAGCATCGGGAAAAGTTTGTCTCGAATAACGAGCACTCGAGCATTTTAGTGCTCGCACATCTCTATTTGTGATGCATCGTGCACTACCAGGTCATTCTCTGAGTTAGGGAATTAGTCATATTGAGATTTTGTGTTGATCCTAATTGTTGTTCTTCTAAAAGATTGATGGCACTAGAGCTATTCAGCAACCTGTCACCACTACCACACTCCTTCTTGGATACAACAGGGGGGTTACTGGATTAAACCTCCTCACTACATTGACAGTACTTGGCACTTAACCGGTCACTGTACTTTCAAATAACTCTTAATTAAGAGAATTAAGTGAATCTAAGAAGTTTTGTAATCTTATCCCATGAGTTCAGGGACTGAGAATTCAAGCTGGCAAAGGAAAATGTTACGTGCATTTGTATGTCAACCATTTCTTTAAAATATTGCCTGCTTTAAAGATGTGCCATGAATTCAAGAGGGCTGTACTTGCATAAAGATCATTGTGCTGGCATCTATTGCTTTACATATTGTACAAATGACATATTGTATCGCTTGTGTAAAACACATTTCCACTGCAGTTTTATATTAATATTTTGGCTATTTCTGCTCTTCCCTGTACATATGATATAAGATGAAACACATCCCTGTTGGGAGTATAGAGTAATGGATTATAGTAGTCCACGCCACTATGTATAATCCCCACAGGACGAGGCCCCCTTATAACAACTGAGAAATGAGTCTGGCAGGGTTATTCTCACACTTTTCCCTTACCCTCCCCCCTGTTTAGCCCTTACTCTCTTGGGATGATATATTTTCCCATCTCCAAGTTTCCCTCCAAACCATATTTGCACAAACCCTCAAGCTTGGGTTGGGGTCAGCCAGCAAATGTATTTTAAGTCTCTTGAACTTAAAGTGCAGGCTGTTTTTTTATGCTGGAGGAAACGTGAACCCATTGAGTCACCAGTGCCAAAGAAAACAAGAGAAAACTTCTCCCTTTTCCCGCAGAGCAGTCATAATTGCAAATCATTAACAGTCGGTGACGTATGCAGTTCCTTAGTAAGTGCTGGGTTCTGATGTCTTTACAAATGATTATGATGTACCAAAGAACAGCACCTGCTACTGGGATGTACAGAATAAGAAAACACAATCATCTAATCTTCTTTATATAAGGGGCTTTCAATATATTTTCAGTTGTCTACAAGGCTGAATGAAGAATGCCATGGGCCAAGGTCTCTATGAAAATTGTGGACCCCCCTCCCCCCCATTCAATACCAGAAACATTTCCTTCGGTTAGTCCTGCACTTTATGGACCCTGGTGGGACCTTCAAAAGTCCAGAAAAGAGTCTTGTATACATGTGTTTTGAGAGACTATACATATATATAAGGATTTCCAGGGCAGTAGCAAACTTGGTGGGTGTAAAGGGTGGCCATACGTCCCCTTGGGACCCAAACCACTCATATTATAATCCACTACTGGGTGGAGCTGAGAGGGAAATTAATACATGTTCAAATGATGTTCCACTATAGGCCAACACAAAGGATGCGTGTAGTGGGTAGTATAGCCTGTCTCTAAAGATACAGTTCTTGTTAAAATAGCTCACCTGTAAAATGTAGTATATGAAGCCATCATCCAATATGAGCACACAGACGGACCCCAACCAAAATCCAAACAAATGGTGACGAAAGGTATGAAGGAACAAAAATAAAAAATGCTGCTGTTGTATTGCACTTAGGTTCATTTAAATATAATTATGAATGCATTTAGATCTGTTTCTATTGGATTAAACAGCAAAAGTCTGATAGTGACACATTTTGGACTAAAAGTCTTTTTGCACTAAAAAACTACACATATTTAGGGACACTCTCCATTATACTGTAAGTGACTGTGTTTTTTTTTACCTGTAAGGTAGATGTCACTAATGTCTGTGTCATTGACTGACTACTAGTGTTGTAGGTGGTATTATTGGGGGGGGGTGGGGGAGGGCATCATCTTCAATTTTTGCTAATCTAATATGCAGTGGAGGACAGCTGCAGTATAACTAGCTCCTATTAAAAGTGTCTTACTAAAAAAGAAAGATCAGAGAAGTCATTAGGGCTTCATCATTTATTTAAATCCGACTTTAGCAAGAACTGCTTTAGATGAATGTGATATGGTGAGATGTCATAACTGAAATCAGACAAAAAAGAATGGCACATGAGCGTGTTTAGTGGGGCTTCCAGTTTATGTCAGTAAAAATCATAATCACCTTATATACTGTAAATAAGTATTTGGAAGAGTTCCAAAAATACCAAGTTATACAATAGATTTATATGTTTTATCTTTATTATCCTTGGTGCACCTAACCCACTAAAAACTTGTCACATGAATTTCCAAATGCATACGATATCAGTGTAATGTCTATTGTAGTGTAAGATTGTCTAGTTGTACTTTGCCCCTACTATTGGCTTAGTCTACGCCAGACAGCTGCACCAAAATTCTGGCACATTAGCATTGTTTTTGCCGCACTGACCTTTTGGCACAGAACCACGTCCCCTTTTATAGACCATGCCCCTTTGTCATATTAGTCATGAAAGTGCCTGAAAACCATCTAAAACCCTTAAAGAACGTTTTTTGTAGCAAGTTATGACAGAATGCTAAATCTTCCCCTGGGTCTATAAATTAGAAGTTGAAAGAAGACATAGCTCCAGCGACCCATCTTCTGCGTCACCTGACACAATAGCAACTGAGTAAAAGGCAGCAAAGTATAGAAACAAGGAGGAGTATAAGAGCCAAAGGAAATCTACCATTTGTTTTTATGCATTGTGAACCAAACATACCTTGAGAATTCTGTAACGACACTGATGCAGAAACATATCTTGTTTAATCCCTGAACCGAGTGGTTTTGCTCAAATAACAATTATAGAATTCAGGGCCTTTGGAAAGCTGTGTGCCCTGGCTGCCGTACATACACGCATCACTAAACTGTCCAGAAAGGACTTATCAACCTGAGGTAGATGACTCGCACACAGCAGCTGGGGTATGGTGCAGCGATTCATTACTTCTGCCTGTCAGGGACAACACAGTGATTACATAGATTCTCAGCAGGACAAGGCTGGAGCAGTGCACAGGAGCGACAGCCTCATTATCATAATTTTATAATTGTTTTTTCAGCAAAACCACTCAGTTCAGGGATTAAACAAGATATTTTTCTGCATCAGTGTAGCTACAGCATTCTCAAGGTATGTTTGGTTCATAATGCATCAAATCAAATGGTAGATTTTCTTTAAGAAAGGATCACTTTTTTTTAATGGGACATAGTACAGACTTTTCTATCTTCACATGTTATACTGATAATTGAAATTGTATCCAATGCTATTTTTATAAAATTAGATAATGGAACAGGTTTGCTATTCTGCAAGTTGTAAAAATCTCTGAAAACTTTCTAAAAAAAAAGCTTGTCAGAAATAGTGCAAGGCATTTTGATTTAGGTTCGTAAATTTTCCCCAGTACATTTTGGGGGTCTTGCTGCGGGCTATATCTGATGTGATTTTGGTGCATATTGTTGTACTGTGACAAAATATTCCACAGGAACAGATCTGGGAGCATTTCCAAAAACAATTTCTGTAATAAAAATCTCCAAATTAGATTATTTTTAGACCTTTGTGGTGCAGTAGTTGTTATGGGGGTCATAAATGCATTACATGTTGTAACAACCACGAGGGAAAACTTTTTCTTATTTTACCAAAAATGGGAACTAAATTCCAATCTGAAAACATTTGCAAACCTTTCCAAAATCTGGTCAGGTTTTTTCATTATCTGATTAGAGACCATAAATTGAATTGAAGACGTTCAGCCTCTGCTCACTCTATGAATACTTCAAGCATTCCAGCAAGCTAAACATTTTTAATGACAATGAAAATGAAGTTTCCGATGAAGTCACTTTTCACCGGTTTTCCAGCAGAGTCTATAGTAAATGTGATGGGCCGGACCCTCCGCCTGTCCGATCTCCACCCTAACACGCCTGTAGTACAGGTCGGAGAATGCCAGGAACTGGCTATGTTGGGGAGATTTATGTGGTTTCTCTGTCAGAAAACTGGTGTAATGAATCTCCCCTAATGTTTCTTCAGCACTGCTGCTCTAGTAGCCCCTTTCTTTCGCATCAGGCTCCTGGTTCTGCGGGCCGCTGAGCTACAGGCAGCTAAAGACATAGTTGGATCTGTGAGCTGAAGATAAAGATCCAGGTCCCTACTATTTCTTTAAATATCTCCGTCTCTGGTTCTGTCACAGAACCACAAGCCTGATGTCACCAAAAATATGAGATTTTTCTATTTAATCTATCCAAAGTAGGCACTAAAGAGCCGAAGAGCGAAAAGAGACGAAAGCGAAACTTCAGCCTCTAAACTTGACTTTTGTCAAGCAAAATATGACTCTTCCCCGTTCACTTTTACTTGACTATGAAGGTGATTTTTTTAAATAGGTAAATGGGTGAGATTTCTCTTACAAGAGGGAATTCTAGAAAGGACATTTCATAACCTACCTGAGGGGGCTGGTAGTTTAGTGGGGAAAATCTGGTTTTAAGCGAAAGTAATTTTGTCTTGTCCCTTACAAGCGCGAGACACTCTTCATGAACAGCAGGGTACATGAATAATGAGTTGTCAACTTACTGTACAGCAAACCTTCGTGCAGATGCACCAATTTTAGTGGGAATTCTTTACTATATGTGTAATGGACCATTCCAAACAAGCATTTATAAATGCCAAAAATCATTTGAGCCGAGTGAAAGAATCTTCCAGCAAAATAAAAAGCAAAACAATGTTGTCTGATGACGACTGTTGAGTCTGCGGCAACTGAAATACGTAAATGGAAAGTGGACGAGTTGCTGCAACAATTCTTTCACCGCTCAGATATTTGCTAATAATTATACTATACAAATGTAGATAAGGCCTAAAATATGTCTCTTAAACTATTCACTGAAGTATTAGTGCCAAGTATAAATATGGGGACAAAATATACAGTATAAAAGGCTTTGTATAATAGTGATAGATAAGTGGATGGCTACCTCACGCTTCACTTGCTTGAACATGATTTGTTTGTATATTATAGCTAGTATTTGGTAATGCAATGTCGTATTATTTAAGATTTGCATAACATCATTATTTGCATGGTAATTTGGTATTATTTGGAATCTGTATTGCATTATATTTTTGAAACTATATGGCGGCGCTATATTCTCATCACAGATATTTATAATATATTTTTATTGATAATGCTCCCACCTCGGAAACCTGCACATCTCTTGATAATGGTGGGGTCCCCTTTCTAAGGTAGAGCTGGAAATAGCTGTGGATATCTGTATACATTGTAGCTGTGATTGAAGTGTCAGTCCCAGGTATTTTATAGAATGTATTATCCCTGAGTAGCTGAATGCACACAGTAAAGTGAAACACATGGGGTGAGATATATCACTGCTTTTATGCCATATTTCTGGCTTAGAAGCAGTGAAATAATAGCAATTCTTGCATAGTGCAATAATTTGTGATTATAATAGCAACTTCGCCACCTCCACGCCATGTGGGCATAGATGGGTGCAGTGAGAGGTACCTTCTCCATGTCTCCGTATCTTTAAAAAACCTGCAGACTGTTGTTAGCTGGTTTTTAAGCGATACTACGGCAGGTCGGACCTGGCCTGAGCCTCTTGATATATGACAAAGAAAGTGAACGGAACAGTCACTACCTTCTTATTTCCTCTGCAGGCTTTGTAATTTATCCCAATCTAGGCAGCCCAGTACCTTAAGGACTTGCCATAAGTGGATCATGAGTGGCGCTCCTGCCTCAAAGATAAGCCCATACATCCAGCACAGCTGAAGAACGAAGCTGCAACTCACTATTCCCGATCCTTGAAGGGGTATTTCTACTTTGACAAATTAATGTTATTGTTTGTATGATGAAAAATAATACAATTTTCCAATATACTTTCTGTATCAACTCCTTGTGGTTTCCTCGGGAACAGAGCTCACAGCGTGGTGAGCTGACATCAGTGGGGGAGGGAGGAGCTCTACAGCAGCACAAAGGTTGGGGCTGAGAGTTTGCAGCACAGACAAGCATGCATTGTTTTCTGAAATGCTTTCAAACCAAAGCCCAACAGCTGGGACTAAACAGAGGATTCTGTCAGGGTGTAAGGTAAGTTACAACACACAATTATATTGTAATGCAAATGCTTAGAGAAGGCAGAAAGGCATATTTGCCATACAGGTGTGATGTGCTTCTGCAACCTATCTTTAGTGAAAATGAGGTCCCTGGTGACAGGGTCTCTTTAATAATGTAGCCATCTACAACCTGTAACTGTTCTATTTTATAAAGTGGCACGCTATAGGATAACATTTAATAAGAAATTGGATACACATTTTATCAAATAAAGACAAAAGATAGCGGCACTCACCCGGAAATCTTCTTTATTCAGCTTAATGCATAAGACATGGAGGTACAGCACAAGAAAGGCTTCGGCGACGGGCCGTTTCGCGCACTCCTGCGCTTCGTCTTCGTACGGCTAGACGAAGCGCAGGAGTGCGCGAAACGGCCCGTCGCCGAAGCCTTTCTTGTGCTGCACCTCCCTGTCTTATGCATTAAGCTGAATAAAGAAGATTTCCGGGTGAGTGCCGCTATCTTTTGTCTTTATTTGATTGCATCCATCTGGTTGAACAAGCCGTGCACCACCCATATATCCTGGTCTAATCAAGCCCGAAGCACTGTACCTGTGCCCCAGCCATCAACTACTCTCACTCCTGGTCTGGCAGTGCCGACATCCCGCTAGGTGACTTGCTAGTCTCCGGCGCTTCTCCTGTTCTATTGACTGGATACACATTTTAATTGCTGTTTATGTATATATTTTATATTTTAACTTTAGATGTTGGAGCAGTGTTTATTACGCTGTAGCCTTTTATGTATGTACTTATCCTAGTATTACCACTGATATCCATGACGCTTTCCATGCAGTAATTGTTAATAATCAGAGCTTCTTTCTGCCCTCCTCGGGACTTTTCTCCAGAGTCTGTGTATATATATATGGTTGACAATTCTGTCTTTTGTCTGTATATAACAATCCCCCACCTTCCTGTACCTTTTCAGTTCTGGTGACTAGCTGGAGGGTTTTTTCCGGAGAGACAGATTGCCTGTTAATACTTGTTAATGTAAATAATGTCTCTGTTTAGAAAGGATGTGGGGAGAGGGGTCACAGCCAGATCCCTAAATGGCAAAGAAGCTATAATGCTGCGCATGAAAGCTTATAGCAAGATGAAGACATAAACAAGGAGATGTAATTGCAATGATTAAGGAATTGCCCCAGTATAGGAAGAAATGATGGATAGTCAATATTAGAAAAGTGACAGGTGTGCAGGCCAGATACATGGATGGCCGGTAATTACAGGGAGCAAGTCCCATGAATGGAAGCTAATTGTAGGGAGTGACTGTTGTATGTGACGGACACAGAGATGGAGGATAATTATATGAATAATATATCCTATACATATACAACACAGGCCTTATAAAGGTTACACACATTTTTAGCCTTACTCGATCTTTCGTGTTAGTGTTGCGCACGGGTGAGGAATGGCAGGTGTGAAGAAATAATGCAAACATTACATCTTAAAAGCCTTTCTACTCATTCCAGACAGGCAACATATTCCATGTGCAAGGACACATATAGAGTTTGAAACGCGTTGGTTGTACAGTATATCTGACTATGGATGTTCCAATATTTTAATCTGATGATGACTTCATTAAAAATTCTTTGATTTTACTGCTAATCCATTGGTGCTGGATCCATCTTTCTTCATCACTGGCAACATACAGTATTCCCTCTCTATATAAAACATCTGTTTGGGACTGGGCAAATGTCATTTACAAAGCAACAAAACAAAGGCAGGGAACTGAGGAGTGCAGTTCTGAGGATATCTCATTTTTTCATATTTTAAATGTTTTTACATGGTGCATTTGTTTGATCATAAAATTTACCATCACATTTGACACACAGCCATTTTTATGCTAAAATCTGAGACTTTTGGAGCTTTTGTGCCCCACACACACAAAAAAACAAGTGTGTCCGGTGTGGGGCTTAGCTGGAGGGGCACTTTATTAGAGTGTGTGACAGAAAATGAATGCAATTTATTCCTTGAATGTATAAACTAGTTGGATTCTCCACCATAAAGTTGTCCATATACGTTGTCCATGTTTATCAATGTAATGTCAGTCAACCCCACAGCATTCTGATGTGTAAGGGGACGTCCTGGAGGATTGGACAGGTTGAATTTACCCCTTAAGGAAACCGCCCTTTTTAATTTTTGCTTTTTTTATTTTTCTGCATACACAGCTGTATAAAGGCCTTTTTTCTGTGTAACAAATTGTACTTCCTAGTGATGTTATTTAACCCCTTAACGCTGAGGCCTTTTTTTGTTTATACGTTTACATTTTTCACTCCCTACCTTCAAAATCTATAACTTTTTTATTTTTCCATGTAAAGAGCTGTGTGGGCATTTGTTTTCTGCATAACAAATTGCACAGTATTTTGATTGAGCATTTTGGGACGCAGCAAACCCTAATGTGTTTATGATTTTTACTTTTTATATTTATATGTCTTCTAGGCAAAAGGGGGTGATTTGGGTTTTTAGTTTTTTTAAATATATATATATATATATTTTTCAACTTTTTTTACATTTTTTTTTTTACAATTTTTCAGACCCCCTAGGGCAGTGGTGGCGAACCTATGGCACGGGTGCCAGAGGTGGCACTCAGAGCCATTTCTGTGGGCACTCAGACCATCATTCCAGGACAGAGTTCACCAAAAAGGACCAAATCCACCAAATCTTCCTGCAGTCCCAGGCAACTTAAGAGATGCTGCTCTCAGAGCTATTTTAAAGCCCCACTTCATTAACTGTTTGGAACTGCAAGAAAAGTGAGAAGGTGTTGACAGAACTGCAATATCTTTAGAGGTTCTCATTCTGGACCCAACATTCTTCCTCTATAGAGAGTCCCTAATGGGAAGTTACAACAAGAGTCTGAATTTGCCCTCTGTATTTCAACGGTATTGGTGGCCTCAGGGGGCCGATATGATTGAAAGATGTGGAAAAACAGGTAGCAATAAGTTACTGCCTAAATGTTGGCACTTCATGGTAAATAAGTGGATTTTGGTTGTAGTTTGGGTACTCTGTCTCCAAAAAGTTCGCCATCACTGCGCTAGGGTACTTTAACCCTAGGTCATCTGATTGATCCTACCATATACTGCCATACTACTTTATGACAATATATGGGGATTTTCCTCTTTTTACCGATCGCCATCCCCTGATGAAATCACGGGGTGGGACGATCTTCACCAAAATGGTGGTGCCCATGCGCCACTGTCTTTTTGAAGCCGCTGGTGGCGATGGACGGGTTAGCACCCGCGCGATCAGTTATTTTTTGCAGCAAAGACATACAGGCTATGGAGAGGGCTCAGCCCTGTATACAGTATATTAGTATATGGGGACTTTGCATATGATTTGTTACGTGTTATGTGCTACTGGTCTTATAAAGACCCAAGGCTGTAATGGCAAGTGATCATCGTTCCCCGATGATGTCATGGGGAGCGATGACCACAGCTAAGATGGTGGCAACCAACACGCTGCTGTCTGTTACATGCCACCGCAGATTTGCTGGCGGCACGTAAAGGGTTAACAACCGCAATTGGTGCCAGCGCCATTGTGGGTGTTAGTTGTGGGTGTTTGCTTCATTTTGCAGCAAACACCTAGCATGTATGAAGAGGGCTCGGCCCGTTAGTTCTTTTCATATACCCGCTGCCGCAACATGATGTTATGGGATGTCATGGTGCAGCAAGTGGTTAAATAAGCCTTAGGCTATCTGCAGAAAAACATGCCAATTCTCTTCCAATAAACACTTCTTTTCAGTTTTTCATGGCTAAGGCATCCATGTGGCATTAATTTTTCACAGATTTCTAAAGTCTATGAATCCATGAAATCCATGAAAAACAGTTCTGACTAGAATATGCTCTTTTTTTAATAGGTCAGTCAGCCGTCTGCTGTCCATTCTAAAGTCAGGGAGTAAGAGTTCTCTTTACAGAGACTTTGCCAATTAAGGCTGCTTTGCAGGCATGTGGAGACTTATAGCCATTGATGCTCCATTAGGAGATTCTGGGAATTATATGTTTTCCAGGATAAAACAGACAGCACAAAGCCATTTTTCATTGTTGTGTGTGTCTGCCCTAATGCTTTTGTCAAGGGAAATCAGAGGCATCTTTGTGTACTTAAAGGGGTCTTCCCATTTCAGCAAGAAAAACATTGTTTGAATAATGAAAAGTTATACAAATTTCCAATACACTTTCTGTATCCTCACAATTTTCTAGATCTCTGCTTGCTGTCCTGCTACAGAAAACCTAGTTGTTTATTTCCAGTAGACAGAAATCTGACCATGGTCACACAGGTGCTTAGCTCATAATAACACACAGCTCTGATTACTGTCTATGATACTAATGAGCTGTGCACCTGTGTGACCATGGTCAGATTTCTTTCCACTGGAAGTAAGCAATGAAGCTTTCTACAGAACAACAGCAAGCAAACCGCAAGACATTGATACATAAACCATATTGGAAAATTATATTATTTTTTCATCATACAAACAAGAACATTAATTTGTCGAAGTGGGAATACCCCTTAAACTTTCTTCATTCTGAAGACTCAAGTTTGACTGAGCTATACATTGAGCAGGCAGAGCTATGAGCAGATCATTGGATATGGCAGCCTGTTCTGTGGACATGACCTCAAACTACTATATGGTTGCCAGTACCGTTCATATAAAAAGAAAATTGAGAAAATTGCATTGTTGTATAACAATATTTACTCCACTGATAATTGCATATCCCATGTGTTTGTATTAGACATAGCCAGCCAAGTTATATGGTGAACTTAACTTTGGGCAAGCTTTAAAGGGAACCTGTTATCAACACTTGGCCTAATAAAGCACTACCAGAATATTGTCAAGCAGTATAACACCTTCAAGTTAATGTTTCTTTCATGACCCAGTGTGGTGACATCATCCAGAAAATCAACTTTGAAGTGAGATGTAAATTGATTGTATAAAGTCAAGGAGGATGACAGTTCAACAATGAAGCTCTAAACACTTATTCCTCTGTCATAAAAATCAGATCTGCTTATTAATGTCTCTGGTTGCAGGACCATCAGGGCAGCACGGTGGCTGAGTGGGTAGCACTTCTGCCTTGCAGGGCTGGGGTCCTGGATTCAAGTCCCACCCATGTCAACATCTGCAAAGAGTTTGTGTTTTCTCTCCGTGTTTGCATGGGTTTCCTCCCACACTCCAAAACATACTGGTAGGTTGTTTAAATTGTGAGCCCCATGGGGACAGGGACCAATTTTTCATGCTTTGTGCAGTGCTGCGTAATCTGTAGGCGCTATACGAATAAAGAATTATTATTATTATTATTATTATTACAATCATGGAGGCTTTCTAAGGAAGAGAGAGCTTGATTTCAGTGATAAAAATTTCCACCTCCTTGACTTTATACAACCAATTTACATCTCACTTCATAGTTGATTTTCTGGATGATGCCCCCACACTGGTCCATGAAAGAAACATGATCTAGAATGTGTCTCAGCTGCTTGAAAACATATTGGTAGTGGTTTATTAGGTCAATTTCTGCTGCACAGGTTCCCTTTAAGACCATGTTCACATTTTATGTTATTTTTTTCAATCTATCTCTTCAGAGGAGCAGTAATTATGGAATGCCAGATATATCCCACTGTCGTATACTAGATGTTTTTGTCATTTTGGCAGGAATAATAATGCAGCAGGCTGTGATATTACTCCTCTCTCTCTAATAACATTATTAACATTGAATGTTGTACATTTTTCTGTACAAGGGAGAATCAGTTTGGAAGCACATGTTGCTTTACTATTACATAGTTCATTTTTTTTCAATGTATTTCTTGTAGTGCATTGTAGATATCCCTACATGTTTTTGAAAAATTTGTATATATGGTAAGTACTGCCAAAAACACTTCCTATGTAATTGTCCCATGTGGACATAGAAAGTTAGTCCAGAAAACACAGACTGCAACAGAAAACCTAAGGGTCACGCTGCTCACTTTCATCAGACTGTGCACCTTTTTCAGGGATTAAACGTCTTGCACAGGTATTTAAGTAGTGTCTGCGACTGATTCGGACTGAGCGCGGGATTTAACTTTCAAATTGTGCCGCAAGCCCAAGCACTTACATGCACTACTTAAAAGATGGTGGACTTGAGTGGGGAAGCGACACATGCAGGATATCGCGCACGATATCTTCGGACAATGCACTTTCGGTGAACTCCAGCGGGAATGTAAGTAAATGTGCCCCATTGTGTTTACAGCATATGACCCAGGAAAACTCCTCTTGCAAATGACAAACGGGACCCCATGACTGGATGGATGTGCAAAGTTTGTCACTATACTAAGCAGGTATTTCAACCATCAACTTGTCGTTTTAGTATATTAAAGAATAAAAACAAAACTCATAGCACATTGTATACATGGAACACTATTTTTGTGCATAGTTTTGCAGTAACGGTGACATTTTAGACATTCTTTGACAAATACTCCCCATACATGCCTTATTAATGTTTTTTCCTACAACACGACTATTTATACCTTACAGTTCAGATTGTAAAAAAAAATTAAGAATTCATCACAGTAGAAACCATGCTAAACAAAGCCAGAGAAGCATTTACAGTCTTAAATTTAGCTCCTCTGCCATGTAAACACTCCTGACTGGCACCACTGTGTTTATCATAAGCTCACAACCATAAGATGTATTTAATGTATTAGTAGCGTAGTAAAGTAGAGCGCAAGCTTGTACGCACGCTGCCTTCATACAGATCAGCTCCAGGGCTGGCAGGATTAGTGTCACTTGTCTATTACTGGGCGAATAGTTTGAGAATGGCTGTTGAAAATAAAAGTTCATTGCAAGTGTTTATGTGACAGGACAGGAGCGGAGACGCTGGCTTACATCTAAACATTGCCTTATTAAGTCAGCGCTGTAAGGTGGGGTCACGCCCGCTGGGTCATGAAACATGATTTTACCATCCCAAGAACAAACAAAAGCTGACATTAGGATTTTCGTCTCTTAAAGCCTTGTTCTCTATTTATATCAATCTGGAAGTGGTTTCTAAGCGTCTCCATGCCTTTGTGGGTGAGATCGTTTAGGAAAAAGATAGAAAAAGTGTATTTCATGTTGTAAATTTGTAAATAAAGATTAAATACTAGGTGTCATTTGGGTCCAAAGACTCGTATAACTCTTGTTTGAAAAGGTGTTTTATAAGAGCTGTGCCGGCGCCCGAGTAGAATGCAGGGTATGGTGCCAACCATGAGCTGCCTCTATGGAAGAGTCTTCAAGGATCATATATGTATATATATATATATATATATATATATATATATATATAATCCAGGGATTACTTACATTGCTACACAAAAAACTTTAGCTGTAAATATAAGAGGTCCATAGAGGTGTAAATGTGATAGATCCCAGTGACAGAAGGGAATCCCTTAAATAATCCTCTAGGCCAGTGGTGTCAAAGAGACAGAGTGACCAAAACGCAACCCAGCAGAAAACTATTTATCACAGCAATTCAATCCTAAAGACAATTCAATACCCTTGATAGAAGGAGGTGAAAATTGGATCAAAAAGGAGGCTAACAAGTAGCCATTCACTTTTAGAGGACTTCCAGGTATGGCTGACATAGAAGTGCTATAGAAGTGATGTGCTAGGTAGAGATTTGCATTATGGTACATTCATAGGTGGCACTTGTGGGAACCTCCTCTTGTGATTGCTGAAAGTCCCTCTCTGTAAAATGGCAATATTGGGCATGGCTTTAGTCTACGTGGTGACCATTAATAGTGGGTCCCTAAATCGTGAAATATTGTACCTACAAAGTAGTCTTATTTAGTAAATTCTAGTAGGAATTGCTTTAAGGCCACGTTCACACGACCATAGCCTGCCAGCACATAGCAGATGAGGATGGGAGAATAGAAGATAGCATTGCACAACCATACAGATGGAAAAAGATAGAATATGCTCAATCTTTTTTTCGTGTACGGTGCCCTCTATGGGGATGTATATATGGCTGCAAGCTTGTGTGAATATGGCCTAAGGCAAACCATTTCATGTCCTTATGTAATTTTCAAAAAAACACAAAGCGTATTGTTAACATCACAAAAAATAATATACATATAAAGATATCAAATAAAACCAAAATCCAATATTGTGTGAAATCAAGCTACTAGGGGTGCAGAAAAATAATTTCCTGCATGGAAATCCAGAAATAGGGGTATGATCTTGGTACTAAGAAATGACCAGTATCGGGTACTCTTCAATAGTTTTTTTTTTCCATTGGAATTGCGAAAAAAAATGTTAAAGCAAACTTAAATGCAATCTGTCAACGCAAAACCCCACAATATACCCTGAATAGTACCCTATTGAGGTGTAATGGTAAGTGTTTGCACCAGTTTTTTGTCTGACTTTGCTCTTAAAAGAACGTGCAAACTGCTTGTACATGTATTTATAAAGTGTCTGCGCCACAATTCTGTCTTAGCGAAAATTCTGCAACATGAATAAAGTACATTAAAAAAAATGATGCCCATTCCCACAGCAGTGCAAGGGGCACCAGAGTAATGACATCTGATGAATCTGGCACACTCTGTACACTCCACAGGCAAACTGCACATGTGGGCTATTGTCTTCTGAAATCCAGTGAAGCTCCCCTGCTTCCCAGACGTCCTGGCTGGTAACATCTGTCCCTCCGCATGCACCTTGTACCTAGCTCCACGGCAGTACAATTTGGTTTCAATATTCTGCATATGCGTGGTGCGGCTGACATTTTGGCGCCAGACGTCTTGTCCCCATCCAGCTCCAGTGGTGCAATTCACATGTGTGGGTATTGTATGTCGTGTCCACCTAGCTCTCTCGCAGACGACACCATGCACATTACCCACGCATGTAAAGTGCTCTGCTGGAGCTGGACAGTGACGAGCCTCCTGACCGCGTATATGTTGCATATTCAAGCCAAGTTGTAGTGCCATGGAGCTGCAGATTGTGAAAAGACTGTGCAGAGGGGTGGATTTTACCAGCTTGGATGACTCTTTGGAAGCTGGGGAGCTTGACTGGAGCTTGACTGACAATGATGGTTAATGAAACGCAGACAATCCACATTACACCATAAGTACAGTCACCTATAAGGTACTATTCAGGGTTTAATGTGGGGTTTTGTGGTGACAGTTTTCCTTTAAGGCGACCCAAGTTTTGTGACTCCTGATTTTGGCTCCTGAATAAGCTTTATTACTGCATACCTATATTGAACATTTTTAGGTTTCATGCCAAGTTTGTTACTCTATCATCTGGTGGGCTCAGACAGTATAATAACCCTGTGGTACCACATTGTATAATGCTCCATTTCTTTGGCACCACATTGCATAATGACTCTTTTCTGTGGCACCACTATATAATGCCCCCCCCCCCCTTTCTGTAGCTCTACACATAATAATTCAACCGCAGCTCTTACACTACATAATGCCTCCAAATCAGTGTCCTCCTTTCCACACTGTGTCCCTCTAGTTATAATCCCGACATAATGTGGCCCACCAGCAAATAGTAACACCTTTTCTTGAAGAAGCCTTATAATGCTTCTATTGCCCCCTTTCTGTAGCCCCTACTAATAACATCCCTTGTTTCAACCCCCATTAATAATAATATTGCTTCCCTCTTTGATGCTGCTCTCAATGGCCCACTTTCAGCAGGACTGATGACATCATCATGTCACACCCACCAGTGCCCGAACTCCTGGAAGCAGCTGACAAAGCCAAAGCAGTGCAGTGGCGAGCTGATGGCCCCTGCTAGATGATATATTGTTTTAATGGACACAGAAACGCTTAAAGGTGTATTCTAAGACTGTGACCAGGTGGAATTGTATAGAGCTACAGGAACATATAATCACAGGATACTACTTTCATTTTGTTTGTGGTGGTACTGTTGGGTATGTATTCCCAAGTTTCCTCACTCATTACAGCTAATAGTTGGGGATCTCAGAAGCAGGACACTTTAAAGGAAACCTACCATGAGGAATCGACCATCAGAAGTAGACCTGACCGTAGACCATAGGAAACTAACCTAACGTGTTAACTTTATTTTAGTAATATGTAAATTAACTGCAGTACCACTGGGGCGTGTACTGACCAGACTAGTACATGGCCCACAACACCAAAAAAGAGAGCTGCAAAATATTTAGAAAAGTATATATCTCCTTAATTAACAATCCATACAAATAAGTACACATATAATTCCCAAAAAACTGGGAAAATTCGATATATGGGGGAAACAGGACGTCCCAGGTGGAGTGTGGGACCACCACAAAGGACCAAAGACCCCCCTTCCGTATGCCCCGAAGTCAAGGTGTGCCAAATTTAATTATCAAAAATAATGTGTCCAACAATAGGACAAAAAATAGGGTTAAAGTGACAACAGTGTGGTAGAAATCGATAGTTCAATAAGCCAGAGGTACCTTCCGGTATTATAGGTTCCAGAAAACTATGTCACACTTACCCACAGGCATGGTGAAAGGCAGAAAGCGAACAATAAGAGGGGAGGCCAAAAGATGCACCCTGACGCACGTTTCGCACCAATGCTTCGTCAGGAGGTAGTACTGTACATGGACCAGTAGCCTCTGCAGTTAAAAACTGTATTTTAGTAATATGTAAATTAACAACTTATTTTAAGTTACAGGATTATTAAATTACAGATTAGGGCAGGCGGGAGAAATCTACCATTATATCTACTTCTGATGGTAGATTTCTCATGATAGGTTTCCTTTAAAATGTGTTTATTTTTAAGGTGCCCTTATAACAAGTAGGTAGTGTTCAAAATGTCAAACCCCTTTGGTGGGAGCTTTTGTGTACAACATAGCACCATGATTCCAAGAATAAGAAAGGAAAAATGTTACCTTGAAGCACATCTGCTGACGGCATGGGAAACATAATAATGAACACACCAAGAAGTCTAACGGTAACAATTACAACAAATATGTTAGATATTTTGAGTTTTTTGTTCTTAAAAACTAAATGTGAGATGGGAGTGTATCTTGTACTGTATTTCTTTACAGTACAGGCACCCAAGGGCAAAAAAAGGCTATAGCAACTAATAGAGAAATTGGTATTTTTGTTTCATAGCGGGCACTGAGAGTGGGTGTTCACAACACCCAACAAAAAGGTGACCACGAATATTACAAGTATCTTATCGCTATACAATAAAGATGAGAGCTCAGGATATAATATGCCTATGTATATTGATATTGGGTTTAACCTATGCCCCCTGAATTTAGGGAGTGCTTCATTAGCCTAGTTACGCCGCTTGTTTCATTTCCTTTTTAATTATACATGTAATACATTTTCTACACATACTGTATTATACGCACATATAAAAGAAAAAAACTGCATTCACTGGGCACTTAATGCTCTGACAACTGTGATATTTGTGGGAACATTGCGATTCTGGAGCCGACAGAAGAGGGTAAAGGGAGCGGTACAGACGCAGCCCCCATCTTCATTTCTCATGCAAAATGAGAACTAAGAAAATTCCCACAGTCTTCAGAAGTTGCAAGCAGGAAGTCCCATTAACCTCATGTATGCCAGGAGGCACTGCATGGCAAGGAACTGGTTAATAGATTGAAGTCCCTTTCAGTTTGGTTCATTAGTGTTCCCAGACAACTTGCTGGCACAGAGTTGGTCTCACTCCTCTGTTTCTTTCTGTTGTGTCCCTCCCCCCACCGCTCTGTTTCACCCCCCCCCCCCTTCTCTTTCAACCCTAATGATTCCCACATGGTTCTTGGTATCTCAGCCAAGCCTCCTAGCATTGTCTGAAAACTCCAAATTTAGAAGAAATATGAAAATTGTCAAACAGTCAGTCCTTAGTGGGTAAAACTGAAAACCTCCTAAACTGTCACAGGTCAAAGCAAGAAAAGGAGGGGGTGTCACGTGAGAACACCCCCAACCAATGGCATCCCACAACAGCCTGACAGATGTGCCTTATAACAGCCTGGCCTCTCTTCCCTCCAGCTCATATAAGGTAAAAGAAAAAAGGTCCTTTCCCCCAGATGGTTAGAAACTAGTGCAGGAAAGCCCTCATCTCTTACACAGAATCATGCTTATGCAACCCAGGGGGATCAAAATCTCAAGATTGCCTTGGAGGAGGTAAGTCATGATTTCCTTAACTTGTACCAGAGAACCTGTCCAGTGCACTAGGAGGACAGCCTATAGTTATCATTACACAATGCATTCAATTGTTTCACTTTTTTTGCAGTATGCTAGAACAACATTGTAAATACGTTTAATTGATGTTTTTTTAATAGAATGTTTAATGATAGGACTCTAAAGAAATATGTAAGTATACTGCCCCATCAATCATCCTGTAAAGCAGCTGATGAAAAATCTTTTTCCATATAGAGATCGGCCAATGAGTAGAGACCAGTAGGGACTACCTTTGCAGGAGTGCGGTGTATTGGTACTCATGTGCAACAATAATGTAGCTTCTATGGATGTTCTGAGTAAATGTGTTTACGTGCAGGTCTAAATAAGTCTCGTATTATATAAACTAAAATTACTTAAACGACAAAAGTGAAAACTTATAAGTATCTTACAGTGTATTATATTAAATCTCTTATAATCTTCTTTTATAGTCATCCATAACCTAGTCCTATCACCATCTCTCTTAGTCATCTATAGCCTCATCTGTCATTTCTTATAGTCAACTTGAATCAATTCTCTCATTTTCACCGAATATAAATTCATCCATGACCTATCCGCATATTCATCTGCCAGTCATCTTTCACCTATTATCACTGACATCTCTCATATTCCATAATAATCTATAACCTAGCCTGATGTTTCATTGAATTTTTTATAGTCATCTCTTATAGTAAACTAAAACCAAGTCTCATAGTCATCTGTCATAATCATCTATAACCTGGTCCCATAGTCATCTATCACCTGCAGCCAAATATAGTCATTTCTCAAAGATAAATATAATGTAGTCTTATAGTCATCTCTTATAATCAACACAGTCCTTTATTATTCTCATTGTTATCTCTCATAATTTTCTATAACCTAGTCTTATCGCAATTTCTTATTCTCACATATAAACTGGTCACTAGTTCTTAGGATCATTGATAACATCTGAAAGAAACTCTAGAAAAAAAAAACTATATTCTCTGCTCCCTTATAGTATTCTCACAGGTTCTTATTTCCTTTTTTGACTTTTTACTGCAAAATTTCTTTCTTGCTTCCCAAACATTGTCCTAAACTCCAGCCTCACGACAGCCCCTTAGCTGCAGCTGTCTGCTATTCATGTAGTGCTTGTGTTTATATCTGGAGTCCTCAAAGTATGTGAAGACGTCTTTATAACTTATATTCAGCATACAGAACGCAAAGAGCTTGAATGTTCTTTAAAAACGAAATAATCTCAATTTAGTTGGGAATGAGTGACATTGAAGGATGCTTCATAGACATCTGCATTCTCTATTTCTAGGGAAGTATTTGTCTGTGTTACATTGTTATCAATCTATTCACAACTCGTTTAAAGCTGAATCAAGAAAATATTAATTTTGCTGCTGCAAGTTTATTTCCTTGGCAATTGATTCAAAGATATAAAGTTTAGGGGCCCCAGCTACAGGTTTTGTAATTTTTTGGATGCAGAGTGTCCATAGACAAGTAACAATGAACGTTCATAGAATTGTGGGTTTTGCTGTTTTATACATTAATATTGCCATAAGAAAATTAGCATTATTTATACACTCCTTGTGAGTGAGCATTATCATATTTCCTCTACTGTAATTTATGGAGAATTACACAATGACATTCATGACAGACCAGATAAGCCTGAATGCATTTCCTCAAAGTGAGTGGGACTTTCTCTAGGCATGTGTGACCTGCCAAACCTTGCAGCAACTTCCTGTCAGGAACGGGACATAGTCTTGGCAGCAAATAGGCTAGGCAGCTGCTCCAGATGTGACCACTTTAACCGCTGGAAAAACCCTGAGGCTCTCACCATCATGCTTAGACTGGCTAGGTTTACTGATTTCCCCAACACATTATAATCCTAATCCTCTGAGTGGCAAAGAGTGTGTGTGTTCTAGGGAACCAAGCTCAAGCACAGTATAGTACCGGGAACATTGACTTTTGAGTAACCGATGATATAGCCGGTCTGTTTATCTAACTACCCATCTATTGCATGGTTTTCATTCATATTCAGCATATAGATATTTGATTTCTTATTCAGTGCAGACATCTCATCTGAAATCCTACAGAGGTACTTTTCTATTCTGGAATACTCATATTCCTTAGTTATGAATTCTTAATAATAAATATGCATTTTATCGTTTGTTGGTCAACTTATCTCATATACTACTAGTTTAAATGAATGTCCATATCTGCTTTTTTTTTAAAAACAAACAGTGCCGTAACTGTCCATTGGTCAGGTCTGGTATTGCAGCTCTATTCAATTTTTAGGAAACCTACCATCAGGAATACACTGCGTTATTCCTGATGGTAGATTCCTTTCTGTCTTCAAAGCCCTGTACTGTCTTTATATAAACTTGTTCCCTATGAAACTAAATAAAAACTTTATCTTATTTTATGTAAATGAACTTTACAGACTATTGGGGCTACTCCACACCCCAGAACCAACAGCACTCTTCAGCTCTTCTACCAGTGCCCACACATCTGCAATGACTTTTGACTCGCTGGAGCTCCAGAGAAGAGCAGAACGTTACTGCGCATGAGTGGGCATGGGCTGAAGAGCTGCAGAGCACTGGGGGACACCCCAGGAACTGAGACTACAGGGGCGTGGAGTAGCCTTAGCTCCCGGTGCTAGGCTACTAAAACATAACATTTTTATAAAGTTAGTTATGGGGAAAAGATTAGATAGAGACAGTGTAGGGATCAAAGAACCAAGTAATCTTGGAATTCACCATAAAACATCATTTTTTGTCAGTGTTTAAAACGAAACCACGCCATAGCCATCAAGCTAGCTGTCGCTTGCGGCATCTATAAACTGCCCCCCCGCGCACCCACCCCTGATGGCTATGGTGTGGTTACTTTTCTAACGCTGAGTAAAAGCGAAGGTTTGATTTTTTCTTTCTTTGATCCATGCAACTCTGCAACTCATTATACACAGTTGAGCACCACCACTGCATCACACATTGTTCCATTGACTGTAACGGAAATAAACTTTCTCCGGTGGTATCCCGACCCTGAGACAGGTAGTGCCCTTGGTATTTTCTTTCCTATGGACAAAGACAGTGTTGGGCTTAGAAGAGAGAAGGCAATCTACTATTAGGAATACCTCAGTTAGTGTGTTCCTAATGGTAGGATTCCTTTAACGGCTTTATTTTGCTTATAATCAATGGGCAGCAAGGAAGGAACAAAAAAATATTTATTGTACTCACCCCTTCCTCCACCACTGTTTTCACTGCTAGTCACTGCTACTACTTTGTTACTTGGCCTGGCTGATGTCAGCCAATCACACGTCTCAATACATCAGTCATTTGATGTTTGTGCCAAGGTCACCGCTGGCTGTAGCATTGACTAGGCCCAAAGGAAACAGAAAGAGTGAAGAGAAGTGAGCACATTGTTTGCTTTTTAATATTTGCCTTTATAGATTGATTACCTTGCTTTTCTCATTGTATCTAATTGGACTGCAGCTTGCATATTCTAAGTGTTGTTTATATAAATGAGAACTGGTTGAAAAGGATGACTACACTACATTTGCACAAATTTTCATAAATCTACAACCTTGTCTCTGTCTAAGATTCTTCCAACTCATAGGGTGGATCAAGATATTAGGTAACTTACCAATATACATCAGGTAAAAGTTGTGCACTTCTTTCTTGAAATGTAAAGTCAAGCCCCTGCTTCAGAAATGTCTTTTACTGCAGCAGCCATTCCTGCTTATAATATGGCGGCAGATAGATGGTCATATGATCCTGTCTGTTCATGACCTATTTACCTTTCAGGACCTCAAGATTCTATTCATGAATACTGTCATAAGGTCCTGGAAGGTAGATTGGTGCTTAGGATTACATGACCCCTCCTCCTGGTGCCATTTTATGGGTAGGAATGTAGGCTAATGTGGTAAAACACACTTCTTGACTTTACATTAGGGGCTTGACTTTACATTTCAGGAAATTGGTATACTTTTAAGAGATGTAAATTAATAAGTTACCCTAATATCCTTTACCACACACCTTACAAAAACAAAATAGCCGGTTGATCCAGCACCATCAAAGCTGGATCAATCTGCTATTTTGTCGCATTGCTTACTCCAGTCTGAGGAGTGTTCTACTCTGAAATACTGGTGAGCTGGACTTTTTTGCAATAAATTTCTGTACCTTACTTAAACACATTTAAGACTCTCCTGTGGTCATGCAGAACACAGAAGTATTGTCCTTCACATTTGTATTAGTGGCTTCTGTCACAGATGCCACAGAAAATCCTAGAAGTAAAAGTGAAAAGGTTTTCTCTTTGGTCAGTTAAAATGACTGATAGAAGACCAACAAACCTCAAACAGTTCATGGAAACATTTGGGCTCCATAGATGCCCCTCATTTTAAGCATACTCCCACTAACACAGAGCAGACCAACTTTGGGCATAAATGCTCCGTCTTAACGAGACGATAGTAAACAGGTCCTACCTGGCAGAGATTGTATGTGGAGCTACTAAGAGGCTGGAACCTCTTAGTAGATACCAGCGCCAGAGCGCCAATATGGGGGTATTAAACGCCAGTAGGTGTAAAACACCAGTATTGGTAAATTCCTCCTATAGTCTTGGTCATTCCCGAGTTTACTGACCAAATTTAAAACCCTTTGTGTTCAGTTGGGTCTTAAGTTCTAAAATAGTATACAATATACTACATACTACATTCAGGGACATGTTGGGAATCCTCCAGAGAAGCACAAAGAAGACAGCCATAAGACTCATTTTCATATAGGGTTTGGTTATGAGCCAGCTTAACTACATACATGTCTGGTTAAGCTGAGACTATTTGTAAGACAAAACTAGTTGATCCTATAAAGAGAAAAGTATAAATGTAAATATTTAGACCTCTTTAGTGTTTTAGGTCCATTCCTAGTTTTGCCTTACAAATACTGACGCCAAAAATGGAGGCGAGCATTGCCACTTGATAATAATGGTAAATTCCAATGCTGCTCCATTCATTTGAATTAGGCTACATTCACACGATGTGTGCCCACTGTACCGTAGTACGGCGGGCACACGTCGGCACAGGGGAGAGGAGGAGAAGGTGAGCGCTGCTCACCCCTGCCCCTCTCCCATAGCAATATATGGAGCATGGCACCGTATTCCCGGGTAAGATAGGACATGACCTATCTTTCTCCCGGCTACGGAACGGGCACCGTATGACGTTGTGCGCCCATTGCCGCTATAGGGGAGGTATATATGGCGTATATATGTCAGTCGTATATATGTCCCCCAATTGGCAGGGTGAATGTAGCCTTAGGCTTATAAAAACCCACACAATTAGGGAGATTTATCAGAAGTCTTTGAGGTAAAACTGTTCTAGTTTATAAAATGAAAGCTGAGCTCTGATTGGTTTCCATGTGCAACTGGAACAGTGTTACTTCAGACATTTCTGATAAATCTCCCCCATAATGATTTCATCATTAAAATAATGAAGCATCATTGCTGCCATTTGTGATGGCCGATAAATGAATGCCGTTATATATGTAAATCTAGCATGAGATAAAAGGGTTTGTCCAGAGGTTTAAAAACATGGCTGTTTTCTTCCAGCTCCTCTCCTGACCATATGTAGTGCGTGGTATTGCTGCTCAACTCCATTCATCTCTATACAACTGAGCTGCAATACTGCCATCAACCATGTCAGGTGTGACCTGTTATTGGAAGAAAGCCGCCATCTTTTTAAACTGCCAGACAACCACTATAACATCATCCAAACAAAACACATCAAATATAGATGGGGTGTCCCCACTTTCCCCTTGCACATTGAATTTCATGAGGAAAGTTCCTTTATTCTCAGTGGATACCCACATCTTTGTGTCTGGGGAGTTTTCAAAGATTACATAGTAAATGCTTTGGCACAATATAACATACATCCCATGTTCTCACAAAATTCAAGTTTGGGGTCTGTGGTTTGGATTACTCCATCACTTCCTGTTGCTCTCTGCATTGACCCTCCATTCCACAACATGTGAAGTGTCCTCTCTCACATGCTCCCTGACCCCTCATGTCTTTTCAGTTGTTTTTATCCCATCAAGAATGTTACTTCTAAACAGAACCATGAAGAGTCTGTGTCACACGCTCCCCATTTCCTTTACCAACTAATTAACCCCATGATTGTTTTGTAATGTAATGCAGTTATATTTTCCACCATAGAGTACATGCATCAATAAGTGCTCCTGGGCACTACCAGACAGGGACAGTGACTACCTATAAATGTGTGAGGTCATCAGTTCCAAATGGGGCCTGTGTTTTAGCATTATTTAATGACTATATAGGCAGGGTCATCTGTGGGGAGCAAGACAGGAGTATCAAACATAACAGTATAAAAGATCTACAGATGAACATAGAGGCTTGAGCTTGTATTTGGAGTCATCATGAACCTTGTTAGTTGATGGAATAGGGGTATGAGAACATTTATTTAGTCTGAGAAGGGGCATATTCTGTAATTCCTAAATATAGCAAATGCCATATTTACTTTTAATATAAAACATTCTATTCATTTCAATGGTATGTGATACAATAAATGTTATTTTACTACATAATATAAGCAATAGAGAACTGTCTCACCTATACACTGTCAGGTATAATAATACAAGCGTTGAACTTTACTTCATCCTCTAGCTATTGGTGATATAGGAATCGAGGATCATTGTAACTAAATCCCTTAATGCAACAGTCTGAAATATTTCCCAAGTCATAACAAACTGCATAAGATGCAGTGCACATCACTGCTGAGACTTCTGTGCGGGTATACTTCCATGACAAATTCCTTATGAAGACTCTGATGTATACTGCGGTACTCTATAGATAAATGTTACCCATAGGATTTTATGTAAAATGAACACATTTTCCAGAGATCCCCCTGTATAGAATGACATGGTCCAACATGCATATCTATAAATGGAAGTATGCCTACCCCATGGGTGCTAAAAGCACACTTATTTGCCATCTATCAGGTGTTTGGAGCTTTACAGAGATATTTGATACATATTGCAGATGATGTACTCGTATAATATTTACTTCACATTTATTCATTTCTTTATGTCAAGTACAAGGTATAAGTTGTGCTGTATATTGGGGAACTATGTCATAAAGTATGTAATAAACTGTATATAAAGTAACAACACTATTTCCAGAACCAATTTTAGTGGTAGCCTTCATTTATGTACAAGAAGCTGCGATATTTTAAAGGAAATCTACCATCAGGATGAAGGACTGTAAACCAAGCTCACGTACATACTGGTGTGCGCCCCCTCTGGCAGGATCTACTCTTTTTTTAGCTTCTTATGTCCCTGTTTTTACAGAAAAAGTGCTATAAACAATATGCAAAAGAGCCTGAGGGCCCAACAGCCTTATTTGCATAATTATTAAAGCCTTTTTTAATAAAAATCAAGGACATAAGAAGCTAAAAGAAGTGCTGATACTGCCAGAGGGAGCACACACCAGCATGTAAGTGTGCTTGGTTTACAATCCTTCATCCTGGTGGTAGATTTCCTCTAAGCTGCTTTGTCGTGTGGACACTTTGGTGGTGAATCAGCTTCCCCTCTGTCTAGCTGTTAAATGGAGGAAACAATGTAGTTAACAGTTTTTTTTAAACTGATCCACAAAATATCTGAAGGCACAAAATCTATATTTCAGTCTTCTTGTATAGCTGATAATATGCTAAAAAAAACGTTAATCACAACTTTCCCTTCCATCATAACCATCTAAAGTAGGATCTTATGCACTATATAAGTTTCGAGGTAGCCGCATAAGCAGCAGCTAGCTCAAAACCGCCAGAGAAGGTGCTTGGTCACCGAGCAGTGAGCACACACACCCGCCATGACCTAACCATGTGACCACACCGCAAAGTATAGCACATTCCTATTCCTGACCATTTTTGTGGTGCTGCCACCCGCTTTCCATGGAGATGGGAGGGTTAAGGAGTGCTTACCCTCCCAATCTTGCCCAGGTGAAAACGTAATGTTTTTGCACTGGTTCGTGCGCATAAGGCCTTACTCACAAATGGAAGGAGCCCACAAACCGCTAACTGTATCTCTATAAATCAACTTCTCAGACTCCTGTGAGGTTAACTGCAGTCTGAGCAGCAAAAATGTACTTTTTCAGCGGAGTTATGACATAAAGGTCAGGGTTAGATAGTAGAGTAAGCACAATGACATATACTACACAATACCTCAACAGGTATCTGACACCAATACAGCCAGATGTATAAAAATATATGATCCCAAAAGCTATAAATCATTTATTTCTATAAATCATATCTATAAATATCCAGATAACCTACAGTCAGATGCTTGAGGCTATACTAGTAGCTCATACCTGTCTCACATTTTTGATTTATCCCCCCCCCAAAAAGTCCACACAAGAAAACTGGAAAAAAGAAATAGCTTGTGCCCCTAACAGACTGGCTCAGTGCCGGAGGGGGATTTAAAGTGTTTGAAGCATCAAGAAACTACCTCTGACCATAAAAGGAAGAGATATTTTTCTTCAGTCCGGATCATGGAAAAAGAAAAGGCTATTTTTAGTTAGAGGTCTGGCGGCATCAGAGGAGCTGCATAGTGTGATAATGATCTAGAGCCAGTGCATGACACTTTAATACACTCATATACATCAAGAAAGTATACTAACGTCATTGAGGGATCACAGGACTTCTACAATGGAAGATCTCACTGGAAAGAGCATTATTTAATGAACGCAGTATTCAGACTACTCTATGGAAGAGTAGATTATATAGAAATATAGAAATATGTAATAATATCCACCATGACTTATAATTATTAAGTGTAACCAAACCAAACTAGACAGTTTATGCAAATTTTATTTCCGTAAGACAAACGTATAAATTCATTTTTAACGTAACACATCAGAAGCACTGGAAATTCTCATGTAGATATTTTATGTACTGCTTATGTACTGATTTCCTTTAAAGTCACTTGAAGGCTCCATTGATCTCTGAAATCTACAAGGAAATATGCACATAACATACAGTTTTAATCGCAGGCTGAAGCAAATTTACTTGTGGATTTTAATGCAAATGATTCTTACGTATGCATTTTTTCTGCTTTGACTTCCTATTGATGTAATACATTCACTATTATTTAGACTGGGCCTATATTCCAGTAGTCCCCTTCCATGGTGCCCGCAAAGATACACATTATTCCATGCTAGCCTACAGATGCCTGAAATCTTGTTTTATACTAGTGTATTAACATATACAGTATGTAGACATATATGATGGTTTAGCTACCCGTTTTAAATCTCAAATTTACACATATTTTTATGTTTTATATTATAAACTACAGTTAAGTCTCTAGAATAGCCTGCCTCAGGAGATCTTCAAAGAAGGTCTAGATGCCTTTTTACACCAAAATAACATTGACTGTTATATTATATAGAATTGTGTTCTCTTACATCCCTTCCCCATTTCATCTCTTCCCTTTAGTTGAACTTGGACTTTTTTTTATTTAAGCCGTACTAACCATTTAACTATGGCCTCATACACACGAACAGATGCTAGCCCACGACACAGCCAGGATGAGCATCCAGCCGGGTGCAGGAAGGTGGAGAGGTGAGAGCTCCTCAACCCTCCCCTCTCCATAGAAAGACTAGCTGGAGCCTTAATATGGCAAAATATAGGACATGTCACAACGTGTGCTCATCGTGTTGTACCCAGGTGCCATAGACGTCGATAGCTGCGATACCTGCGTAAAGATAATTTCCCAAAAATGTAGTCATCTGATCCGTTAGAAACAAGATAGCTGGATATGACCACCACTGCTGAGGTGATTGCACAAAGAAGATGGTCACTGAAGCCAAGTGGTCGGGCAGGCATCAATAGCACATTTCCGACCACTGCTGGAAGAGTGCATGGGGTGGTTGTATCCAAGGACAGCTATATCATTTCTAAGGGACAACATGGCTACATTTATGGGAAATTATCTTCAAACAGGTTAGTTTATTTAACATGCAATTGAAGAAATGTTTATATATGGCAGATAAATTAATTCAAATGTGTACACCCAGAATACCCCTTTAAGTCAGTTCTTGGGTATGTTTACTCTAGGGAGATCTAAGGCATGTTGTAAAGAATTGTGGGAAATAGTAACGTGATGTGACAGCAGCAGGGTTTAATGTCTCAGTTAATGTGGTAGCTGAATCTAATGATGATCCGTTTCCCCAGAGGGAGAGCAGACAGGAACCAGCTGTTGCCCATCTGCTTGGAGATTTTTCCTCAAAACTTTAAAAATAAAGATGCATGAGATTCAGCCTTTTCTCTGCCCCCACCCCACCTTTATCCAATACAAGCAATGTCCAAGGGGTCAAACCTCCAGGAAAACACTCATTATCCCTAGAGACAAGATTTGGACAACCTCCAGGTTTCAGAGGGAACCTAATTTAATGTCAACAAGGCAATAAAGCCGGATCTGGTCACTCCTACAAATACCCCTCATATCACAAAACAGTTTGGCCCTGTTCGATTTTCAGGACTTAGATGATGCATATAGAGCTGCCTATATAGATGTCTTAGAAATCACTAAATCAGACCCAGTAGAGCGCTTCCAATTCTTGGAGCAGATGTGATGAGAGAAGCCAGCTATCCAACAAAGAATGTTCTCTTGATTCCTTCCAGATCCAGACGAGGCACAATCTTTAGATCACTACTCAGCCAGGGACAATGCATATGTGTAATTATATTCTTATTTACAATGGAAATACACAGTTTTTACCCTTAGGCTTGTTACACAGGAACATGTGCAGCCTGTGTATACATGCCATGAGGTGGCAGGATCCCACAGGTTGCACACAGAGCAGTAGACGGGAGTCCCTCTATTATATTTTTATATAATACAAGGATGTTCCCAATGCTGGTTAAACAGCCGCGCCACAACTGTATTAACTATTACAGCGTGGCTGTGCGGCCTGCAGATTGAACGTCCCTGCATTATATAGAAATATAATGCAGGGACTCCCGTCCACTGCTCTGTGTGCAGCCCGTGGGATCCTGCCACCATATGGCACGATTACACAGTCTACATGCGTTTGTGTGTAATCAGCCATACACTGTGAAAGTTTAATTCACTGTAGTCTTTCTATATATTGGGTTATCTATAAAAAGTCTCTCCATTTGAGGGACCCATTTCTATAATGTTGTATTTCATGACATATTAATAGGGCTCTGAGAAGAATGCCTTATAATCAGATTGTTGTTGTGAGTTCCGTTATTCTAATCTAGTCTAATAATAATCAGTTATGATCCACATTATAAATATCCGGTGAGCTGGGCACCTGACACATGTTTTACAGCTGAATTAAACACCGCTATGGTGTGCTCTCCAGATACAAACAATGGGTTGTGGTCCATTGTTTGAACCCCATGTGTCACAGGGACACTCACATACCAATGACCGCAATAAAGACTGCCTGGGCAGGAATAGGGCCTGCTCTGGGTTATGAAGCTTGGGAAGTTGGCTAATGTTTCTGGTAATGGAAACTGTAGTAGTGTTTATGAACCTATAGAAACATATGGTGATGGCAAATACACAGGCAGAAAAAAAACACAGATGTGTGTATGGAGCCTAACAGTATTCCCGCTCAGCCACTACAAGTGAACACAGATTTGCACTACAGTACATACATCATGTTTGGTTTCCATATTTGATATCCTATACATATAAAGATAGTAAGAAGGTCAATGACCTAGGTTATAGAAGAGTAGCATTGGATTGAACTTCTTTTTCTCTTTAACCAATAGGCCATTGGAGTTTTAGTTTTATCACTTTAGTTTTTGTTACACAGAGTGATCTATAATGCCAGAGGATTGTGTTTAAGTTATGATAGGGATTATAACATTCATATTGAATACCATGAATTTGATTAGTAAAGCATTTGCCGTCGCTTTTCATCTTGCATCATGTATAGAGCAGATTATCTTGTCACCAAATAAGCTGTAATAGGGCAGACCTTTATTACTTCCATCTTAATGATGTAATTTGGAACTGATTCATTTAGGTTTAAACAGAGATGCCCTTTGACTCAAGCTTATTAAGGGTTGTTTAAGGACTGGATGGAGAAGGGCTGCTCTAGATCAATGGCATCATTCACATTAAACCTGCACATCATAGCATTGCCCACAGCCCACATCCTTTTCAAACCATCTTCTTACAAGAGACTAATTGTACTTAGATTATGCAATTTATCCTCTTTTTTTTGCAGGCATGAATCCAGATTACGTCCCCAGCAATGATGGAGGTGGTACAAAGAAACAGCCATACAAGAACAATTAAAAGGATGAGACGTGGGTTTGGCCCAGACGAAATATAGCATTCCAGTCTTATGGCAAGAGGGAGGCCAGGTGAGGAGTATGAAGATTGGGAGGGGGGATTCTTGCATTTGGCTTTTATGGCCTTGAATTATTTCCAAAACCTTTTCCAAACCTCATATTAACAGCTGGCCAGAGGGAGAGGAAATACCGTGCACAGTTGTATATAAACGTATCTGTCATATAGAGCAGCCAATTTAACTCTAAGCAAGTACAAAGTGCCAAGAGCAGATATTGTTCTTTCTAAACTGTTCAGAATATTAATACTTTAATGCTTAATAGTATATCATAATTTCATCATTATTTAATGGAATAGTGGGGAATAGAGAAGCATTTTTTAACTGTTCTGAAATCAGAGGAGCACCACTTGTTGAAGATGGAAAAGAGTTGGAGGAGGCGATGAAAGGTTAACTTTAAAGCTAAAAGAATCAGTATAAACAATGGTTAAAATACGGGTTAATAACCAGTGGCGTAACTAGAAGCTGATGGGCCCCAGTGCAAAGTCTGTGCCAGGCCCCCGACTATAATGTATGGTTTATAGTAATAGTCTTTTCATTTTGGAAAGTGACACCATAAGGGCCCCCTAAACCTCTTGGTCCCTGGTGCGATCGCAACCTCTGCACCCCCTCAAGTTAAGCCTCTGTTAATAACTGTCTGCACAATTCTTTTTTATAGATTTTTCAGGTTCCATGTCCTGTCAGCTTTCAGGTTCCATGTCCTGGAGGGGCCGTGCAGACATTAATGTATACACCCCCTCTCTATGATAGGCAGTCCCATATCACTGGTTGGAGGGGTGTAATAAAGACATCCGCACACACCCCCAACCATGATTTTGAAATGGTTATGATGGGGGGGGGGCATGCATACAGTAATTACTTCACAGCCCCCTCCTACCGCTGGAAGCCAGCAGGACATGGGACATCACAGGAAGTCCTGAGTCCTGCTTCCCTGGGAACATGAGACTTTGTCTGGATATGCATATAATACTAGCACTGTTAAAGTTTTCTATAAATGGCCAACCTCTTTACGCACAAGTATCCTACCCAAGCAAATTCACTAAGAGGCACATGTTTCTTTGGACTATCAACAATTAGACAGAAAATTGTCCTACTACTAGTTTAACATACCTTTTTTATCTTGGTGGCAGTATCCTAATGATCACCAGAAAATAACGTCAGGCCTCCAGGACTGATGTCATATGGCTCTCTTTCTCTCTCTCCTTACCAGCAAAGGAGGTCTGGCAGAGGGTTATCCTGGTCATGTTATGAATGCTGACAGTAATGATTGGATGACCACATTTTATGTGAAGTGCACAGATTGAGGTTATTTTCAACCCATGAACTGCTTGACATGAGCGTATATGCAACAATGTGGATATAACCACCATGGTTTGGCTTGTGACCTGTTGTATACTAATACATGTCATCTTTTGTTTCCAGTATGAATAAAATATGAGTAATGATAATATTCATGTTTGCTACTCCAGATTGTCCAGTGTCTTCCAGCCCGAGGTGCAGTGCTGCATCTCTGGTCAGTTGTGAGTCTGAGATGAAGCACTGTAGCTCGGGAAGGCGGAAATCTGCTACCCTGAAGAAAAGGACTGAAAAATGACAGAAGAAAACATTTTTAATGGTGCAGGAAATCTACTCAAGAAACGTATACATCTCGTGTATAGCACAAACTAACTGCTTATTCCAGCTAACTGGCCAGAAGATTGTTTATAGAAGACCTCCGTCTGCCATTAATCTTTTCCCAGTTGTTTATAGGTCATCTCTGTCGTGAACAGATATTTGTGCCACAGCTGGAGTCTATGTTCAGTTCTTGCTCCCGGGAGGTGAAGCTGAAATGTGTTGTCAGGAAGATGCATAAGTCACCTTTGGAACCTAGTCCTCACGGTCCAGTTTTCCCAGGAATCCCTTGGGTGCTGAGGTGGGGATTCCTGGAAATACTGTTCTTGGGGTCTAGGGTTTTCAGCCAGAAACATCAACATCTTCATCAAAATGATTCCAAAGCAGGTGCTTGTATCCACAGGGTTGCTATTGTATTGCGGTTACATGGCTTTTTTTGATACACGTGTTTCTCTGTGTTCTGTTTAGGCATAACTACATACAGTAGAAACAGTATCCTTATGCAGGAGCAAGGAAGAGGCTGCAACTATTACGCTCTTAGTAATAAGGTTCAATGTAGTATCTTGTAGTTGGATTGTTGCCATTGACCAAAAGACCATGCCTTGTTGGGTTTAGTAATGGTGAATTCTTAGCTATAGATTTATATTTATACTTAGATTTCTAATTTAATATATCTAAGCATTTAGGTTATTTCCTTCTTTTTATGTTTTGCTATGGATCATTCTCCTTTGGTTAATCAATAAAAAGTATCTAAAAGAAGTTGTTTATTTCTGTCTATGATTTTTTAGGAATTAATACATACATAATCTATCACAAACAATTTATTTCTTGTTGGGATTCAAGTAGATAAGTAGATATAAGTTCAATCCATATAAAAGTAAAAAAGTCTTTATTCCATGCTGCGTTAAAAATACATAGCCATCGTGAAGGTTAAAAAGATGAGAGCGGGTGACGCTTTTTTGAGCCCAATGTGGCTCTTAGTCATATTAGTCGTACAGCAGGTATCATTTTCATTAAACTTCAAGGAAATCTTAGGCTTCTCAGGCTGTTACACTTCCTTAATAGAGACTAGGTGGTTTGGGACACTAAATCAGTTACTGGTCCTTGTGGGCCTTTGGTTTAGTGTTACAAATTGCCCTGTTACACCTCTGTCTGTGGCCACTATAAAAAGAAAATAAACTTTTATACCTACCTAAAGATGAGATCAATGAGGCCCATATGACTAATCTCTGGTGCTCTCTGTGCCTGTGTGGTGAGTCAATGAAGCCAGTAGTACAACCTGCAGAACATATGCAGTTAAGCTGGGTTTACTGCTTCGACACTGGGAGCTCCATATTGAGGTAAACATATATGTTTGTTCTTTTTATTTAGTGTCCCGAATGATACAGACAGATTTGGGACCCTAATCCACCAGTGGTGGTTTAGTGTCCCAAATTGCCCAGACAGATTCCATTTAATAACAATTCTGGAGTATCTTTAAATGAGGAGTCTATAATGTGACATTCTTCTGATGACCCACTTGGAAATTTTTATGGTAAAACCATCTCCAAAAAACATTCTGACAATGTCCAGGCAGTTCAGACAGAAAAGGCTTAATCACCACTGTAGCAGTCATAACAGCTATAACCGGGCCCAAGGTATCAGAAGGGCCTAGACAGCAAGACTAGTCAGCACACATAATGGTGATTGAAGGATGCACAGTATGTACTGTATTCATTGCTTCCTCCACAGTGCTCTTCTTCTGGTATGATCATCTACAAGTCAACACCGTAGGTACCATATTACTGTTCTGACACATGAAGTATCCTTGAGGTGGCAAACATGTAGGTGCCAGATAGCACTGGTGCTTGCTAAATAGAAGGTTAAACAGCTGTGCTAAATAATGCTGGTTAGACACCTCGCATTAGACAATGCCCAAATACACTATAACACTCAATAGTTAAGGAATCAATTTAGGTAGCATCTCTTTTGAGTTCATGGATTCGATAGAACACAAGAAGGCTCTTATTTAATATCAAAAAGTGATTACAAACAAATGGATTTACATACAAAGGGTAACATAAAATAATACAATGCAAACATATCAGTTTGGTAAAATAATAGGGGTAAAAACAGAAGTTAGTACATTGCGTGACATTAGAAGTCTGGTGCTTGGGGAAGAAGAAATAAGTGATCAATCTTTCCAGTAGACATCCCCAAGGAATAATAATTTACTATGGTTCCACTTCCACCTAAGTAGGATTCCAAATTCCACTCTAGCCCCCCTGCCTGCTAAGACATGAGGTCACAAGGTAAGAGTTCTCCTTCAGGAGAGTTTGCCAATTAAGTCCGCCTACAGGAGTGAGGAGACTTAAAGCCATAGTTGCTCCACTAGGGAATTCTGGGAAGTATGCAAATACGTTTTCCAACGTGTTAAATGGAAAATAATACCTTCTTTTGCTACCTTGAAAGGCAGCCCCCTTAATATCAAGTATGACCTACAAGAAGTCTGATGTGTGATTAAGTCAAACTAGTATATCTATTCCAGAAGGAACAGACAAGAGATGCTACCATATCTGTAACTAAAGAATTAAGGATCTGGTGTCCAGTCTGTCAGACCATTACATTGACTATTGGGATACCATTGTTTTCCCATACAGGTTCATGATGTCACTCAGTCTTCACTCATAAGCATGTTACCACAATACTACACCAACCACCAAGTCAATCATCAGCTGATGTATCTATGCAGTCAGTAACCAGACTCCTTAGTATGACTATCATTATAAGGTAGGGGAAGTATATTTAGCAGTGCTTGTAAATGTGGCTGATCGATTACATTCACATAAATATAATGAAGCTGGAGCTGCTGGCACAACCACTCCCCAATATATGGTGCTGCCCCTGGTAAACATCGAAACGTGGAAAAGGGGGCATTCACTGTGTCTAGAAGAAGAGCCGGGAATATCCTGCTGGAGGAAGCTAGAATATTTCAATAGGGTCATGGATGTCTTTCTTTGGTGTCAAATCACAGGTTAAAGTTCCTAGATTACTGGAAATGGCTTGTGGATCTTTCTCTAGATCGACATTATAGGTGAGGCTGATATGAAGGGACATATTTTCAAACCTATACATGTATACATTTTATAAGGTGTAGTTCACACTAGATCATAGCTTCTAGATACATAATTCTTGATGACACAGTTTGCTCAAAATTTCTTAATATCATCTGTTTGCTGGCTGAGCTGTGAGATACCATATTGTTTTGTATATTAGTAATACATGAGAGGCATTGCATAATACTTGGACTTTTGTACTTTTATTTAGTCATTTGGGCAATTAATATTAACGATTAAGGTCAAATACCTTATACTCTCCTCTTCTAATGCTCCTGTTCAGCTGTGGCGCAGCCAGTCACTGCATACTTCTGCGTGTATACACTTCCCACAGAAAGACACATATGGCATTGACTATTAGCTAAATGAACAGTACTCAAAGAGACAGGTGTCCGGGCCAACCAGTAGGTAGTCTGAGCTTTTATGAAGCGTTATAGTCTTCTTATATTTGTTATCCACGCCCTCCGTCTTTTTAAAATCAAGTTTTAAATGATGCTAATGACGGAGGGCGTGGATAACAAATATAAGAAGATTATCACAGTCACAGTGCCTGGATCTATGAGTTAGTGCTGCTGGCGTATAACACTGTAGCTTCACAGACTGTTAGACTGTGTCACCCTCCCTCAGCACTCCCCCGTCCTTCTGCCCATAGCAGAGGAAGTTTAAGTACACAGCAGTGCTCCTTGCACACTGTAACAGCCTGGGAATCTGCAGCACAGAGGGGCTCTAACCCCACAGCTACCGGTCTCATTACCACAATTTTAAAAGTTGATTTTGTTAGGAAATAGGCCATGGATAACAAATATAAAAAGACTAACACAGTCACTTTGTCTGGAACAATGTGTGTCATGCTTGATCTGCTGAGCTACTTCTGCTCCATAACAACACAGTCGTTTACACCGCTTTTGCAACATGACAGGTTCTCTTTCAGGTCAACAGATGCTTTATTGATGAGTAGTAAATCCTCCCTAGTTATGGCTTTGTTCAAAGATGCTATGTAAAACAGTCATATAATGATAATAATAATCTTTATTTATGTAGTACCACCAAATTCCATATCGCTTTACAAATCATAGGGAACATATACAAATATAATATTACATTACCAAGTACAAACAGTCATATGGTACAATAGGAGTGATGGCGCTGCTCACAAGAGCTTATAGCCTATGAGGATAAGGGGGAGACACAAGAAGTATAAGAGCTTGTACAATGGTCCATCCAATCTTCATAACAGAACAGTATAAAATAATTTAATAAATAAAAAATCTGCTGCTTGAACCAGCCATCAGCCACCATCTTATATACAAAGTCCAAGGTGAATGTGACTGCAGAGAAGCCTGGAACTTGGTAAATATCTGCTGTTTGCCACCAGATCATCTAGAATCAAACAAGCAATTTTAAAATTTTAAATGAATATATTTAATTTGAAATTAATTTCCTTTATGCATTTTAATTGAAATAAGAGGCGGTTCTACCATCACCATAGACAGGGATTCTTTACTGTAAGAGCAGTGAGACTATGGAACTCTCTGCCGCAGGAGGTTGTTATGGAGGAATCTATGTACATGTTCAAGGGAGGCCCAGAGGACTTTCTAGAAAGCAAAAATATGAAAGGTTATGGAAACATAGGTAAAAATAGTTGATGTTGATCCATGGGGTTAGTCTGACTGTCATATTGGGGTCAGGAAGGAATTTTCCATACTTTGGGGCAATTATCATCACCTCTGTTTTTTTTTTCCTCCTATGGATCAACACTGTATAATGTATAGGTCTTTTTACAACCTTATCTAATATGATAAAATACTATTTCTATTACAAGAGTACTTAATATTTTCTCATATTTCAGCATCCCAGCCTCCTGTTACTGGGTGTCAATTGACAAAAAAAAACTAAACTGTTGTGATTTTTTGTTCATGTTGTACAGAAGTCATAACAAATGTGACTTGAATTTAGTCGAGACTGACTCTACCATTAGAATACAGCTGCTAGACAGAAACTACGTAATGCCTGCTAAATATTTGTCTTTGCTTTTAGAACCACATCATTGAGACCACCCGCGTCACCCTACATACTATTTCTGAATCTGATCGACCTATATGACAGTATAAAATCACTATTACATGAATAACATACAGTACCCCAAAAACTTCACAGAATGTATAACTGGCACCAGGGTGCCTACTGCCTCTGTGAAACTAAACAGACTGAAAGAAGGCTATAAGAGGAGTTCAGCATGGACTTTTCTACAGTATATAATTGGAGTAGAATCTCCCAATGGCAAATCTGCGCCAAAATTTTGTTTAAATGTACCCTTATATTCCCACTCATTATTATTATGGACAATAACATAGAATTAAAAACTTTTTCAACTTGAGTTTTTTGTAAATGATTTTCCAGTGACATCATTTTACTTGCACTGATAAATGAATAGCTGCTGCCCCCTGCTGTCCAATAGTTAAACTGCACAAAACAATCGTTTCAATTTTATCGTTTGTTAAATTTGCAAGCAGAATAAATAATTACGTCTGTGTACACACAATGGAAATCATTTATGAACGTATTCTGAGGTGTTCTGATCATTTGTGTTTTAAGGTAATACACAACATTAATCAAAAGGAGTTTTCTAACTCATGATATCATGCGGAATGGACACAATTAATTGATCACCGAGGTTCCAACCAATAAGAGTTTATTAATCATAAGCGTAGTAGGTCTACGAGTAACCCTGACAGCCCTATGTGAATAGCACAGTCGCTGCACACGGATGTCCCTGCTCTAATTATACAGTATCTATTTGTAATTCACATCAAGTACTGAGGGATATTGATGCTGGGATTTAGTTTAATTTCCATTTTAACATAACTACTACTTCTTATAGTGACTGCAGTCACATTTAGTATCATTAGGCTTTTCATCATACTTGATGATGATTTATCATTGTCTTTCCTATTTAAGGGGAGCCAGTCACTAGCAATGAAATTTTAATTTTAAAAATGCCTTTGTTGGCATTCTGAATTGTTTCAGTACTTCATAAAAGTATTTTGAACATTACCTGGCTCCCTGCCAGCAACGTCCGGTGATTCAACAGGGGGAACAGCTCCAACAGCTCAACGCCCAATTTCCTTGTTTAGCTGACGTATGCAGGAGAGAGTGAGCAGGAAAGAAGTGGAGGGAGGGTGATGAATGAGGAGGAGGGGAAGATGAATTAAGGAGACAGGGACTTGGACTGTTTGATCTCCACAACCCCTTCCCCTGCGACTCACTGGAAGGTGCTGGCAGGGAGTCATGTAAAGTCTGGTACACATTTGTTCGTAGTGAAACGATTCGGAAAATCAAAATCAAAATCAATGATAAACCAGAGGCAAATACTTATTGGTCCAGAAACAGTGACTGTGCCTGGATCTTCTTATATTTGTTATCCATAGCCTCCTTCCTTCTAAAGCTAACTTTTACAATTATGTTAATGAGCCTGAGGGATCTCAGGGGTGGAGTCCCTCCATGCTGCAAATTTACAGGCTGTTACAGCAATGAACACTTCTCGCCTGACTGTCGCCTGACTACTGTGAGGTCTAGACAGAGTGGTCATAATAGCTGTGGGAGCAAAGATCATTATGACAAGTACCCTGTGTATCTGAGCAAGAATATTTAATACAGACACTCTTTACACTCACAGATTTTATGTATATTTATTTTGCTGTGTTTTTTTCTGCAACTTTTTGTGGCAAATGTGCACTGCTCTTCATTGTTTGCCATGGTCTTGTTTTCTGCAGTTACAGGTTATCACCTGATCCAAGATGTTAAAGTTGCAACTTTTTGTAAAAAGGTACAAAAACGTCACAAATCCAAACCGGCTCTTTCTAGGCTTAGAAAAGCTGCATGCGACTTTTTGGGGATTTTTTCTGACTTTAGGTCAGAAAGTGGTAGACCTTCAAAGGAGTTAGCCCATGAAAGAAAAACTCTCAAATTTCAATCCCACTAGTGATGCTTACACAATAAAGATCATTTTTAACTCCTTACTTTACAATTTTACTCATTTGTATTTCTGATTTATCTCCTATCACTCCCTAGACTGGTCATTGTAACATTCCAGAGTGTGGGAGGGGACTTTCTAACCAGACACTTCATGATTCCTCTAGTGCTGTGTGCTGCCAATGTGGTTATATTATCAGGGTACAGGTTTATTGACACTTTCATTTAGCTTGTTTTCAGGATTCGGGATGAGTGGATCCTCTGGACCACCGCACCACTAGCCGACACCTGGGACCAGAATCTAAGTGGCTCCTCCTGGAATGCAAAGTTAGGGGCTATAAAGGCAGAGAGGAGCTCAGTGCAGCATCAGACAGAAGAACAATGGGGCACATTTACTTACCTGGCCAAGGAGTTCATCCAAAGTGCATTGGTCTGACGATCATGCACTCTGGCGTGATTCGCTAAGATTGTGCTCCCGATATCCTGCATGTGTCGCTTCCCCGCTCAGGTCCGACAGAGTTTACCTTCTTCCTCCTGGTCTATGTAAGTGCATTGGCTTGCGACACAATTTGAAAGTTAAATCCCACGTTCAGTCCGAAACCATCGGATCGTCCAATGGCCAGCGTAGCTGCGCCAAAATTTAATCCCCTGCTAACTACCTGTCCCAGCAGCGCAAATCCCAAAAACCATGAACAGTCCGACGAAAGTGCAATCCGCGACCCTTAGTAGGGTAAGGTCAAGAGGCAACCAAAATTGTGTACACCAGGACAGATAGAGACAGGTTGAAATTATATCTGTGAAATGCTGTATTTTTTGTTAATAATTAGAGAATGTGTTATCTTGTTATTCTCAGTACATTTAATAATCTTGTATTTGTGGGAGTACCCTTTAATTGAGATGTATTAAAAAGGAAAAACGCTTGGTTTTTCCCACGGAGACAAGTTAGGCCCTATCTACAGTGCTGAGACACCCGCAGATCGTGAAAACGAGGGCTTGTCACTCCATGACAGTAATTGGTGCTCAGCAATTTCCGTCAGCTCCATAGAGATTACTGGAGCAGAATGGTCAAGCGCGGGCGTCTACTCCATTAGTGTGAGGAGCGGCGAGGGGTTCGTCGGACCCCACGGTTTCTCGATCTAAGGGGGTCTCAGCACTGAGACCCCCACTGATCAGAAATTTAGGCCCTATAAGTTCTTTGGGGAACTTGTCTTTGTGGGAAAACCCCTTTAAGACACATCTGAATATATAAAAGCAGATAAAGACAAAAAGTAAGAGCACAAAGCCAAAACAAAGTAACACGTGCCTCTATGGGTTTCTGAAAAAGCAGAATACTCAGTTCTCAGAATGATTATAGCTACATAACCTTTAAATTAAGTATTAAGAGAGCTACATATACAATAACCAGGATCTAAGACAGTAAAACACAAGGTTCAGCAATATAAGAATAAGTGACACAGCAGTTTTTGTGACGCTGAAGCTTTTTAGCATTCCTCATTCCATTCCAATGATAAGTATGACAGGTTAACACACGGAATCTATGACTCACAGTCATAAGATATGTATTTACCTATAAGAAGTGTTTCATGTACGCCTTGGTCTTATATTGTAATTCATATGTAAAGCTTTTAACGACTTGTAATTATATGACAAAGTCTTGCAGGAACAGACTTCCTGTCTTTCTTGTTCTCCTAGAAGGCTCCTTCTACCCATGGCTATGTGTAGAAACGTTATCCTGATAGTTCTTAGGGTATTTTAGTCTTATTTCAGTCTTCTTTGGTCTACAAAATGTATGTAATATCCCATTTTATAAGCAGGGGTTTATTACAACTGCCATGAACCTTGGGCTATATGAATATTATTGCCCCTACAAATCCGGAATTCACTTCCTACATATGGTACTAGAATCAAGTTTCTTGGGAAATGGAGGAAGCATCCCTTCTATTGGATTTCAATGTGCAGTTTCAGGACATTTGGAGGACCTTGTCCGCATTCTGCATTATTTCAGTACTTAACTAGAGGGGCAGCTGCAGCCTGTGTGTGCTTGTGTCAATCTCATCTCCTACACCAGTGATGGCAAACCTTTTAGAGCCTGAGTGCCCAAACTTCAACCAAAAGCCACTTATTTATTGCAAAGTGCAAGCACAGCAATTTAAGCAGTAATTTATTTCTCCTTGTTCTTTGACAACTTTCAATCATTCAGCCTCCTAAAGACACCAACACATTTGAAAGGAGGAGGGCAAATTTGCCTATCATTGTAGGAAGATTCTGTAGGAAGATTCTTTGAGTCCTGTCTGGTGAACTTCATGCTGGGGTGATGGCCTGGGTGCCCACAGAGAGGGCTCCGAGTGCCGCCTCTGGCACCAGTGCCATAGGTTCGCCACCACTGTCCTACACAGTAATCCAACTCTCTCCCCACTTTCTGTCATGGGCATTGGAAGGCAAGGGAGGGAGGCAGATAGTGTGGAGAAGAGGGAGAATGAGGAGACACAGGTGCACACAGGCTGCAGCTGCCCCCTTACCCGGACACTCTCCACACGCTGGTGGCAGGGAGGCATGTAATGTAAAACAGACAACAGGAATTATTTAAAATGCTGTCAAGGGCATTTTTCAGCATAGCATAGGCTATCGGAATCTGTCACCAGCTAAAAGTAACATTCCTGATGAAAGATTTGTTTTAAGGACCTGGAACTTTTTTGTTATAGTGTTTGCATTTTTCACTCCCCACCATCAAAAATCTATAACTTTATTTATTTTTCCATGTAAAGAGCTGTTTGAGGGCTTGTTTTCTGCATAACAAATTGTGCTTCATAGAGATGGCATTTTATATTTCTTGCCATGTACTGGGAGGCTTCTAGGGAGAGGGGGAGAAAATAATTTTTAGGTTTTTAAAACTGTTCAACCTTTTTTCACCTTTTTATTACTATTTTTAGACTCCATACTTTAATCCTAGTGAGTCTGATGGACCATACCATTTACTACCATATACATACCACACCACATACTACTGTATTGCAGTATATGGAACATTTGTCCTGCTTTTGCTCTATGTATTTGACTATTGCCTACCAGTGTTATGTACTGTGGCATTATTGATGTTTATTTGATTATATGGATATAGCAAGTCAGTTATGTTTATAGTTTGATTACAGATAGGCTCCAAAGTTACATGTATTCATATGTAGGAGTTGAGATAGGACTGACTTTATTGAGTTAACTAATATATATATATTTTTAATGTGAGACCTGAGGCAGACCTCAGGGTATTTCCATGAAGACATTCTTAAATATAACAAAATAACATATTCTCCAATAAAATGTTATTAATAAAAATACAGCATTTCACAGATGTAATTCCAATTGGTCTCTATCAGTCCTGGTGTTTACAATTTGGTTGTCCGTGGATGCGACCATAAACTATGGTCAGGCAGATTTCTATGACATGAATAGCTTGGTACTGAATTGGGAGGGGCGGGAGACCGGGAGCACTGCAGTCAGGGTCACTTATTGTCCAGCAGCAGCGTAAAGGATACAGCAGCAGCTCCACAGGCAAGATAGAAGCCAAATGAAAGTGTATAAAAAGCCTGTACATGATAATCTAAGCAAAATGTCAGCACAAAGGATCTCATAGTACAGAGGAATCATGAAGTGTCTGCTCAGCTAGTGCCCGCTCACACTGCTGAATATGACCATCACTGAGTGATAGAACCGAAACAGCAATAAAATTGAGTAAAATTGCAAACTAAGGGATCAAAAATTATATTTATTGTGTACACATGACTAAAGGATTAAAATCAGTCACAGTTATATTCTTCCATGTTGCAAGACGTTTGGTTTGATCCATTAAAAAGTATTGCATTTAGTACAACCATGTGCTATGGTTGTGCTAAATGTGCTAATGTTATCTGATTTATAAAAAAAAAAGATCCATCTGACCAGCCTAAAAAGCCCCAATGTGCCCCAATAACTCCTAATATGTTGGCGCTATATAAAAAAAGAATTATTATTATTTAGCCTCCTTGAACCATGAGAGGAAACGAAAAATCGGGAACAACCTAAAAAGGTGGCTCTGCACTGACAGTAAACTATCCAACTCAAAACAGCTTGAGAGGATCTGCAGAAAATGACAGAAATTCCCCATAATCCAGGTGTTCAGACCTTGTGGCACTATATTTGTGAATGCTGAAGGTTGTATTTGCTATTTAACTAGCTACAGCTATGGGTTGATTGCCACCACTACGATATTCATACATTAGACTCACAGATGTAGAATATTAGAACCACTAAAGATTTTCCAATCATAATAACATTGAATGCAATGGATGTTTGTACAGAACGGGCCACAGATCAGATTGCTGTGATACAGAACTGCCAGCGTGTCTGCATCCTATTAGGTGTGTCAGGCTCTTAAAATTGTTCAAGGAGCATCCCATTCACACCCAGATTTTCCTTTTCATTCCATAAACCCAAGTATCAATCACACTTATCCTCCAGGCTCCACCTCAAGTCTCCCTGGACTCCGCACCATGTAGAAACCCAGAAGGAATTTCCCTAATGGTAATGCAGAGAATGTGACCCAGTACGCTCTCCTAGCAGCTGGCACTATATGCGGCTTTCTTACAACTGCCTGGTATATATAGCAACAACAACATGTGTGATGTTCTAACGCACCATCCTTGTACCATCTGCCAGGGAGACTTCATGGCGTCTCAAGTGGAACAATGACAGACAAGTGTGCGGGGATCTTCCTGTCCACTTCTACGATGGTGAAGTTCCAGCTGTCCCATATTACATAACACTTCTATCTATCTATCTATCTATCTAGGTTCAGTGAAGAGGCAGCACTCCTTGTAGTGGTGAAAGGGGTGAAGCTTTATTCCATAAAAAAGCGACGTTTCGGTGTACCGTTACACCTTTATTAAGCAATCAAAGGTGTAACAGTACACCGAAACGTTGCTTTTTATGTAATAAAGCTTCACCCCTTTCACCACTACAAGGAGTGCTGCCTCTTCACTGAACCTATATTGGAGACCCTGGCCAAGGGATCACCGGCTTCTGCACCCACCGCTAGCTGTGCTGCTCTGGATCTTCTACTATCTATCTATCTATCTATCTATCTATCTATCTATCTATTTATCTCATATCTATCTATCTATCTATCTATCCTCCTTAGCCACATCAATGTACACAGAAGGGAAGGTTCCAGAGGACAATGAATGATGATGTTCCAATTGTACATGACATGAGGTGGAGGGTGGAGTACAGTTTTTATTTATTTTAGTTGTGTATTACAAAACTCTAATAATGCATTTTTTATATTATAATTGTAATTTATAAGTACAATTTCGTCATCACTAATCCACTAGTCGCTATATCCCTTTATACAACTACCCCATGAACATTGTGTAGTGATGGACACATCGGGAGATATCAAAAATGTCTGACAGTAAAACTGTTCTACTTGTGCATTGCAACCAATCAGAGCCCAGCTTTCATTTTCCCACAGCAGATTATAAAATGAAAGCTGAGCTCTGATTGGTTGTCATGCGCAACTAGAACAGTTTTGCACTTCTGATAAATGTCCAATGTTTAGTGATTAATATTAAATAATGTTACTCAAGTAATACCACAATACATAGAATATTATAGTAAAACTGCTGTACAGATAGGGTCAACATCATTACCACTAGATAAGGACCATAATAATTATACTGTATATAAAAAACAAGAAAAAAAACAAATTAAATGTAAAACATACATTAAAAACCCAACAATTGTACCTTATTACTGTAGGTTTCCACTTTATAAGATACAGGCGGTCCCCTACTTAAGGACACCCGACTTACAGACAACCCATAGTTACAGACGGACCCCTCTGCCCCATGTGACCTCTGGTGAAGCTCTCTGGATGCTTTACTATAGTCCCAGACTGCAATGATCAGCTGTAAGATGTCTGTAATGAAGCTTTATTGATAATTCTTGGTCCAATTACACCAAAAATTTTGAAACTCCAATTGTCACTGGGGCAAAAGAAAAATTTTTTTCTAGAACTTCCATTATAAAATATACAGTTTCGACTTACATACAAATTCAACTTAAGAACAAACCTCCAGACCCTATCTTGTATGTAACCCGGGGACTGCCTGTAGTTTGTAGACCATGTGTGTATATGCATGATTACAGCATCATTTAATCTGATGATTTACATTTGACAAATCACGTTCACTATTTTCTGTCCTTTAAAGACAACCTATGCAACCTTATAGTGCCACAACATGCCATAGTATAGTGCTCCCATACTAGAGAACCCCCTAGTCTTATAGCATTCCCTTTTATATATGTGACATCAGCCACCACTTCTCAGGTGTCTTTAGCTGTAGGGACGCTGAAGTCTTAGGCAGTGTAAGTTGTATGAGGAAATGATGGCAAACTGCTTTGTCTTAGATTTCAACTATATAGGTGCCCTAAGGTAAATATGTTTGGAACTGGGCCGCACTGAGTTACTGCCCTATAGCCTCAGTGCGGTGTCCCTCAGCAGTATACTACAGAAAGTATTTGACCATATGCAGAAACCAACTTTTGCTCAATTGAAATGTTACAAAAAACACAAAGCAGAATACAATGGAAGGAAATTGCAAAGCAACATATGATAGAACTATGATATATATAGCAGTCCAAGAGTGGATGGTTCTTCCTGCATTGACATACAGATATGTGATTCTAGGAAAACCAAGAATTGTAGTAAGAAACCCCTTTGCTCTGGGCTATGTTATGTGTCTATCAATGGTTGATTGTAATCAGGTTTTATTTTTATTTTTAGATTCTATTAATCACTAACTTAAAAAGGGAGGACAACAGTTTTTTTTCATGAGCACAAAAGGATTGGGCAATAAAAACATGCAACATCCCCCACCTGAGCGAGTGGCTCCAGAATACTGGAGTGGCTGGCTTATGCGGCCTTGGGTGCGCTGTGGTCAGGGTGCTTGGTATTGGGACCTGAAGACGGGCCAACAGCCTGGCAGGTCTCCAGCAGGCGGTGTGTGCAAGAAAAGATGGACCGAGATGCTGCTGAAGGAGGTTTCTCCATGGGGCAACCCCTGAGGTATATATGGAGATCCCTGGGCGATGAAGGATGGGGAGCCTGTGATAGTGAACAGCCTCATCCAGGGATCACAAGGAGGCAACGTTGTGCAAATCAACTTACAGTTCTTTATTCAACTTCAAACAGCAAGCAATGGCCTTAACATCAGCAACAGATCCAGCAGGCTGGAAAGCTGGTCCGCAGGTGGAGCATCCAAACAGTGGACCTCTGCTCTGGGAATTAGTCTCCTGAATTTCCCAAGGTACCTCTGCTTCCTGGCAGTGTGACACTGGCTTGTGCAGCACAGAGACGTGCTGCTCTCCCCTCTGCTTACTTTGACTGACCATGTGGTCCCGCCCACCAGGGGTTTTCATACTCCCCTGGCCAGGTGGCAGCACTCTCCAATCAGCTTTCAGCATGCTTTACAATGGTACAAAGGATATTGGTTTTTAACATTTCATATGTTAACTCTTGCCTTACCAGGCAGTGACTTACAATTACAAAGTTTCCCATGTTACAGACCTCCTAGTGAGGTGATCAATCTTACCAAGTACCGGTAGCTACTGGCATGAAGAAGGGCATTTACTCAACACCTACATATCCCATGCGTTTGCAGGGGTGTTGCGAACATCTGACATCGGAGAAAAGACAGGACAATGGAAATATAGGGAGGAATATGGTTGTGACCTCTTCCACCCCATTCAACTAATGGGTGAAGATTTAGACTAATCAACAAAACATGTTACTGATTATGGCTTGACAGTTGGTTCTCTATACAAATCAATTGCAAACAGAGTTTCTGCAAAATGTTGGTAATTTTACTGAATGGCACTGCATTAATAATAATAATCATCTTTATTTATATAGCGCCATTATATTCCGTGGCACTTTACAAATCATAAAGTGATATTAGCTATAAAAAAACCTTGACGTATAAGAAAAGTCTTCTCAGCTCAACTATACCCTTAGGCTGGCCTCTGGCAAGACCTAGAAATGGGATGACTGTGGAGGTCCTGGTGCCTAAATTATGTTCCTGGTCTCCAAGGTGAAGCATGCCCCCAGCCATAGCAGCTATGGGGCCTGCAATGTCAGGGGACCCCGGCATCAGGCCGGAAACATTAAAGAATGGAGGATGTGCACCATGATATACATTGTACAGTATAATATGTATATAAAAGTGCACATCTTCAACAGTACACAGCATGAACTGGCAGCTCAGATAACAAATGTTTGGGGAGAGGGAGGGGACAGCAGAACAACAGGATGAGGGATGTCTCATCTCTAATTCCTGTTGTCTACATCCCCCATGTGGTCAGCAGAATAAATGTGTTATCATGAGTGTATAAATGTGTGAGTATACAAATATGAATATTTTATTAGCCTGTAGGGGGGCCCCATTTAGAAGTCTGCTACGGGGCCCTACCTCTCCTAGTTACACCTCTGCTCCCTCCCATGGCAGCACAAGGGAGCAGAGGCAGGTACTTTTATTCATGAAACAGCTTAGACATACATCCATACTGGATTCAGTGGGACAGACTTAGCCTTCAACTTTATCTGCATTCCATTAACACAGATAAGGCTGTCAAATTAAGGCTGCATTCACACTACCGCAAGGGGGACGTATATACGGCCGATATACGTCCCCCATAGACGGCAATGGGCGCGCGGCGCCCTACGGGAGTGGTACGGTGTCCTATTTTTTCAGGGCATACGGCGCCGTGCACCATATATCCCTATAGAGAGGGGCGGGGGTGAGCAGCGCTCTCCCCCTCCTCCTCTCCCCGCACGCTGCCGTGTGCCCGCCGTGCTACGGTACGGCGGGCACCGGTCGTGTGAATCCAGCCTAAGGCTGTCAAATTCATGGTTTGTTTAAAGGGGTTATCCGGTCATAACAAGTTGTGGATAGGGCCTAACTTGCTGATTGGTGGGAGTATAAGTGATGGGTGGAGCATGCGCAACTGGCTGCTCCAGTTATCTCAGGTGCAACAGGGGTACAAAAGATCCCAATTTTTGTGATCTGATCAGCAAGTTAGGCTCTATCGCCAAAGGAGGACTGTCCTGCTGGAAGGACATTTTTGACGCATGTATACTAAGGCATGGCAGACGGCACACATCAGAGATTTAGTTAGCACTTTTCTCCGTTGCGGTGTATGTAAAAAAACAAGATCAGGAGCATTTCTTATGATATCCTATAAGGAAAAAAATAATAATGCAGGAATCTAAAAGCTATGTAGGATAATCTGGTAAAAACGGAGTGTTTTGATAGATGTTAAACATTTTTTAGCATGTGAAATGCAGTAATGCCACTTTATATTACAAAACTACACTCATGTATCTGTGTGGATAAACAGAAATATAGCAGTTTTATCATCATATTTCCATGTTACATCAGCAGAGGGCACCCTAGGAGCCATTTTCAGACACAGCTGAGCTGATTATGTAGAGGGTTGGGAGGAGCGAACGCTGTAACCTCTGAACAATGACTCATCCGGAAGCCTCTCTTTTTTTCCAACTTGGAAATTACATATCCTTTCCCTTCCCTGGTGAATCAATGGTGATACAATTAACTCATCCCCCTCCTGCGCAGACTTTGAGATGTTCCCTATGTATCTCCTATGCAGATAGACCTAAACATGACTAGGCAAATCTTAGGTTCATTTCTCTCCACACAAATAGGAAAGGTTATAGGAAGCGACTTCTAAAACTTGTATTATTCATGTTTGTACAGTACCATAACTTTCTAGTAGAAACTTCGAACCATATTCTATTCTCTTATTTGTGGTTCAGAGGTGTTTTCAAGGAGGGTTTATAAGTTTACATCATACTTTATATAGAGATCTACGAACATAGAGAGCACGCTTATGTCCAAAACTGCATGGAATGCTCCCAGAACCGGTCAGGTGACTTGAGGCATATTTATTAGACAGCCCCTGGTGACTTGAGCCATATTAGGCAAACTTGAGAGATCTGGAAAAAAATATAGGTAAACTGTAGGAAGAAACCCATAATAGAGAGCAGAGTAGATTTGTTGTGGCTCTGATAGTTTTCTTAGTTTTCTGGCATATGAAAGGGCAGTTTTCAGAAATTTTGCAAAACTTCTGCCTCTGTTTGCAAAATCATAAAAAGTGGTTCAGCACTGGGCAGAATGGGCTTTCGTGGCCTGACCCATTTATTATCGCTTATAATATAAAACTGGAGTGACACTCAAACAGGCACAAAACATATCAAGAGATGTATAGCTAACAAGTTTGCCACATCTCGCATTAGTGTGACTGCACACTAGTCAGGGGTTATCCAGGTTTAAAAAATTTCTTATGGCCGGGCTGGGGAGGGCTATTTAAACATAATAAACATGGACTTACCTCCTCCGGTGCTGCCGATGTCCCGCGCCGCGGCCGTCTTCTCCGTGCGCCGGTTTCAGTACAAGGGCGCACAGGGAGCTTACAACGCTGAGAGATAGGGACGGATGGGAGGAGCCGTCCACAACGCGGACCGGAAGCTCCCTGTGCGCGGCTTCCGTGCCCCTGTTTGTTTACAGGGGCACGGATCGAAGTGACCGCGGCGCGGGACATCGGCGGCGCCGGAGGAGGTAAGTCCATGTTTATTATGTTTAACTAGCCCTCCCCAGCCCGGCCATAAAACATTTTTTTAAACCCGGATAACCCCTTTAATACAGCTAATCCGTCATCCATATGGAGCAAACATATGACAGATTACTAGGTCCCTTTCTAGGTCTCATACTTTTATAACTAGTCATTGATAACTAGTAATCTATGAAATTACTAACAGTTTTCACATAGTCCTTCTATGTCAAAAAGATTTTGAATAAGCAGGTATATAGAAAAGGAGATGACAAAATCATATGACTTTAGGGACTCCTTGTCTGTCAGTCAAGGAAAAGAGATATGGTATCAATTATTATAGCTGACAAAAAGTACTTCAAAAATAGTATTAGGAACTGTAAGAGATGAGAGTATATTTATTTCAAAAGAAACCTATCCCCAGTGATGTGTGAGGTTTCACAAGGAGTGGAGTCATTTTCTGAACGAGCTAATGACATCTAAGACACTTTGGAGTTTTGTCTTGCAGAAGGAACGCGTCTTCTTAGTCACAGCTGTGGAACATCATTAGAAATGCCTGAAGACAAAATCCTGTCTTATAAAAGTGGAGCACATGATGTACATGTCAGTACAGGCCCACAGCTTGTTTTATAACAGTCTGGAGCAGCAGAGACATTTATCATGAGTCCATGTAACTCAGTTATATCTAAATCAAATGAATTACAGTCTACATAATGTAAACCCATCATCTCAACATTATAGATACAGGTGTCCTAATGTTTCTAATATGACACTATTTTATAGGACCCTCAATTTATTCCAATAATTACACACATCCTGCTGGCCATGATTTTATTTCTTCCTCTGGGATCTTATTTTCCATAAATAAAGTAGGATAAGTTTATATGACATTTAAACCAAATTGTGATTATATGAGGGCTTATACACATAATTTCTGTCATAGAAGCCCTTATTAATGTCCTCCTGAGAGTCCTGATCAGTCTACACTCTGCTACTGACAGATTTTTAGTGTATAAGGCCTCATGTACAGAAACTATTTTTGGGCCATGTGCTAGATCAGTAAAAAGCACACGGCCCCATGTATTTCTATGGGCTCATAAACATGGTGGGGGTTTCCATGGCCCTGTCTATGACGGTTTGGGTGGCAAATTCTAGAGCAAGTCATATTTATGCACAATTGTTTTGGTTGGGCAATACTATTCTTCTGTCAATGAAGCATGAGTGGCCTTTAAACTCAGATGATACAGTACCCGCAAACAAAAGAACACAGTGGCACACTCTTCCCTCCTAAAAGAACTTTCGAATTTCAGCTTCTCTTCCTTCATCATATCCTGCTGTTAGATAGGAAGGAAATGTCACCTTACAAGTTCTCTTTAAATAAAGTGGACAGATTGAAAAGTGTATACCTAAGTGGTAAAGACTCCAACAAAACCTAAAGAAACACTAAGAAACCATGTCCCAACGCTAAGAAGCAATGTCCCATATGTTTCACTGGAGAAGTTGGAGTAATGGAAATAGTTGGGCATTTTGATCTAGTAAGACCTTCCTTTATGCTGTCTGTATGGTTCGTTATATATCCATGTACCTGACTCAATTAAAAATTTTTTGGCCTGGGCTGAAATTTAAAATGTCACAACACTGTGGATTGACCATGCTCAACATCATGGTTCATCATCTCTTTATTATATATTATTTATTGTTTGGTGCAGTTTTTATTTTTGTTGAGCTAAACACAGGAATAGATACAAAAGAGAACAAATCCCTTATTTACACTTCCCAATTATTCCTTTTTGATCTACTCCTAACGTTATTTAAGTACAAATCCACCTAAAATTACATGACTGAATACAGAAAACAGTACATTTTTTAAAGAACCTGACAGAAGAAGCCGACACAATGACAAGTACACCTTGCTTAATAAATTGACATCTGTCATCAGCCACCATCATATATTAAGATTTGTTATCTCTTTTATCTCTTTTTTGGCTAAAGATTTGTTATCTCTTTTATCAGTTAGTCTCCTAAAGCTGCTCAATATTCTGAAAATAAATGGTTTTGGACTCTGCATAAGAACGACTGCCCACTGATGAGGGAAAGACTTGCTGACACAGCACATTAACCCAATCCAATATGTCCTGCTGTCTCTGCTCCAAAAGATATCCTGCAATATCATCCTATTGTCCATCTTACTTGTGCATCTGAACATGTTAAAAAATTCAGAAACTTGCTACCATATTTGTCCACCCTTTAAGTCAGCACTAATGTATGCATGGATGCCCACTCCTGCTTTCTTGGCATCTGAAATGCTTTCAAGTTTAGCTTCCCATCCTCCAACACTGACATGCTATTGGTATGTGTCCACCCACTCATCTAAGCCAGTGCACATGTGTCCCCTGAAAACCGGGCATCTCAGAAAGGAGATCTAGAAAGAATTCCCTAATCCTTCTATTTAAGAAATATTACACAATTAAAAAAATATTTTATTTCTGTGTTCTGGTTTTTTGACATTATTATATTAATTACCAATTGTTAAGGATTCAGTTAAGGGTCATTAAGGTTATTCTTAAGAATTTAAGAAAATAAATAATCCTTCATTAATATTTTATTAATTTATATTAATGACCTCAGGGGCTTTATACATTAGAGTTTCAATATTTTGCTCACTTGGGTCGAGGAAAGGAAAAAGTACAACCCTGGTTTAAATGGCAATTTTGTGGTAAAAATGTAACAGAAAAAGATTTGCTGGTTTTAGTGGATGGCAAACTTAATTTTAGTTATCATTGCCTGGTGTCTGCTGCTTAAGCAAATAAAAGTATGGGATGTATCAAGAGAGGAATAGATTCTCATGATAAGGACATAGTTTTGCTCTTATATAAATCACTGGTCAGACCACACATGGAATATTGTGTACAGTTTTGGGCACTTGTGTATAAAAAGGACATAGTATAATTGGAACGGGTGCAGAGGAGAGCAACCAAGATTATTAGGGGAATGGGAGGACTAGAATACAATGACAGATTACAAAACATGGGATTATTCAGTTTAGAAAAAAGACGGGGAGACCTCATTACAATGTACAAATACCTGAACAGACAGTACAAGGATCTCTCCAAAGATCTTTTTATACCTAGGCCTGTGACCAGGACAAGGGGGCATCCTCTACGCCTAGAGGAGAGGTGATTCTACCATCGCCATAGACAAAGGTTCTTTACTGTAAGAGCAGTGAGACTATGGAACTCTCTGCCGCAGGAGGTTGTTATGGCGGACTCTATGTACATGTTCAAGAGAGGCCTGGATGGCTTTCTGGAGAGAAATATCACATATTGTCGGAATAAAACTTTTTGTAAATGTTTTCCTACTTTGGGCTAATTGGCATAAGGCTTGCAGAATTTTTTTTCCCTTCCTCTGAATCAACACTGTACACTCACCGGCCACTTTATTAGGTACACCTGTCCAGCTGCTCGTTAACACTTAATTTCTAATCAGCCAATTACATGGCGGCAACTCAGTGCATTTAGGCATGTAGACATGGTCAAGACAATCTCCTGCAGTTCAAACCGAGCATCAGTATGGGGAAGAAAGGTGATTTGAGTGCCTTTGAACGTGGCATGGTTGTTGGTGCCAGAAGGGCTGGTCTGAGTATTTCCGAAACTGCTGATCTACTGGGATTTTCACCCCCAACCATCTCTAGGGTTTACAGAGAATGGTCCGAAAAAGAAAAAACATCCAGTGAGCGGCAGTTCTGTGGGCGGAAATGCCTTGTTGATGCCAGAGGTCAGAGGAGAATGGGCAGACTGGTTCGAGCTGATAGAAAGGCAACAGTGACTCAAATCGCCACCCGTTACAACCAAGGTAGGCAGAAGAGCATCTCTGAATGCACAGTACGCCGAACTTTGAGGCAGATGGGCTACAGCAGCAGAAGACCCACCGGGTGCCACTTCTTTCAGCTAAGAACAGGAAACTGAGGCTACGATTTGCACAAGCTCATCGAAATTGGACAGTAGAAGATTGGAAAAACGTTGCCTGGTCTGATGAGTCTCGATTTCTGCTGCGACATTCGGATGGTAGGGTCAGAATTTGGCGTCAACAACATGAAAGCATGGATCCATCCTGCCTTGGTCATGGTGTGGGGAATATTTTCTTGGCACTCTTTGGGCCCCTTGGTACCAATTGAGCATTGTTACAACGCCACAGCCTACCTGAGTATTGTTGCTGACCATGTCCATCCCTTTATGACCACAATGTACCCAACATCTGATGGCTACTTTCAGCAGGATAATGCGCCATGTCATAAAGCTGGAATCATCTCAGACTGGTTTCTTGAACATGACAATGAGTTCACTGTACTCAAATGGCCTCCACAGTCACCAGATCTCAATCCAATAGAGCATCTTTGGGATGTGGTGGAACGGGAGATTCGCATCATGGATGTGCAGCCGACAAATCTGCGGCAACTGTGTGATGCCATCATGTCAATATGGACCAAAATCTCTGAGGAATGCTTCCAGCACCTTGTTGAATCTATGCCACGAAGAATTGAGGCAGTTCTGAAGGCAAAAGGGGGTCCAACCCGTTACTAGCATGGTGTACCTAATAAAGTGGCTGGTGAGTGTATGTAGGATTATTAGGTTGGATTTAGAGGACCAAAGTCTTTTTTTTCAACTTTATCTACCATGATACTGTGAAATATATCGCCATCATATTCTGGAGTGCTTTTCAGATCATCAATGCACAAACAAAATAAGGTATTAAGGATTTCTGTTAGTCAAGGGTCAGAACATTGTAAAATAATCTGCTTTGTTGCCCTTTTAAGCAGCTGTTTGGCAGTTATGCCATTAGTCAGACCCTCACCACTTTGATATTGATGGTTTCTTGAAAGTGAAATTCATCAATATTGTATACATCCGAAATATTGCACTGATGTTTTGCAGGGTCAGCGAACAAACTGGCTTAGGACGCCGGTGCCCTAGGAGGCAGGGACGCGCACGCCGGAGCACGGAGACCGTGTGTGGATAGTGGAAAGGTGAGTGAGGCTGCTGCAGGGAAAATGGGGGCACAGGGAGACTCACGGGGGAAAGAAGATGCAGTTTTCCCAACACTAAACCAAATCCATAAGATATTTCAGTTAACAACACCTTGTATTCCATCATTTTAAAAACATGAAAAATGCCATGACAAAAAAATAGGAAAAAACTGACGCCTTTCAGGAGATCTAGACGATCCTTAATCGTAGTTTGTACAGGACATGCAGCAGACTAGTGTTACCGTATTATAGGAACAGCACCTATAGAGCCGCCCCGGAAATATGTCACGAGCATCATCACAGGTAAGTATACACCTTATAAATATGAAACAATAGCTATATACAAAGAAATAGATTGTGATCATATACAGAGAATTAAATTGGGATTTAATGTATATAGATTAGATCTCTACAATGATTTAAACCTACAGGGATGCAGGTGTTTAATGTGAGGATCCAATATGCCTCTCTGGGACCCATGGGTGTGCCTGTGACCCGGGAGAGAGTGAGCACCCACGACAGCGTCATAGCCATGGCTATCTCTAATGGGCTCACAGTAGAGAGAGGGACACAGAGATGGGTTGCTTTGGGTTTGTCAATGCAAAGGTTTCTCCTGTGATCACATGTTGAAGTAACATTGTGTTTGCAAAATGCAATGTTTGCGTTATGTTCTAAAATGCACCGCAAATGCCAAAAGTTCAAAAGTGAACATGGAATTAAGGTTTTAATAACAGTTTAATCTTGTTTCAGTGCTTGATTTACAGCTATAATCTGAACTGCTATATCATGTCCAGGGCCGCCACTAGGAATTTTGGGGCCCATGATTGGAAGATTTTTGTGACTCCCCTAGCCACCCCTAGTTCACAGTCAGCTCCCCCCAGTCCACAGTCAACCGCCATCCATTCATACTAGATGCCCCCCTTTAATGAAATGTCCTCCCAGATGGCCCCCCCCCCTTTTAATGAAATGTCCCGCCAGATGCCCAGCCCTGTTAAAATAATGTACCTAGCAAGGTCCTCTTGAAAAAAAATCTATACTCACCTTCGGCTTCTTCTTCCTGGCCCCGTGGCTCCGTCTTCTCTACTATGATGTCACACGGTCGACAAACTGCCATGTCATAGTGATGCACCTGGGCCAGAAGAGGAGAAGATGGAGCCGCAGGTCATGGAGTAGAGCCTGAAAGATGAGTATGTGTTTATTTTCCCCCTCATATAGGGCTCAGAAATGGGGGGGGGGGTTAGAGGGTACTGTGAGCCCCTCGCTTTTGACTGGAAAATGGGGGGCACTTGAACACAGTCCCACTCTTCTGGTGTATTGTGTATGGGAACAATCCTGGTAGCCAATTTCTGGTCCCTCTGAAACTGTGTGCAGGAAAACTATTTGTGATGGAGTCTATATAGGGGAGAATGTCTTAGATATGCAGGATAAAAGTCATATAATGCTCAAAAGTAGTGTTACTCTTCAAGCACACACACATCATCTACCAAAAATGTTGGGGCACATTTACTAAGGGCTATGCAACAGTTTTCTGGCGGACTTTACACGTCCTTTTAGGTTCAAACTACTTGCACAGGTATTTAATTGAATTCTGCAGTGAAATGGGCGTTCCGACTGTGCGCCACATTAATCAAATCAATGCAAAGTGCAATAGAAATGTGTTGTACACCCTATGTTAAAGGTGCACCAAAAAAAAAAAGTGTCGGGGGGCGCCAGATTCATGAAGAAGGTGCGCCAGAAATCCTGAATCTGGTGCCCCCTGCACAATACACAGGCAGAATGCACATAGTACAATTTGCTCTGTTATTAGTAAATGTGCCCAGTTATGTTTGTCGGAAACATTTCTATTTCTGGTCTGTATCTAGTACACCTTAATGTACATAATAATAATCATCTCCTTTAATAATAAAACTTTATTTTACCCAAGATTTCTACACAACAACTATTCTAAAGCACAAGATATTATCACTAAATGTGGTTATTACTGTTCTTGTTTTATGCTATTTTACGTAGTTTAATGTGTATGAGCCCATAGTCAGTACATGATATTTACTGTGCAATATTAATAAAGAAGACAATCTATAGGGCTATATTGATTTTTAGTAAAGTAATACTATGAATATATAACAATATCATATAAAGGATCATATTAACCTATATACTTCACATCACAGGCTTACAGCTAATTCGTCACAGTACACGCCTGTTTGCATGCCTTGGGTGTAACTTAAAAAATACCTCTCACGTGTTTCCTGTGGGAAAAGCTGCATGTGCATACATTTACATTTCATTGGCACATTTATTCAGAAGTTAATTTTCCTGATTTCTTAGGCTAATTAAAGATGCCACCTTGCACATTTTATGATGGCATTTCAGTGACGTGGCACCTGGAACATAGAATCATTACAGCCTATTCATAAGTAAAGAGCAATAAAAACTTTGTCTTCTGCCTAGTACATATATAGATGATGTATAAATACTGAAGAATAGTCTATGGTTCACAAGTGGCCAGGGCTGTGGAGTCGGAATAGTGGAGCCGGAGACCGTTTTGGTGGCCTCAGAGTCATTATAAAATAAAAAAACTCCAACGATGCAAATATATAATAAGTTCTGAAAATGTATTTTAAATGTCTTTTCTATTCCTAATATATACATTTAGGCCAGGAGAGAACAACATTTAGTGGTCCAGGTGCCATGCTGCATGCTGCTCAACTTTAAGGGGCCATATCAGAACCTGAGATGCAACAACCACAAAATGCCATAGATTATAAGTACCATAGCACAGCAATAAATACCACCCTAGCAACCAAATACTGAATTCAGAGCAGACAACAATAGTGGAGACAGCAGAGCAGACAATGATAATAATGGAGAGACCCCCAGTGTAGACAAATAATACTGGAGACCCCATAGCAGACAAATAATAATGGCGACCCTCAGAGTAGACAAACAATACTGGAGACCCCAAAGCAGATAATAATACTGGAGACCCCCAGACTTGACAAATACTGGAGAACCCCATAGCAGACAAGTACTCTCCTTTCTTCTCCTCCCTTTGTGGCACTGCAGCTTCTTCTCTCCTCCATCTGCTGCTCTGCTCTGTGTCCAGCGCTTTTTGTATACGCTGGGACAAGGGCAAGAGGAGCAGAAGAGGACCAAGGAGCAGTATAGTGCAGGTAACAAGTACTTACCAATCCTGGGTCCAGCTCCTGGGGCCATTCTGCTCTGGGTCTTGACCCAACTCATTCAGTGTCAGGAGGCATGGCACAGAGTGGAGTGGCAGGAGTGCACCAGAGATTGACTTCTCAGCTACACTTACCACTACCTGGTCTGCACCAATAAACGTTTCCATCAGTTATGGAAGCATTCATTGCATATAAAACAGAGCTGTGCAGTTGATGTTGTGAAGCTAGTGACCATTTTGGTGAAGCTGGTGACCATTTTGGTGGAGCTGGAGTTGGACATTGAGAAATTGCGGAGCCGGAGTAGGAACTTTTGCTTTCTGACTCCACAGCCCAGCACTGTACATACCCCTGCCCTCTACATTACCTGAAGTAATCTTGCATTCCCATATATAAGCACATATACATATCAGCTGGTGACTAGCTCATGCAGCATTATATATATTTGATACCTTATAAAGAATTGTAAGCTCTACTTGTACTTTGTAAAGGCATATTTTGTCTGTATTTGTATCCCATAATCTTTGGAATATAATTGCACTATGAAAATAGATATTTATTTGTCTATCTTTCTAAAGCACTTACTGAAAATAATGGGTAGCTAGTGGGTAACTTGGAGATGAGGGCGCTGGCAGAACAGAGCTGCATAATGGCAGGGTTTCAGACACAGGAATACACATCCATTGATTAAACAACCCAAGCTTTTGAGGTCAAACGCATTCTGACTCACTTGTGCGTGCATGAATAATTGAAGTGTATGCAATTTATAGCAGATGAATATTGAGCTGTACTGTAAAAGGAAAATATTTCAGTTATTGTGACACCAGATTTAAAAATAATTAAACTAGATAATAGAACACACATAGAACTGTATCCACTGAAACTTTCAAAAGCCCCTGGTATGTATAATTACAATAGTCCTGACTGAAGACTGTCATTATCTCTCTGCTAGTCTCAATCTGAAGCTGACCACACAAGCCTGCTCCTTGGAGTGAGCAATATGATATCTGTCTAGACCTCATTGCATTGTGCATATGTTGGCTGGCTACATATACAATATAAAATATCATTTTCTACACTTTCTGTTAATGATATTGTCTATTGTGATATGGCAACTGATGTGCTGTATCCTTAGCATAATAGATTCCATGGGATACATTTATCATATGCCAGAATATCGTGCACCAGCGTGTGATGAAAGTCTCGCCCCTCCGTCGCGACAGACACATCAGGAGGTACCTTATGTATACAGCAGCCGGCTGCGCTGGAATACAATTCTTGTAGAACTGAATACAATTCTTGTAGAATTACACTATTACCAGTGACCAGTGCAGGCTATAGTGACTGGGAGTGTCCACTCTGCCTCTGGAAGTTCACAAAAATTGCGATTTTTTTTTTTAGGGGTTGTATGGCAAAAATGGGATAAAATCTCATCCCATTCATCCACCGTTACTCCTATAAATTATTATCACCATTTCCATATTTACAAAGGATGCGATGTATGTATGATATATATGCTTGCTTTCATTTATTTCTGAATGTTCTAACCTCAAAGTATATCGCGTCATGTGTTCTGCTGTGTGTGTGTCCAGTGTCAGACAGAGATGCCTAGGACCCACCAGTGAAATTGATTCAAGGGGCTGGTCCTAAATATTACCTATATTGTGGTAGTTTGGGATCTGGGAATTTCTAGGTGCTTTCGAGATAATAAAATAAAATGAAATAAAAATGTAAAGGGGTATTCCCATTTCAGGAAAAAATATTAATGTTTGTATAATGGAAAGTTATGCAATTTTCCAATATACTTTCTGTATCAATTCCTTGCGGTTTTCTAGATCTCTGCTTGTTGTCTTTCTATGAAGCTTCTGTGTTTGCTTCTAGTGGATAGAAATCTCACCATGGTCACACAGTTGGTTAGTATCATAGAGAGTAATCAGAGCTGTGTGATATAACGAGCCATGCACCTGTGTGACCATGGTCAGATTTCTGTCCACAGGAAGTAAACAATGATGCTTTCTATAGAGTGACAGCAAGCAGAGACTAGGAAAACGTGAGGAATTAATACACATCTATGGAAAATTGCGTAACTTTTCATTATTCAAACATTAACAATCATTTGCTGAAATAGTAATACCCCTTTAGTAATACCTTTCCCCATCCCTCTCTTTCAGTGTAAAAGTGACTGCAGACAGGGATGGCACTAGATATTTCAATGACTGGCAAATTTTGTGCAAACCTACAATACATATCCTCCCACCTGCCTTCCCCACACATTAGTTTCTCATCTTACACTACTACATCACATTGCATACATATGTTTAAGACTATCACAGGCCTGGACTGTAAAGAGATAGAGGTTTCCCCAATGGTCCACAGTTTTGAATCTTTAATATTAATTAATTTAATTAATCTTTTAAATTTTGATCTGAAGTTTGGGGAATTAAAACTAATATAACAAAGCTTTCATGCAAAGAAACTACAACATAATGAAACATTTCACATGGGGACTGTACCAAACCAATCTTACTAGATACAACACTAGAACCAAGATGACTACATAGATACATTGCCAGAACCAAGATTACTATATATATATATATGTACATGCTTACATACGGTGCATAAATACACACACACACACACACACACACATACATACATGTAACGGCCACACAGACAACAGAAGGTACCTGTGAGGAGGAAAGTCTCTATGGGAAGAGTCTGGAGGGAGGAGTCTGTGGACCAGTGGACCCTGTGGACCACAGCGGGAGAGGGAGAGATGGTACTTAGCCGCAACCCGGGACTGGAGTATAAGTGGCACCCTGGTCTTCACCAGAGCCTGCCGCAAAATGGGATGGTCTTGCTGCGGTGGGGTGCTACCAGGTCGTTCCACGGGTGCGACTAGGCCCACGGTGGCAGCCAGGTATGACAGGGATGTAGGACACAGTCCGAGCCTGGGATGACAGCAGGAAAGCGGCTTGACAGGATGAGCTGGAACTCACGGCAGGCAAGCAGACAGTAGCTGGCACAGGATCCAGGCGGGCAGGAACGGAGAGGCCCTTGGAGGAGAGATGGTGGCTTGGAGGAGTCTGGGAACGCTGGAATATGGGAGCCACCAGGAGCATCTGGGAATGCTGGAGACAGGATACACAGAGGTGTCTGGAAACGCTGGAGGAACACTGAGGCGTCTGGAAACACTAACAGGCTTTCTTCTTCTGCAGGAACTGCAGTGGGAAGCGAGGTGTGGAAACCTTGGAAGTTCCATGAAGAATGCTGAAGATCCGGCCAGGAAGGAAGGAAGGTACCGGATTATAAGGGCTGAGCCGGATTAGCCAGTGCCAATCAGGGGGATGATGGCCCTTTAAGGCTGGGAGAGACGACGTGCGCGCGCCCTAGAAGCGGGAGTGCGCGGCCTAATCGATCGGGAAGCAGGCTCGTGGAAAGGTAAATCCGGGTGCACCCGTGACAATACATACATTACCAGAACCAAGCATACGAAATAAAAGAATCAGAACCTACATACAGCATTGAGATCAATATTATTATGGACATAAGTTATCAGAACCAAGATTACTACATAGATATGGTACAAAAACTAAAATGACTACATAGATATGTTACAAGAACCAAGATAACTACATAGATACAGTAACAGAACCAAGCAGCTTACTATATAGATACAGGATTATACACTCACCGGCCACTTTATTAGGTACACCTGTCCAACTGCTCGTTAACACTTAATTTCTAATCAGCCAATCACATGGCGGCAACTCAGTGCATTTAGGCATGTAGACATGGTCAAGACAATCTCCTGCAGTTCAAACCGAGCATCAGCATGTGGAAGAAAGGTGATTTGAGTGCCTTTCAACATGGCATGGTTGTTGGTGCCAAAAGGGCTGGTCTGAGTATTTCAGAAACTGCTGATCTACTGGGATTTTCACGCACAACCATCTCTAGGGTTTACAGAGAATGGTCCGAAAAAGAAAAACATCCAGTGAGCGGCAGTTCTGTGGGCGGAAATGCCTTGTTGATGCCAGAGGTCAGAGGAGAATGGGCAGACTGGTTCGAGCTGATAAAAAAGGCAACAGTGACTCAAATCGCCACCCGTTACAACCAAGGTAGGCAGAAGAGCATCTCTGAATGCACAGTACGTCAAACTTTGAGGCAGATGGGCTACAGCAGCAGAAGACCACACCGGGTGCCACTCCTTTCAGCTAAGAACAGGAAACTGAGGCTACAATTTGCACAAGCTCATTGAAATTGGACAGTAGAAGATTGGAAAAACGTTGCCTGGTCTGATGAGTCTCGATTTCTGCTGCGACATTCGGATGGTAGGGTCAGTCTTTGGCGTCAACAACATAAAAGCATGGATCCATCCTGCCTTGTATCAACGGTTCAGGCTGGTGGTGGTGGTGTCGAATCTATGCCACGAAGAATTGAGGCAGTTCTGAAGGCAAAAGGGGGTCCAACCCGTTACTAGCATGGTGTACCTAATAAAGTGGCCGGTGAGTGTATATGGCCAGGTAAGTGAAGCTCAGCTTCAATTTAAGGATTTATTTGGATGGGAGAATTTCCATATACAGGAGGTCTGAGGGAGTATTTTTTTAATATTTATTTTTGTTGGTAATGGTGCCATTATATTATCAGGCTAGGGGTACATTCATATACTTTGCCACAGACGGTGTGTGAATGCACCCTTAGTGGTAAAGGGAGTAGTGAATTGATAAACTAAGTCAAAGGGCACCCATTGTCTCTAGTACAGAGAAGTGACAGTAATAAGACTAAAACATGTATAGATTGTAAATTGTAATCCCATGTAAATTTACCAATCTCCTAACCTGCTACCCACTACCACCAGGGATATCGGGAGCAGCCAGGTAAAACCCAACACTCCATCTAGTGATGACCGGACACTGGGGTAGTTTTATCAGGGTGTAACAGCTCAGGAACCATAGGTTTTCCCACCCTGGAAATATCAAGCTGCTGCTAAGTTATTATATCTATTTACATCCAGAATTCAAAATATAAAAAATAATTCTTTATTTTAAAAGATTAACAAGATCAGCATTTCACAAAGTATGGGGAAAGGGCTCACTTGAAACACATAACAAAGTTCTTGTCAAGTGAAGGGACATGTGATAATAAAATCCTGACATATGTATAATAAAAAACACACCTGACCTCATTTACTACATGAAACAGGTAAAACTTTAACCTATCTATCCCCACCAACGAAGTATGGCCATAGCTAAATTAGAAGAAATAAATACTTATAATATATTAATACATACATTTACAAGTATATTCAACTTCATTAGTATTAAAAATAGTAAGACCAATTCCATTCAAAAACTTGCCCTATGTTTCATTAACTGATGCTAAAAATTGCACATAGCAACCCTGCTATGGACATCAACAGGCGAAGGACTGGACTGGAGCCAAGGAACGCTGTAAGTATTAGTTCTTAAGAAGTTCTTGTAACACTTCAGAGTAGTCTCTCAATGGAGGAAAATACAGACTACAGAGAATCTTAGCATTCCTAGGGACACATCCTATCTTTCTAAAGAGCAAGAAGCTTTTCATTCACAGCAAGGGGCTTCATGTTTGCTAAGAATTGCATGTACGGCTGTTCATTGCTTTAGCTCTATAGCTATCACTAGTTAGCTATCTTACAAAGTGTCTCCTCTTAGGAAAGCCCTAATTCATACATTTCCAGGAGAAGCATGCTACAGCACAAAGGAGATGCTTCAGAATTGTTGGTGGATGGGTAATACAGGGATTTACAATATAGCCAGTGACTCACAGGTGACGTCTTCATTTCACTTTCATCTTCTTATACCTCCTAGACCACCATGTCAGCTTTTTGTAGCCATGATTCATCTGTGCATATTTTGCAACATGGACATGTTAGGTTCCTCAATTAATCATCACCCCCGGGGTTTTCCCACAAAAGAAAATCCTTAAATTTCAATTCCCTAGGGAAGTTTACACAATAAAGATCATTTTAACCCCTTACTTTACAATTTTACTCAGTTTTATTGCTGTTGTAGCTCCTATCACTCAGTGATGGTCAGTAGAGAAGGCTTTCTAAACAGACACATTATGATCCCTCTCTGTTGTGTGATGCTGTGTGCTGACAATGTGTGTAGATTATAAGGGTACAGGGTTTAGCTACACTTTCATTTACCTTCTGAACATTGTACTAGTATCTGACACATAGATAAAGAGATGAGATGATGAGATCCACGAGATGCATATTACAAACAATAACACAGTCAGCTCGGCTACATCTCCCTGGATAAAGAACTTATCTGCCTGTAGCTCTCCTCTTGCTGCTGCTGTTGTTTGCCGGCAGGAAGACAGTTTGTGTATCAGTGTGAGCACGTCCTGGAATGCAGAGGGGAGTACCCGCCACAGGGAGCTCACCCGCCGCAGGGAACTCAGCTCCACTGCATCAGATAAGATGACTGCCAACCCTAAAGTCAGAAGATACAGGGTCGGAAACCAGGGGCAACTAACATTGTGTACACCTTGAGTAATAGAGACAGGTTGGAATTATATCTGTGAAATGCTGTATTTTTATTGATAATGTGAATGAATGTGTTTTTTTGTTATCCTGAGTATATTTAAGAAACTTGTCTTCATGGGAATACCACTTTAAACACTTGACACTGTTGCTATCTTTAATACTGTTTCCCAAAGTGCTCCCAAATACAGTATTGCAGACATGTTAGCATACCTCCTAACTTTTAAGCTAGAGGAGGGACAAAAGCCCCTCCCTTTTTCTAAACCATACCCTTTGTCCCACCCTTTGCCCAACCCCCAAATATAATATTGTCCTTAATGGCCAATAAGAAAAACATACTTACCGTTCCATCGTTCCCCCACAATGCTACTTGCTCCTCTCACTGAGACTCTGAGATGACGAGGACGGGTGGGGCCAGGCTAGGGGAGGAGTTACGTCTGACTGGCCCCATCCCCTCATCCTTGTCATCTCAGAGTATTGGAGAGAGGAGGAAGCAGTACTGCAGGGAAACGATGAAAAGGTAAGATTTTTTTTGTTTAAACAGGGAGGAGGCAACAGGAGCTGGTCCCTCCTGGTCACTGCTCTACACCTCAAGTTTGTGGGGCTGCAAGCAGAAGGCGAGACATGGCGGGACTCCACTGGACATTTCCCTGCCAGCTGGGACAGCAGGACAGTGCCGAAAAACTGTGACTGTCCCGCAGAATCCGGGGTCGTTAGAGGCAATGCTGTTAGTGCCATGGTGCATCTGCAAAGCCAATTGTGCCAACCATGAAATCAATAATAGTAATACTGCTTCACACTATTGTTACTAAACAATACTGTACCAGGGTGCACTGTAAAGGGCTTCAAATGAACATTCTATAGAATTTAGCTTACTCCCCCCATCATAGTTCAGGTTCTTAAAAGTGCCCTGAATAAGGTGGTACAACCCTCAGTCCAAGACTTTCAACACTGATGAAACCTTGGCACATGCCTCAAACCCGTTTTCTTCGGCAATGCTCCAGGAGTGTTGAATATCTGTGGAGAAAAAGTGCACATGTGCAGACTTTCTGCACTTCAAATTTATGCTAAGAGCCTACAACTCTGCCCTTCACCTTGCTTAAAAGGTCTATTAAACTAATCTAATCTCCTCTCTCTCTAATAATCCCAAAATGCTCTTCCATACACTTCACTCTTTACTAACACTAAAGGTGCTGCCATCACAGGCCATGGGGCTGAAGATCTGGCCACCTACTTTAAAGATAAAATTAACTGTATTCGCCAGGAAATAATTTCTCAATCCACTCCATTAATCTCTTACCTCTGGTACCTCACCCTGCTCAGTCTCTTCCTCTGACCCAGTCACAGATGAAGAAGTGTCCAGGCTCCTCTCCTCTGCTCGTCCCACTACCTGTATTTGTGATCCCATCCTCTCAAATCTCGTAGAGATGCTCTCCCCAGCAGTCACTTCTCATCTCACTTATATCTTCAATCTCTCTCTCTTCTGGTGTCTTTCCCTGTTCTTTCAAACATGCAGTTGTTACCCCATTATTAAAGAAACCCTATCTGTATCCATCCAATACTGTTAACTACTGACCAGTCTATACTCTCCCTTTCATCTCCAAACTCCTGGAACGTGTGGTATATTCTCGATTTACCTGTTATCTCTCTGCTAACTCCCTCCTTGACCCCCTATAATCTGGTTTTCTTACCATGCATTCCAATGAAACTGCTCTTTCTAAAGTCTCCAATGATCTCTTCACGGCTAAATCCAAGGTGACTATTTTCTACACTGTCACGGCCGGGCCGGGGGAACACCGCGCCGAGGATCGCTCCGTATCGAGGATCGCGGGTACACCCGTGCCCTCAATTTTTATAAAACAAGTTTAAAATGCTAATTGTTGAGCTTATTCATTCTTGTCTAGACTACTGTAACTCCCTATTAATCGGTCTTCTACTCACTAAACTCTCTGTTTCACAATCTTTTCTTAATACAGCAGCCAGGCTTGTGTTTCAGACCAAACGATACATAGATTCCTCCTGGTTGCCTGTCTCCTTCCGAATACAGTTTAAAATAATCACACTCATCCACAAAGCTCTGGATAATGATGCACCTTCCTACCTCTCTTCTCTTATCTCAGTCTATTGCCCAACCCATGCTCTTCAATC